>NC_139538.1:65376282-65998587 GCF_965153285.1 Podarcis tiliguerta
TGCCACAACAATGCTGTAGAAGAGAGTGCAAGAGACAGGGGATGCCGACTTTTAGCGTCACACAGAGTACTGCCAAACTTTGAGAGCCCAAAGTCCACCTCTGCCATTGTTGCACTTGCTTGATTCAATTTTTATCAAAGGACTTTGGCTTGCAGGTCAAGCAGAAAACATCTAAATGAGTAAATAACTGGTCAAGTTACATCTATCAGATTGGAATTAAAGAACCTTTTAATGAGGGTGAAAGAGGAGAGCGCAAAATACGGTTTGAAGCTCAACATCAAAAAAACATAGATCATGGCCACTGGTCCCATCACATCCTGGCAAATAGAGGGGCAAGAAATGGAGGTAGTGAGAGATTTTACTTTCTTGGGCTCCATGATCACTGCAGATGGTGACAGCAGCCACAAAATTAAAAGACACCTGCTTCTCGGTAGAAAAGCAATGACAAACTTAGACAGCATCTTAAAAAACAGAAACATCACCTTGCCAACAAAGGTCCGTATAGTTAAAGCCATGGTTTTCCCAGTAGTGATGTATGGAAGTGAGAGCTGGACCATAAAGAAGGCTTCTCCCTGAAGAATTGATGCTTTTGAATGATGGTCTGGAGGAGACTCTTGAGAGTCCCATGGACTGCAAGAAGAACAAACCTATCCATTCTTAAGGAAATCAGCCCTGAGTGCTCACCAGAAGGACAGGTCATGAAGCTGAGGCTCCAAAATTTGGCCACCTCATGAGAAGAGAAGACTCCCTGGAAAAGACCCTGATGTTAGGAAAGATGGAAGGCACAAGGAGAAGGGGACGACAGAGGACGAGATGGTTGGATAGTGTTCTCGAAGCTACCAGCATGAGTTTGACCAAACTGCGGGAGGCAGTGAAAGACAGGAGTGCCTGGCGTGTTCTGGTCCATGGGGCCACAAAGAGTCATACACAACTAAACGACTAAACAACAACAAATTGTATTATGTCATGTGAAAAAGAGAGTAGTGCATTATCAAAGGGTAGGAATTTTAGGGAGCAATCCTACTCTCAACCCGCCTGCAAGCCCAGTGGGTTTTAATGGAGTGAATGGCAACTGGGACGGAAAGTGGAAGCAGGCAGATTGCTGTGCAAGACTGAAACTGGAACAGTGATCAGCTTTCTTTTGGGGTCCAATGCAGTCATCTGCCCTACTGTGCCTGATACAATCAGCCCTAGAAAAGTCAATTTCTGCTGGCTCCTAGTGATGGTGATCCCACTTGTGGCATTACCACCTACATTTTCAGCAGGTGGAAAAGAGAGCTCTACACTACAGTTGTTACATGGGTCTCTCACTCTGCAGCTGGAGGTACATCAGATCTGGATAGGGGGATTCCTTTACCCAATCCACCTCACCACATATGTCAAAAGGAGCTTGGATGGCTCTGTTAGATAGCAATGTATAATACATTTAACACAGCAAATGTCTCAGCTGATATACTGTAAAACTGTTCAGTAGCAACTGACCAAAAACCTCTAACAAAACTGATGTCTCATTATGACTCTAGATGATGTATATATCACTGAAGAAATATTGAATTAACCATGGTAGCTGACAAGTACATTAATATCTTACATGCCTATTAATTTTTTCCTAAGCATTCATTTAATGACCAATCAATATTAAATTACAAAATAGGAACTGTCGAAGCACATTAAAATTTACTGCTTATTGGATATATTTCTACATTTGGATTTTATAGACTAATCTGAAATTATACACACCATATCTGAGTTTAGCCTTCTTCTAAACCTTTACTTAAGTGTTTGTAGATATAGATGTCTGGATATATTCAGCCCAGCAAATATAGCTATTTCAACATCAACAAATGTTCTAGATTTTTGATAGTTTTGAAAATAAGATGAATAATTTTGTCTAAGTCATCAAAATATTTATTTATACATTATTTTCAACTGAAGTAAACAACGACTTCCTAGCCAAAAGTGTTTTGCCCTAGATTAGTGCGTAAATTTTCTTGATTGTGCCTTTGATTTTGCTAGATTAAAACTGATTGCAGCTTGTTAAATTGACAGACTAATTTTCTGCTTTAAAAACAGAAACAACTATTTTGAATGAACTGACACTGTATTTTGCTATATGACATGAAATTAACCATTTCTTTCCCTATGCTGTAAACAGCAGCAGATAATTACATGCTCAAAGGAAGGATTAAGAAGAAACCAAGTGTTCTTTCTCCCTCTCCACTGAAATATATTCCTGTAACCATAAAACTGTGGCATGAGTTCCAAAATCCTAAAGCAAAACACTTTTACTATTTCATTTTACTTGAGCTGTCACCCAGTTAAATAACGCTTGGTGAGTAATCGTATACATTTGGTGAATGCTCAACAAAAAGCCAACTTTTTAGTTAATCAAAGGTTTTTAATCAATCAATGTGGCTGATTGGAACTCTATTGCAGAGGCAGTGTCATCTAGTTTAGTCACTAGGTGGCAATGGACCTCACTGTATCTGGATGGAGCCAGGAGTCTCTTGTTTTGGTTATATAATGAACTTCTTGTCTAGCTTCCTGACATGTGTTCTTTGAGCATTTCATGGCACTTGCCTTGGGGATCACACTACCCACTGAAGTTCCAGGCTCCAACACATTTCATTAGATACAAACAAACAAACAAACAAACCTACAGGCTTTCCCAAAAGGATGAGTTGATCCATGGGCAGAATCATATTTCTTTTGGAAACTGTTTTCATCTATCTTTATAATTTCATTTTTATTGTTGTATATTGCAATGATACTATCTAACGTTTATCCATGTATAAACCTTATGAATAAATAATAATAAAGTTTCCATAGTAGCAGTATTACATGGATATATTTTTACATAACACAATAGCTGAGCGTAAAAACTGCAATGGAATGATGGGTGAGGAAGATAAGCTTCTTGACCAAAGGTCCAAAAGTATTAAGATAATTATTTGATCACAATAAGCACCAAAACAATTCCCACCCCCATGCCAATTTATTATCCACTAAGGAACATGATAAATAAAAACTATACTGCAGTTTCCCAGCTATTACATAGGGCTGAATCAGCTAATCTCTAGACCCACAGCTGGTTTTTCAGCTCTCCAGTCTGAAAAGCCATTATTTACACCTAACTGCTGCTCAACCCCTGGCATAATTCATTCTGCCTGTGCCTGTTCAATATTCAGTCTTGGCTGTGTGGGTGAATTTTGATGGGTTCCCTAGTTTTGCATGTGTCTAAAGATCTATTGGACGTGGGTGGCGCTCTGGGTTAAACCACAGAGCCTAGGACTTGCCGATCAGAAGGTCGGCGGTTCAAAAGCACGTCAAAGTGCAAGTAGATAAATAGGTATCACTCCAATGGGAAGGTAAACAGTGTTTCCGTGCACTGCTCTGGTTCGCCAGAAGCAGCTTAGTCATGCTGGCCACACGACCCGGAAGCTGTATGCCGGCTCCCTCGGCCAATAAAGTGAGATGAGCGCTGCAACCCCAGAGTCGGCCACGACTGGACCCTTTACCTTTACCTTTAAAAATCTATTACCTTAGAGACTCTCCTACTTTCTAGGTTCAATATGCATCCAATCACAGTTGTGACACTCTGCTTAACAGTAGCAGATTCTGAAAGTGTCCATACTCCAGAAACAAACATTTAAGCTAAAATTGGTTCACAGGATTTGGGGGTGTATTTAAATTGAGTTTTGTGTATTTCACTTAAAGTATCCCACCTCCTAAAAGAGAGAAAATGTTATTTTATACCTTTGTTATAGAGATAAATGATCTTGCAAAGACAGAGCTGATAGTTTTAGAATTATATATGTTACTTTTAGGGATGTAAGAAAGCACTGTTTGCATTTCACCCTGTGTTTGTTACATGCAGCAATGTGTCAATTTCACAACAGTCTCTCTCCTGCCAACAACTACACTATTTATCTTTCTGTAGCTAAATTACATAATTTACGTAACTAACATAATTAATTACATAAATTACATTGCCATTATGTTATTCTAACACATTCACTTCATTGCAAAGGAAACAAAATGCAAATAGGGGTGGGGGATTCGTAATCAATTATGTAAGTTATGCAAATTTTTAGTATTCAAGACTCTGCAAAAGAAACTCAGCAAAAGAATATCATATATTCTAGCTTCTATGATTAGTTTAGACATAACTGTTCTTCACATTTGTAATCATTCCCATTAGTGCTGGTTCTCATTATGCTGTGACTTAATATTACTCCATTAAATTTTGTAGTTCTTCATTGTAGTAACAGTTTAAAACATTTATTTTTATATTAATTGTATTCCATTATAATGGTAATTAATAACTAAATTGATTTAATTTAGTAACTGAACTCTAAAGTAACCCCAGAACATCACTCAGTAAAACAATTACATGGTAGAATGAAATTAGATCAGTAATGCAACTTTATGGCCATTCAAGCAAAAAAAACAACCCAACTTATGTAATGGAGCTACTCAAGGAAAAAGTTGTGAAACCTATCAGAATGTGTTTCATAAAAGCCCAAATACCAACCCAACTGAAAATGTTCACCCAGCTTTGAAGTTCTTTTTCTACAATCAACTGATATATAAATTTTATGAAGGTGGGAATAGCTCAGGTGCATTTGTGGATAGCAAATGGTAAATTAAAATACGTTTTTATTGAGCATATTTAGCTGTCTTCCTATCCTTCAATGATATTATGACAACATAGGTTTTCTGGGTAGTATCCAATAAAAATTAAAACAAGACTATAAAACCATCAAAACTAATACAGCAGAAAACTAGTAGCAGAAAATAAAACCAATTTAACAGAGCTCAGAGCAGCACCTAATTGTCATGGATTTTAAAAGTACAAGAATATCCAAAGGATATGAAAACTACTCAAAGGGTTTAATATTGAAAACTCTGAGAAATGCCAAGGTCTCCAACTTTTGCTTAATGGTTCATAACATGGTTATCAGGCTAGCCTCTCTAGGGAGACTTTACACAAACATAAAAGTTCTTCTTTCTTACAACTACTCATCATATCTACCGTATTTTTTGCTCTATAAGGCTCACTTTTTCCCTCCTAAAAAGTAAGGGGAAATGCATGTGCGTCTTATGGAACGAATGCAGGCTTCTTGGCTATCCCAAAAGCCAGAACAGCAAGAGGGATTGCTGCTTTCACTGCGCAGCAATCCATCTTCCTGTTCTGGCTTCTGAGATTCAGAATATTTTTTTCATTGTTTTCCTCCTCTAAAAACTAGGTGCGTCTTGTGGTCTGGTGTGTCTTATAGAGCGAAAAATACGGTAATTTGATGTAGACATCTGGAGAAGGGCATCAGAAGATGCCTTCAAGATCCAAACTGGCATATCTGGTATACTAAAACCAACAAAACTATCACTCTCTCAGCTGAATAATTCAAAACAGAGTGGTGCTTCATTAGCAGGACAGAAAGCAAGATTTAAGTTGCCTGACAGTGTCTTGGGCTGTGTGCAGATTCCTGTTCACTCTGCATCCAGTGAACTCCCACCACTGAGTTGGGAAATGATCCACCCATATTAGCCACAACTCATATCTAACCTGGATCTATCCTGCCTATCTTACAAAACACTGCATTTTGATACATTTATCCCAAATCAGCTTTGATCTGAATTGAGAAGAAGAATAACCTTGCTGTGCTTTAAACCAGCAAATGTGTTTACAGTCTTAGATTCAGGGGATTGAATCTCATTTCTACTAACCCCTCAAGCCCGGAAATGCAATGGTTGTTTATCAATATATTTCAGCAGATTTATATCCTGCCCTTCTCACGATTCTCAGGGCAGCAAACAACGCAAAAGACAACTACAAAAATCCATTCACAAAACATTAGCAAGACAGCAAACCATTAATTGCTAGAGGCAGGAGCAATATATAAAAACAACCTAAAACAAGAGGTCAGTCTGCTAAAGATGCACCAACGCTGCTTGCCAGAACTTGTATTGACTAGGCAGTTGAAAGCACAAGGCAGAGAGTTTTAAATTTAGCCATGGCCATAGAGAGGGCCCGATTCTGCATCCCAGCCAGTCACACCTTCACCACTGTCAGGATGCAGAGAAGAGCCTCACCTGTTAATTTTAAAAGAATAGGCAGGCACTACTTTTACGGTCATCCATCCAGAAGAAAAAGAATATATTGTTGTGAGTTTGGGAGCGGGGGTCAGTCTGTATGATGCCTGAGGTTGCTTCTAATTCCCTGGAAACAGCAAGTGTTAAAATCTAATGGAGGATCCCATTGTTGAATTAGCCAGGGAAGGGTCTACTTGCCACCTAAGTACCAGCACAAGTATAGTTATCAGTATATTAAAGGATGTTTCTCTGTGCCAGAGGGGAAATGGGTAGGCCCCCTTCATCACATGGCTGGTAGTGAGAAGGGCAATAGCCAGAGTCATGTGAGAGAGCTGGGCTAGAAGCAGGAAGCAACAAGAGAGACAGAGCCATGATTGATTTCGTTGCATTATAGCTCATTGTTTAACAGGAACAGACAGGGATTGGAAGAGGACGGCAAAATGTTTCCTAACACATGGAATCTAAGTTGCGAACGATCATAATATATGAAGCTATTTAATATATATACATATTACATAGCCTAGAAGTTAAGAGAGGGACATTAATGTACAATTTTCATGCTCTTTGGTGTATGAATGTGTTTCTAAGGGCCTTTTCTTAAGCCAAAAATCATTTGATCTTGGAATATATTATAGCTCTGTATTTCATGTGCTGCTCGTCACTCGGGATAATTTACCTGTGAAGTGGTCAGGAAAAAACTCATTAGTAAAACTAAAATTTCATTATTTTTTACAATATTTACACTATGCAAAAAAAGTAAGAAAAGATCAAAAGAGATAAAACAAATTAAGTTTTCTACGGAGCACAATCTCATATATCATCCTGTACTGTCAGATTTGTTCCGCATCTCTAATTCTTTATTCCACTGTTTGAAATGGAACAGGTTTTGCTGATTGGTCTTATGTCTGTCATTGATTGCAACACCCTTCTATTTCCCTGCATACTTGTTGTAGATAATATTAGGCACAACAAAAGGCATTCATCAGCTAGCATTTTCACAAACTTTCTTTGAAAGACTATTTTAATTATAATCATATTATGTTTTCTAGTTATTCAAGAATACAATTTTCATTGACTCCAAACTGTCCAGTTTTGCTTTAATGATTTAAATAAGGTTGCTCTGGCATAACATTTGTACAGCCAAGTCCAATGAATGTTTCCTTAGAAATAAGTCATACTGTGTGCATTGGGACGTATTCTCAAGCAAGCATGCATCAAATTGCTGACTTATTTTCTTTACTTGTCTCTTCAGGATCTCTGTAATTTTTCACCACTTCCTGGTGAATTATTATGAGGACATTTCTCAAATATGCCACAGCACAATGTGCCAGTGAAATAATGTTTCATGAAATTCCAGAGTCTATGAAGAAGAAAATATCTGTAAATGTATTATGTATTTAACCTGTTTTGAACAAACTATGTATAAATTGCTGGTTGCAAGAACCTGAGTCTGCCAGATGTTCAAACAAAGAAACAAAAGGAAAGATCCTGCTGTGCCAGTTGATGTAATCTGCATTAGTAAAGCCTGATCATATGATATAGCACCACAAAGAAAATTACATTTGTAGGAAGTTTTTCCCCAATTGTCATATGACACCGATCCCATCTATCCCAAGTCAATGTTTTTTTTTTCTTCTTCTTACTCTTGCCAGATCTACTAATTAGAACCAATACATGAAGCTGCCTTAAATCGAGACAGCCAATTGGTTCATCTAAATCCCTGCAGACAGAAAACCAAATGTGAAGGAGAATGCTAGAGGTAATTTTTGTACAAACTAGCATTCAATCACAAGAGTATCCACCAGCATTCTCAGTAGCCCAGAAAATGGACTCCCATCTCAATGATGACTAGACCTCAGGCACAATTATACTCTAGACTCTGTAACTGGAATCATCAGAAAAGACCCAACATTCAACATACAGTGTTTAGAAGACACTAAATTGATCTACGTAAAGCAATTCTTTTTTTCCTGTGGTAACTATAGAAAGTTGCCCTTCAGGCAGGTTTTTACAGTTGTGTTTTGATGGCTCTTGTAGCTGAAATCTATAGTGTTGTTACTCAGAAATAATCTGCTAAACAACCCCTACGGAGAACATTTTGCTGTAACAATACATTTTCCCTTCTTAATCTCTTAAATTTCAGGAAACAAATTCTGCAGAGAACAAATTCTTCCTTAAGAATCTGAGAGCTATGATCTGGTCAACATTATTTACATTTAGTCACAGGAAGATTATAATAAACAGGGGTGGAATTTGGTTATATGGCATCCCGTGAGAGGCCAAAATTTTATGCCCCTCCCCCAGATGGTGCAACAGGAGGCTGGCAGTCCCTTCTTCTCCCCATGTCTTCTCCTATCCTAGCCTCTCCTCTCCATTTTTCCTCTCCTTCCCCCCAGCTTGATTCTCCCTCCCAGGAAAAAAAAAATTCACAAAGAAAGTCAGAGGGAGCTCTTTGGATCTTTCTCAAGCATAAAGAAAAATTCAAAGTTTAGAAATTGCCTCCTCTTTTCTCCAAAAAAGAGAGAAAGCTGTCAACTCCTAACGAAAATCATTCACCATTGGCTTCCAGTCTCACTACCTGCCTTACTGTTACCATGCATAAGAGAGGGACATGGGGTTGGGGATAGTCCTACCTCTCAGTCCACCTACTGAGTGAGGGAACCGATCTCACCACTCCCCTCTCCTCCCCTCCATTTGGTTCCTGTGCAGGCAAACTGGCACTGCCATAAATCCGCCCCTGTAACAATGCATATTTCTTGCGTTATAATATATTCATCTTAGTATTTCTCAGATTCTGACTGCCATTGGATATAAGAGGTAGGACAGGTGTGGAAAGAATAATGGAAAAAATAAATGGCCATTACATGGATTTTTTTATTATTATTATCTACGATATACTTGTTTCCCTACTTGAAATGCACATCTTGCCCATAATGTCATGGTGAAGGTATATTTAGCTTGGCTGGAACAAACTAAAGTGCAATTTTAAAACTGAGTATGGCACCTTGCCCTCTGCAAATGCTTCTGAGGTAAATGGTTTGCTGTAATGTCAGGCCAGCCTAAAAACAAAACAAAAAACACCTCTGCAGAAAATATCCTTTAGGCCCCAAATATTCTTACTGAGTCTGCCAGAGAAGTTCTCCCGAGCCACATTTGGAAAAGAACTTTGGGAACTCGTTAAAGCCTGCTTCCAAAGAGAGGTGAGGCTTAGAAATACCTGAATTATTTTCCAGCCCATATTAAAATCAAAGTAGGTGATCAATTGCCTATTTTTCCTATGCAAAGAAATGGAAGAACAGAGCACTCTTACATTGCATAGAAGAAAAGTTTCCTTAGATTGAACCTTCTATTTTTTTTCTCTCCCTACAGAAGCACCTTTAGCCCCATTCAAGGGCTGAATTCAAGGTGTAGATAGGAGATGGGCTTATTCCTTATTGGTCCTCAGCAAGGAAAACCAACAACCCTCAGCTGTAGCTCAGTGACATAGCATCAGCTTTGCATGCAGAATGTCCCAGGTTCAAGGCCCAGCATCTGCAGTTAGGGCTAGGAATGTCCCACCAGGAAAGTCCACTTTCAGAAATCCTGAAGAGCCACTGGTTAGAATCAGTGTAAAGAGGGGTTGGACTACAAGGTAGGAAATGCAAATGGCATGCACAAGGCATGGGGAAATGACCTAGACATAACAACAGATGAAGACGTCTGATTAAATTATGGGTGAAACATCTTATGAAGGTAGTGTTTCACTGGCACTGGAATCCAGTCAAGCTCTCTTGTGCCACCTCTGCAACATCCCAATGCTGGTGGCAATAGGAGGGGACCTCATACATTGATGGTGGGAGCTTAGTGGGCTTGGGCAAAGCATTTTTAATAGTTTCTAATGTTATTGATTAACCATTGAACCCAAACCCTTCTCTGGCCCTTCTTTCACTAGATGCCAATCCAGACTCTCCGTTTAGACATAAGGGCTTAACTGCCATGCCTGTTTAGAGATTGCCTCCCACAGAAAGACCTCAATGGTCTATCTTTCATGGGATGGCAAGAAACAGTCTGAGATATGGTTCTTTCCATGAATTTAACACAACACTGAATGGTTGCTGGAGGCCAAATGAAACATGATCATTATGGCCTATCAATGATATAAATCAAAGTGATTTTAATGTTAGACTTCCAACCACTCACACCGAAAAGGCAGGCAAGGCCTGTTCCATTTTTTTCACCCCTGTCCAAAGGGGAATCATCGCCTTCTGGCCTGGCCTGCCATGCTCCGGTACTCCTCCAAGTGTTGCCAATTGGCTTTTCCCCATGCCATGGGAAACTGGTGCACAGGAACACCTCGGCTCTTGCCAAACACAGTGGAAGCCAAGGCACTCCTCCAATTGTTGCTGCTTGTTTGGCTTCTCAAACCTGATTTTTTTATTATTTTGATGTGAAGATCTTGGGTAATTTCCAGATTTATCCAAGAGGAGTTTCTGAGAACATGCCCATCACTAACTCTTACCTTTAAATGACAATGAAATTAATGAATGCTCAAAGCTTTTCAGATATCTCTTGCAGAGCAGGTCTCGGATTATATATCTGGAGTGGAGCAATGATGCTGAAGACTGCCGGGACTGGAAGTATGTGTCCCATGCAAACACAATGCTGGTTCCCTGCAAACCAGTCATTTTAAATTGTCTCAATAAAGCAAAGATCCTTCATCCGTCTCTTCTCCAATCTTGTGCAAATTCCATCATTGCCTTGTGTGCATTAGCCATTGCCCAGTGTTGTATGTGCACCAAGGCTAACAATGGATGAGGCTTAGCAAGAATTGCATCCATTTAGCCAGGAAAGAAGGCCAGGGTTTGGTGTGAGCTTACAATCCTTGATTCAGATGGAAATTCTGTTTAGCCCTAATCATTATTAGGATTGGTTCAAGCACAATGAGACACCATGGTTAAGGCTAACAAAGGAAGGGAAAGGGGAATTTGTACAGAGAGGGGAGGACTGATGAAGAGGGAAGGATATTCTGGAAGCTGGGGCCCATTTTATAAACTTCAGTTCTAGGGATCCAGTTTTCTGTCTGCACTGAGTCAAAGTCTTAGAAATCACAGGCATTATCTGTTAAGATGGAATAAAGCCCATTGCTTCTTCATTCTAGCATGTCTAAGTATTTCAATACACTTTCATACAGCAAAGCTTGAACCTAATTAAGTTTGCAATTGCTTTCTCCACTCCCTTATGATTGAAGCAATCTGCAGACAGAGACAAATGTGACATAGTACCATGCTTCTACAACCCACCCAACCCCCCCCCCCATTTTTTCCTTTTAAAAACTGTTCTTGACTATCCAGTCATAGGATATTACTGTGTAATTTGAAATCTCAAAACCTGCACTGTAAACACTTATTTGACCTGATTATTTTACTAACCCTGGAATTTTTTTTGTCTGTAATAGCTCAACATGGTACTCTAATTTTGGTCAGCTCTGTGAAATAAGGACCTTCTGAAGTTAAAAAACTCAACTTAAAACACTAAATTTGCTTTATTGAAACTGTGGGGGGGAGACAATATTATCTGCCTGTTTTATGCTCTGATAACATTCTCATTGAAGCTAAAGCAATAAACTTTAATCCTTTACACTTTTTCTAACTTCCAATTTCTGCTTTAACAAACAAAACTGATTGTGAAACAGATGAGAGAGGAAAGTACTTTATCTTCATTAGCTTAAATCAGAATGCCCTTCAAGAAGAATGAGATGTAAAAGCATATAAATGTTAAGTTTCCTGCTTCTTAATTGGCATATTCAGCCTGTAAATATACATTCTAAACCGATTACTTCACTGTGGAAGTGCTGAACACAACTTTGCACTAAGGAGATAGATGTACAGTCATTGTGCACGATAAGGATTAATGGGCATTAGATCTTTATATAAATAATGTAGTAGAACACCGTCAGGCAGTTGTAGATCCCTGAATTATGTATTTTCTGCTAACGTTTACAACTTAAAAGGCATTGTGAGGTCAAATCTGATGACCTCATCGTACACCCGCAATATATTTAGGAAAAAGCATCTATCTTTTCTGTACGACACAGTCAGTGAAGTCAATGGGAAATGTGGTTTTGGAACATGAACTGCTATGGCACCTATGTTTCATCTCAGTTTATGGTAATGTTGTTGTTGTTGTTGTTGTTTAGTTGTTTAGTCATGTCCGACCCTTTGTGACCCCATGGACCAGAGCACACCAGGCACTCCTGTCTTCCACTGACTCCCGCAGTTTGGTCAAACGCATGCTGGTAGCTTCGAGAACACTGCCCAACCATCTCATCCTCTGCCGTCCCCTTCTCCTTGTGCCCTCCATCTTTCCCAACATCAGGGTCTTTTCCAGGGAGTCTTCTCTTCTCATGAGGTGGCCAAAGTATTGGAGCCTCAGCTTCACGACCTGTCCTTCTGGTGAGCACTCAGGGCACCAGAATGGATACGTTTGATCTTCTTGCAGTCCATGGGACTCTCAAGAGTCTCCTCCAGCACCATAATTCAAAAGCATCAATTCTTCGGCGATCAGCCTTCTTTATGGTGCAGCTCTGACTTCCATACATCACTACTGGGAAAACCATAGCTTTAACTATACAGACCTTTGTTGGCAAGGTGATGTCTCTACTTTTTAAAATGCTGTCTAGGTTTGTCATTGCTTTTCTCCCAAGAAGCAGGCGTCTTTTAATTTCGTGACTGCTGTCACCATCTGCAGTGATCATGGAGCCCAAGAATGTAAAATACCTCACTGCCTTCTATATGCCAGGAGGTGATGGGCCCAGTGGCCATGATCTTAGTTTTTTTGATGTTGAGCTTCAGATCATATTTTGCACTCTCCTCTTTCACCCTCATTAAAAGGTTCTTTAATTCCTTCTCACTTTCTGCCATCAAGGTTGTGTCATCTGCATATCTGAGGTTGTTGATATTTCTTCTGGCAATCTTAATTCCGGCTTGGGATTCATCCAGCCCAGCCTTTCGCATGATGAATTCTGCATATAAGTTAAATAAGCAGGGAGAAAATATACAGCCTTGTCGTACTCCTTTACCAATTTTGAACCAATCAGTTGTTCCATATCCAGTTCTAACTGTAGCTTCTTGTTCCACATAGAGATTTCTCAGGAGACAGATGAGGTGATCAGGCACTCCCATTTCTTTAAGAACTTGCCATAGTTTGCTGTGGTTGACACAGTCAAAGGCTTTTGCATAGTCAGTGAAGCAGAAGTAGATGTCTTTCGGAAACTCTAGCTTTCTCCATAATCCAGCGCATGTTTGCAATTTGGTCTCTGGTTCCTCTGCCCCTTCGAAATCCAGCTTGCTCTTCTGGGAGTTCTCGGTCCACATACTGCTTAAGCCTGCCTTGTAGAATTTTAAGCATAACCTTGCTAGTGTGTGAAATGAGTGCAATTGTGTGGTAGTTGGAGCATTCTTTGGCACTGCCCTTCTTTGGGACTGGGATGTAGACTGATCTTCTCCAATCCTCTGGCCACTGCTGAGTTTTCCACACTTGCTGGCATATTGAGTGTAGCACCTTAACAGCATCATCTTTTAAAATTTTAAATAGTTCAGCTGGAATATCATCACTTCCACTGGCCTTGTTATTAGCAGTGCTTTCTAAGGCCCATTTGACTTCACTCTCCAGGATTTCTGGCTCAAGGTCATCAACCACACTACCTGGGGTGTACGAGCCATCCATATCTTTCTGGTATAATTCCTCTGTGTATTCTTGCCACCTCTTCTTGATGTCTTCTGCTTCTGTTAGGTCCTTGCCACTTTTGTCCTTTATTATGGTAATCTTTGTACGAAATCTTCCTTTCATATCTCCAATTTTCTTGAACAGATCTCTGGTTCTTCCCATTCTGTTGTTTTCCTCTATTTCTTTGCATTGCTCGTTTAAGAAGGCCTTCTTGTCTCTCCTTGCTATTTTTTGGAAATCTGCATTCAATTTCCTGTAACTTTCACTATCTCCCTCGCATTTTGCTTGCCTTCTCTCCCCCGCTATTTGTAAGGCCTCATTGGACAGCCACTTTGCTTTCTTGCATTTCCTTTTCATTGGGATGGTTTTCGTTGCTGCCTCCTGTATAATGTTGCGAGCCTCCATTCATAGTTCTTCAGGCACTCTGTCCACCAAATCTAAATCCTTAAACCTGTCCCTCACTTCCACTGTGTATTCATAAGGGATTTGATTTAGATTGTATCTTACCGGCCCAGGGGTTTTTCCTACTTTTTTCAGTTTAATTTTGCTATAAGAAGCTGATGATCTGAGCCACAGTCAGCTCCAGGTCTTGTTTTTGCTGACTGTATAGAACTTCTCCATCTTTGGCTGCAGAGAATATAATCAATCTGATTTCGATGTTGCCCATCTGGTGATGTCCATGTGTAGAATTGTCTCTTGTGTTGTTGGAAAAGAGTGTTTGTGATTACCAGCTTGTTTTATCTCTTGATTCCCTACTTTAGCATTCCAATCCCCTATAATGAGAAGAACATCCTTCTTTGGTGTCATTTCTATAAGGTGTTGTAAGTCTTCATAGAATTGGTCAATTTCAGTTTCTTCAGCACCAGTAGTTGGTGCATAAATTTGGATTACTGTGATGTTAAAAGGTCTGCCTTGGATTCATATCGAGATCATTCTATCATTTTTGAGATTCCATCCCAGTACAGCTTTCGCCACTCTTTTGTTGACTATGAGGGCCACTCCATTTCTTTTATGGGATTCTTGCCCACAGTAGTAGATATGATGGTCATCCGAACTGAATTCACCCATTCCCGTCCATTTTAGTTCACCGATGCCCAGGATGTCAATATTTATTCTTGGCATCTCATTTTTTACCACATCCAACTTACCAAGGTTCATGGTTCTTACATTCCAGGTTCCTATGCAATATTTTTCTTTACAGCATTGGACTTTCCTTTCGCTTCCAGGCATATCCGCAACTGAGCAACCTTTCGGCTTTGGCCCAACTGCTTTATCAGCTCTGAATCTACTTGTCCTCTGCTCTTCCTCAGTAGCATGTTGGATGCCTTCCGACCTGAGGGGCTCATCTTCCAGCATCATAACTTTTATATGCCTGTTGTCTTTGTCCATGGAGTTTTCTTGGCAGGGATACTGGAGTGGCTTTCCAGTTCCTGCTCCAGGTGGATCATGTTTGGTCAAAACTCTCCATTATGACCTGTCCATCTTGGGTGGCCCTGCACAGCATAGCTCATAGCTTCTCTGAGTTATTCAAGCCCCTTCGCCACGGCAAGGCATTGATCCATGAAGGGGGTTTATGGTAATAGGGAGTCAAAATTCACACAAGAATATTGGGAGTAATGTTAATTAATTTTATTACTTTTTATGCTGTTTTTGTCACTCTTCTAATCAACAAAGTGTTTGAAATGGTACCTTGAGATGGCCCCGAAAATGAAACGAAATAAAGCTTTCCAAAAGTCTTCACAATTTATTTTTTAATGCATCAGTTTATATACACAAAGACTAGCACAGTCATCACATGTTGATAAAATGCCTCAGCAGATGAAATTGTTATGTTATATTGAAAGAAGTATAAGGATTGGAACAATCTGATTTGCCCAAGATGGAGTTTGAAAGGGTCAGAGGCACAGCAGGAGAAGCCCAGTTCCACACCTTCTAACCAAAGCAAAAGGAAGGAGCAAGCAGGGAGTTCACACTTCTCCAATGTGCCCATTACTTTCCATAAGACCAGTCAATCAAGTTATGGGTAATTCAATTCAAATGTATTGTATGCATTTCCAAATCAACAATTCTATCAAAGAACAACATGTGGATATCAGAGATGAGGGTGGAGAAGCCTAGATACTGTTATCAATACTTCCTTTGTATGTTTGGGGGAGTCTTGTTCAGCCAAATCAGATGACCCTCTGAATGACCTTTGAAATCCTATGTGAGCTTATTTATAGTCCCAAAATGCCTCACTTGATTATTTTTAATGGTTCATGCTACAGAAAGCTTTGTACCCAGCTTGTGCACACTCCTCATGGGCTAATACCTGGCATAGTTTGCCACTTCCTGTCCTAGATTACTGCAGAAGAGAGGATACATAATTTATCAAAATTATATCACCAGATATAAAATCAAAACCAGCAATCTCCAGTAAGCTTTCACTTCAATTGCATTTCCCTCCATTCAGATTGAAAACAAAGAGAAAAGTAGGTCAGTTTTTAAAAGTATTCATATAATGAATTTATATGTAATGGAATCTTCAAAGCATTTCATATTTCAGAATGCCTAAATTGGCCAAACTTTACTCACACAATGATAATAAAATATCATCATAAAATAATGATATGAATACTCTCTCACACAGTAGGACAGTCACTGTCTCAGTTGTGCTTACCCAAACAGTATTCCTAATTGTTTGAACACACTAAGACTGTCCCTGTTGTCACTTCAGCACCTACTGAAGATCTTCTTCTCTCAACAAGCTTTTTAATCTGAGATGTTTCCAAATCTGCATCTGCATTGGAATTTTTAAAAAAGAAAATATGTTTTTCTTGTTTTATCACTTATTGTTTGCTGCCCTAGACTTCTCTGTGGGGGAAGAGCATGATATAATTTTAATTAATTAATAATTTTTAAAATGACTATACAGTACCAGCAAAGTGCATGATGCTATCTATCTATCTATCTATCATCCATCATCTATCTATCTATCATCTACAAGAACTACAGGTAGGTAAATCCTGCCCCCCCCCAAGGAGATTAGAACATGAAAATCTAATCCAGTGTTCTGCTCACAGAAGAACCAACAAGATGCCTACTGGAAGCTCATGAGCAGGTCATCTCCTGCCAACTGCACAACACTGCATCTAAGAGAGTTGTTGTGGCTTTCTCAGTGACAGAAATGAGGACAGTTCAACTCAAACTGAGCCAACAGTGACTACCATTCTTAATAAGAACACTTCTTGGATGCTATTGTTACTTATTTTCATAGCTTTCTAAAAATTTGGGTAAGGAAGGACCCTCGTAGATGAGAAAAACAAACCCAGCTTTTCAATTATTGTCCTTGTACCCTTTTCCAGACCTTCTAGATGAAAAGTTTTGCTGTATCTAAGACCTTGCCCTTGCTTCATAAATATGGCTCCACTAACCTCAGTTATAGGGGGATGCAGATGGCATTGTGGTCTAAACCAAAGCCTAGGGCTTGCTGATCAGAAGGTCGGCGGTGCAAATCCCCGCGACGGGGTGAGCTCCCGTTGTTCGGTCCCTGCTCCTGCCCACCTAGCAGTTCAAAAGCATGTCAAAGTGCAAGTAGATAAATAGGTACCACTACGGCAGGAAGGTAAACAACGTTTCCATGTGCTGCTCTGGTTCGCCAGAAGCAGCTTAGTCATGCTAGCCACATGACCCGGAAGCTGTCTGTGGACAAACGGTGGCTCTCTCGGCCTATAGAGTGAGATGAGTGCGCAACACCAGACTCGTTCACGACTGGACCTAACGGTCAGGGGTACCTTTACCTTTTTTAACCTCAGTTATATCTTCCCCTGGGGATGTTGCAAAGACAACCTGAACATCAACTGCCATGTAGGTTGATTCAGTGAAGTTAAAGTTTTGCATGCCTTGAAGCAAGGTGGGGTCTACAAGGAGGCCATTTCTACACTCCAAGCTATACTCAGCACCACATGCCATGGAACTGTGGAGCATCTAAGCTGTAGTAAGAGATGCCCATTGCAGTATTCTTTAAAAAGCAGATATACTACAGATGACATTTGTTTCAAAGTTAAATTCTGAAATGCAATTTGAATGATTTCTCATCTGCCTTAGATTTGCACAGAAGGAACTTCTAAAAGATAAGGACACATCATCATCATTCTGAAAATGAATCTGCCGTCTAAAATCACATTAGTGTTGTTCATTCTGCTTTGCAGAAATGAGCACATAACTCACTTGCAGTGGTTGAATCTTTACAGAGGAAACACCATAAAATTTTTGATATCCTCTAGGGCAAATGTCTGCATGGGAAAGATAGTGAAGAATTATAGGATACATGAACCTTGAGCAACCTCCTCCTTGATGATATGTAATTACCTGCCAGCCACTAAGGCAGTAAGTAGTAACTATAAAAAATTCATTGTTCCATTGGACTCAGTGGACACAACCCATCTGAGAGCTTTACAAAACCTTAAAGAGCAATTTCTCTTTAAATAGCAAATGTTTTAGAGCTAGGAATAAACCTGATGCATTTAACTAATAAATCTTAATCATTAGAGGGAAATGAAATTTCCATCCAACCAATATCCTAAATCACATCTTTGATAAGCACTACATGTATAGATGTTTGCTGTTATTAGATACTGCCTTACTATGTCTGCATAAATATACAAAACTATTTGTCAGTCAATGTTTTGTCATTGATAAATCCTGCAATCAAGAGGGAAGTATCATTAAAGTAATATATGAGGACAAGTGAAAACGTTCTTGTAAAGTTTAGACTAGGAAAAAATGGGTGGGACACACAGGGGAATGAAAGATAACAGAATCTTATGTTCACAACTTTCTAAGAAAGAATATGTAGAATCGTGCATCTCTACTGCACAAACAATAACATTTAAGATAACATATTTGTATGCTATTGTAAAATCATAAAAAGGGCTCTGCTGGATCAAACCATATGCTCATCTAGTCCAGCATCCTGTTCTGACAGAAGCCAGCCCCATGTCTGCAACCAGGACATGAGGGCAACAGTACAATCCCCACTTGTGATTCCCAGCAAATTCTCTTCAGAGGCACAGTACTTCCGGGAGTGGAGACTGAACACTAGATACTGATAGTCTTATTCTCCATGAAATTATTTCTGGACATGAGAAACTAGAATAAACTTCACCAAGGTGGTGGGAAGTGCTTTTTGTCATTGTTGTTCATTTAGAAGGGAGAAGTGGAATTCAGGGATTTTCATTTTTTAAAAAAATATATAAATTGTGTGTCTTTGTTTCTCAGTTGGATCCTTTTACATGTTTTTGTATGTATTGTGGTATGTTATTCATTGTGATTTGCATTGTGACTTGCAGTTATCTTTATAGATCATAGTTTAGTAATTATTTATTGTAATTGTGAAGAGTGAATTTGTTTATTTATTATTTGAGCGTTAATTGTTTTGTACTCTTATATTCTAATAGATTACTGAAAATTACTTTATTTGATATGTCATTCCATTTTAAAGTTATGTTTTGTATTGGATCAGATTATTATATGGTGTGTGTTCTTTGTTGTATATTTTGTCGTTGTAAACTGCCTTGTGTATAGTATTATAGAAAGATGGTATACAAATTAAAAGTGAAACGAAACGAAAAAGTTGTGTATAATCGAAATGGATTCCCACTCAGTAATCAGGTGATTGCCAGCTGAAGTTTCCAAATCACCTTAGTGATTTGGACATCCCAGTTGGTGATTTGAACCAACCATAGCGGGAAAGAGGTACTCTTAGCCACCAAGGCCATATAATATTTTTTTTGCATTTGTGACATGTGTCATTGCATTAGTTCACTTTGGAAATAGCATGCAGCCCTACAACTAAGGCATTAAAAATGACAATTAAAATTACCCTTAGTTCACGCCCATTTTTCAATGTTGGTGCAGTTGTCAATATAAGAAGATAACTTGGTGAGGTCGTGAATAAGCCTTAGGTCCATTTCTGTTGAAGAGGCCCAAAAGCTGCTTATTCCTCTGAAGGCACCGTTCCTGGAATGATAAAACACTGTATTATTTGTAGAGAAACTGGTTGATGGCATAAAGTAATGGAGCAATAACACGAAGTGTTGTCTGAAAAAGTACTGAGCTTGCCCTACATGAAGTTCATTATTCCAACAACAGAAGACCTTTGGGCAACAAATTGCAAGCCATACAAACTAAAAATCTCATGAAGATCATTTAAGGGACTTTAAAAGATAGTTGATAAGTACATGGGTTTGGGTAAAACTGCAAATAGAAGGGGAAATAAATTTGGGAACAACTGAAGAAGATACAGATACAGATAACAACAAATAATATCACGACAGAGAACTCAATGGAAATTAAAGAAAGACACATCTAAAGTCCAGTGGGATTTCCCATCCTCTCATTCTAGCTGTCCTCTTGATTCAAGAAGAAAACATGTGCTTCTCCTGTAAGCATGCAATCACTGACACGTGTGGACACACGAAGGAACAGAATGTTATTACGGAATCATAGAACTGTAGAGTTGCAAGGACCTTGAGGGCCACATAGTTCAACCTCTTGCAATGCACAAATCTCATGAACAGTGCTATTTTTATAGAAAAAAGAGGTGCTGGAACTCACCATGAATGCCTCCCTTGTTCTCTTATAATGGTAATGGCGCCCACTGAAAGGTGCCAGAACTGAGTTAGGGAGAGTTACGGCTGAAAAAAGCCCTGCTTGTGAAAAACATGGATTGAAAGAAAAGTATGCTACATGGTTTATTAAAAAATAGTTATTGGGAAAATGCAGATATAAAAAATCTGACAACATAAGAAGACTCTGCTGGATTAAGCCAATGGCCCACGTGGTCCAGCATCCTGTTCTCACTGTGGCCAATCATATTTTTGTGGGAAATCCATAAGAAGGACCTGTGGTTATTAGCTACTGGTATTCAGAAGCATCACTGCCTCTGACTATGGAGGCAGAGACTAGCTATGTTTGGATTAAAGAAAAATACTGTTTTGAGGAAAGGTGGGGGTAACTGTTTTTATACTAGTAATGATTCCTTCCTTCCTTCCTTCCTTCCTTCCTTCCTTCCTTCCTTCCTTCCTTCCCCCTCTCTCATACACACAGCATTTCAGAGCACCTTTCACTAAAACATTACATTGAAGTTAAAAACTGCACTCTTTTAATACTAGACTATTCCACACTAAGGGTTTTCACATGTATGCTAATAGAGTGACTACAGTATCAAATGATGACTCATATATGCCATCAGAAAATGCAGAATGAGTGTTCCTGATGTAGTTTTCTTTGGCCTCTTCACACAAGCAGCTCATCAACCTGAGTTTTCTGGCCATCACTCCAAAGGCAGGAAAGCAGTCACAAACCACTCCTACACTATCATCTCTTTTCCTATATTTTTCTGGGTCTCAAGTCCCAGGCTGAGTCAGATGGTTGCCTTTTGGAGACTAAACAAAAGACACCTTTCTCTTCTGCTAACATTTGGAAAGGTCTCTTTTAGAAGCTTTCCCTCACATTTTGTAGAGAAATGTCCCCACTCCAAATCTTTACAAAATTATATGGCATTCTCAACATGCAGGAAATGTGCAAAGATGTTGACGATCACAGCTAAATATAATGGTTCCTCTTGCAGTGCTAGCATGTCACCAAAAGGGTGTGATGCCCAGCTGGGAAACTAAATTATATGGACATTTAGCTTGTAATTACAATGTTAATTGATGTGACAATTAAAATGTATATTTATTAATGTATTTATGATCCAGTACAACTCCTGTATCGTCCCTATTAATTTGGGTCCCAGAACTACTACCTTCCAAGTCCAATGGTAGCCCACCAGACCCATTTGACTCCCATTTATAAATTAGCCGCCTCTCCAGTACAGAAGGTAAACCATATGCTGGGAAAAGATAAGGAAAAAACAACTCATTCATACAAGTTTTCCCCCTTCCCCTTAAGATGTAATCTACTTTCATTAACATTTTAGCTAGGTCTTGCTGAACACTGTTTGAAAACAACAAATGCTGCTTTGGGGCTTATATAGTTCTGGCAGTTATTTGCATCAGCATTGTTTAATCAATGCTAATGAGTATCTTATATCTAAAAGTATTCATACTTAAGCATAAAGGCATCATCACCAACAACTGGATGCAATTAGTCTCCTAAGACCATTAATGGGGTTATTATTTAACAATGTTAATGATGTAGATTATCATGATTTAGGATAAGATGTTGGTAATAATGTGTAATTAGGAGATAACTTATCCATTTAAAGCATAATACCCTGTGGTTATAATTTGGAGAACAAAAGTAGGTGCTACAAACTTTATTTTGAAATACCTATGCAGATGTAGTGCTCAATATATATAAAGTATAAATGGATGTCCTGTCATAGAAGGTTTTAAGGTTGCTGACTGGTGTAGCTGCACCATGAAAATGCTGTGGACAATGTGATGAGAGAAATGTGGGGGGGGGTGTGTGTGCCAATTTTAGTATCTCTGAAATTTGAGAGCTCAAAGTCCACCACTGGTCCTATAGAAGGGACCCTGAGGATCGTATGGTCCAACCCCCTATGATGCAGGAATATGCAGCTGTCCCATACGGAGATCAAATCTGCAATCCTTGATGTTATCAGTGCCATGCTCTAACCGGCTGAGCTTTTGATATAAAAACCTATAAAGAATTATCAGAAACAAGGGTACAAATGGATGGAACCAAATGAGACTGCCTCCTCTCATTTCTAGTTAAACTAGGCATTGCTATTCCATCTTCTGGGGTCACATATGTCCCTCACATATGCAAAATGAGAGCCAAATAGAGTTCTATTCACTCTGATAGAAATAGGGCTCCATCTTCCTCCTCCTCTAAAACAAACAAACATGGAACCCCTGCTTAAACTAAGAAAACACCAATAGAACACCTCATTTTATCCCATGCCTGCTCACATCCTGTAATACCATGAAGGGGACGGTACAAAACTTTGCTGGTCTCCCTTAGCATGCCTTTAATGTGATGATCTATATATCCCTGAGACGTGCAGGTAGCTGTTGTTACTCTCACAGGCAGGCAGCAGGCTTAAGTGAACTGGGTTCTTCACGAGCCTTTAGGAATGCCTCCATGAGTGTCTGAATATGCCAGTCTTGACAAGTCGGACTTGCCACAGCTATCTTTAGAAATTCAGAGAATGAGTTATTCCATAAGGATTCCACACACATTCTCTCTTCAACTTCTGTCAAAAAAATTGCTGCAAGACACACCCAAAAAAGAAAGTAACAGAACACCACTAGTAATCACATACAGCTCCCAAGTTAAAACAGTTCAACTCATCATCAGAGATCTACAACCTCTCCTAGACAGTGACAGTTCTCTTTCTCAAGCTCTGGGAGGAAGACCTTTCATTGCCTACAGACAGCCACCCAATCTTAAACAACTCCTCACCCACAATAAAACAACAAGCAGACTTAACATGGACACTGGTACCAGAGCCTGCAATAAACCCAGATGCCAACTTTGCTGCCACATACACCCAGACAACACCATTACTGGCCCCAACAATATCAAACACAGCATCTCAGGACTATTTAATTGCTCATCTTCTAACATTGTGTATGCCATCAAATGCCAACAGTGCCCTTCAGCTCTTTATATTGGACAGGCCAAACCCTACGCCAAAGGATAAATGGACATAAATCTGATATCAGGAATCACAAGACAGAGAAACCAATTAGGAGAACACTTCAATATCCCAGGACATTCTATACAAGATCTCAAAGTAGCTGTCTTATTACAAAAGAACTTCAGAAATAGACTGGAAAGAGAAGTTGCTGAATTGCAACTTATTACCAAACTTAAAACGATGGAGAGACCTGGTCTGAATAGAGACAATGGATTCTTATCTCATTATACATGATAAATTATACATGATTTTTAGCCATCTCACCCCTTGCTTTTTCCTGTAAGACCAATTGCAGTCATTAACAGTCATCAACAGGTTTACCACACCTATCAGCAATCACCCGTTCCCACCACCCTTCTGAGTAATACCCCTCCCCAGCCTCTCTCACTATATATAAGGGTCTGGTGACTTCTGTTTCAGTGTATCTGAAGAAGTGTGCATGTACACAAAAGCTCTTACCAATAACTAACTTAGCTGGTCTCTAAGGTGCTACTGGTAGGAATTTTTATTATTGTTATTTTTTATTGTTTCTGTCAAAAAGTTATTAGTGTCTAGAATGAAATACACAAATGGTCAGATGGTATTTTCAACTGTCATTTCTACAGAAAGAAGTGATGTCTTAAAGCAAATTTTCTCAAAGCAACAAGCCAAGTATGTTTTGGGCAAAGTGGACCCCAGTTAACAGGATCTCAGAAGAACTGTGCAAGAACAAAACTCTATTGATGAATTTCAAATTATCATACAAGCATAAGGTAGGGATGCGGGTGGCGCTGTGGGTTAAACCACAGAGCCTAGGACTTGCTGATCAGAAGGTTGGCGGTTCAAATCCCCGTGACAGAATGAGCTCCCGTTGCTCGGTCCCAGATCCTGCCAACCTAGCAGTTCGAAAGCATGTCAAAATGCAAGTAGATAAATAGGTACCACTCCTGCGGGAAGGTAAACGGCGTTTCCGTGCGCTGTTCTGGTTTGCCAGAAGCGGCTTAATCATGCTGGCCACATGACCCGGAAGCTGTACGCCGGCTCCCTCGGCCAATAAAGTGAGATGAGTGCTGCAACCCCAGAGTCGGTCACGACTGGACCTAATGGTCAGGGGTCCCTTTACCTTTACCTTTTTGATAAGGTATACTAAGTAGTGATGGGAGAGAGAGAGAGAGAGAGAAATTTGAACTAGATTTTGTAAATCCAATAGCTTCCTTAAATAGTCAGCACACAGCTTGAGAATTACTGAGTCCAGTTACGACCCAAACCAAATTCCTTAAATGGAATTCCCTTCCAAAAGAGGTGCAGCTGGTCTTGTCAGTTCTGGCCTTCTTCTATTCCAAATGTCATATAGTTAAAATGAATTTTTTGCTGGCTTGCAGTTTGTGGGCTTCAAGGTGTTTGGTTTTTTACGATGCCTTTTTTGTTGGGCAATTAATGTTACAAAATATTTATTGATTTCAGATATTTGTTTCTGCTGTCTGAAGTTGATGTTTTGAAGCATGTCACTCATTCACAATGGAGATCTTGCACCTGCAGCTCCCGATGAATTTCCAACCTTCATGAGCTCTCAAGCACCCTTACATATCAGTTGCTGCTTTTTGTGGTGACAGCATGTTACTAGAATATATCCTCTAGTTACTAGAATATAGCTGCAATAATGGGCCAAGTGCCAGAAAACCTGAGAAAGATGGGAAGGAGACACTTCTACCAATTTATCAGTGACTTAAGTGTGTGCATGGGAGAAAAGGAAGAATTCTTCAACTCAGAGTCCAATTTAATCTGGAGAAGAATTTTGATGCCTTTAATGTTTGCCTCCTTTTTAAAGCTTACCATTATGAGTTATTGGGGTTTGGGCTCTAAGCCAAGTAATTGCAAAATTCAGTGAAATCTCTAATAATCACTTAATGATACTTAAATGGATAACTTATGAAAATGACAAACTGCTAGGGAGCCAGAAATGCATAAAATGGCTGTGATGAGGACAAAGAATGACAAAGATGGTGGCCCTTAATGTATTTTATTGCAATAATGTATCTTTACTATGCACTATGTATCCTAGCTTTCCCTGCAATACTTTCTTCTTCAGTTGAGTCACTCTGCTTTTATGAATTCTCAAGTTGCAAACAGGGCAATATAAGGGGGGAAATTATACTTGGTGCAACAGAGGAGTTGGGAGTCTCTTTACGATTTCCACTCTCCTTTTGTCTCTTTTGCACAGGAACCAGATTAGATTATAAAACCAATGAAATCGGATAAGTGATAATGGAGGACAGGGAGGCAAGATGGACAGAAACAATTGTGCTAAATTTTGCCTTTCTTCAGTGCTACTTCAGTGTGTTTGCCCGAGGAAGCCGATGTTGAAGCTACCAGTCACATATACTTGTGCAGATCCATTTGCTCTTTTTTACCATCACTTTATGAGGTTTTTCATTATTCCTCTGTTCCCACTAGCATAAACCAACTTTTGATTCTGCAGAAAATGTAAGACTTGCACTGGCCTCCAATTAGCTACTAAGCTAAAGTCAAGATGCTGGTCCTGGTTCCCGAAACCTTATACAGCTAGGGGGCAGGATGCCTAAAAGATTGTCTTACGTCTTGCATACCCAACTAGTCATTGTGCTCTGCCCCCTAAACAACATTCTCTTAATAATAAAAAAGGTAGATTTAACAGTTCTGTGTATTTATGAGATACAAATATATGGAGAATAAATCCCATTCAGAAGGGGAAAGTGAGTGTAAATGTGATACCCTGCCAGGCAACATCAGGAAAGCGAAGTGCAGGATGAAAAGGTACAGGTAATAAGAAACTACACTTTTCCTGGTTTCCAATTTCAGTTTCATCCATATTACAGACATATTTAATTAAATGCTAACATAAGAGAAGACAGCCTGTGGCTGATAATACTGTTGAAAGTTTGACCGCCTTATTACTGTGACTAGGTTTATCATGGTTTTGTCTGTGGCACACAATTGGTTCTAGAGATCAGGGGATCTGTAGATCCTTTAACAGTTGTGGCTATTTAACGAATGGCAATTGACTGGCAAGAGAACATATCAGATCAGTGCTCTACAATGTGTCTTTGTCTGTTTTGTTGGGAGAGCCAAAGAGTCCAAAAACAGAAAGGTTGAAGGCTATGCAAAATGCTCTTTGAGAATTCAGTACCTACTGCAAGACTTCCTGTCTGCATATCTGTAAACAAAGCAAATATTAAGTAAGATGTGGAGTTTCCTTTTGGTAGCTGTTTGTTTCCTCTGTTAGCCCTTACAGATCTAGGCATTTACACATTTACAGGCTTCCTGATACACCATTAAAAGTATCCAACCAAGTGTACAATGTGAAGCTGTCTAGAATGGCTGTCTATAGAGTTCTGAAGTGCTCTGATTGTTGTTGCTTTGGTTAAAGCAGAAAAACACGGGGTTTTTAAAAAGCCAATTGAAGCTTTTAACTTCTTTTAAAAAGTAATCCATTGCTACATCTTAACAAAGAATCATCCATATTTCTTCAATGCTCTGCTGGTGACATTTTGCACAGCCTTACTTTGGACATAGAGAAACATAGGAAAACATATATATAGGAAAATGTAAGGTTGAGCTATATGGCACATAGAACATAGATGCAAAGTAACACAAGGCTTTCTGGAGGTCCCTGTCTTAGGTGTGTGTAACTGACATCATGCTTCAACATTTAGAGAGGGGCAGATCCCCAAATCACCTCAGTTTGCCTCTTTATCCAACTCTCACACAGAGCCAATTCACACCCCTAGTAACTGCTGAAAACGTTAACAAATCTGGTTTAGGTTGAAATAATAAGCTCAAGGACATCCATGTGCAGGACATGCAGCAATATTGCCACTCACTTGAACTTTCTTAAAAATTCAGAGATGTTCATATGATATAGTAAATGTTCTCTTATCCATTTTTGTAAAAGAGAAAAAGGAAAAATGTGCACCTATACCCAGCAAAAAGAGAGTGAGATATCACAGTACTCCATATCAGATTGAAAAGGAAGAAAAGAAATAGCTCAACAAAAGCAGCCAATGTTATAGTCTTCACATTGTTTTAAAATTTTCCTAAAATAGCTTGCAGTGTAGAACTCATTCTTTTAATCTCTTCCATTTTTTTTTTAATGGGGTGATTTTGAAATGATGTTAGTTTCTCATGTCCTGTTATAGCTCATTCACACATGCAACCCGCCACCTGATGCTGCAGAATAATGTCTCTGTGTATTTGAACACTCATGCTTGGAACCAGAATAGCGTGAATGGAACCCTGCCCAGCTAATGTGAGCTTCCGAATTGCCACTTGATGGTTGCAGCCTTTATACTGGACTACAGAGTGTGCAATCCAAAGCAGAGGCATTCATTTTTCCATGAAGGGTACAAGTCTCAACACACATTGATGTATTCTACAACAGGTGTAGTATATGGAAACAGATAAGCATAGGGAGTGATTATATGTTGTAACGTCCCCATGTCTATCTGAGTGGCCTATGTACTTTGTGCAATCACTAATAATAGTCTTGAAACAAGAAAGTTTGCATCATCCATTAGTATTACTAAGGAACATAAATATATTAAAGTTTTTTGGGGATATATATTGTTTTATCAGTTCTTGGCAATTGCTGAACTCCATCCACTTAACCCCCTACATCCCTTCCACCAAAATAAAAATAAAAATCAGAGGGTTTAAACAATGTTGAATGTGGTGCACAGGGCTGCAGTGGAACAGGATAACAGAAGGATCTGCAGAACATTGGGCCAGGGCACCCTGTGCAAGTGACCTTTCAGGGACACAGAGTGATGAAGTACTTAAACTACTTAAACAAGTCAGTGTCACACCCAGACTGTACCCTTAAAACTGTACCGGTTGCAGGAGTGTATTAACAACATGCTTCTCAAATTTCATACTAATTAATAATGAATGCTGGCTGAGATTCAAGAAGCAGAAAATACCCCTGACTTCACTGTCAAATTAAATGCTGCTGTTAGTTGCAACAGCTGGGAGATTCAGTCTGCTCAATTCATAATTATAAGACTCTGACAAAATACTTTGTATCTGAAACCATGTCTCCAAGGAAATAGCACAAAGAGTGTAAAGAACAAGAACTTTACATAATGATAACAGAAGCCTGGAGCTATATATGCCCCCATGTACGGGATCACCTGTCAATATCAGGCTGGAATTCTATCAAAAGCCATGCAATTCTATTAGCGCTTCCATTGATGGTCGTCTCTGTGGATGATGCACTTGTTTTTCCACTTCTCTTTGGATGATTGACTTTGCACCAAGATTCCACTGAGGAAAAAATTGTTATGATTTATTTATTGCAGACACATAAACGTGGAAAGAACTGTCAATTGAATATGAAATATAAGAGCCAAGTCACAAGATGTTATCCTCCAAGCTGTCTCTCACCTTAATAAGTATGTGCCATAAGTCAGAGGATACAAATTAAATGTTTCTATTATACAAGTCGCAAGTAATTACTATTCAACTAAGCAGTAGAAAAATAAACACTAAATATTTGTAAATGAGTTTCTTGCTTCGGAAGAGGAACTCGATTTACAGCTATACACATTATCAACAGAAAGCACCACAAAATGCCCCAAAGCATTCCTAAAACTGCTGTGGTATATTATTTATACAACAGTGCAAAGTCAATTAAATAGGATGGACTTTTTTGCTAGTGGTAACCAGGAATAATACCTGATTCAATATTATATTTATTTATCTGAAGGAGGATTTTACTTACTGATTTTGCTAGCATATACACACACACATACACACACACATACCCACTCCCATTCTTCAGTATCAAGCAGGCTACGCATGCAACCCTTCAAATATACCATAGAACATCCCATTGCATGCCATGGCCCTGTGACTTCATTGCAATGAAATAACCAGACAGGACAAAGAGTATATACATTGTGTCAATTAGGCCACAACTGTGTTGGTTACAAATGTGAAAGGTTTGGCACTGCACAGTAGCCTGCCTGCGATTGGCCAATGTGCAGGCAGGCTACAATCAGGAGTCCTGGCCAGGACCAAGCCACAACACTAAGCTAATGTTTTGGCTCAGCATGCCTGAACCGGGGATAGGGTTCTCTAGCTTAACCAGGGCTGCTAGTGAAGCTTTATCCCATGGCTACAGCTCATGGTTGAGGAAAAGAGACCTTAACTTTGATCCCGTGTTTGGAGGACATGCTGAGCCAAACCTGACAGCTGTCATCCAGGATGCTAGTAAGCCATACTCTGGCTTGCCATGGCGTGTGATCAGGAGGATGGTGCAAGGCAGGTGGAAGTAGCTCATGGTTTAAAGCCAGTTTAAGAACCTCACTTCTTATGAAACTTGTAGCCCTCTCTGCAGTTGTCAGATGGGCAGCCCAGGTTTTCCGGCACACGTGAGAGTTAACAATAGAATTTCCTTCTTGGGAATTGTTAGGTATCCATCATACAAACAGGGACATGATAGAAATACTCATGAATTAAGTTTCCTGACAATATTTGCATGATGAAACAAATACACATTGCTGCATTGGAAAAGAAATAAATAAATGGTATTTTGGTTGCTCTCAAATCCCTTGTATCATATAACTGGGGCCTTATTTGGAAGAACATTAATCTTTCAAGGTACTTTAATACTTGAAGAATATGTCCTGGGGGTTTTTTGGTATTAAGTGTCTTGTATCTGGTTTTATCCATATGAAAACTGCAAACCAACTGAAGACCTTGGTATTATCCTGATGTTATTACTCAATATGACATCTATATGCTTTGGTCTCTTGAGCACTGTAAAAGGTAGTTTTATGGCCAATTTTGTTGCCCAATAAATCAAGATGTAACTGACTAACCCTTCCAAAGCTTTTTTTTTTTTTTTGTCAGTCTGGGTATTCCAGGACACAGTATATGTGTGTACACTAAAATATAATCTCCCACAATATATGATGGATTTATTTAGGCCCAGGGCTTTTCTTGGATCTCCAATTTGCCACATATATTGATTTACAGGCTTTAAAACTTTAGACTCAGACTGATACTATTTTCTTAAATATTTGTTTGCAAAGAGAGAAAATATATTTAGCAATAGGACACAAAACAGTTTTGTTCATAACCAAAGAGTAAATCCTCTGAAAGGTAGCAGGTGGCTATATATCATTTTAACTGAGAAATAATTTCTTTTCTGGTGCAGAATCTAGTTTTGATAAATCCACTTTTGTTAACAAACTACTTTATTTGCCCACATAATATATTGTCCTTTACATTCCAGTAAATATTTATTTCATAGCATTTGCCATTAAGGTGCCACGTGCTTGAGAAGTCATCAGTTCAAACAATTCTGTATAGACTGCAACAGCTTGATTTCAAACTCTTCTAGCTTGGCCTTGGCTACTGAAATATCTTCTTGAGTGTTTCATTCTCCTTTAAGCATGGGTTCCCCCACAACCTGAATCCTTGAGAGTATTCCCAAAGGAGAACGTGACTGGAAGTGTTAATAATTGTATTAAAAACTTTTGGAATTCACACTACCTAGATGGTTCTTCACAGTTCACCCTAACTGTACACATTTCCTCTTTTTAACGTGAGCGGTAGCTGTGATTTATATTCTTAATTCAGAATGCAGTACTTTTAAATACTGCTACCTGCCCCAAGCCTTTGAGTGGGATGCTCTTGTCCATAATCCAAAGATACAGTATTTAGAACAGTTCTGTATATGCCTTTTTTCTCTTTATTCTTTATAAAATACTAGCATGTGACTAGATAAAATAAAAAGGTGATGCATTTTAATATTTTAAACATGTACATAAAAACATATATCATTAGTAACTCCTAAATGGGCATGATTGTTAAGACCACACGTGTTGCATGGTTTCATATCAGTCTTTATTTGGATAGTCTCAACCAATAGCTGGATCCTTTCTGCAAAATGCACCCAAAGTTAAGCAATTTCAAATGCCATTTCAAATATAATTTTAGAATTATCTTTACTGGGAAAAACTTTACAGCCCACTAACCTATTGAATTCAATAAGCCTTGAACATACTAAAGTTTGCCTGGATCAAACTTTTTTTATTCAAACGATTGTAATCTTAGTTTATTATTTTCTTAAAAGAACAGAAAAGAGAAATTTGTTTTAATAGTTTGTTTATTCAAACCTGACAATGATAAAGTGATACCCCCCCCCCCAATATTTGATCAATGTTTTGATCATATGTCATATGACGGTTTATTTTCTGAAAATGGGTTTTAGCTTCAAGGCTCATATGAATACAAAATCAAATGAAGGGTCCACATAGTCCAATATCTAGATTCCAACAACAGCTCCCCAGGTGCCCAACTAAAATGCAGTGGAAGCTGCCTGCCATATTGTGAATGAGATGGCTGTCTCCAATATTGCTGGAAAACATGATTGTGCCTTCCTATTCTAGTACTGGGACTCCTGGGAGGTTATTGTGTAATGGCTTAGGTGCTGCCATCTGCTCATCCCACGTAATGAGGTGTCATTTTTTTATTATTATTGAATGAAAAGAATGTATATATCATATTTCATTTTGAAAAGAAATGCAAATGCTGTTACCTATGCTGGCACAAGCATTTCCTCATGTGGCCTGTTGTAAACACTGGGCTGCTGATTTGAACTTACAGCAAGCCCTACACCGAGAAGGAACTGGCTGCACTGTTCTAAATTGGGAACTCTCTAGTGCAGCCAATCCTTTGCAAGGCTTGTTCTCATCAATGCTCGCTGTCGATCAGTTTATCAGCACCGACAGCAAGCCTCGCTTGATAAGGGGCAATTGCATACCTGTCAACGGCTTTGAAAAGGAGGAGAAGGATATCCTGGGGTTTTTTCCCCCATGAGAGTACAGCAACTACTTGTTCTCATGAGGTTTTGTGCCAAGATCTCACCCCAAAAAAGTGTTTTTGGGTTCTCCATGCTTTTGGGCACCATGTCTGAAAAACCACTTTCCCCAGGTCTGTGATCTTGCATGGGATTTTGAACCTGGAAAATGGTGTCTTGGATTTGGATTGTGTCACATTGGAGGGAATGCAATTGGGAGTGCACCTTTAATGCTCCTTAGTGTTGCTTTCTAGCTATGCCCCACATCTGTTATCACATATAATATCATGTGAGGGGCTAGTGAGCATGTTCTGGAGAGAACGGCCTTGAGTATCAAATTAGGACCCCTCCCGGGTCTAATCTGTCCCTTGGGCCAGAAGTTTCCCTCCTCTGATCTATTGGAAGATATATCAACTTATGCTACCTAGTCCAGAATGAATACACAACAGATCATTTGGATATGTGTGTTACACCACCCTCAATTAATTATTATAAAGGAAAGGCCTTTGCCGCTGCCTCTTGGAATACATGATTAAATGTTCATAAAAATACCTCAGTGCTATATGAAACAAACCTAAATTATTTCCTGATGACTCATTTAGTTTGCTCCAGTAGCTTGACAAGTTCGACATAAATTGTTCTGATCCCTCAGGCTGAAATAATTTTCTTGGATTTTTAAATGTTTTCATCGTATATTAATGCTACTAGAGCTATCGGTTTTATTAACACAATGAAAACATAAATAGACAGTTGTGGCAGTTTTAAATAGCCAAGACTCTCTGATGGATAGGGGCTCAGAGTGCCTTGGATGGATTTGTCAGAACAATATAATTTTAATTCCAAGAGGCTAAAAAGAAAAGAAAAAGCCACCTTTGCGACAAACTTTATGTAATGTGAATCACTATGAAGTTACCTTATACTGAGTCAAGCAACTGGTCCACTTAGCTCAATACTGTGTATCATGGCTGACAGATGCTCTGAAGGGTTTCAGACATGCTCTAATTGAAGAAGACAAAACTAGAAGGTGGGGCAAAACTGGAACAAAATCAAGGGGACTTCCTGATAGGTGCCAGGAAACTGCTTCTCTCTCCCTCTCTTTTGCCCTTGCTGCCTCTTTAACTGCCAGGGTGGCAGAACTCTTTGATGCCTGTGGCTGACAGCCACCCTTTTCTTCCCAGAGTGCCCCAGGTGTTGTATTGCTCCAAAGAATTGGTGGGAACAGTCAGGCCATTGGCCTAATCTGTCCCATCAGTCCTCCTCATTTGGCCCTCCAGGCTGTTTTAGGCAAGCCATGGAGGTGGGAAATGACCATTTCTCACATTAGAACACAACATAATTCTGGGACATTTGGGGAAAGAAAAAAGATAAGTTCACCCCTTCAAAAAAATCTTCCCCAGTCATCAACATGCCCACCTCTTGGCATATAGTAACAGGGAAGCCAACAGCTGACATCTTAGCTTTGCTCTAATTTTAATCTTTGCTTCAAAACTAGTAAGAGTCTGTGTTATTGCTGCTCACAGGCATCTGGGAAGGAAACTAATTCCACCCCCTCCCCCTCGAGAAAGTAGAGGAAAAACTAAAACTAAAATAAAATACCTATTCCATATTTAAGATGCATATTACTCAAGATTTCCCAAACCATTTGAACTACCATCTGAACTGCTGATATCTTCTTTCAGATGAGAATGTCATCAGTTAAATAATGAAACTGTCTACCGGAAAAACTGCAAAGATCGAAACAATGTTACAACAATTCTTAGAAGTGCAGCAAAGGATAGCTAAATTTATTCCGAGCGGACTAAGTCACAATAAAATATTAACTGATTAGCCTCTGGCACAGAAGAAAAAATTAAGATCAAATGGAAATCTCATTGATGTAAACTAAATCCTAAAAGAGAAGGGTGAAAAAAATAACATCAGCCATGTCTGACTAGAAAACAAGAGGCTATTTATGTCTTGAAATGAAGTAGCCTACACAATAAATTGCAGGTTTGCTTCTTTTCAGACGGATTCACTGTTTGGGAAGAAGGGGCTTGGACAAGGTGCTCTCATTGGGTCTTCTCTGGAGTGAGTCTATAGCCATTCCAGTTGCTACCGCCTACTTGCTTATCTTGAAAGCAAACAGGCTGGTGAACAAGAGAAGAGAAAGGAGCAGAAGTGCAGAAGTCATTATCTCTGTGAAAGGAAGAAAACAGGGAAACAAGTGCTCGGCAGCCAGAGCTGGCTCGAAGATGGGCAGGTGAAAATGGTAAAAAGTATCTAAACTTACTTGTTCATTGAAATAACAAACGTCCCCCCCCCAAAAAAAAATGTTAAATTAAGTTTATGCAAATTTGTTGAATAAGGGACATGGGTGGTGCTGGGGTCTAAACCACAGAGCCGAGGGTTTACCGATCAGAAGGTTGGTGGTTTGAATCCCCGTGATGGAGTGAGCTCCCGTTGCTTGGTACCAGCTCCTGCCCACCTAGCAGTTCGAAAGCCCGTCAAAGTGCAAGCAGATAAATAGTTACCGCTCCGGCGGGAAAGTAAACAACATTTCCGTGCGCTGCTCTGGTTCACCAGAAGCGGCTTAGTCATGCTGGCCACATGACCCGGAAGCTGTATGCCTGCTCCCTCGGCCAATAAAGCGAGATGAGTGCCGCAACCCCAAAGTCGGTCATGACTGGACCTAATGGTCAGGGGTCCCTTTATCTTTAAGCAAAACATGTGCTTGCCACACACCTAAAATGTCAACTTTTGAGCTTTAGTGTCAGGAAACAGGTAAAATCCATGTTGCCAGGTATTAATGCAACATTTGCCAAAGTGGCTGAAATAGCAACAGTTAAGGCTATCAGCTGTTAAAACAAAAAACGAACCATGGTTGTTGCTTTAAAAAGCAAAACCACCAAATACCTAGAAAACCTAGACTTTCAAATCACATTATTTCATTGCTATTTATTTCTGGTGTGTTGCTAATGCTTAGCTTAGCAATAAAGATTGAATCCCGTACAGTTATAATATTCTATAAAACATCTTAAGGAAGAAGCAAAGGGCCTGTACCTTATCCTTAACCGGATCATACAACTTTTCAAGCTTTTCAGATGAGAGTTCTTAAACCGTTAGAAATCATCTTTCAAGGACAACCATTCTCCTGTTTGATTTTTTTGTCTGTGTGTAATATCTTGAGTAAACTCAATGTAACATGATACAACATTATCAGTTGTAAGACAGATAGGGCAAATCTTAAGAAGTAACTGACTCAGCTTTCCAATGAAAACATGTCAGAGGAACTGATATTTGTTTCCTTGAAAAATCGAAACTGCACAGCACTTTCAAATATATGGTTGCAATGCTGTCACTGCACACAATAAACTGGGCGGACTACTCCATCCCATGGAAATATATCATTTTAGGATTTTGAAGTTATTTTTGCAAGGCTGAAATGTAGAAGCACTCCTGAATTCCATAATTTGGGGTGGGAGGGGAGGTGTTGTGTGTTTTCAAAGATAGCTACTTACTGGGTGTACTGCCTGAACCAATGTAAGGAAGCAATTTATGGAAGCATATATATTTGTACCTGTGAAATGTACTGAAAAATGAAGGGGGAAATTCTTCGAGAGAGTGAGCACAGCAAAAATTGATTCTCATACTACTTTCTTTCAAATAAGTTGAAAAATGTGCAGATCTGTAGACTGACAGCTGCTTAATTTCAAGGCACGCTTGAGCAAAACCTTCCAGAAGCTGATCCAGGCAATTGTGTCCAAGACCATATTCACATTAACAGATGTGTATTTAATTGACTAGGTAGAAACTACTTAATAATGATATTTTCATAGTGAGGTTTAAATTGTCTTTTGAACCTCTCTTGCATCATTGATTTGAATGTACAATGTTAATACAGAAGAGAAAGCAAGGAAGTGGACTATTACAATGAAAATTAGCACTATGGCCAATTGATGTAAGTTTTAGGAATGCTGCAAGAAACTTTGGGTTTGCTTTTACAGGCTACTCTGTTCAACACTCTGTGGATACACTGAACAGTCTCGATAAACTCCCGCCATAGTGTCTATTCTGCTACCTCCTTCCCTTGCAGAGGAATCTGCCACTAACCTGTGGTGACAGGGAAGGCCATGAAGACTCCCTATTTGATAATCCATCCCTGTAAGGAAGACCTGGGACCACAAGCCCAAACCTCTCCCAGTATAAATTGTGATGAATACAATCATTTTTCATTATGGAACTTTGAGTCTTCCCAATGGGAATGACCCTGCCATTGTTATGCCTAATAATAATAATAATAATAATAATTTATTATTTATACCCGCCCATCTGGCTGAGTTTCCCCAGCCACTCTGGGCAGCTTCCAATCGAATATTAAAAATAATACAGCATTAAATATTAAAAATTTCCCTAAACAGGGCTGCCTTCAGATGTCTTTTAAAGATAAGATAGCTGCTTATTTCCTTCACAGGGCAGGCGCCACTACTGAGAAGGCCCTCTGTCTGGTTCCCTGTAACCTCACTTCTTGCAATGAGGGAACTGCCAGAAGGCCCTTGGCGCTGGATCTCAGTGTCCGGCCTGAATGATGGGGGTGGAGATGCTCCTTCAGGTATACGGGACCGAGGCCGTTTAGGGCTTTAAAGGTCAGCAACAACACTTTGAATTGTGCTTGGAAATGTACTGGGAACAATACAGATCTCTCAAGACCGGTGTCATGTGGTCCTGGCAGCCGCCCCCAGTCACCAGTCTAGCTGCCGCATTCTGGATTAGTTGCAGTTTCCGGGTCACCTTCAAAGGTAGACCAACGTAGAGCGCATTGCAGTAGTTCAAGCGGCCCCAAATTGTGTAGGACATCCCAGAATTACAAAAGCCAACCTGATTTCTGATTGGATCCCGGGATGTGCTGTTCTGGCTCCCTCAAAAGTGTGGCCTCAAAAGACACCCATTTTGGGTGGCTGTGCTCTCTTGTGATTCACCTAGTTTCCGTGGGAGCACAGCACCAAAAGACATGAATCCTGATTTTCCTCTACAGCATGTTGGAGAGTGTTGTTACTGCCTGTGGAATCTATAGCTCTGTGCCACAGAGATTGACTTTACAGTCCACGCCTATCTGAGATTATAATTAAGGATCAACAAATCCTTTGGGACAAGCATGGGTTACGGCACAGGGTACTACAGGGTAGGAAAAACAGAGGAATTCAGTAGGGTATGTTATGCAAGTGGATGTACTTTTCTGGTTGTGCAACACATCTCTGGATCCAATGGATGTGTCACTCCCAGGAATGCTAATTAGGGAGGTAAGAAAACATTGCTTCCCATTCCATCCTATATTTGTTTCATGCAGCATGGTTTCCTTTCCACGGCAGTTCATCCTCCACCAAAAGCTTTATTTGTCTCAATGTGCACAGTGGCAAAATTATGTAAGTTAAGTTACATAATTATGTAGGTTACATAATTTACATAATTAATGCGAATCATATGCACTGGATTTTTCTGACATCCAGTGAAGCAGTGAACACCAGCAATTTCTGCTCCCATTTTTACCAGTATTCTCCAAAATCCCAACTGCTGGTACTAATTTTATTGCCTGATACCAATAAAACCCTGTTTGGGAAGATTGACTACTGATTTTATGAGTAGTTTATTGGCTTAAAATTTGTGATTCTGTGTTGAAATTTTCAAGTGTGAAATTTAACTTAAGCTATATGGAAGTATTTCTCTTTTAAAAATTGCTAACAAGGCTTCTTGTTTTTAAATAAAATGCAACAAGAAGGAGAAAAGTTATTAGTAACACGTTGGTAGGATCCCGTCCACAACCGGAGGTACCACTGTAATGTGTTTGTTAATACTAAAGGTGTCATGACTCTAACACTGGGTGGAGGCGAGGGAATCAATAGGGGTTTCAAATATAACATCCCCAGCCCAGCAAACTATGGTTTGTTGAAGCAGGAGAAAGAAGAGGGAAGCACCACAGCCAGTGGAGTAACAAAAACAGAGGCTAGTCACACAAACAGTGACAGAAATAAGGAATAAGGAATGTTAATAAACATGTCAATTGCCCAATAAAGTGCAGATGAAATCTTCCTTGGGGGCACAAGAATATTATTTTGTTGGAAAACCTGCTGAAGTACAACCGACAGCTTGGCTTGCTGCTGGAATCTAACCTCAGAAGCACTGCTAACGTAAAATCATGTGCTTTTTCTGATTCTGTTTCACAAGCAAGCGTGACTGTTTTAGTTCCATTGGGAGTTCCTTCTGTCCCCTTTCCCTTTCCATCATCATCATCATCTCATTCTGCTCTATCTGTAGGTCTTCTGCAACCCATAGGAACCACAGAAGGTAGTGCAAACCTGCTCACATTTAATCAAGAAAACATCAGAAAATATCCAGATATTCTGTGCATGGGATTGTACGTCAGCTGCAACAGAGCAAGCTACTATTTGCATCATTTCAGCTAAAGCCAATCTACAGGACCAGGTTGTTAGATACAGTGCAGAAACAGGCAGGCATTCAAACTTCTTTTGTTCCGGTTGAACAAGCACAAGATTAAAACATTTTCTCAAACTGCTTGAAGCTTTGTCTAAGTACTGCTTTCCACACAGGCAGGTCACCTTATAAATTACATTGGCACTTTTAGAGCACTGCTGAAACCTGGTGTTAAATTGGCACCCAGTGATGGAGCTCCTAAAACATTTTTCTGTTAAAGTGACAAAAACAGAACTCCCATTATATATCATGGCATTGATCAAACAAACTGCCAGTATTAAGAACACTCTTCCTGACTTTAAGATGTTAAAAGTTCAGCAGAGCTATGTTGACTCCTGACGAAGTAAACCCATGTAACAAAATGCTGGGATGGATTTTAAACAAGGGGTACTGGCACCTAGCTACTATCTGCTTTTGAAAAGAGTGACAACACTGATCATTGTTACAGATATTTATGATACAGGTTTACTTTGGTGTTAATATTTGAAGGTCACTCATTTAGTATCACTAAGTATATAGATATAATAAGAATTCACCTGCCCACGCAACTGCATTATGTGACCCATGAGAGCGGCAAAATAACCAGACTGTACAACGGTGATGGGATAAAATCAGGCCAAATCTTTACTGACAGCAGCAGGCGGGGGAAGTATTGGAATGGCATTGGGTCCCAAAATCAGTTCAGCATTCCACAAGCCCCATGTTGATGGAATGGGTCCGCTGGGTTTGGATCTGGGGTTGGCCAGTGTCGAACCGTGCTGTGGTGCAAGTCAAGCAAGCAAGGTTTCACTGGGGGACCAGGGTAGACCAGGGTACAGATTCCAACCAGGCAGATACCAAACCCATGCTTGGGTTTATCAACCCTCCCCTCAGGCCCCTTAGGGCGGCCCCCTATACTATGTTGATCCTGCCATTCCCACCCTCATACAATGTTCTTCCACCTAACAAAAGAAAACCATAATTTTACTGAGAGAAAGGCGGGGAAAACCCCCCAACCAAGTGCCAATCAGGTTGAGAGAGAAAAGTTTCTTTCTGGCCCTGTCACCCAGCGACCCAAAATTGCTCAGTGAAGACTCTAACCTGATAAGCTCTCAAAGCAAAATGGCTGTGAGCTCCAAGGAAAGCAGCCTTATATAGGCTTTCCCCTACTCTTTGCAGCAAAGGCTCATGGGACAGCTTTTTCCCATGAGTCCATCACACAGAGAAGATAACTGGGCAAGACCTTGGTCCATTGTGTTTTCCTGTTTCTCCTGCCATCCACCATCAGTTTAGGAAGGGGCCAAACCTGTCACTAACTCCATATTCCTCTGAAGCAAATAATGGCCCCTAGAGAGATCAGAATAAACACTCCTTCCCCTCCCTGAAATGTTCATTGCAATTGTGCTTAATTCAACCTGCTTTGGTGTGCCATGCACTGGCGGAAGAAGAGGAGTGTGGGGGGAGCGCACCGCCCCCAGCAGTGTGATCCCGGCAGGGTGCCATCGCGGCTGCCCCTTGCCCCCACGATGCGTGCCAGCCCCGCCTCCCCTGCTTTCCACCCCCCGTGCCGGAGCATGAAGCTCCACCACTGGTGCCATGTGTGTCTGCATGCAGGTATGCATGCATGTGCACAAGTACACAAATGAATGAACACACACACATAGGGAAGCCCTGGATATGCATTGTGGATAGCTCACTCAGCACAGCGTGAGACTCTTAATCTCTGGGTCCTGGGTTCAAGCCCTAAGTTGGGCAAAAGATTCCTACATTGTAGAGGGTTGGACTAAATTACGCTTTGTGTCCTCAACTGCAACACTATGTCCCCTATAGGAATGAATGGCAACTATTCTCTTGTGTGGGAGAAAGCCAAATATCATCATCATCAATCTTTATTACAGTCCAGAGACCCAACAAATCTTTACAAAGCAATACACAATTCATACAGCCTACCTCCAGGTTAAACAAGCATTTTGTTCAGAATATAGGGATTATTTGTTCTTGCAACCACCGATAAAAACCTATGTATTTGGGGCACCATTAAGTTAGGGGCCAAGCCTTCTGCGTCCTCTCACAGTTAATACATTTAAATTCAGAAAATTCATAAATACTCCAACCAGGGCTTGCTCTGGCTTTTTGGCCACCTCAGGGTGCAATGAAATGTTGGGAGTGTGGGATGAACTGGTGGAAATGGTCTCTAGATAAACTATAACCATTACTTGCCAATTTGGTGGGTAAAACATCTAGCGCAGATCAGCTATGAAGGATAGAGTTGTTGTTTCAAATGATAGTCAGCTGCTATTAAAAGCAAGAGAATCTAACAGCCACCCGACCCTCATCCTTTAGTAAAGCTTTGACTTAGGTTTAGTGTAACAGCAGGAAGTAACTTATGACATAGACCCGCATCTTACCAGTAGAGAAAGGCTCTTAAGTGTGCAATATTAAGCAGAACTTATCAATACGCATTCAAGTGGTCTAGACACAATAAATTGCCCTCTAAAATGTAATTTAGGCAAATAAGAAAAGTTCCTGTGCAAATTCCCAGCAACTGAGCACACCTGTCAGTTGTGCCTATAGGATTTCCAGATTGCCCTCCAGCAGCCTTCTTAACAACAAACAAAACATTCCTTTCTCTAACATATGACATTTTTCTTCCAAAAATGTACAAAACAGATTTTACGTGTAACTAAAAAGCTCGTTTTAAAATATAAGCTAGGGCTACAATGCATAATCATCTCTTTCTTTTATATATATATGTATATATATAAAAAGAAAAATAATAAATAATTCATATGCATTGCTTAAAACCATAACAATCCCAATATAAAACAATAAAACAGAGGGATAGACACAATGCAGCAAATAGCATGAAAAACAAAGCTTAAATAAATAAACGAAGCATAAATAAAAACAAACTAATTAAAACCTGGTAGCTGACCCTTCAAATGTCATAATTAGTTCTACCAGTCATTTAACTAGATTTAAATTTCCATCATACTGGTTATTAGCTGTAGTTTTATAGGTAACTGCTGTCCATAATTAAATATACAAAAATATATTTGAGGAAATAGAGACAATCAATTCTGTGATATTTCACATTTGCAATGTAAGACTTGGCTTGTGCCCCAGTATACTGGGGCTCCCACTTATGGAGTATTATGTTCTGGGCCCCTAAACGAATAAAGTGGGGAGCATCCTGTAAAAATCGCGTAAAGTGGGAGCACCCTGTAACTGCCCCTTAAACACCCTCTCTGCTGCTCTCTCTTCAATCCATGCAAAAAATACTGTATCCACAAATATGTAAGTGTGGGGATGCCTGTATTAATATCCTTACAGGAAACCTATTTTCTGACCTATTGACCAGTGGTAGAAACTTAGATTGTATGGTATCTTTGCTAATATCAGGAAATGTAGAAGGCATTAATTGCAACCAAGCAAGATTGAGTTCCTTCATCAAACAAAGTGTACTAATTTTAAATAAGCAATCCCCTGGGTCTGGTTTATATTTATACTGGAGGTATAAAGAGATGCAAAAGTTTTCCTGCATAAGCACATCATTTCTACATGATTTAAAATCTTTCTTGGCTAAAGCAATATCTCCTTGGGGGAAAAAATAATTGCATAGGTTGTCAAATTTCTGAAATAAATATGTCATATTTTGATACCAGGATTTATCCATCAATGGACTAAATGTTCATTGTTCCTGATAGCATAATTTTGCCAAGCAAAGCTCTGGCATTCTTTTACATTTTAGAGAATAATTAAATATCTGCTGAGAAATCTTCATGGACCAAATAAACGATCCTGTCTCCAGCCACAAACACTGGATTGGGTATAGCGGGTGAGGTGTGTGTGAGTTTTTACCATTAATTTAGTATTCTATTTTGGATGCCATCAACTAAAGCTTTAATGGAAGATAAGAAAAACTGTTCCTTTGTTCATCTCAATCACTACAGGCAATCACAAGAAGCAGCAAAAGCCCAACAGAAGCTATTCAGTTCAGTTCAAAAGGAATCAGTGGTAGAGGTAGCAATTGTAACTCATATTTATCATAGCATCATAGAACTGTAGAGTTAGAAGGGACCCCGAAAGTCATCTAGTACAAGCCCTTGCAATGCAGAAATCTCAACAAGATCATACATGACAGGTATCTAACCTCTAATTACAAAGCTTCAAGGAAGGAGAGTCTTCTACCGATTACATCTGGGTCTAATCTGAAGCAACAGGAAAAGGAGGGGAAGGATTTGCATTTCCCAGTACAAGAACAAAGTGTGTATCTACTATTGGAGGAAAATTCATGTTCTCCCATGGCATGGTCTGAAGGCACTACCTTGCTGAAGCTAAGCACTTCTAGGTCTGCTGCTCAATGCTTGGATGGGTGATGGCTTTGGATTCCTTGATGAAACACAGTGGGATATGATGATGATCATTTCCCCCTTTGCCTGTGACCCGCTAGCACAAGTGTGACTAAAATTTGAGTCTCCTCTTCCCATTTACTTTTAATATTTGAAGCAGCCTTCAGAGCAGCTGAGATTAAAAAGAACACTGTCATCCCTTTCTCTATGCCTATATTAAAGTTTTGGAAATACAGCGGTACCTCGGGTTAAGAATTTAATTCTTTCTGGAGGTCCGTTCTTAACCTGAGGTACCACTTTAGCTAATAGGGCCTCCCGCTGCCACCGCACAATTTCTGTTCTCATCCTGAAGCAAAGTTCTTAACCCGAGCTACTATTTCTGAGTTAGCGGAGTCTGTAACCTGAAGTGTCTGTAACCTGAAGCGTCTGTAACCTGAGGTACCACTGTATGCAGATTCACTCAGTTTAAGCCCCAGAATATTAATCAACAGGGTTGGTTTGGCTTTTTTTTTTTTTAACTGTTTGACAATAGACCGGGACAAGGAACAAACTGGACACAAGAAGGACCAGCCATACTGGCTGCTCATGTCCCAATGCATCTGCCTCATTCCTATCGAAGTGGTCAGGTGAGATTGGGCTATAGTATTTAACACTGATATATCCATATGGACTTGGAGGGAAGGAAACTGAGCTCCCTTTACCTCCCTTTGACTTATGATTTGTTTCTATGCTGTGACTTAGCATGTTTCTGCCAACCTGGCTCAGTTATGAGAAATCAGTCGGCCTGAAAACAAACATGGTTCATCATTTGAGCAATGAGTAAGACAGAGGGGTGGAAAGATTTGTCTCAAGTCACCCATATAGAAGTGTTCTTGAAAAACCCTAAGCACCCTTCCATTTTAAGAAGTGGACAGATGTGTACATAACCTGTGACTGCCACATTACATCCCATTTGGCTCTCAGTAAGTGCAAGGATTATGAATATAAATAAAAACATATTTGTTTAACTCTTTGTGCAAAATGTAACATATACTCTCTGATGTTAAATAAACAAAAAGATTCAAGTTTCTGAAACATTTCCTCACCAAGACTCTGGAGTCATGATGTTGGGTTGAGCTTCACTGCAATATGGCATTCTGTAGTTTGTCCGCCATTGCTGCAAACCTGTGGATAAAAAAAAAAAAAAATTAAAAAAAAATGGTAGCAAAATGGTGTTATGTTATAAATGCATGCAGTAGCAAACACAGAACAGTCTTAACGATAATTTATTTGATCGTATATAATTGTTGTGGCACTTGCCAACTGTAATAAAAAGAGGGCCTCCTTCTAATCCAAGTCTACATACTGAAGACTGGCGCAAAAGCAACAGCACTTCTTTCTTATGGTTGAGTTAATATCTTTATTTCACTTTACTGTTACAATATGGTGCTTTTATCCACAACATATGTATATGTGTGTCCAGTATTTAAAGTAATTACAATAAAATTTTGACAGGAGCCTTTCTGGATTTTTTATTCAAGTAAGACACTGAACCAAGAAGCTGTAGGAACAGTATTTTATTCTAGTTCTTTAAAAAAATATATAATAAAAAAGATCACCAAGATAAATGTGAAGCAGCTAAGTATTCCTCAGTGACTACCCAAAAGTGAATTTCTTTCACTCCCCAAGCTATTTATAAAACTATAGTAATATTTAATATTTAATGTTAATATTTACATGAATATTGTACAAAACCCTGTAAAGTCCAGATTCTTGCACTTGTAAAATAGGAATACTTGATATATGCCCTAAACATCCTCGGTATTGTTCAAATGTCATTCATATTTTGTCCATTAGGGTCCACGCAAATTAGCCAGTATATAGCCCAATTGCACATACTGTCTTATTGTGTGGGTGGCAACATGCCTTTACGTGGTTGCCTCTCAAGGCAGAGCTCTATTCTGACTTTCTTCACCAATATAAAAGGACCTGTCTCATTATATATTGCAAGTGGTGATGTTGCCATAATCCATAAACACAAGGAGCTCATATGTAACACAAATAATTCATTTCCCCCAGAAGTAAATCAAGATTCTGCGCATGTGCTCAATATTTAGCAGACCCAAACACCAGGTCATAGTATCTAAAATATTATTTGCTTGAAAACATTTTTTGTTAGTTTTACAGACAATAATTTCAGCAATGTAAGTATCTAAAGTCAAATGTCCCCACAATAAAAGAGAAATGTGCTTATGTGTACCTGCGAATCAGACCGCGTAGCAAGGTCTGCTGCAGAATCTGCTAATCAGCTGTGAAATGTGCCAAATACACTTTCCTTTTTGTGTGGTAAGAGCACTTGTGCTTCTAAGGAGCTCTCCTTAAAATTCAGTGCCACCAGCTATTGAATAAATTTATCCAATGAAGACCCAAGCAGCTCACAAATACTAAGGTTATATCTGCAATGAGTGTTTATTTTCAGAATGAAACCACTTTCTCAAGAAGTGCTTTTTAGGGGCAAAAATATATGCTCAGTCTTCACAATCTTATAAGAAAATGTTGCATTTATCCAGCCTTAATGGCAGTTAAATATATTAATACCTGATGAAGAATATTGAAAAAAGAGAAGGAAATGGTTCTGTAAGCATACTACTAAAATGTACCACTTTCCACATGCTCTGAAAAAAAATATGGAAAGCAGGATATAATTAATTACTAAGAATTAAATTATAACATAACAACATAACATAACCCTAAGGACCTGCATCTCTGAAATCAGTTCATTGTGGAATTAACATAGAGATTCCACACATGGTAATTTAATTTAGTGATGTATTAACAAGCAGTGTTCTTTCCAGTGCTCAAGATTCATTCTATTATGCTGATTCACAAATAAAGATCAACATATGTCCTTGGCAACTTAAAATGAAAGTTTATTACCTACATGTTCAGCCCATGACATTTGTTCTTATTGACTCAGAATGGGCAATTACTGAGCAATATCCTCTTGAAAAACCTCTCTGTGAATCACCCCATTAGCTACTCCTGTCTGTCTGTCTGTCTGTCTGTCTGTCTGTCTATATCACTAGCGAAACTGTGATTCATAAACTCCATGTCCCCAACCCATTACCGGGGGGGGGGGGGGGCCTCAATCTGCTTGTAATGTTCTTCCCACATGCAGGCTGGGTGGCAATACAACTTGGCTGTCTGGTGTCTAGATCTTTGCTCTATGCTGGGTCAAATCCTGTCATAGCTGTCAATTTACAGATTTGAAAATAAGGGACCAGCAGCCTTGAAAATACGGAACCAGCAGCCAAAATAAGGGACCTGCAGCCTCACCTGTTCCAGGCACTCCAGTCTTCCTGTCCTCCTGCAGTTTGGTCAAACTCATGCTGGGTAGCTTCAAGAACACTGTCCAACCAACTTTGTAACCAGAGGTTCAACTGAATAGAATCTGAATCACATGCACCACAAGGCCTATGCAGCCTCAACTTAAGATGGCTCCCCGGCCTGGCTTTGCACTGCAAAGTTTGCAGCAGCATGTGCAACAAAATGGCGTCCAGCATTCAAAAAACCACTCAGCTTGTATTAACTAGCCACACACAAGGCATGCAAGCTCCACCCCCCAGTCATTCTTAGACTTCTTATTGGGTGAGCAACACAGCCAAGCAACACAGTTGGAGCCTCCCTCCTCCCTGGCCGGCAGGGAGGGAGGGAGAGGAGCTGCTTCCTTTGAAATTTAAGGGACGGACATCATTTAAGGGACATTTAAGGGACATCCATCAATAAGGGACAGCAGCTGGACATGGCGCTGGAATAAGGGACTGTCCCTTCAAATAAGGGACACTTGACAACTATGAATCCTGTGAACTGAAACATTTTAACTCACTTCTGTCAATATGTAGTTTTGGCTTCTGTACCCCACCCTGCAGGACATTAAAAGGTTAACTTTATGTATGGACGTACGGTCTCCAAGGTTGGTTTCTTCACAGAGGTTTATTAGTAGTAGGGTGTACTTGTGCATCATTCATGCAGAAGAAGGAAAAGGCACTTGCTGAAAAATCGGAATGCCCTCTAAGCAAGATAAAAAGAGGCTGTACCAACTCCAGCAAAACAGAATTAACTTTTTCCCATGGACTTTCCCATAGTTGGGCAAAAGAACAGAGGACTAATAGAAAAGGAAATATTTTTAAGGCCCTTAGGTGCACAAATAGACAAAACACTACAGGTATACAACTATGTAAGTTTCAAGGAAGTGCCTTGAGGCAAAAAGCAGTGTTGCAGATTTCATCTCCATTAAAAAACAACAATAACACCACAAATCTAAAAAAAATCCACAGCTGTTCAAGTTAGAGGATTAAAGTGAGCAGGGAACTCGCAGCACAGTCAGAATACAATGAAGCATCATCAGCAGTATTGGTCAGTGAATCACTCCAAAGGTTTATCTGTCCTACAATAAGCCTTGAAGAGATATAGAATGCAGATTTTGTGGACACCTGGGATGCCAAACTCAGAGAGACAGGGCAGAAGGCTATCTGCTATTGTTAGCTGCCATCACCCAAATACTTGCCAAAAAATAACATCCAAAGTACTTTTTTCTCAAGTCGGCCAAGCCCTCTCCTGTCACTGGGTGTTAAGGTGGTTTCTGCTCCCAAAGTGCACAGAAGGAGATTACACCCGGAGCTGACATGAGGGTGGTCATGCAGCCAGTACTTGTTGCTGCTAGCCCAACACAATCTCCTGTTATTGGTCCTGGGACCAAAGTGTTAGCTGAGTGCTCAGCCATATCCCCAGGGCAGAATTTAAATATGTGTTGTTGGGAGAGATGGACACTAGATAAGGGCAATTCATGGCTCAATGGTTTTGCCACTTGGGCATCCCACAGTGGATTGCTTACCTGCTGCTGAATGTCCACAAATGATAAAAGGGAAAGGGGAAGTGAAAGGGGAGACCTGAGGAAAGGATTGGGATTAGGAGAATAGAGGGGGGGGGAGAGGGATCCTGTGTTCTTCAGAGAAGGTATATCTGAGAGTATGCATATGTGATATAGACAGATGGTTGCATGGGAAAGCATAGGAGGTTGAGTGATGGAAGAGGGAAGGGAATTTTTACAATATAATATACAAATGCAAATATAATTCTCCACTTGTAAATATATTTTTTATGAAGATTTTCTTTTTTATCCTTCAGAAAATCAAAATGCAACAAAACTCAGTTTTAACTGGAATTATACGAGTTAATAACATGACTCAGTAAGCACTGGGTTGCAAAGCCAGTTTAACAGGGCATTCCAAAGTAACAAGGTGCCCTACGTTCATTAATTTTCAACACAGCTTCACTTACAATAAAATGATTCCAGAAATACTCCCAGGGTTCTCATTATTGATTACTATCTACAGCAAAACAAATGACCCCCTCATACAAACTATCCTATTAATCCAGGTTTCTTCAGATTGGAACTCGTCTAGGTGATCATGATATAGTACCAAAGGATTTTTTTAAAAAATAAATAAATAAAAATAAAATAAAAGGTAGGATACATGCTATGCAAAAGTGACATTTCACTGCAACAGATTAAAAACCTTTTCAGCACTTAATTCACTGAAATCCCTTTCCATATCAAGGCCTCTATCTGACAATAAAAAAAATCTAGTCATTTTCAAATGCTTAAAATTGAAGATTTTTTTCAGTAATTCAACAGCTATCACCTTTCCCACTTTGCATTGGAAGCCTTTGCTATTTTATATAGTAGATGAAAAAACAATTATGCTAAAAGATGGTTCACTTCACAAAGGTTGAAAAATGCATTCAGGAATTGAATAGGCAAGGGATAGCCTTAACTTGTCAACTTATCTTCTTTGAATATATTTAATACTTCTCAAAAGTTGTCACTCTTAAGGCAATTAACAGCACAATCCTACACATATCTATTCAGAAGCAAGTTTCACTGAATTCAATGGGACTTAGCCGCAAGTCAGTAGGTACAGGACTGCAACCATTCTCCTTTCCTTTTGATGAACATTCTTTATTGCTTATACACTTCAGCTCCATAAAACCAATATTAGGCTGAGCACATGATTATTCCAGGACAGTATTTCCCTTAATTTCTATTGCAATGATTGAAGTGACCCATTTTTCACTTCACTTATAATTGGCCGTAGAAAAGTCATGTAAAATCTAGGGGGGTGTTAGTAGATCACAAGCTGAACATGAGTCAATGGTGTGATGCAGCAGCAAAAAAAGCTAATGCAATTCTAGGCTGCATTAACAAAAGTATAGTGTCCCAATCAAGGGAAGTAATAGTACCACTCTGTTCTGCCTTGGTCAGACCAGTTGGCCCAGTTCTGGGTGCCACAGTTTATGAAGGATATTGAAAAGCTGGAAGGTGTTCATATTGGGGTGACCAAGATGTCTGGAAACCAGGTTTACAAGGAACAATTGAGGGAGTTGAGTATGTTTAGCATGGAAAAGAAAAGACTGAAAGGTGATACAGTGGCGCAGCGTGGGGGGTGCAGGGGGGGCCGGCCGCACCGGGCGCAACATCTGGGGGTTAGGGTTAGGGGGCGCAAATCCACAGGTTAGGGGGCACAAATCCACGGGTTAGGGGGCGCAAATTACTTGCCTTGCCCCGGGTGCTGACAACCCACGCTACGCCACTGAGGTGGTATGATAGTCATCTTCAAATACGGTATCTAAAAGGCTGTCACATGGAAGATGGAACAAGCTTGTTTTTTGCTTCTTCAGAGAGTAGGACCCAAACCATTGGATTCAGATAACAGGAAAGTAGATTCTGATTAGACTTTCTGACAGTAAATGCTGATCCCCACCTCCAATTCATAGTCTTTTTCGCAGTTTGTTTGCATTTGGTACAAGACACTGTTTTCAGAGACATTATGCAGCTAGGGGAGAAGAGAGAAAATTGGGCAGAGAGTGAACTTTTGTCCTCAAATGCACCCATTTACTTTCTTCCATATTTTGCCCTTCATTCATGTGGGAAATAATATAAAATTATTAATAAACAATATAGGGGAGGCAGAACCTTCTACCTAATCATGAAACTGAGTGGTTAGTCCTTCTCCAGCAGGTAACCCACAGTATTTGTGCATGCACATAAGATGCAGCGGTTATGCCATAACCGCATATGAGAAGCAAGGGAGCATAAAGGTTTCTGCCATAATTTTTCTTAATATTGAAACAGAAATGAAAACAGATTGATCCTCCCTTTCTTTCAAAAGGGTCTTTCTTCTGCAATAGGGCATAATAACTCATACTGCTTAAGACTCCCTTTCTTTTCCGATTCATAGGAACAACAGAAGAAAACTGACAAATTGTCTTCTAGGTAACGTAAAAAGTGCATATAGTGGTACAATAGCCAGTTATAGTTTTTGATGTGGATTAGTAGGAAGATATATTAATTATACTTAATCCTCCACAGACCTACATGTGTGGGTTAATGAACAAAGCAAAAAATGGCTGGTACCTGTTTTGTTTTTTGTTTTTAATAAAAAAGTCATGTGGCTAGCACACAAAGAGTCCCAGTAGCAGATCATTGAGTCTCATCATGAGGCAGATTAATGAAGCATAGGAATAGGGTATTAAACCTTCTTGTATTTCCATTCAGCTGCATGGAGCAGCTGAACCCATCCCCTCTTCAGTTGAACCCATCAACCCTCATGCAGTGAAGCAGACCACACTCTGAAGTAAGTTTAAACATGATTTACTTACTTAATTGAGTTCACAGTAGTGCATTTTCCTTATGGCAACAGCAATAAGATAATGCAGGTAAAATACTTAGCTGAAGTTCAGCAAAGGCAATCGCAGACAAATGTCTGAGACTGGGAGCTAAATTGAGGCATGTCTGTCTCCTCTGCATGTAGCATGAGAAAGAAAGAGAGAGAGAGAGGAACAGGAAACAAGTGTTACTTCCTTCCTCCTATGAGAAGACAGGACATGACCTCACTGATCCTACTCTACTAATTAGAACTCTGTTGTCCTTAACACCTTCATATACTAACTAGCATTCTTAGGCTTGAATGCAAATCTCTCACAGTTTTAGCAGTGATGCTGTCAGGGCAACACTATGGGACAGAAGTCCAAAGTCCCACTCAGCAGAGTGAGTAAGAAGACCACCAAGGTAGTATGGCTGACTTTCCACATTTTCAAATACGTGAAGTAATGCCCAATACTATCTAAAGATAGTGCAGAATCTAAAATTGCTAAACTGTGCCAATGAGTTTCAGCAGCAAACTACTGCAGAACAGTTTATAGTGTGTTACAGAATGACAGAAACTGAGAGTCTTGAGAACTTGCTAAGATAGGCACACAAATATGAAAATGCTGCAGCAATGGCTGGAAGTTGAAGTGAATGGAAGGGCAAGCAACCCACAAAAATATTACAGTTGTGACATCTTAAGTTTTGCATCTGTTTGAAATAGAAAATGATGATACCTGTTTCCATGCCATCCCCTTATTTCAATATTTTCATGCCAACCTATTTATCTGCATGAATAGATTGTCTCAAACAGCAGCAAAAGGTTCATATAGAAAATCCCTCAATGAGCTTTGTAATTAATAATTCACCTTGATGCAAACAAGCTGGCAAAGGTCAGTTGGTTTGACCATGCTATCTAGAAGAACATTAATCTGACTTTACTGAAGCATGCAGGCATGAAGCTTATTTGGTTGGTTCTTCCGCTGACTGGGAGGGAAGCCAAAGCAGTTTAAAGAGAGAGAGAGAGAGAGAGAGAGAGAGAGGAAGAGCAAATGATGCCTATTTCCCCAGGAGACCTTGAAAGGGCTTGGGTTTAAAACATGACCTGACAACATTTCAACAACCCAGATTTTGTCAGCCACTAAAGTCTGATTGTTTTAATACATACATATGGCACAAGAACCCTTGAGGCATGCCTGAAGGTGAATAAAGAGCAGCAGATCAAATCTGCAAGCAGAGGGTCACCGCACAGAATTCTGAACACATACAAATATATTTTTTAACACAGTGCAGAAATAAAAAGGGACATTAAAGTCTACTATCACAGCAAGGCAAAGCTATTTACAGGTACAAGTATGCCTTTTCTGCTCATATCACTCTTATTTTCTGTATTGTTTTCTCGTTGCTGAGATTGGCCAGGACCAATGAAGATTTCAAAAACCTAAGATTCTTTTTGTAACTTTGTGTTTTTGGCATGAATTCAAAGGATTCATCTTCTTCAGCCAGATCTGCGTGAGCCATTATATTGCCCCTAGATGGCCTCCCACCCCAACCTCCTCTTTCCCTTCTTTTAAAATCCCAATTATGGCTGCAAGGGCACCATGTAGAGTCTGCTCTACAAAAAAGCCCTGGCGGTGGTAAAATATTTCCCTGCAGAAAACCCATAGGGCAAGGCTGTCTTCTAAGGGGTGAATGTTCCCACCATGACCCTAGTGGTTTTCTGAGGACACAGCCTTTTTATCTGCACCATTCCCCCCCCCCCCCAGCTTCCTGCTTTTTTTGCTACCAGTCTGGTAATCCAACCCTAACAGAACAAATTTTGGGTACGTACAGAGGCTGGAGAAGGAGGAAGATAAACCTGATATGCCATTGCGTAAGTGGGTGACCATCACTGGATGGCACCCCAAGTTTGTATGGGCAATGGGTGGGGTTAGAAAGACACCTAACATTTTTCTCATGTTACTTTGATTTAGTATTCATCATAACTCATTTCATCCCATAGGCTGCCTTCAGCCAGAATCGTGTTGTTGTTTTTTAAAAAAATGTTCTCACTGGAATTTATTTTACAGGTTTAGAAACTATGTATTCCTCTTGAGTGCTGATTAAGAAAGGATTATCCTGCTCAACAGCACACTTAATTCAGATTCTACATGATTTCCTGAGGTTACTTACAAACTAATATTCCAATTACTGCTGCACATTACTTTAGTATCCTTCTTCTGATCCCCCCCCCCCTTTTCAAGTATTATTATAATCTAACTAGGAATGGAACATAAAAGGGATCATAAGCAAAAAGTAAAGCCAATGAGCAAACTTAATCATCTTGCTGGTGACATTGCACAAACAAGAGTCTGAAGTCTACTGAAGCAAGAATTGCCCACTGTAAGAAACAGAGAGCTGTCATCAAAAAGAGCATTTCTCTGTTGATTCTTCCTTTTATCTCCATGGTGTAGTAAACCATTTAACTCTGTGACAGGGTACCATCATGTGCCTCCTTCCTCCTAAGCTTCAGATCACTAGCTACCACTGGTGAGGTGTGCACAATAGGATAATGTTCTGTGAATCTGTCACTGCTACTGAATGAGAGTTTGGAGACCTTGACAAGGATGGCATTTTTGGTAGGCACAGCATGTCTTCAGTAATGTGAAGTATTACCCTGAGATTAAGAAAGGTCAAATGCTCTGAAAGCCATATTTTAGATGCAGCCATGAGGATATCCCACAATGTTGGGATGTAGTATTTCTTTTCAGTTGTAAAAAAAAAAGGATTGCCATCTTATTCACAGAAAAAATGATTATAGCCAAACAGAAAAAAACCCATTTTTACAAATAGCCCAGTTTGATGTCTTAATTAGCTCTTCAAGGGGCTGCAGCAGCTATTAATATATTCTGTGCTCGGCAGAATCCTTAAGTTGAATCCTTAAGTTCGTTAAGTTGGTCCTCTGTGGATAAAAAAACACACTGCAGTGGGCTTTCAGTTCAATGAGAAAGATGCAAGTTAACACAATTTAGAGCAATGTTCTGTGGCTTATGTTTGCTAAAGAATCTAATCTTGTGAAATCAAGCCTTTATTATTCTGCATAGTTCAAGCTTTGCAGAGCTTAAACAATTAAATAAAATACATACTTGAAGCTAGACTCCATATTCCAAAGAAAAAAAACTATTTCATTTCTGCTATTTATGTATATAAATGGCTTAGTTTGCATAAAGTAACAGGTATGAAATTTACGGCATGTAATGGCTTAAGAGAAAACTTAATGAAAATGATTTAGAATCATAGAATCATAGAATCATAGAATCATAGAATCATAGAGTTGGAAGAGACCTCAAGGGTCATCGAGTCCAACCCCCTGCCAAGCAGGAAACACCATCAGAGCACTCCTGACATATGGTTGTCAAGCCTCTGCTTAAAGACCTCCAAAGAAGGAGACTCCACCACACTCCTTGGCAGCAAATTCCACTGTCGAACAGCTCTTACTGTCAGGAAGTTCTTCCTAATGTTTAGGTGGAATCTTCTTTCTTGTAGTTTGTATCCATTGCTCCGTGTCCGCTTCTCTGGAGCAGCAGAAAACAACCTTTCTCCCTCCTCTATGTGACATCCTTTTATATATTTGAACATGGCTATCATATCACCCCTTAACCTCCTCTTCTCCAGGCTAAACATGCCCAGCTCCCTTAGCCGATCCTCATAAGGCATTGTTTCCAGGCCTTTGACCATTTTGGTTGCCCTCCTCTGTACACGTTCTAGTTTGTCAGTGTCCTTCTTGAACTGTGGTGCCCAGAACTGGACACAGTACTCCAGGTGAGGTCTGACCAGAGCAGAATACAGTGGCACTATAACTTCCCTTGATCTAGATGCTATACTCCTATTGATGCAGCCCAGAATTGCATTGGCTTTTTTAGCTGCCGCGTCACACTGTTGGCTCATGTTAAGTTTGTGGTCAACCAAGACTCCTAGATCCTTTTCACATGTACTGCTCTCAAGCCAGGTGTCACCCATCTTGTATTTGTGCCTCTCATTTTTTTTGCCCAAGTGCAATACTTTACATTTCTCCCTGTTAAAATTCATCTTGTTTGTTTTGGCCCAGTTCTCTAATCTGTCAAGGTCGTTTTGAAGTGTGATCCTGTCTTCTGGGGTGTTAGCCACCCCTCCCAGTTTGGTGTCATCTGCAAATTTGATCAGGATGCCCTTGAGTCCATCATCCAAGTCGTTGATAAAGATGTTGAATAAGACCGGGCCCAAGACAGAACCCTGTGGCACCCCACTAGTCACTCTTCTCCAGGATGAAGAGGAACCATTGATGAGCACCCTTTGGGTCCGGTCAGTCAGCCAGTTACAAATCCACTGAGTGGTAGCATAGTCAAGACCGCATTTTACCAGCTTCTTTACAAGAATATCATGGGGCACCTTGTCAAATGCCTTGCTGAAATCAAGGTAGACTACATCCACTGCGTTCCCTTCATCTACCAGGCTTGTAATTCTGTCAAAAAATGAGATCAGGTTAGTCTGACATGACTTATTTTTCAGAAATCCATGCTGACTATTGGTGATCACAGCATTCCTTTCTAGGTGCTCGCAGATTGTTTGCTTAATGATCTGCTCCAGAATCTTCCCTGGTATTGATGTTAGACTGACTGGGCGGTAATTATTTGGGTCCTCTCTTTTCCCCTTTTTGAAAATAGGGACAACATTTGCCCTCCTCCAGTCTGCCGGGACTTCGCCTGTTCTCCAGGAATTCTCAAAGATGACTGCCAGTGGTTCTGAGATCACATCTGCTAGTTCTTTTAATACTCTTGGATGCAGTTCATCTGGCCCTGGAGACTTGAATACATCTAAACTAGCCAAGTATTCTTGTACTATCTCCTTAGTTATTCTGGGCTGTGTTTCCTCTGCTGAATCATTTCCTCCAAATTCTTCAGGTCGGGCATTGTTTTCTTTATCGGAGAAGACTGAGGCAAAGAAGGCATTGAGGAGTTCAGCCCTTTCTGTGTCCCCTGTTTGCATTTCACCATCTTCTCCTCTGAGCGACCCCACTGTTTCTTTGTTCTTCCTTTTGCTACGAACATACCCATAGAAGCCTTTTTTGTTGCTTTTAACCTCTCTAGCAAGCCTGAGTTCATTCTGTGCTTTAGCTTTTCTGACTTTGTGTCTACACGTGCTGGCTATTTGTTTGAATTCCTCTTTGGTGGTTTCCCCCCTTTTCCATTTTTTGTACACATCCTTTTTTAATCTTAACTCAGTTAAAAGTTCTTTAGATAGCCACCCTGGCTTCTTTAGGCACCTTCCATGTTTCCGTCTCATTGGTATTGCCTGAAGTTGTGCTTTTACTATCTCCCTCTTAACAAACTCCCAGCCATCATGAACTCCCTTTCCTTTTAGTATTACTGTCCATGGGATCTCACCCAGCACTTCCCTAAGTTTTATGAAGTCGGCTTTCTTAAAGTCAAGAACTTGAGTCCTAGTATGCTTGGCTGCTCCTTTCCGTTGTATAGTAAACTTCAGAAGAGCATGATCACTTGCGCCTAATGATCCTTCCACTTCTACCCCATTAACCAGGTCATCGACATTGGTTAGGACCAGATCTAAAATGGCTGTTCCTCTTGTTGCTTCTCCCACTTTCTGGACAATGAAGTTGTCTGCAAGGCCAGTGAGGAATCTGTTTGACCTTATGCTCTTGGCTGAGTTTGACCTCCAACAAATATCTGGGTAATTGAAGTCCCCCATTACTACTATCTCCCTTCCTTTTGCATGCTTGGCCATCTGTTCCAGGAAGGCATCATCTATGTCCTCCGTTTGGCTTGGGGATCTATAGTAAACTCCCACAATGAGGTCACTATTATTCTTCTCTCCCTTAATTTTGACCCAAATGCTCTCACTTTGGCTTTGAGGTTCTAAATCTTGGATCTCTTCACAGGTATACACATCCCTGACATATAACGCCACTCCTCCTCCTTTCTTGTCTGGTCTGTTTCTCTGAAATAGATTGTATCCCTCCATTTTTACATTCCAATCGTGGGACTTATCCCACCAGGTTTCAGTGATGCCTATTATGTCATATTTAGTTTGCTGTACCAAGAGCTCAAGCTCATCTTGTTTATTTCCCATGCTTTGTGCATTAGTGTACAGACATTGAAGTCCATTAGTCATTCCCCCGTGTCTCTTATTTAAGGATTTTTTCTTCCCACCACTAGGTCTGCTTGCTGTTTGCTCCATTTGGGCTATGACATTTGGATGATCATCTTCATCAATTAATAGACTCCTACCTTCAGGAGCACTGTCTCCCTCCCCCACATTAGTCAGTTTAAAGCCCTCCTGATGAGGTTTCTTAGTTTTTTGGCAAAAACATTCCTCCCAACCGTTGTGAGGTGCAGCCCATCGCTTGCCAGAAGTCCATCCTCAAGAAACTGCAGTCCGTGATCTAAGAATCCAAACTGTTCCTGTTTACACCATTTGCGAAGCCAGCTGTTTACTTCCACTATTTTCCTCTCTCTCCCTGGGCCACGTCGTTCAACTGGGAGGACAGATGAGATGACGATTTGTGCATTTAATTGCTTCAATTTCCTGCCCAGAGCCTCGTAGTCTCTTTTGATCTTCTGGAGGCTATTGCTTGCAGTGTCATTGGTTCCCACATGAACCAAGAGGAAGGGGTATTTGTCAGTGGGTTTTATGATTCCTTGCAGTCGTTCAGTTACATCTTGGATCTAGCCCCGGGGAGACAGCACACTTCCCGAGACATCTTGTCAGGCCCACAGATCACTGCTTCTGTTCCCCTCAGTAGGGAATCCCCTATCACCACTACACGCCTTCTCTTAGGTTTGGTCAGGGTTCTTCCGTGAGCGGTCCGTTCCAAGGTCGCCTGCACATTCCCTGAGGACTGACTTTGCTGCTCATCTTCAGATACGTGATCGACTGTAATGAGGGAGAGATCCTCAAATGGAGTCTGCTCTTCGTCTTCCATGCTAGGGGAGAGGACCTCAAAGCGATTGTGTATTTCTAGACAATCAGAGCGAACCCTGGGCCTCCTACTTCTTTGAGTCACGTTTCTCCACATATCGGGCTCCTGTGTTGGTGAACTAGCCTCCTTCTCAGGGGAGTCCCCTGTCTCCTCCTTGGTGGAGACGGTGTGCTCTGTTGCTTCCAAGAAGAGCTCCAGCTCCCTAATTCTTTGGAGCGTAGCTACACGTTCCTCCAGTTGCTGGACTTTGTCTTTTAGGAGGGCAATCAACATGCAATTGCTGCACGTAAAGCTGCCTGCAACCTTTGGCAAGATGATTTATAGGTGGTACATGGTCAAGCTTGAAAAAATTTATCATTTGCCCGACAATAAATGTTGGAAATGTAAAGAGACTGAAGGTACATTCTTTCACCTTTGGTGGACATGCCCAAGGATTAAGACATTCTGGGAGATGATTTATAATGAAATGAAAAAGGTATTCAAATATACCTTTCTGAAGAAACCAGAGGCCTTTCTCCTGGGCATGGTCAGCCAATTGATGCTAAAGAAGGACAGAACTTTCTTTATGTATGCAACAACAGCAGCAAGAATACTTATTGCGAAGTATTGGAAGACACAAGATCTACCCACCCGGGAAGAATGGCAGATGAAGTTGATGGACTACATGGAATTGGCGGAAATGACTGGCAGAATCCGAGACCAGGGAGAAGTGTCGGTGGAAGAAGACTGGAAAAAGTTTAAAGATTATTTACAGAAATACTGCAAAATTAATGAATGTTAAAAGAATGGTGGAATGAAGTTATATGGCTTTAGTAGAAATGTTATAAGGATTTAAGTATAAATAGATTAATAGAATATTATAGGTAAAATAAGGTTAGAATGTGTTAAGATAATTATAGGACAGGAAACAGAGGAAGATGGAAAGGAATTGCTGAAATAATTGATAGAAGTGGAATACAAAAAGGGAGGTGTGAGGAGGTCGGTCAAATAAGTGAATGAAAGATAAGATATTGAAACTGTTTGAGTGTTTTAAATTGTTTTTATTTTGTTTTGTTAGTTTAATGTGTTAGTGTTATGTAGTGTTTTTGTGTTGTATTGTATTGCTCTTTTTTGTTTTTGTTTTTATTTCGTTTTGTAGTGTTTAAATTGTTCAAAAAGTAATAAATAAATAGTTTGCATAAAGTAAAATGTCAAGATCTAATACTGGAATGCATTTTTTTTTTTTTTAGATATACATATTTTTAATTACAGAACATAGTTATTCTGAAATCAGTTCCGCTTACAGATGGGGCACAAATCTTGACACAGAAATGTTACAAGAGAACAGGATTACTACAGATGCAGTGCTTGTCCACTAGGGGGCACTACATTTTCACTGCAGCACCTCCTGTTAAATTCTCTCATCTAATACAGTATGTAAACTAGTAAACTATAGCATTTTGCACCACAGAACACATTTGGGTTGTATACATTTGCAGTGCTGCGTTAGTGTGACATACTATTTATAAACTGTAAACACATATTGAATTATCTGTACAAATTCCAAACTCACAGTCATTTGTTATGACTTTATGCAGATCCTGAACCTTCTTTATTAAAGTTGTGGACTTTACACAAAGTACACACCTTGTGAATCTTCACTCCAGGTAAAAGGTAAAGGGACCCCTGACCATTAGGTCCAGTCATGACCGACTCTGGGTTGCAGCACTCATCTCACTTTATTGGCCGAGGGAGCCGGCGTACAGCTTCCGGGACATGTGGCCAGCATGACTAAGCCGCTTCTGGCGAACCAGAGCAGTGCACGGAAATGCCGTTTACCTTCCCGCCGGAGCGGTACCTATTTATCTACTTGCACTTTGACATGCTTTCGAACTGCTAGGTTGGCAGGATCTGGGACCGAGCAACGGGAGCTCACCCTGTTGCAGGGATTCGAACTGCCGACCTTCTGATTGGCAAGTCATAGGCTCTGTGGTTTAACCCACAGCGCCACCCGTGTCCTTCACTCCAGGTACGTGCAGGCAAAATATACTACTTAACAGTAACAGCAGCAGCAGCAGCAGGAACAACAGCAACAGACAAAGAATGTATGTAGTGTCCAGCCTTTCGAAGAAACAGACTAGAAATCTTGATAAGGGACACCAAAGGATGTGATACTTTAACCATATGGAGGCAACTTGAAACTGCTTCAGAGTGGCACCTTACAGCTAGGCATATTGTACACTAAGATGATCTGTCACTACCCTGTCTGATTTCCTTGGTTCTAGAACAAACTTAAAATGCACAGGTGGGCATCCTGCAGCCCATGGGCTACAACCTCATTTTATGCGGTCACCAATATTTCCCAAAACTCTCCCCATTTCCCCATCCCATCCTGCCTCCTGGTTCACTCCTCCTGGTTCACTTCTTTCGTGTCCCTGCCCCCCCTTATGTAGTATTAGATTGAATAATAGGAAGGGAATATACTGGGTTAAACCACAGAGCCTAGGGCTTGCTGATCAGAAGGTCAGCGGTTCAAATCCCCGCGATGGGGTGAGCTCCCATTGCTTGGTCCCTGCTCCTGCCAACCTAGCAGTTCAAAAGCATGTCAAAGTGCAAGTAGATAAATAGGTACCATTCCGGTGGGAAGGTAAACGGCATTTCCGTGCTCTGCTCTGGTTCGCCAGAAGCGGCTTAGTCATGCTGTCCACATGACCTGGAAGCTGTACACTGGCTCCCTCAGCCAATAAAGCAAGATGAGCGCCGCAACCCCAGAGTCGTCCACAACTGGACCTAATGGTGTGGGGTCCCTTTACCTTTATACTTTATTTGGAAAAAAAATTTAAAAGTGATGGGTTTTTAAAACTTTTAGCCACTCTTCTCCCCCCCCCCCAGCAACCTGAGTCCAAATGTAGGCTTCTGCCATGTATTTGTTCAGAATGGAGAGCACACTGAAGTCAGAAATGTATCACTTTCATTTGCTTACAAGAACAGTGCCTGCATTGCTCATTTTTATTTACTTAAAGAAGGCTGAGGGATAAAAAAAAATCCTATCCACTTTCTTCACACCATGCACAATTCCATATACTTCTACCACATACACCTTTCTCACAATTTTTCCCAAATAAAAAGCTCTGAAATGTTGCAACTTTCCTCCCCGGGGAGTTGCTCCACCACTACGGATGAGGAGGAGGTAGTGAAAAGACTTTCTTTCAGGCTTTTACTGGAAACAAAGCCCTAGTGAGCATGTCGCCACCACTAGTGATACCCTCTCATGGCTTGGGGGGCAAGAAGGTTTATGTTTCACTCGCTTGCTTAGGAAGAAATGTCTGGCAAAGCTTAATTACTTTTTAAAATATTATGTGCTTTTAGCCTTCCATATTGTATGCTTGTTGTTGAATCTGCATGAACTCCCTTGAGTCCCAGTCTGAGAACAAGGTGGGATACTAATATAGTAGTAGTACTAATAAGTTGCCCTGAGAAGTATAATCATTTTACTTAAAACTGCCATTTTTATTATTAATTTCCTTTTTGTACTTGTGGTTGTATTTTTGCTTGTATTAATCTATTACAGTTAAAAATCTATTGGGGAGACGGGACAAAACTCCAGAGATTTTCACATTTACATTTTTACATTAATAAGGTAGGAAATGAAACAGGCAGGGACGATAACCACTCAGGTCCTTTCTATGTATACAGGATTCCATGTATACTTTCCATGTATACATCCCTTCTAAATTAGGGATGGGGAATCTGTCATCCTCCAGATGTTACTGGACTACACTTCCCATCATCCTTCACTGTTGGTCATGCTGGTTGGGGCTGATGGGTGTTGTAGATCAACATTTGGAGGGCACTAGGTTATTCACATCTGTTCTTAATTAACACTTTTTTTGCTTATTCTATACGCTCTAGAATGAGATGCCAGATTTCATTAAAGTTAAAACTTCATTCTGCAGGCTCAGTGCTTGTTACTTGTTAAGAGCAGTATCTGACAGTGCTAATGTCCACTCCGAACAGTCAGTGGAAAGAAACTCTCTCAGCATCTATGGATTTATTTATTTTTAAGTATCAAAGGATTTTGACTTCATCCAGTTAAGTCCTCCTCCTCAATGTGCGGTTTCAATACTGTTCTGCAGAGGAAGAGCAACATATTGATATTTAATAATTCTATTGTCATTCTCAGCACTTGCTGCTGAGAAACTGTTTCTGTGCAAACCCAAAACATAAACAATGCATAATGTGAAAAGAAGAGCCAACATTAATTGGAAGGTTTAAGCCACAGGATTTTCATCCCCCTGGGTGTCCAAGTGCAACAGATCCATGATGCTAAGTGGGTTAGCTTTAAATATGCATCTTTTATAGCTTTAGAATATGAACTAGAAGCTTGCAGCCAAATATTCCCTGGCTGCTTCAGATCAATATATGCCCTGGCTGCATATATTGGTCTTTACTACAAATTTAGGGTTAGTGGGTCTCTTTGCTGGCACCTGGAATAGCTCTTCCGTTTATTAGACTCTTAAAGGCATAAAACCCTTTTTGGGGCATAAACTTGACAAACCTATGTCTCCTTGCATCCCCATCACACTGTCTTACAGTCTCTGCTCTCCCCAGCAATGGAAGGACCATGTATTTTGGTCTGTGGTACTGGCCCTTAGACAAGTGCCACATAATGTTCATTTCTCACTTGTAAGACTCCTTCACTCTAGAACTCCTTGCTCATTTAGGAAGGCAGCTTTGCTGTATTATTTTTGGCAGATGCATAAATCTTTTCTGTTTAGGAAAGCCTACCCAGGCATGTAAAGCTGATGCATATTTTAATCTGTAATTTTAGCTTAGAATTGCAATGGTTTGCTTTATTCATTTTACTTATGGGAAAAACTTGCTTTTAACATTAATTTGATTGACTCCCCCCCCCCTTTATATTATTTGTTATAGGTTTCGTTTACCCATAAGCGGTATACACATTTTGCTAAGTGAAATAAAAATAAAATAAACAGCACAGGGTTTCTAACAGCCTCTTTCTCCTTGGTCCCTTCTTTTATCATTTCCTTCCAAATACCACTCATTGTTTCTCGACGTCCTGCTCTGCATCTCTCTGCCTATTCTGTACTACTCGACTCTTGGCCAACTGGCCCTTGTCTCCTGACTCCATCTCTGCTTTGTGCCTATAGCACACAGTCTCTCCTGTGCTTTGGTCCTGTGCATTGTTCTCCACACCCAACAGTTCATTTTGCCTTCAACTATATGAGACACCCTTCCCCATTTACGACAGGACTTTAACTCCAAAGGCCAAATAATTGCTTTCCTCACAGAAAAAGGACTGCTCCCTGGCATTCTATTATGGAGAACTGCAGTTTCTGAACACTTAAGTGGCCATCTTATACTTCCTTACCTGACAGTAAGTCTCATTGAACTTAGTGGGAGCTACTTCTGGTAAGGTGTACACTGTTAAGAAGGTTTGGAAGCAAATTACCCTGTTCAGCTTGATAACGGCAACCCCAGATGGACCACCAAAGAAGCAGGCTACTATGGGATAATGTATTGCAGTATGAATAAACTGCCCTTCCAAACTGACATACCTAGTACTGTAGTCATGGCCCTCAAATAAAGTTATAATCAAGCAACTATAAATCATGCATGTTGGCAACTGTAACTCAAAGAATCAATGAATTCCTTTTACTTAGACCTAATTCTGGCATTTCAAACCATATTCTAAATACCTTGAAATGACAACCAGAGGTAGTATACCTACAGTACATGACACAAGTTTCCCCCATTGGCACTTGAAACCTGACAAACCTTCAACTCTACTGCAATAAGTTTGGAAGTGCTTGTCACAGCTGGTGCTTTATGTTTTATAGTCCGCAATGTTAAACCACACACAGAAAACTAGGTCAAATACACCCCAATGCTACAGCCAACGTGAAAAGGCATTCACAGTAAAAAGCACTACTCCCTTTTCACTTATTGCTTTAAAAAGAATCAAGAGCACTTGGCCATATACAGTAAGGACAATGCTTTACTTTGTTGTTTAGTCATTTAGTCATGTCCAACTCTTCGTCACCCCATGGACCAGAGCACACCAGGCACTCCTGTCTTCCACTGCCTCCTGCAGTTTGGTCAAACTCATGCTGGTAGCTTCGAGAACACTATCCAACCATCTTGTCCTCTGTCATCCCCTTCTCCTTGTGCCCTCCATCTTTCCCAACTTCAGGGTCTTTTCCAGGGAGTCTTCTCTTCTCATGAGGTGGCCAAAGTATTGGAGCCTCAGCTTCAGGATCTGTCCTTCCAGTGAGCACTCAGGGCTGATTTCCTTAAGAATGGATAGGTTTGATCTTCTTGCAGTCCATAGGACTCTCAAGAGTCTCCTCCAGCACCATAATTCAAAAGCATCAATGCTTTACTTTAATTGCCCTCAATAAAATCACACAGTGAATAAGATGATATCATGGTGCTATGTTACCATGTTTTACTATGATCAGTGTGGCTGAGGGCAAATTAAAGCATCTGAGACCAAGGATAGTCACTTCATGATCCTAGTCGATCAGTGATGGTATTGTAAACAGGACGGCATAATAATTATACTCCATCAATCCTATTTGCTTGTGCAATTTGCAGGTTCTTCAATGACATACATTCTCTCTCTAATCATATACTCCTTGCACAGTCCACCTTGCATATTCCTTGATTATATCAGGTGGCAAATTTACAGATGTTGCCCAAGTTGGGCAAAAGATCCATACATTGCAGGGGGTTGAACCAGATTACCCTTGTGGTCCCTTCAAACTCTATGATTTTATAATTCTAATTATGGTGCAACATAGAACACCTTCTGCCAATCTATTTATACCCCCCCCCTTGCCTCTTCCTTTGTGACATGTGTTCTCTCTCTCTTTTATAAACCGAGAATCTTCGTTTTGTTTTAGTAACAGGAAAGCTCACTGTGACAAAATGTTAATGGCTCTTATTGCTACTGTTTCTCCTTCTGTTCTTTCTGCTTCAGGATTTTTACCAAGCAGAGATCAGTAGCATTTTTGGGGGGTTTGCACCAGTGCACATACACCTTCCTTTGCTCTCCAGGCTAACACAGAGGTGAATTGTTGAGCTATGTTATTTGACAATTGATAGGATCTACCTCTTTTAAAGATAGAAAGTAGGGGGGGGGGTACATGAATCAGAAGCTAGCTCCTAGTAATTTGTGGGAAGAATCCTAAAGTGGTGGGGAAACTAATATCCAAACAGGGACACAGGTAACCAACCACAAGAACATATTTATATAGCCATCAACAGATAATTATTCCCTATGTGGCTTACAAACCAATAAATATTTCTACAAAATGTAATGAAAATATACAAAGAACAATACAAGACAGACACACCCACACACAAAACCCAAAATATATTTGGTGTACAAAAAAAATAGCATAAACCAGCTTGGATTTAAATTATAATTAAAAAGCCTGAGTGAGTGAATAAAAAATTATTCAGGTGGGGTCAATTACAGCATTTTAAAAAAATCAAGAAATCAGAGAAGGTGCCAAATGAGCTTCTCTGCAGAGCTATTCCCTCTGGAGAAGTGAATGTCACACTGGCAAGAAGACCCTCTCCCTAGTATCCACCCACATCACTTCATTTGGCAGGGACACTCATACCAGGGCACCAGAAGGAGGTCTTAAGGTTTTGATAGGCATACACACTAAAATACTATAGACTTGTTTACTACATAAACTCATTTGCCTCCTGATGACAACATTCCTGAAATTTCAAAATGAAAATGCCCTGTGTTTTTCCAGACCAATGATATATGGAACTGAATTTATGAAGCACTGAAGTATGCTTAAACTGTTGCCCACAAATTTAAGAAGAATAAAATTAGACTCAAGAATTGAATAATCTCTGCCAATATTAAAATTAATTCTATTCCTGAAGAACAGCACAAGAACAGTGCCCCCAAAAAGCTCCAAGAAGATACAAGAGAAGAAGCTATGAACAAACACAGGAATGCCTGGCATGCTTTCATAATATATTTTCTTGGGGCTTTTTATTATATTTTATTGGGCTCATGCTTTCCAAATTCTGACAGCCACAAAGTATCAGCGCCAGTAAACAATTTTCTGATTCTTACCAATTTAAAAGATTTCCAGCATATAACCCTATAGAGAGAGCGCAAAATGACTTGTCAAATATTTGTATAAACTTAGCCATGTTTTTTTCTGTTCTGTATAAAGCTTTTCTCCAGTTTGTTGTTTTACACTTGTCAGATGAAAAGATTAGGATGCTAGCTACTGTACTATGCAGTGAGAAAATGCAAGGCGACTTGTCTTCACTTTTCTCCTCCAAATTCAGCTAACAGTGGCTGGTAGAAGTTGAAAATGCAAGACTTTAGAGAGACGATTATCTCCTAATCTCAAAACGCTAGAACTGGAGGGCTATCCAAAGAAGCTGAATGTTGTAACATTCAGGTAGACAAAAAGACAGACTTCTTCATACAGCACACAGTTGAACTATGGTATGGCAGGGGAGGCCCTTCTTATGGGGAAAGCGTGGCATAGCCCTGCCAAGATTCTGACACGCGCCCTCAAAACTTCCAAAGCCATTGTCCAGTTCTGTAACCCACAGCCATATTGATATATTTCCATGTCATCTCCTTTGCCAGTCATAAAAATCACTATGATCACCCACCCCAAGCAAATCAGAACCATGCATTCTTCATAGGGGTGCAGCTCTTTCAGAGACTGTGAAGGCAATTCCCTCCCCAGTTTGCAGAGATGTGGAGGCAGAGGGAGTGAAACATTCGTTTTATTTTGATGTTTAACAGTGAGGCAGAGAACAGGGGAGGAACTCTGCAAATGGTCCCTTGGTTGAGGAAGCAAGAAGATAAAACCATTGTTTTTTTCTGGAGTGGACCAGTCCATTTATGCAGTGGTACATCTTTGCTTTGCTAAGCTGGGTTGTGAGCAAGGGGACACTTGCTTGCTGGGGAAAGCATTGCCTGCTTTCTTGGCTCTTACTTGAGTGGCTGGGGTCAATACGGGGTGTGGAGGGAAGATGGCTGAAAATCTACACAAAGAGGCTATATTACGGAAAGCAAAGATGGAAAAACTGCAAAAGTCCTGCTTCTATGAAAAGAAATAACTATCAAAATCTCGAAAATGCAAAGAATCTTAATCCAGAAATATACATATGTGTTGTTGTTGTTTTACTGATGGAATGCCAGAGATGCACTTTGTCATACTTACATTTATTGCCTGCACAAAACTTCAAGTCAGTCGTGTTTTCTTCCAAACAAGCCCAAGCTGCTATGTTCCAAAATACTGGAACATACAGATGGTAAAGCTAGCACTCTTCAGCAGATGAGTCAAGCAGGAACTGGTAAGCTCCAATGTGTGATACAGATCCAAGACGCAGTGCATGAATGCCCCAAATGCCAGAGTCAGAAAGGCCAGAAAATAATTAATAAGCAAGAGTAGTTCAGATGCAGAGCTTTCAAGACCCTGGATAGGTCAGCTGAAGTTGATCACTTGTTCCAACAGAGTCTCAACTTCACTATATCTCCTGATTCTGACTACACATGGTCACCAGCTGAGGAGCCAAGAGCCTTAAAGAAGAAGGCAGTGTTTCTCAAACTTGGGTCGCCAGTTGTTGTTGGACTACATCTTCCCTAGCAAGCAGGACCATTAGTCAGGGATGATGAGAGTTGTAGTCCAACAACAGCTAGAGACCCAAGTTTGAGAAAAGAGGTGGGTCCCACAAAACAAAGGCAATAGTCTGCCTTCTGATGAGTGCCAGAAGAACATTATACTCAGCATCTGCACTGTATTCTTTTAGTATCTTGGATGTAAATCAAGCTGTTTGAAAAAAAAAGTAACAACAACCACAGACAACTCTACATAAATAAATAAATACAAGACACCTACTACCTGGCACAGAAAGACAAATCACTTTGATGTATGCTTTCCATTGTTACAGGAGAGTGGAAATTATTATGTCGGGTTGTCAACATCATGATGCACAGAATTTGGCACTTCTTTTTCAGCACTGAATTTTAAACTGTAGCTCAACATTTGTAAATTTTCATATAAATCAGTACATATTTTTAATGATTTCTTTTGAAAGTAGCTGCGTTCCTAAGTTTTCATAATACAGCCGCCTTATTTTTTTATTACATCTCTCTCCCAATTTGTTGTCCAATGTGTTTGGTTGACTGACAACAGAATTCTGTGAGTGTCTACTCAGATACAAGTGCCACTGAGTTCAACTGGACTTAGTGAGAGGAAAAAAATTACGGTAATAGGAAGTAAAGCTGAGTGGAAAAATTAACAGGAAGTAAAGGGGCAAGCCTGGAGAAATAGAAAAAGAGAAATAAGAAAAACACAATGTAAAGATAAAATGAAAAGAAGAGAAGAGAAGCAGAGAGGAACAGAGGTCAGTTCTCAATCTGATGGCTTTTGTAGTTAGCACTTCTAATTAACCCGCTGCTTGCGGATATCTAAGTAGTGCCTATATTCAGGGTAGAAAAGGGCAAGTGGTCAAAGACATACCTCTTGCACTTTTTAATGGGCGTGAGTCTGGGGCACTTGGCAATAGAAATCTCATCAACTCGAAGTTAACATGAACAACTTGTTTACCAGCTCCTTTTATAGCAGGCTTAATGACAGAAGTGTCCAGAGACAGCATTATTGAAAAATGTGAAAGATCAGCGCCTGCAATTCAGTCATTCATAAAGCCTTTCTTATTCTAGTGTTCCAACTGGATTTTGTCCTTGCTTCTTTTTGCAATAATGCATTAAGACAACTTTAATAACCTTTATAGAAAAAAACACTCAATAGTCAAAAGTAAAACAAGTTTCCTTTCTTTATGACTAATAAACCATTAAATGCTTCAATATCTTTTCAAGTTGCTCAGGGAGCTGTAAGAAAGCTACAATTGTCTCCTTCCCTAGGGTAACCTAATTACAAATAATTTGACTACAGCCAGTATGCTTATTGTGTGGGTCTCTCAGGAAATCTGTTAAAAATTGCCATTCAATTGGATTTTGTTTCATTTCTCTCAAAGCGTTGAAAGGACCCAATAGTACCAATAAAAAAAAAATAGCAACAGAAAGACAATCAGTGGCGTTTCTTATTTCTTATTTTTAAAATGTCGCATTCTTTAAAGAGAAATGTGTAAGCATCCCAGTGGAGTTGTCTGATGCTTTTGATTTTTGTATGAAAAGCAATGCCTCATAGCAAGAGACTTCATTTTTTGCTAATAATTGCTAAATGAGTTCCACTTTAAGCAACATTGCTGACTTACTAGATGCGTTTGGTAATTTGGTAGAGGTAGTATTGAATATTTGAATGCTCCCCTATGAAATAAACACTACATGGAAATACATAATTTCTTTGTATATCAGAAATAAGTTAGGCTAGAACCTTCTCTCTATTTTTGTAGTTGTTTTGTTAAAAAACTGAGTAGTGCATTTGAACATTAAATCGTCACACCCGATATGCCATATGAACATGTTGATCATGTAACCCAACAGTTATTCTAGGTTATTTCCACATGCATAATGCAAAATGAGTTATAACTCATGCTTAACTGAATCAGAATGTTCATGATGTTTCACTGATTCAACTCACAGAAAGTGGTGGATTTTACCAATACACTTATTTTGATGACCTAGTGGATTACTATCAACAATTGAACAGCAGTATCTACTTACCCTATCATCTTCATAACTCATTACTTGAACCTCTGTTACTGAAGACACCTGATTATGCACACGCCACAAAACTTCATGTCTATGAATATTAATGCAAACCATGTTCCTAGTAATGTAAAAGCATGCTGTGTCAGGCCAATGGCCCATCTAGTCCAACATCTGTTTCTCACACAGGCCAAGCATATGAATATGGGGACCCTGCATGCAGAGCCCAAGCCCTGCAGCTTCCAGCCACCAGCATCCTGAAGAATACAGCCAATGAAGATGAAAAAAGAGAAACAGTCGTCAGGGTGAGTAGCCATTAATAGCTTTTACCTCAATGAATCTGTGTAATCCTCTTCTAAAGCCATTCAAGTTGGCAGCCATTAATGCCTCTGGTGGAACTGTGCCGGGTGAAGAAATGCTTTCTTTTGCTTGTCCTGAATCCCACAACGTCCAACTTCATTGGCTGTCCACAGGTTTTAGTGTTATGTGTGTGAGAGAAAACCATTCTCTATGCATTTTCTCCATGCTATGCATAAATGTATACACTTCTATCAAGTCACCTCTTCTTACTCACATTTACTAACTAAAAAGCCACCATACCCTTGATAATTTTGGTTGTCCTTTCTGAACCTTTCACAACTCTACAATGCCTGTTTTTTTGGTGTTTTTTTTTTTTGAGACCAGAACTGTACACAATATTCAAAGTGTGGTTACACCACAGAGTTGTATAATGAACGCTTATCCCTTCCTAGGTGGGCACCTGTTGTGGCCTCTCATGTTCGGCTGCCATCCCTGGGAACTGAGAACAGAGTGCACATGGCGAAGCGGTTGTTAGAGGAATTCCCCCAGGCTGCCTGGACATCTGGCTCGAGTTCCTGCCGCCTGCTGCATCTCAAATGGGCCAATCAGCAGTCACGCCTGCAGGGTGTGCCTCACTGGCTAAAAGGGCATTGGCTGCATACATGCCCTCGCAGCCAGTGAGGCATAAAAGCTGGTGGCACTGTCCCACCTCAGTGCAGTCAGGGCATAGGGCTTCTAGCAGCGGCTTTATGACAGCCAAATGGGATCCTCCTTAATGAGGGTCCTGGTTGTGCATGGGCCCCTGAGACACCCCCCCCACTGGGTTGTAGGGGTAAGGAGTGCCCCAGGCCTTGTCTGTGGGGCCCCACAATCACGCCAGGCTGTTTGAGCCAATTCGATGCAGGTGGCATGATTGGGGGGGGGGCTTTATAAGCGGCAGCGTGACATGGCTGAGGCACTTTCACGCTGCCGAACACCCACCCTCCTGTCCCTATTTGTTGGTGTTGCTGCTGTGGCCTTGCTTTGGATATTGGTTGGTCGCCTGTTTTGGAACAGGGGCCAATTTGGCACTGGCCACTTGGTTTTCACCTACCCACTTAGCAATCGTCACAACTTTGTAAGGATTGGCGGTTCGGCATTGGCTTAGTGAGGTGTGTGGGAGGGGAGGTACAGCCATCACCTGCCCCTTCATGAATAAGGGTATTCTGGTAAAGGAATCTGGGGGTCCTGGATCTTGTCCAAAGTCCACTTGAGGGGCTAGGGCCATGCCAGGACTACAGGAACCCCAAGGTGAGCTTCAGTTGGTTTTCATCGATGTTGCTCCCTCATTTGGTGTTTACCCTTCCAGACTACCAGCCAGAGAGGCAGGAGTCAATTATGGTCAGTTGCCAATGCCTAAACCAATACCACTCGCTTTGCTGTAATCAATAAAGTTGTGGCCTAAATTTTGCCCAAAAACTTAAACCAAAATTATGTGTCAGTGTGAAGTAATTTACTTGGGGGTGGGCTTGGGGGCCTTGGAGCACAACTCAGTAGACTGATTTCTTGGGGAGGTCATAATCCTGGCACATTCCTGCAGTGATTCCAGTCCTCCAGCTGGAGACTGGAATGGATATGCCGGAGCCAGAATTCCACCTACATCAATAAAGTTGTGGCCATTTTAAATCCAGATCGATGTCTGCCTGAGTTAATTAATCATATATTACACATAGACACTGTCTCAGGGTGGGCAGCACTGCGACTAAGCCTGCAATGACATTATAATATTGGCAGTTTTAATGCTGTGATCATTCTCTGCTCTGGTCTTTTTGTAAACCATTCTGGGGGATTTTGGAATCAAAACACTGCATACTTAATGTGTAAAATAAATAAAGATACAGGAGGGGTGAATCTATTTCCAGTGTCCTTGTACAACAGTAACCCACAAATTTCACAATACTCTCTTTTGTCTAAGCAGGTGTAATTATGTAACCAAAAATAATAACAATAAAAATTTGCTTGATATGTATTTGCATAGTCAACACTTGATAAATGTGTGTAAACTGAAATTCAAAATGATATTTCACACGGCTTTTGAAAAAGAGAAGGAAGCTACTGCTCTTTTCAATCAAAAGCTTCTACTGAAAGTACAAAGGTAAATTCCCTCTTTGTACTTCTCAGACATAAACAAACAGGAAGCAGTTAACACTTAATAAGAACTTTTTAAAAAACTGGCCTCAAGCCCAGTTTTTACTATCTGAGTCTGTAATCACTTCCAGAAACTACAGAAAATCAAAACTTCAATTGCATAGAGCCTACCTGAGAAATTGATCAATTATCACCCTGAGTAAAGAACGAAACTATGAGTATTGACTTTTGTATATTATCATTCATAATTTTAAACTGCAGTAGAAGGAGGATGCAGAACATTAACAAGGAAGCAGAGCTGCATGGTTCATTAGAGTTAACAGGGTTGAATAAATAAGGAAGAGGGTTTTTTTTTTAAAAAAAAAGTGTACCTCCCCAACCTCTTACACAGTAGAACATTATCAGACTATTCTGATAAAGTACCGGCATGTATTTTATGTATCTGATAATGCTCTATGTATTTTGGACACAGAAATATGTTGTGATTTAAATACAGCATAGAGCTAGACAGAAGCCTCCTAGTCACTGGAAATTGATATTATTGTGGGTTTCATGGCAAAGACTGGATCATGGCTTTGGAGGTTTGGGGGAGGTTCCGAATTTTGGCAGGGCTGTGTTCCACTTTGCCACTAAGAGGAACCTCCTCATGTTTCTTTAGAAACACCAGGTGGGTTGAGACAGCTCACTACTTCACGCCCAACACCACACAAGGCATTTTATCCATGCAGGAGGGTGGAAGTAGCAGGTAAGGTGGTTGGTATGGGAGGAAACTGAAGCAGCATTTGAAAGGCAGTGGCTGGGGCAGGGAGACAGTAAAACCAAGCTATCTTTTAAAAGGCGGGCAGGAAAGAGAGAGAGAGAGAGAGAGAGAGAGAGAGAGAGAGAGAGAGAGAGATCTATCTCATCAAAATTGGAGAATATTCGGTACAGATTCATATAGAGCAGTTCTAAAAGCTACCACTAACTGTGCTGAGATACTGTGAAATCTTAAACAGACCAAACCAGCATTTCGGGACACATGCCTTGCATTCACAAATCATCAGGAAAAATAAAAAAGCAAATATAACAGAAAATATTTATCTTTGGGAGGCAGGTGTGCTCTGCTGCAACACAGGAAGTATCAGGATAGGAGAAACACAGCTTAGTGGTGTTGTCTTCAGTCCTTCTTAAAATAGATAAGATGTAGCTCATATAGCTACACAAAGAGACTGTCTCATCACAGTGACACCACAATTTTCAAATAACCTCTTTAATTTAGGAATATTCTTATCACAGCTCTAGCAAGTGTCTCCTAATCATGAGAGCTATCATTAAAGCTGAGGGTGAAATTTTCACATTAGGCTGGAAGATTCTTGAAACGCTTTTGAATCCTACAAAAAGTGAAAGCTATTCCTGATATATTCTTATGTAACATTTGTGTGTTATATAACAATTGATTAACCCCCCCACACACACACTTTGCTTCCAAATATGCTGCTTAAAACATGGCCTTCCATATTTTGTACTAAGATGCATAGGTGAAAAGTTATATTACACAAGCAACAGTGCAAAATCCCATTAGATAAGAATGAGAACTTGTACTTGTACTTCAAGAAAATAATTTCTTCTAAACTGAGGCTAGCAATTCTGTAGTATGCTAAGCTGTTCTCTCATTTTGTTTTTACTCAGCTGTTCTTAACAATTGAAATAGAAAAGTTGCAGGGCACAGGACTTTGCATCTTTGCACGCACGCACACGTACAGTGGTACCTTGCAAGACGAATGCCTCAGAAGACGAAAAACTCGCAAGACGAAAGAGTTTTTCGTTTTCTGAGTTGCTTCGCAAGACGGATTTCCCTATGGGCTTGCTTCGCAAGACGAAACGTCTTGTGCCTTTTTTTTTAAACCGCCAATGCATTCCTATGGGAAACCGTCAATACACATTGGTGCTTCGCAAGACGAAAAAACTCGCAGAACGAATTAATTTTGTCTTACGAGGCACCACTGTATATGTATACATGTATACTCCCTCTCTCTCTCTCTCTCTATATATATATATCTATTACTTTTGGTTCAGAGAACAGATTCAAATGGTTATCTTCTTATTTCTCTATGTCCCCCTCCCCAACTTGGTACCCTACAATTCCCAACAGCCACAGACACAGTGCTCTCTCTCTCTCTCTCTCTCTCTCTCTCTGTGTGTGTGTGTGTGTGTGTGACAGTACTTAACAGTGTTGTTACCCCTTTTCTTTGCTGCCCATGGCAGCCATTTTGTACTATCACACATGGCAATTTTATAAAGATATGGGAACTGGCATAATATTTTCTACCAAAACACCACTGCCTAGATTCATTTCCAAAATCACCAAAAATATCCTTCAGGATAGATCCCCCCCCCTTGCTTCTAAAATTGGCATCTAGTAACTTAGGGCAAACAAATCCACAAATAACTCTAATACTCCATTAAAATGAAAGCACTTCAGTGAATACATAATCTGCTCTTTCAGTTTCTCCAGTGATTAAGGGCTTGACTCATGTGACATTTCTTTACTCGCTGGCCACTGCTAGTCATGTGAGTAAACAGCAAGGGCTGACAAGGCTGACCTCTTGAGGAAACTGCTTTGTGTTTTAATAATATCATCTAAGCAGCTCTCTCAAGCATTAAAGAATATGTGAACTTTTACAGTCATTTAACTCAAAACGGATTGTGCCACAGACTCTGGGGTTCTGATTACATTTTTGCTCTTTCTCCTAGTGTTTGGAACCCATCAAGCAAGTTAGGTGGTGCCTCCTGGGGCAGGTATGTCTGGTTAAAGAGGTTGGAAGGACTCCCACAGCTAGCTGATATGCAGTCATCATATGCCTCCCCCCCCCCATTATTTCAGCTATTTATTGGGTGGGTGAAACACAAATGTTGCTGGCATCCATCTGTTTCAGGAAACAATGGAGTAAGCAAGCATTTGGGGGTGAACTCAAACTGTTGGAAGGTTACAGCGCCTGCTGTGGCTGTAGAGACCAATACAGGAGAGACATGTTTTGTTGCAGCTGGGGCAGATGAAGGCATCATGTTGTGCTGATGAAGATGCACGGTGGCATTTATTCTGTTTGCGCTCCTCCAAGCTGAGGTCATTCCTCCTCTGGTCACTGCTATGAATCTGTGACCTGATTGCCTGTCTCCAGGCACTGTGGCCATCAGCAAGAGATTTCCGCATGGAGGGGTTGATGTTGCCAACCTCCATGCCACGTTTGCAGACATCTTTGTAACACAGAGTTGGTGTCTGCCAAAAGAACTCCTGCCTGAAGTCAGCAAAACAAAACCCTCCTAGAAGATTATGAGGGAAGGAAATAAAATTATCCAAAAATATAAATAGGAGAGGATTTGCACATGCATTATAAGTTTTTTTAAAAGGAAAAGTCTCACACTGCACACCGTGGTGCAAGACTTTCCCCAACACTTCCTATCATTCACACTTCTTGGAATGGCATGGGAGCAAAGCCATGCTGTGCCATATCACATTGGCCCCAAGGCATTCTGGATAGCATTGCCAGTAAAAGTGAAATGTTGCTCTTTGAACAACTTTGCACTGCCACACTTCTTGGTGTAACCCACTAACATAAGTGGCAACCTCCTCTAAAAAAATGCAACAAATTTCTCTCCCACCTCTAAGAAAGCCACACAAAAAAACCAGTGTGCAGGGTTTTGCAGAGCAATAGTATTTTTGGGAAACGGGGGGGGGGGGATAGATTTTAGCCCAACATCCTTTCCTATCTTGAATTTAGAAGGACTCCCTGCCAATGAAGGTGAAAGAATGAATTCTTTTAACTTATGCATTCTTTAACTCAGCAAGCTCTTGCAACACTGAACACAAACACAGTTTAGACCTTTACGTCGAAAAGCTTTGCTGAATGTCAAGCACTTTAATATGGATGTCTTGAAGCCCTGTGAGTGGGAGCACAGTAAAATTCTAAGCTAAAATCATTAACATTCAGCTTTCTCAAAGATACTCATACTTTGGAAAATCACCTTATAAAATCACAGATTATAAGAAATTAGCCACTAGAGATTGAATGTCTCTTATGTCTTAAGCCATTTTCCATTACCCAATCTGCTTCATCTCGCTTTTCAAATAATTGACAACGATGATTTAAGTGTCCCTTTTTTCTTCCTGGTCTCAGCTGAGATAAAATTCTGTCCTAGTTTTTCTAACTTTTCTATACAATATAGTGTGTGTGTGTGCGCACGCGAGCATGTAATCAGCTTCTAAAACTACACCATGAAGATATTTGATTATGTTTGACAATTACGTATTTATAATGTAGTGTCATTTAGAAAGGGTGAAATATTTACATTCCTCACGAGTTTTTGTTTTCCCTAGTGGTTCTGATATTGCAACAATAACAAACAAAAACATCATTTTGTCTTCAGCTTAGAAACATTTGCATAAAATGGAAAAACACTTAAAAGTGTTACTATTAACTATTAACAATCCACATGAGGCTTTCTCCATTTTTATTTTTCATTGAATAAGTTTTATTTTAAAATTTTATTTAAGTTTTAACATTGCTAACTATTAACAAAACTGAAAGCAATCATTACATGAAAATTAAAGTTAAGTTTGGAGGGGGGGAAACCTGGCCAAATGAGTTCTATTTCATAATCCATAATTTCTCCAGAAAGTCAGTGAAGTCATTGTTCCACTTTAGTAGTGGCTAGGAAAGACTGCCACATGAAAAGATCAGACAATGGCCAAAGACCCCAGATCAGTGGCGGAGCTTCACGCTGCAACACCGGGGGGAGGAGAGCAGGTGGGGGTGTGGCTGGTGTGTGTCCCAGGGGCGTGGTGCACTGCCTGGAGGGACCTGGCGCCCAGTGCGGGTGGGGGGCAGCCACGATGGCACCCCACCGGGATCGTGCTGCCGGGGGTGGTGCACTCCTCTTCCACCCTCAGTGCCCCAGATAGCATTTGAAGAAACCATTGAACCGAACCCCAGATCCAATGCAAAACTTAACCCATCCTTCATGCTCTCTTCCCAATATTTAGAAGAACAGCAAAGATTATGTCATGTTCCGTGGGAATTCTTGCCAGTGAGGAGAAGAGATGGCTCAAGCAAGGGAAGTATAGAAGTTCCTAGTTTCCCAATCAGGGCAGGCACCTTGGAAGAAAACCCAGGTGTGGGTTTAATACCATAGATAGCTGCTGAGGTCAACCATCCAAGTTGTCTCCTCAAGGTCTTGGAGCAACTGCCTGAGTTTTACGACAGGGCTGGCTAGCCACTGGAGGCCCCACACCCTGAGGTCTGCCTCCTGGCCAGTTAAAGGGCTCCTTCATGGCAACAGAACTCCCAGTGGTAAGAAGTTCCTCCTCAGTGTTCTCCTAATCTTAACTCTAACTGTGAGGAGTTTCTGGACCAGCCACCAGAATCTGGCTGCAGAGGCGTTCATGGTGTGAAATTTTTTTTAGAATGTCAAAGGAGGTCGGAAGCAGTAATGTTTCTGAATACCAGTTGCTGGAAACCACAGGAGGGGAGAGTCCTCTTTTGTTCAAGTCCTGCTTGCAGGTTTCCCACCTGAATCTGGTTGTATCTGGTTGCCCACTACAAGAGCAAGGTGCTGGACTATATGGGACACTGGTCAGATCCAGCAGCCTTTTGTTGTGTTCTTATATTTTTAATCTGCACCATGTATGTCACCTCTTCTGTTGTATGTGTCTAAAGGTAAAGGTAAAGGTACCCCTGCCCATACGGGCCAGTCTTGACAGACTCTAGGGTTGTGCGCCCATCTCACTCAAAAAGGCCGGGGGCCAGCGCTGTCCGAAGACACTTCCGGGTCACGTGGCCAGCGTGACATCGCTGCTCTGGCGAGCCAGAGCTGCACACAGAAACGCCGTTTACCTTCCCGCTAGTAAGCGGTCCCTATTTATCTACTTGCACCCGGGGGTGCTTTCGAACTGCTAGGTTGGCAGGCGCTGGGACCGAACAACGGGAGCGCACCCTGCCGCGGGGATTCGAACTGCCGACCTTTCAATCAGAATGCCCTAGGCGCTGAGGCTTTTACCCACAGCGCCACCTGCGTCCCTATTGTTGTATGTGTCTATATCTGTGCAAATAGATTTAAACACCCCATACAGAAAACTCACTTGTATTTATGTCAGTTCCATCCTGACAGCCTTAAATGAGTGATGTGTGTGTTTGGGGAGGAATCTAGCTTTCTCTATAAAAAGTTTATTTACTTGGTAACATGGAAGAAATTCTTACTTGTCACGGATGAGCAACTATCGGTATTTAGAAGACCATCTATAAAGAATTGTCTGTACAAATGACCACGTCCTATGCATTTATAACTGACCTTATCTTCAACTCGTGGACAAACCACTAAGCTTCTTCCAGATTTCTGCCCTCAAAAATGCTTGTAAAAAAATAAAATAAAAATCCTTTCATTTTATAGAGTTGGAACTGTTGCCAAATTGACCTCTGATGGTAAATGACTAAATGAATATATCCATAATATTGCACCCAAAGTTTTTAACCTCACAACAGAAAATGGGCTGTTTATAGTCTAATAAAATAAACAATGCTGTAAAAAATGCAACAAATTGAAGTGCACTAAGAATGCAGATTATATTACTTCTATACCATATTTTTATTGCAAAATGAAGCAGCAGCCCAGGGACATTTCTATAACACAAGTGCTTCATTATAATCTAATAACTTCCAAAAGGTCACATTACTTTTATGACTTCATTTATGCTACAAAAAGGTCATTCAGTGTAGGGGCATTAAAATGAGTTTACTTTGGAGGGCAAAATGTGTTCAGATGATAGATATTTAGGGTGTATTCTGCTTTGTGGTACAATGTACAATACGCTGAAGCCTACTTGTGTTTTAGTAGTTCTAGAATGCCATCAGGTTTGCAAGGAGGACACTATTTCCCCATTATTGACAAAAACTATAACAAGAAAAGTCCATGCACAAATCTTTTTTCTATCTTGGCTTTTCAAAAAAGAGATGTGCTTGTGCTGGGTGGAAGGATCCAGTGGCGTAGCGTGGGGGGTGCAGGGGGGGCCGGCCGCACCGGGCGCAACATCTGAGGGTTAGGGTTAGGGGGCGCAAATCCACGGGTTAGGGGGCGCAAATTACTTGCCTTGCCCCGGGTGCTGACAACCCACGCTACGCCACTGGAAGGATCAACAAGAACCAAGGAAAGCACAGCTGAGATAGAGATGGCAGTGGGAGGGATCGCTTTCAGATGCCGAGTTTCAGTTCCACTGCACTCTTTGATCCTGCACACATTGACCTTTCGCCTTGTCTTTGTAAAAGGTAAAGGGACCCCTGACCATTAGGTCCAGTCATGGCCGACTCTGGAGTTGCAGCGCTCATCTCGCTTTATTGGCCGAGGGAGCTGGTGTACAGCTTCCAGGTCATGTGGCCAGCATGACTAAGCCACTTCTGATGAACAAGAGCAGTGCACGGAAACGCCATTTACCTTCCCGCCAGAGTGGTACCTATTTATCTACTTACACTTTGACATGCTTTCAAACTGCTAGGTTGGCAGGAGCAGGGACCGAGCAATGGGAGCTCACCCCGTTGCGGGGATTCGAACTGCCAACCTTCTGATCGGAAAGTCTTAGGCTCTGTGGTTTAACCCACAGCGCCGCCCATGTCTTTGTACTGCCACACTTTTTAGGCATTTGGTTATATTGATAGAAGCTATCTCCTCTCCTTGCTACTTATTCCCTCTCCCTCCAACAGTTCATCCAAGAGTAAAAGAACTGGAAGCCGCAAGATAATGATTAGTTGGAGATGAGAAAAGTTGAGAAAATTGTGGCAGTTTGGTAAGATGACTCTGGTATATGCCACTGTTGCTATCTTGATCTCTCCACCACTCTAGGAAGAGTATGAACAGTAAATTTTATCTATTTGCTGCTTCTACACACACACTTCACCCTTTCTCTGAAAAGTGCTGGCTTTTTAGCAGAGGTCTTGATTGATAACATGCTGAGGTACATCCTTCAAAATGTTAAAGCTACAGAACTCTCATTATTACTTAGGGAATATTTTCTATTTTGTCCTTGGTTTTTAGGCACAAGTTAATAAAACCATACTGGCTTTAAATTAAATTATTGCAGAGCTAAATCTTGCATGATTGATCCATTCTAACATTATAGGTTTGTAGTTCTATGTTCTGAAAATGTTTTGTACTATTACGTTCATGCTGGCTATGATTTTACAAGTATGTATTGATAAGTGCCTCTTTGCTATTATTATTAAGAATGGTTTTTGAGATCTGTATTTTAATGGAGCCTAACAGAAAGCTTGCTGTTAGGTACAGAACGGGATTAATTTCATATATTGAAACTTGTCATTCAGTATTCAGGGCAATGATGAAGTTCTGGTGAGTATGCAAGTCTTCACTGTGTTAAAAAAGGGTTAAAAGTGAATCCTCAGACTACTTTCATACAACTCAGGTGGCTTTTGCCCTGTTTAGACTAGCTATAGCCATTACTGAACCAGGATAGTCCAGTCTCAGTTGTCCATGCTCTGAAGAGTGGAGTAAAACTGTTTCTGCTTCTTCAGCTCTGAAAATAACCACTGCAAGGTGCAGTATTGTAGTAACTCTGTCTAAGACTAGAATAACTTTCTTTCTTTCTTGTTTTAAGCAATTGAATGGAAAGTAGATTCTTACTGGGATGTTTGCTCAATTGCACTCATTTGGAAATTATATATAAGGGCAAAACATTTTGTTATTTCTTTGAAACAATAACTGTGTTTGAATCGTATTGTATAAAAGTAATTGAATGTAAACATAGCATCACAAAATAAAATTAAGTGCCATTCTGTTTGACACTTAGCTTAAAAATATAATCTGAGCTGCTCAGGTAGAAACAAAACCTAATTAGGGAATGGATCAAACAAAATGCATTAGTTTACTGTTGGCATTAATAAACCTCCTGAAATGTGCTTACAAAATCTGTTGAAAATTAAATCTAGTCTACCACTGTCTTAAAGGTAAAGGTAAAGGTAAAGGTACCCCTGAGTGTTAGGTCCAGTTGCATACGACTCTGGGGTTGTGTGCTCATCTCGCTCTATAGGCCAAGGGAGCTGGCGTTTGTCTGCAGACAGCTTCCGGGTCATGTGGCCAGCATGATTAAGCCACTTCTGGTGAACCAGAGCAGCACACGGAAACACCATTTACCTTCCCTCCAGAGCGGTACCTATTTATCTACTTGCACTTGACATGCTTTTGAACTGCTAGGTTGGCAGGAGCAGGGACTGAACAACAGGAACTCATTCCGTCACGGGGATTCAAACTGCTGAGCTTCCGATCGGCAAGCCCTAGGCTCTGTGGTTTAGACCACAGCGCCACCCGCATCCCTTTACCACTGTTTTAAGAACATACAATTAAATTATAAATAATATAACCAGGATTCATACTGCAGGTAATAGACTTTCCCCCCTTCCAATTAATTTGTATGGGAATCAACACCATATTTTAACATCAGGTAGCTGTGCGTATTCTAAACCCCCACTGATTTTATTGGTGACTGGTGCTACAGTTCCCACAAATTCCCTGATGCTCTGATGTGAATTAGCTGTAAAATTCTCTCAAGTTCATGTAAGGTATGTGACCTGCCTTTGATTGTCTCCATATCATTGCTAGCACTATATGTCTGGTCAACTAAAGTACCGGTACATTTCAGCAAAAAACAATGGTGATCCAAGAACAGGAAGTTAAAAATCTTGTGGTATGAGACCAGATACCTCAATTGCTGAACAAAGTTGTAGAGAGGAGCTATTTCCCTTCCACATTGCTCTCCATTAAGCCCAAGGGTAGAATCAATGATGCTTGCAATTTATAAAATGATGAATCAATAAGTCACACAAATGCAAATTGTTTTGTGAAATTTGAATAGCATTGGGTATTTCTTATTTATTTATTTGAAGGCAGAGTACATTTTAATCAATTAAAGGCCATGGAATCTGGCCTAAAGAAAGAGTATGAATAATTTACAAGTTTATCCACACACTGAAATGCTATTTTGAGGATGCTGAGCTAGATTTCCATAATGGAGTAATAGCATTTTCAATCAATGGTGTTGGGGGTAGCGGGGGAGGGAAACCAAGGATTAAATTGGCTAACCATTTTATTTCATTAGAAATATTATAAACACTATCTATTTCAGCACTGCATGAGGAAATAGGTTTTTGCATTCCATGATAACAATGTCAGAGAAGCAATGACCTGTAAAAGTTTTTCTTTAACCTTATAATATTACAAAATTAGAATCATAACCTTAATCAGATGCATGAAAAAATATTCAAATATAATTTTGTCCTTTAAACACTTTCTATGGGAGTAATTTAGGGTTTTCTCCCCATCATGAATTAATGAAAACTTACACACAGTGAATTCGTAACAGATTTAAAAAACGAATTTTGATTATGTGCTATTAAAATAGAACTGAGCATTTATATAAACAAAATGTTGCGCAAAAGACTTAATAGTTCGGTAAGATACAATTTTCATTTTAATGTGCATGAAGTTGATTGAAGTCATGAAACTAATCATGGAACTAATCAAAATTCATATTGCAAGATGAACATATATGTAAAGATTTGCAGATTGCTCAGTTTGACTGAAGTGCATAGGCTTTCCAAATTTCAGAGATATTTTTTTTTCTTAAGTGAGCAGCTGATTAAAAGTAGGAATTTAAAAATATGAATTACACATTAAAGATCCAGACTGTAAAACAGCTACTGTTTTTCCTCATACTAAATTACATTTAATAATTTAGTAACACCCACTGGGTTGGGAGTGCAAAAACCAGCATTTAGAATTTCAGAGAACATCAGTTAGTGGGGAGTATACGAGTACTGTAAGTACCGTATTTTTCGCCCTATAGGACGCACTTTTTCCCCTCCAAAAATGAAGGGGAAATCTGGGTGCGTCCTATGGGGCGAATGCAGGCTTTCGCTGAAGCGTGGAGAGCGAGAGGGGTCGGTGCGCACCGACCCCTCTCGCTCTCCAGGCTTCAGGAAGACATCCGCAGCCTAGGCAGCCCTGCGGGAGGTCCCGCAGGAATGACTAGGCTGCGGATAGCAGCCTGCTTCCCGGAGCATCGGGCGCCCTGAAAGCAGAGCGCCCGGCGCTTCGGGAACACGTCCGCACCCTAGGCAGCCCTGCGGGAGGTCCCCGCAGGGCTCCCCACGCTGCGGATAGCAGCCTGCCGCCCGGCGGGTGGGGCGCCCTAAAGCAGAGCGCCCCTCGCGCCGGGCAGACACCCGCAGCGTGGGGAGCCCTCCAGGAGTTCCCCGCAGTGCTCCCCACGCTGCGGATAGCAGCCTGCTGCCTGGTGCGAGGAGCGCTCTGCTTCAGGGCGCCCTCACGCCAGGCAGACACCCGCAGCGTGGGGAGCCCTCCAGGAGTTCCCTGCAGCGCTCCCCACGCTGCGGATAGCAGCCTGCTGCCTGGCGCGAGGAGCGCTCTGCTTCAGGGCGCCCTCACGCCAGGCAGACACCCGCAGCGTGGGGAGCCCTCCAGGAGTTCCCTGCAGCGCTCCCCACGCTGCGGATAGCAGCCTGCTGCCTGGCGCGAGGAGCGCTCTGCTTCAGGGCGCCCCTCACGCCAGGCAGACACCCGCAGCGTGGGGAGCCCTCCAGGAGTTCCCTGCAGCGCTCCCCACGCTGCGGATAGCAGCCTGCTGCCTGGCGCGAGGGGCGCTCTGCTTCAGGGCGCCCCTCAAGCCAGGCAGACACCCGCAGCGTGGGGAGCCCTCCAGGAGTTCCCTGCAGCGCTCCCCACGCTGCGGATAGCAGCCTGCTGCCTGGCGCGAGGAGCGCTCTGCTTCAGGGCGCCCCTCAAGCCAGGCAGACACCCGCAGCGTGGGGAGCCCTCCAGGAGTTCCCTGCAGCGCTCCCCACGCTGCGGATAGCAGCCTGCTGCCTGGCGCGAGGAGCGCTCTGCTTCAGGGCGCCCCTCAAGCCAGGCAGACACCCGCAGCGTGGGGAGCCCTCCAGGAGTTCCCTGCAGCGCTCCCCACGCTGCGGATAGCAGCCTGCTGCCTGGCGCGAGGGGCGCTCTGCTTCAGGGCGCCCCTCATGCCAGGCAGACATTGGCCAGCCCCACAAGCTCGGGGGACAGCAGGGAGGCGCAGCGCCGCCACCCCACTGTTCCTCGACCTGGTTCGGTTTCCCGGACCTGCTTTTGGGGGGGAAATAAAGGGAAAAAATTTTTCCTTTATTTCCCCCCAAAAAAACTAGGTGCGTCCTATGGGACGGAGCGTCCTATGGGACGAAAAATACGGTAAGTAAGTAAGTAAGTAAGTAAATCTAGTTTCAGAAGCCCCAAATGAAGTGTAACATTGACATTTTTACACTTTTTAACTCTGCTGGCAATAATATGAAGGATTGTATGGCTGCACAAAAGGTTTCCTGGACTACAAGCCACCTTCTCAAAAAGTAAATATTGATCTGGAAAATCCCAGCAGATGGTTTTGTGCATTACATGTATATGAAAGTGGAATAGAAGCTGCAGCCAAGTTTGCAGCAATGTTTTAAATATATATCTATGCATTTTATCATTGTTAGGTAAATGGTATGAGATTGCAATAGACTGAAAATTTTGCAATCATTAAAAAGTAGCTACAAAAGGCATAGCAGGAAAAGTGCACCACTGGAAATATAACAATTGGGAATACTGGGTGAAAAGAAATAAAACTATTTGTTTTCTTAGAAAGAAGAAGATGGGACTCCATTCTGGCATCTCATAACATAAAGTTTGCAGTGTTTGTATCTACAGCCTTTGATAAAGTTGAGTCAAACTGTGTATCAGGAGCACAATAATAGTTTCACTCCTATATACAGAAGATAGCTTTGGGAGACTACTGTTTGGACCTCTTGTATGTCTGGTTGGCATTAGTAGAGAATATTATGCCCTACAAATGTTATTGGCCACTCTGGAATGGAAATCCAGCAAATAAAAGTAAAACCATGGAGAGTTTTACCCCAATGTGTCAACATCGTATCCCCCACTCCCCAACATCTCTGAATATTCCAGAAAATCATTTATGATTGCTGTAATCACTTAGTATTATCAATGAATTCAAGTTTGCTAACACAAAGGTGATACCTTGTATAAATGTGAAGAAAGTAACAAATATACAACCAAAGAATCCACAAGAAAAGAAGAAGAAATAAAACCCTACTAGAGAGAGATCTGGTCTAAAGGCTTAATGAAAATACTGCATAGCTTTCTATCATAGCCTCTAGAAGTAATAGTATCAATGAAATTGTAATAAAAGATATATCAGAAGACGTCAGTACGTCAATCAAAAGGCATGAAATAAGAAAGAAGATGGAAGGGATAAAATTCATTATTGCTAGTAGAAATGTTTTTTTTTTTTTAAAGTACACACAAAACCTAGCAGTATTGTTCAGTATCCAAAGCATTTATCATCATTCCTGCACTTTGGAACAAAGGCATGGGGTAAAGTGTTTTTTTTCTATTAGGGGACGCTGATACAACTGCTTGCCATGGGTGCAAGGGGTCCTAGATACACCTCTGCTCATTAAAGTCAACCATGTGTGTCTGGTGATGAGAGATGAGGAAAGCCCCATTGTAGAAGTGGAAGTCCTTGCATAGAGCTCAGCTGACATGACTCCTTAGGTGAATCTCACCCTCTGCATAGACAACCGAGAAAAGAACAAGTACTCAGTCTCCACTGATTTTAGAATAGAATGCCAAGTATGCACAGTCAGAGACTCCTTGTAGTACTGAAAGCTGAACTTACAGCCAAGAATAAAATTAATGCATTTTACACCTAGGCAGTCCTGTGGATTACACTCAGTGGATTTAATTAAGTGGTCTGATGCTGGTTTCAATGTGCTTGATGGATTAACCTGCACAATCATGACAAAGTTCAGAATGCATCATCCAAATGCCATATTGGAAGGGCTATACATCTAAAGCTCTGAAGAAAGTGGACAATACACATGCATATGTGAACTCTGCAAAAATCTGCTAGCAGAATGCTGAAACTACTTCAGGACAATGGACTATCCAATTCTCCAAGCAGTGATCAAGGCTGATCAGTGAAGAATTATGCCAACCCATCTCAGCACTGATAGAAGAAATAACTGAAAGATGGAAATCCAAAACCGTACATGGGAAAAATGAAGAAAGACTGCAGAAGGAATGTGGCTGTAGCCTTATCAGTAAAATAGCGAAAAGCAGGTCAACTTAGAAGCACAAATTTTAAAAATAGAAGGTTTTATTACAGATAGTCAAGACTCATCACTACCAATAACAAGAAATGTATATACAACAAAAAACACAGATACAGACACAAAGATAAACTAAACATTATATGAATTACCTGCCTTAGTGAAACCAGTTAGAATATCTCAACAGACTGCAACAATCATTCATAAACAGCTAGAGCACTAACTGAGCATTTTAGTTCCTGGGCAGAGCCATATGAGAGCAAAACCACACTGATTAGCCCCACACCATCAAAGTCCCCTCTACTAGCATGATGTACACATCTGTTGGAAGGCTCCTTCAGACATACAGCTGTATGTGCAAAGGCCTCCATGGGACCCCCAATCTTGCAGGCTTCCAACTCTTGTGGAAGCCTTTTTATGTACAATGGTACCTTGGTTTACCCCTTCATGGATCACTGCCTTGTCGTGGCGAAGGGGCTTGAATAACTCAGAGAAGCTATGAGCTATGCCATGCAGGGCCACCCAAGATGGACAAGTCATAGCCAAGAGTTTAGACTAAATGTGACTCACCTGGAGAATGAACTGGCAAACCACTCCAGTATTTTGCAAAGAAAACTCCACGGACATAAAAAAGGAGAAGCTTTGAGAAGAAAGTGAGAGTTTCCAAGGTATGCTCTGGTTCATGGGGTCATGGAGAGTCGAACACGACTAAGACGACTAAACAAAAACCTTGGTTTAAGAACAGCTTAGTTTATGAACAACTTGGATTAAGAATGCTGCAAACCCGGAAATAGGTGTTTTGGTTTGTGAAATTTGCTTTGGAAGCAGAACATGTTCCCCTTCCCTTTGAGTGTGTTCCATTTGTAATTTGAGTCCCCCGCCTGCTATGGGAAAGCACATCTTGGTTTAAGAACGCTTTAGTTTAAGAACGGACTTCCGGAATGGTTTAAGTTCATAAACCAATGTACCACCGCATAACTGTATGCATGAAGACTGCTCCCTAAAGATGTTTAGGTAGTATGTGCAAACACCAGGAGAGTGTGCTTTTCAGTGTGAAAGGAAGGGCAACCCCAAGCATATTCTCTATATGGAAATAAAAAGCCTGTATAGCACTAATATACATAAACCCAACTGATTAATTTAGAACTATCCCATTAATACAAATACAGACTTTGAATTTAAGGTAGGTTGGCACTGTGGGTTAAATCACAGAGCCTAGGGCTTGCCGATCAGAAGGTCAGTGGTTCGAATCCCCATGATGGGGTGAGCTCCCGTTGCTTGGTCCCTGCTCCTGCCAACCTAGCAGTTCGAAAGCACTTCAAAGTGCAAGTAGATAAATAGGTACCGCTCCGGCGGGAAGGTAAACGGCGTTTCTGTGCGCTGCTCTGGTTCGCCAGAAGCGGCTTAGTCATGCTGGCCACATGACCTGGAAGCTGTACGCCGGCTCCCTCGGCCAATAAAGTGAGATGAGCGCAGCAACCTCAGGGTCGGCCACGACTGGACCAAATGGTCAGGGGTCCCTTTATCTTTACCTTTACCTTTACCTCCCTTGAAGTCACATGCAATACAGCACTAAAAGCCTATGGGAAGATTAGGAGACCCTGTTAAACAATGTGGGATAGGGGCACAATGTGGAGGAGGAAGGGATGGGAAACTTTCATTCAGTGAACTTTCTTAAGATAACAGCTTAGGATCCATGCCCAATTTGGGATGATTCCCACCATGACGATCAGCAGTCACCTATGCGCCACCCCACATTGTTCAAGATGCAGGACGATCCTTAACCTTCTGTAGAGGCTTTGGAGGGTGCAGCTAGTGGAAAACTTTCCTCCCATTAACATTATTTAGTTAACCATTCCCCGATTTCCCTTGCCCTTGGTGGGGGGGGCGGGTTAAAAAAGTTGCATTTGCCTGCAGGTGTCTTTATTCTTTTATTTCAATGGGCATAATACATAGTAATAAAATGGATTATTTCCTTCATTGAAAATGCAGTCACCAAGAACGTTTTGCAATTTTCCTTGTGCTTTTCTAGATTGTGGCGTTTCTTTTAGCCTACATGATACTGCTGTTTCTTTCAAAGCAGTATTTTTGGCTGTTACAAAAGTATGCAATTATCCTTAGGGTTATTAGCTGTGCTTCCATTTAGAGTGGGCACTGTAGTGACTTTAATTCTGCAAGTCATAAATCAAGGGCTGCTGTAAAGCAAAAGCTGATAGTTTCACTTGCCTGTTGATGGGGATATATGTATGCGGGTCCCCACCCTGGATGGTTTTATGCCCTAGGGCATGCTTGGTTTTTAGTATAACAGCAATAATGAATTCTGAGTCATCTTGCCAAAGCTCATAATTCCTTGGTTCTAAAGAGAAGAAGCCTTGGCCACCTGACATTTTCACCTTAAATATGGAGCAAGTTAGGGATAGGTAAATCTGTCAGTTCGGATTTCACAGATTCTCATTTTTCGAGTCTTCGGTTCAGTTCTTCACACTGGTTTCTTTTTTAAAAAGTTATTAGGTTAATTCATTTTAAAATTAATTAAAAGCTTATTGGCATAAACACATACAGAATACAATAAAAATGATGGATATAGCAAATAAAAATAGATGTAAAAGTAGAAAAATAAAACACAGATACAGAGGAGGGGTTAAAAACCCCCAATAAACTACTGAAAATATAGTGCCACATTCAATTGTTGCATACGAGAATAAAAAGATGGGTCAATTCAGTTCTCCACATACTTGTCTGTAGATCAAGGGGTTTGGTGGGCTGTTCAGTTGAGTTAGCATAGGAGAGAAATTTATACCATAGAAAGTAAAAAGGGTCCATTTCCAATGAACCATTAAGGAATCTCCGTTTATATGTCAGGTGTTCTGACAATGCAGTGTCCCATACTTTCTCTGGCCACTCCTCCTAAGAAGGAGATGATCTGGATAATTCATCAGCCTTTTAGTGTGAATGTTTTCTACTCCTCGGTCCACTCACCTGGCCCTGCAATGCTGCAGATTGGCATGTTTGAATACGTGTCCCCCAACAGTCTGTGGTGCCAGGAAGGCTGGCCAGCTCTAGCCAATCCGGCGTGTCTCAGGGGGCAATGGGGGTGCAGCATGCCAGTCCACAAATAGCGCTCACAGTTAGATGTGTGAGCGATTAATACCATACATATTTCCCCCCCAAAAAAATTTTTACCTAATAATAACGTAATGCATTTTGGTATGTTATTTTCACTAATATTTGCATTTCTATAGTATATGAATTGCAAAATTTGGAAAAGCATTGTGTTTTTTATTGATAGTTGTGTTTTTGTTGACCCCAGGTTTCTGAAAGTGCAAGTTATGTAGGTTCACCTTTAAATGTGAACTGAATTGAGTTTCTCCCCCACTCCCAAGGCAATCTTTGGTTGGAAAACTCCTCACTCTCACTCCCACCTATTTGCTGCTATTGCAGCAGGAGCAAGGGAAAGGACTTTTCTGTAGCAGCGGTGATGGGGGGGGGGGAGAAAGTTCTCCTCTGTCACGTTTAGTACATCAAAAACTGGAAATCATTTCTCTTTGTTTTTCCTTCCACCCTTCCCAGTGCCTGGAGTTCAGAAGAAGATGGGAAAGAGAGATACCTGATGTTAGAATTCCTGCTCCATGATTGCAGTCATGGGATTGTTGTCTATCACATGACGGTATATGTTTTGACTCCACAGAGTGGGAAGTGGTGGAGACAGGATGTTTGTGTTACTGTGTTCCATGAAGTGGGACTATTGTCCTTTGTTCTTTTTCTTTTTGCTGTCTGATGCTAGAGAGAGAGGGAGCCATGTTGCAGTGCTCCCTGTGTGTTTATATGTAAATAAAGTAGATTAGCCAAAATGCTGAGTTGCTGAGGTCTGTCACTCAAGTTGCAAAGACTCTGTGGATCCCTAAGTGTGCCAGTGTCAGTTGGCATCGGTCACTGTGATGTTTGGGCAGAAGAAAGCTTTTGAAGCTCCCGAACGATCGACCAGGAGGGAGAGAACATGCCAGTCTGGCATGAGTCTCTGCCAGGGTCCTACTCGAGTGCAGACTGAACTCCTGACACCTCCATGGGATTCATGACAGCTACCATTTGCCACTGTGCCAAATATACATGCTGCAGTTTTGACCTGGGAGAAAAGAACTAAATGTGGCAGCTTTCCATATATGAAATTTGAAAGAAATCAGCCATAAACTAATTGTGCCATCATAAAGATTTGAACAAAACAAAGAACTGTCCTGTCCCTACCCTTTGCTAAAAGCCCTACATTTCCATTTAAGTGGGACCGACAACTTCCTTTGCCACAATAAAATAAAGCATGCCGCAGCAAATGCAGCCTAACTCTTTCCATTCTCAAGACACCTCAATCAAGAAATCCATTTCAAGGTACACTCCATTAACACATATTGTGTTCAGCCCATTAAGCACTGCCACTGTGACATTCCAAAACAAATATTTGTTTTTAAAAGATGTGCTTGAAAACTGGAGTGGAATTATAAAATGAGTTCTGTTTGAACACCGTATTTTCTGAGGCCAAATAATATTATCCTTCATCTTAATTTTGTTTGTCCCATCATGCAGAAAACGCTGATCTTTACGTGGAACCGTTCTCTGTTAAGACCTTTGTTCTTGCAGCTTCAGATGGTTTCTTTGTATTGCTAACATTAGTAATGCCACTACATGCTGAGACAAGTGCAAACAACAAATGTGCAAATGGAGTGCTCTTTACTTACTTCTCTCTACACAGGTTAAAACAATACAAGTAATGTAGGGGGGGGGAAGAGTTCCTAAATTCTTTACTTCATCAAAACATCTTCCCTTCAACTCCAAAAGATAAACTGGAGACAGCACTTCAAGGTAATTTTATCTCCTTTTTTAAGATCCACAGAAGGTACGTAGATTTATCTGACAACCACAGAATGACACTGACTTTTTACTCCAGTGTGGGTAAGCCCATTGGTATGCTCTAGATCAGCCTTTTCCAAACTGCTTAGGTCTACAGCCTACATCTAACACCAGTGCTCAAAGACCTATACTGGTTGTTGATTTGCTACTGGATGAAATGGAATCTGTATCAGCATGGGAGCAACATTACTATGAAATAAAACACTCTCTATACAACGTCGGGCTCAGGGTATTTGGGGCTTTATCAGTATAGGTGGGATCTACACAAATATAAAATAATGCTGTGAAAATGCTTTTAAAAAATGTTTTGAAAAATATGTGGAATTTGCTATTAGTTAACCATAGCCATCTAATGTCACATTTGTATAATGCACTTAAAACACACTTAAAATGTTATATTTGCAGCTGTATAGCTAAGTCCAAAATGTAAGAAATAGAGCTCAAGTCTCCCATTATCAATAACCCAAGGCAAGCTTGTCCACAGATATGCTATTTCATTTCTGTTAGCATATGGAGAAGCAAAGCATTTTAAAGAAAGAGTTAATGCCTAAGGGTCATCATTGTTCACAACTTGACACTGAAGTTAAGAAACAAAGCTCTATCTGGATATTTATTTTAGGCTTCATTCAGACCTTTGAGATTGCACATTTGGTACAAATGCAGTCTATGATACCTTTCCTTAAGTTCTGAAATATGTATTTTCCTTCAGTTGTGGACTTGATCTTAGGCACTTAGTTACCCACACTAGTATCTCCATTGACAAAGACTTCCATGGCAAGCACCGCATAAGGTCAGGTTGAAAAAGGGAGAACTCAGTCCTTCAGACTTCCCAGCTTAAACATTAACACAGTGCTATTTGTCTTACAAGTATGCTGAAAAGGAGGAGCAGAAATGCAACTCTAAAATTATGCTGGAGACAGTACAGTATAAAAATGTACTAGTTTTTCAGACAATACAGGGATAAGAATAATCTTTGTAGTCATAGCAGCAGTAAACTTTAATTTTCTAAGCTTAAAAACACAAGAAAATACTCATAAGGTTTTCATTTCACATCCCTTTCCAAACTTCACTCTATATGTGTGGTTTTTGAAATCACTATAAAAGACTGGATTCTGAAACTTCATGTTATAAAGATTGATTTTCATCTTGAAAATGTCGAATTCTGCTTGTAATGGTCAGAAAGGTTTTCTGAAACAGCAAAGTTCAAAAAGTCATCAACCTGACAGATCTTTGACACATCATGATAGGTGCAGCAGATCTACTACTTTATTGCCAGAAATGTCCTTCAACGGAATGAGGCAATCAATGAAGAATAATAAATCTCACCTGGAGAGAAGAACCATGGATAGTTGTAAATGTATGAGAGGAGGAACACTGCTGGCATTTTTCATCTCTGGGAGATTGACATCTATTTTTAAAAACCCAATACTTCATTATTTCACTTTCTTATTTTTCTTCTGTCATGCATGACATACCCTGAACTGCAGGTTTCATATAAAGGCACTTGGATAGGCAACTGGGAGTCCAGGTACCAAATCATCCACATCCACATGCGACTTCACCCACCCACCCAATCCAAAGGGTAAGCTTTATGACATACTTTATTATGCTTCTCAGTCACTTTCTCCCAAGCTGAGATACAGGCCTATTTATCCTCCATTTCCTGATCTTGTCCTTAGCTACTTTCTCTTCAGCTTCTCACTCTGCATGCACACACACGGCCAGTGAACTGTTAGTAAGCAACTGTGTGGTATTGAAAGACAGAGCTTTCCCAAAGCTTCTCAGGCAATGCAGCTGTTGAAAAAGTCCCTACATCTTGGCTTGTGGGTGTGCCCAATTATTATTGCCCCCTCAGCCCTTATTCAGTTGAAGATACGGCTTCACTTAAAATTTAGTCACCACGTTAGGATCTAGTGTTCATGCAAGACGCTACCCATTTTTTGTAAGTAACCTCAAAATAAATAATTATTTGTAACACTTAAAAGGGAGCATAAACTGGGGATTCTTCACAAGACTTATTCTTCCAGCCAGTGAAACTTACCCTATTTATTGACTTCTCTTTGTCAGTCACTAAAGCTGCTTCTACTGTATCATCTGGTGAATTACGCCCCCATCGTCATGGAAGAGGCACTGTTATTGATTAACACTACATCAAGGTCCTTACTTCAAGTGCAGTGTGGATGCGTTTAATTTTCTTTCAGAACCATCCCATATTTGAGATTAATTATAGTAAGCCTGGAAGGGTAAAACTTACATTCATTCACTGGAGCAATTCACAAGGAGTACTGAGGTGATTTATAACTAACAATTCACACCATAACCTCATATACACTTCATGTAACAGCCTCCATGTTTGTAAACCAGCAGGTGGTAGAACTCCAAACACAATCCTGGGTTGTATCATTTGCTTATATTACCAATAGCAAACTTGCAAATTCCACACAAATAAGGCAATTGAAATATAGCTTAGTATGCAAGCAGAAAGCACATTTAATGTTTGTTATAACCCAATAAAACAAATGAGTGTTTTATGTTTCAGGTGGATGGCAATTTCTGGATGCGTAGGATGTCAGGAATACATTCAAACATATGTATAAACAGTGCTTTTTTTTCTTCTTCTAGAGAAATAGGTGCTGGTATTCACCATGAAGTGAGTTCTACACTTTTTAACAAGAACAAAAAAGAGGTGTTGGTACTTCATACCCTTGAGTACCCCCTGAAAAAAAGCACTGTATAATTCCACCAGGAGACCTATTTTCCTTTCACTTACATACAAAGCGTTGCATTTAACCAAGTCAGGAAATGCCTTGTTTCTCTGCCCCAATGAACAGTATTGCACATGAACACAGGAGTTGACAAGCTTCAATGCTAAATCCTAAGGCGATTATCAGCCTCCCCAAATAATTCCCTCTTGCTAAGGCACATTTGGCAATGGGCAGTCAGTATAAAGGCAATATGTCCCCATTGGAACTGTGCCTGAGCTAAAGTAGCTGATTTGCTTTGATGATGCCATGGCAAGCTTACCTGTCAGTAGCTTAATGTTAGAGCACATGGTTTGCATGAGGCTTTAGTACCCAGCATCTCTAGGGGTAATGGGAAAGAACGCTCTCTGGTATCCTGAAGAGTCACAACAACAACAACAACAATTTATTATTTATACCCTGCTCATCTGGCTGGGTTTCCCCAGCCACTCTGGGTAGCTCCCAACAGAATATTAAAAACACGAGAAAACATCAAACATTTAAAACTTCCCTAAATAGGACTGCCTTCAGATGTCTTCTAAATCAAAGTAGATCAGGGGAAGGAACCGGAACCCTGAGATCCAACAAATGGAATCCATTGCAAAAGAGGCACACTTAGAATTAAAAGAATTTTCAGTCTGCTGCTGTTCATTATTGAATTCTCTTCTTCTACTAGGATGCCCTGCTGGCCTCCTTACACCATCTGCTTCCTGGCTTGTCCAGTTCTTTATTTTTATTATTATTCTTGGACAGCTACCAATATGTCCACCTTTTGCCAAAATAGCTTGCCCTGTGTTTTATCTGAAGCCACATACTTTGACAGTCTTACCAAGGTCTGGGGGGGAGCAACTAACACTGACACATTAAAGCGGACAGGAAAAACCATTTATTATTATTATTATTATTATTATTATTATTATTATTATTATTATTACATTCAAAATGTGACACATATATACATATAATCCCACTATACATTTAAACTGGGGGGGGGGGGATCTGTACCAATCCTTTTACCTCACCTTTTCATTTACCAGATGTCCAAGACAATTTGAAACATAACCATCCAACTTAAAAGGACTTTAGCAGGGATATCCAACAGGTCTCTGACTCCTGCCCTGCCCCCTCGCCCCTCCCTCCATTGTTGTATGATCTCTGGAAGATGGAGCTTTCTCAGTGCTGCTGTTTTGATCCATAGAGATCCTTATGTGAGAGACTTTACCCCTTTGTCCCTGAAAGCAGATCGCAGTCTCTTGAGAGTTGGCCACCCCTGGACTATAGAAACCGAAATAGCACTATCTGCTCTAGTCATTGTTGGCTGATGTCGATAAAAGTCACACGAAATGAAATCACTATGGTGAGCTTAGGAAATACATTCTCATCTGTTTATGCTTCTGCTCCTGACAGTCTCTTTATGGCAGTAATAGCAGCCCACCTGTGCTAGGGTGTCCTAAAACCTGCTATGTGTCTGTCAGATATGCCAAAGAACATCTTATGCTGCAGATGACAAATGCAGCAGTACTTGTGACATTTAATCCCATTAGCCTGTAATGAACAGTTACCCCTGGGAAGATAATAAACAAGTATTATTTTCCCACTCAGAGGATTTTATCTTTGTTGCCTTTTCAATCCTGGCTTCTTGGATTTTGGTGTTTTTTTTAAAGTCTTTATTAGCAAAACTGTTTCCCCATGTCTATCATGCCTTATTATGCAGGAAATCCATTCAACTGGCATCACATTGCTGCTGTGTACAGCAATCTTCCACGACAAAATGTTGCCAGGAAGAAAAGAATGAAAACCAGGATTCTGTCTCCTCTAATGCATTATAGGAGCTGCACTGTATTGAGAGCATTTGTTGAATCAAGGTTGTCTCTATACAAATAGGTCCAAACTGGAAAGGCCTTCAGTCTTTGAAGAATCACAGACATTTTAGCAATAGATTAAAGCTATGGTGGCTTTGCTCCGTGAAGATACTCAGCATGCAGAAAAGGACACATAACCCACAATGTATGATTAACAGCATAAGAGCTACAAAAAATAGCGACTACAGTTTTTCCAGAGCACACATGAAAAGGCATCCTTAATAGCAAAAATGAACACTAAATAAATAAGAAACTCCTTAGTTAACCCCTGCATAGATTGCCACTGTCCTGTTCAATCCTAGAGACAGGATCAAAGACTGCTTTTGCTCCACAGACAGCAGAATGCAGAGCAAACTCTTGTCAGCACAAGACAAAGTTGAACAGAGAGTTCTCAGAGGTCCTGAAATAGAGGGGAAACAGCAGCTCACTGTAATCAAGATGAAGATGAACTGAAGAATGGAGAAATAGGACAACAATTTTTTCTCCCTGTAAGGAATGGGCTTTAAAAACCCCCAGCTTTAAACTGACAAGAGAGGGAGAGAGGCAGACAGCAGCAAAAGTCTTAGCACCTTGGGATGAGCTGTCAGCCAAACTACAGATACAAAGGCACAGGACTAAGTTAGGTGATATACAAAAGAAAGCTAAAGAAAACTCATTTAGGAGCTAGAGAAAAGGACTGGACTTGTCTGCTCCAGAACCAAAGGACTGTGGGTGGAAGAAACAAGAAGGATTTAAATCACAGGGACATGATAAAAAAGCAGGAACAGTAAATGACTAAGTCCCACAAGGTGTCCCACTTTTCCTTAGGATGTGCCTAATCAGATACATTAAACAAAGCATAAGCAAACAATCAGAACATCATCATGGGCACATGGATTTGAAGATATATTAATTCTGTAGTAGCAATTGTACATCAATATTTATATTCAGAAGTATTATTTCATGTAATTTGACACTGTGTGAAAAGAGAGGGGGGAGATAAATTTTGTTTTAACAAGTTCTTCTTACAAGTCATTGTAAAAGCTGGCTGCTGAACATTCCCTATGAAGGCACATAATGATAGCTTCATCAAATCACATTGAGCATTATTCAAGAGCAGGCATTTTCAAAGTACCACTTCATGCAGTCATAGCCATCACAGATGCAATTGTTTAAACTGTGTTCTACACCCCACTCCCAATTCTTAAAAGACTTGCACAGTGCGAAACTCTGTATAACACTTCTGAAATATTTACAAAAGGCAGTATTAAGATTTCCTCTTCTGGATATATTGTTTTTATAAGGTATGTATGCTACACAACCCCTTCATGGATCACTACCGTGTCATGGCAAAGGGACTTGAATAACTCCAAGAAGCTATGAGCACTGCCGTGAAGGGCCACCTAAGACGGACAGGTCATAGCCAAAGGTTTAGACTAAATGTGATCCACCTGGAAAAGGAACTGGCAAACCACTCCAGTATTTTGCCAAGAAAACTCCATGGACATAAAAAAGGAGAAGCTTTGAGAAGAAAGTGAGTTTCCAAGGCATGCTCTGGTTCATGAGGTCACGGAGAGTGGAACATGACTAAGACAACTAAAGAACAACAAAACAATGCTACACAAGTAGGATGAACAACAACACGTTTTGTTTGTTGGTGTCTGGTACACAACTTTTTAGTCTGACATCTATCTTGGACCATTCCCAAAGCACACAGACCTTGAGCATGATCAGCTGCAACTTTCCCCCCTCAAGAATCACTTTAGGCTTTGGGCCAATATGTGACAGCCACATAAACATATCTCAGAGTTTTGTAACTTTGGGCGCCCACTCAAGTTCCAACTATACTATCTATCTAGGTCTCTAAAGTTATCCGAAATCTCTATTGCATCAAGTTCTCTCTCCTCTTTTTTTGTTGAGAACACTTATACCAAAGGAAGGGGAGGGCTCCAATGTTAGAGAAAATTACCTGTAGCTTGAATCAGATAACTCAGAAGTAAGCTGATCCTTCATTTCTCTCTTCAACCCCACTCCCACCCCACCATCCTAGCCTCCAACAATCAGCAAATTGCTCAGTTTATTTCTAAGCAAAGCTGAATTTAGACAAACCTAGCCTGCATGTGACAATCAGAGACTGCTTGCAAGCCTTCCAGATCACTGGCTGCTAAGTGAAGGGCAGGGGAAGTATCTGGGAGAAACAGGCTGCAGGGGCAAAACTGCTTGTGGGAAGAAGGAAGACTACCTCCAACAAATGTCACTTGGAGCACAAGGGTCTTCTGTGATGGATGGAGTGCGCCACCTTTATGTCCATTCTGCAGCCTGTTTCAATCTCCCCGTACTCAGTCTAATGGAGCAACATTTTATGATATTGAATAGGAGAATTTAAAGAGGTGGCAAGGACAAAAACTGAAGGTGAGAGCAAAATCAGATGGGGCCTGAAACACATTAATGACAAGAGCAGGGCCAGTAAGCATGAGCCCAACTCCCCACCTCACCTATTCATCTGTACACTAATTGAGCACAGGAAAAAAATAGTCTGTTATGTACTGACTGCTTTCATTTTCTTTTACTTTGACTATTATGGTGTTTTCTTCACCAGCATTTCTGTCTCCCAGCTGAAATGTGTGAGTCTATTCTCAACCCTCCATTCATTTAATTTTTCTATTACAGTGGAACCTCGGTTTAAGAACAGCCCTGTTTACAAAGAATTTGGTTTATGAACTCTGCAAAACTGGAAGTAGTGTCCCAACTTGCGAACTTTACCTTGGTCTAAGAACGGAATCCAAATGGTGGAAGGGCACCTGTGACGGGAGGCCTCATTATGGAAAGTGTGACTTGGTTTAAGAACAGTTTCGGTTTAAGAATGGACTTCCGGAATGGATTAAGTTTCTAAACCGAGGTACCACTATATTACATTTTACCCATGCTACCCCTCTTTTATGCTTCCTTAATATTGGTTAGAATTAAGTTTAAACTTCTTTTATTATTTATTTACTTACTTACTTACTTACTTACTTATCTACCTACCTACCTACCTACCACTCCATTCTATTTGTGGGTCTCTTTGTTCTGCAAACACTCTCTATTTAAATGCACACTCTTTGTTCCATTTCTTGTCTCCCATACAGCTATTTCTTTCTTTAAATTATTTATTTTTGTATCGCATTAAAAATTATTTTTAATATTATTTTTGAAAGACACTCATCTCTTTTGTATTTGTCTCTTTAAATGTTATTAAACTTCAAAATTCTTTCCTACTTCTAAGTGACAAAGAATCATAGAATTGTAGAGTTGGAAGGGACCCTGAGGATCACCTAGTCCAACCCCCTGCAATGCAGGAATATTCAGCTGTCCCATGCAGGGATCGAACCTGCAACCTTGGTGTTATCAGCACCACACTCTGGTCAACTGAGCTGATCATTTACTTTCAACTCTTTGGCCCCGTTTGAAATATAATTTACTATGTTGCTTCATAGTTCATTTGCACAAACACACACCCAAGCAAAAGTCTGCAGAGCAGAAAACTTTAGAAAGAAATAATTTAAATTCTATTCAGTTGTATTACTCAGTGTGAACTTCAAAAAGAAATATCATAGCAACAAAATTACTACAAGCCAGGAAACTTTATTCGGGCACAATTTGGCTACATAAATAGCTGTGGCTGAGATAAGATTCATATTTGATATTAAGTTTGCCCCCTCATCCTTCATGTATCAGTTTCTCTTTATAAAAATAAGAACAAGTGAAAGGGGATGTCAAATCTTTACAAGGGATCTTTTAATTTCCTGATTATGACTGAACAGTCTTCAGTTAATATGTCTCCTGTATTCCATGCTGAATAAAATGTTCCACGTTATATTTATTGCCGAAATGGAAAGATAAAGAATTCTCTTTATACGTTTTAGAATTATCTGAATTTCCTCTAATTTTACAGAAAGTTGACTTCACAGTACACGAACTACACAAAACTCCACATTTAGGAGAGAGAAACAAGTATTACCGTAGTTTTCGCCCTATAGGATGCACCGGCCCATAGGACGCACCTAGATTTTTGGGGGGGAGGGGAATAAAGGGGAAAAAATTATCCCCCCCCCCCCGAGCTTCCCCCGACCCCAGCTCCCAGAACGGGACCCAGAGTGATGCCAAAGCTGTGTGCAGCTTTGGCATCGCTCTGGGAGCTTGCGGGGCTGGGGGTAGGGAAAGCGGAGCAAATATTCCAAGTACTTGGCTATTTCTATGCAGTAGTAGAGAAGACAGATTGACTAAGAGAGGGAAATGTTCAGAAGAAACTCACAGGGTTATTTTTGCTATGTTAAACTGAAGCCACACTCAAAGACAAGATAGGCTAAAATATACTTTAGACACTCTGAAATACTTGAAGCAACTTTAATAATAAAAATTATAGAAGTCCACTAAGCCTGTCTGATCTTATCATTTAAGAGGCTAGCTAAAATTGACCTTTTTATTCCAAAGACCTTTGGGCTGAGTTCACGATTTCCATGCTGATTTTACAGCTGATTCCTGTGAGTCACTTACAATTCATACACAGATTGTATTGTTGAGTCTTAAGATATACAGTATACCAGATGAATGTACCAGTTTCTTACTTAATGGTTTGGTGAAATGTATGTTGCGTGGCGATTCCCGCCCCCTCCCACAGATGGAATAAATAAAGACACAGGACACCAGAAATTAGGTTAATGGGCGAAAAATGGCCACAACTTTATTGATTACAGGTAAGAGCGGTATTGACTTTAGGCACTGGCCGTAACAGACTAACCGGTATAACCGGGAAGGGTTAAGCACCAACAGGGGGAGCCCCCGAGATGCACATCCCTAGGCACTGCCCAAGGGGTTACCACTCGGGAGCGCGCTTTAGGCCCTAGCCTCCATAGGTTTCGGACGAGGCGACGCCCCCCGCAGTCCTTTAACGAACTACCCTTCAACATTTGGGGGAGGTGATGGCGTTCCTCCCCCCATCTCATTTGCATAATAATACCCCTGCCAATGCCTAACCGCCAAAACCAAAGGTGTTGTGACGTTTTGCTACGAGGTAGGCTAAAAAAACCAAGTGGCTTCCAAAATATAGCCAATTAGCCAAATGGAAAAACTCCTACCAGGCCCCTTGCGGTGACCAGCCAAAGCCCATAGCAAAGTCCAGATGAGAACCTAAAGGGCGGGAGGGTGGGAAACCGCAGCTGCTGAAAGAAAAGAAAGGGGCAAGCATGGGCTGCCCTGACCTTAAATGCCCCTTACAAGTACCGCCCCCACCGCCAGCCGATTGGCTGGCACAGTGAATGATGAATCTTAATGACCCTGGGATTCCCCAAGTCCCGCGGGACTGCAGCCAGCCCCGCGAGGGTGTGAATGGGGCGTGAGCCCACCCCCACCCCCCGTATGTCGGGAGTGGCTTTACCAAACAAGGTTGCTTTAGCCATTCCATTCACATGACATTTGTCCCTTACTGTATCTTGTTGCAGGGGGAGAGTATCAGGAAAAATTGCAACCAAAAAGATCAGAGAGGAAAGATTACCGATTATTCAATCTGCTTTGCTGTTTCTATCAAGGCAATACTTTAAACAGTAAAAATTTATAGAAAACTGCTGTGTAGATGTGGACATCATATGTACACATGGAGGAACAAATGTTAGTTTTTGATGGCTCTAGGTTTTTAATACAGTTTTAAAAACTTGCTTCCCCTGGCCCCAGTATGCCCCAGTATCATCACAATCTACTCCAGTCCAATCTTGTACATAACAATCTATAGTTAATCTACTGTAACCTATCCTATGACCTTTACTCTTTGATTATTTTCACTTATTCATGAGAACAGTTTCATCAAAATTAACCATTAGCCCCTCTTTTTAAAGACTGAATGCAAGATAATCTGAAAGAGGTCACCCATGAATGTCCCTGTGTTACTGATAGAAAAATAATGATGATATACAGTATGGCTTATCTCAGTGAAGCACTGTGAATTATTCTACTCTCTTCTGAATTAGTCTTATCCAGTTACTGAAGAAATAGTAACCAACGGGTTAGGATGGCTGTGTTTGAATGAACTGGGTGACCTGTTAAGTTTCCTCCTCCTCCTCCTGTCAAACGTGCTGTGTGGTTTATGGCAGTTTTAATGTCAACTGTGCTGTGTTTTATTTATGTTGCTGTCACGTGGTAAGGTCCTGAACCCTCCCCCATTGATGGAATAAAGACACCCAACACCAGTATTTAGGTTAATGGGCTAAAAAAAGGCCACAACTTTATTGGTTACAGAATGTGAGTAGTATTGGCTGGGAACCAGAAAAGGGGCGAGTTACTGACTGCGGGCTGCTTAAATGGAGCAAGCCACACCCCCTGGCCAACCGGGTTGGTTGGCCTAAGGAGTGACACAGCAGGGGTCTACCTATGATGCAGGGGGCTAGCCACATCCCCTGTGCATGGGGCAACGTATGACCAGCCTGCAACTCCATTTCCCCAGGAAATGTCCCTTGCTTTAGATTTCTGACGTAACCTGAAATTACTTTTAGTGATGGAATAACAGGTGAAACAAATTGTGATAGTGTTGTCATTTAGGCTCTCAAATTATGTCCACTAATCAATAAGCCAGGAATTAATCTATTTCTCAGATGACTAGATTAGTCTTTTTTCCTGGCTGGTAAACTGTCCCACCAGTCCAGTTAGGCTAGAAACCAGCTTATGAAAGGCAGGGGAAATCATAATTTAGTCTTTTAAAATTAATACTAACACAATAAGGAATTAAGAATACTCACAAGTAATCACCAGGTCCTTAAAATATAGTTTGGCAAGAAACTGCAATTATATTTAATTTGTTGTGCTACTTTGCTGTATACCATTATCCTAACCAACTGTTCTTTTCTGTACTAATAAACTTTTTTGGCTTGTTATGGATGCCAGAGGTTTTGTTGCTATTGGCTGGAATAAATTCTTCCAACCTGTCAACCCACGTCTGTTTCCCCCTGCTGTTTGTTATGCCTGTTTATTTTACAGATTTATAAAGTGCTTCACAACCAAATCTATTGAAGAGGTTAGCAGCAAGATAAAATTCAAATTCTGGAAACAACCGCGTGTTTAATATTGTATGAAATGCCTGGGTCACACATACCTCAGGGAAAGCCACAATAATGTCTTCATTAGCACTCTAAACATCAAGATGCTAGGTTCCTATCTAATTTCAGTGCCAACTGATTTTAGCAACACTGAAATCCTGGTTTCTACTATGAACTAAATGCACCTCTGTGGAATGCGGTACCCATCTGACGAACGCAGTTGCTGGGTAGGGTAGGGGTATATTTGGCAAGGCAGTTCCTTGGGCAACCTGTTCCAAAGTTGCTTAGGACTTTTAATGCTAAAAGGAAAACCTTGAATTGCTTCCAGTAGCTGCACAGCCAGTGCAGCTTCCTCAGAAGAAGTATTACATGGTGTCATTGGAATCCCTCCATCCACAATCTAGCTGCTACAATCTACACTAGCTGAAGTTTCCAGGTTAAGCCCAAGGGAAACCCACATAGAGTGTATTGCAGTAATCAATGCCAGGACCACAGTGGCCAAGCTGTTTCAGTACAGGAATGGTGACATCAATGCAAGCAGGCAAAAGGCACTCCTAGCCACTGACAAAGTGACAAACCTGGATCTATGAGCATCTATGAGCATCCATGGATCATGTAGCTATTCCTTCAGAGGGAGTGCAACCCCATCCAGAAAAGGTAACTGGTTTATCTTATGTGCACAGGAACCACTCACCCACAGGGCCTCCATCTTGCCAAGGTCCAGAAACACTCCTGATTCAGATGTTACAGAGCTGTGTGTCATCAGCATATTAAATACACTTTACTCCAAATGCCCAATGACTACTCTCAATGGCTTTGTGTCTTGGCATCTGTCTGTCTAGGGAGACAAGAAAGGGGTATACCTTTGGGGGTGAGGTCAAACTGCTGGAAGGTTGCAGCGCCTGCTGTGGCTGTAGAGACTGATGCAGGAGAGACGTGTATTGTTGCAGCTGGGGCATTTGGAGCCATGGAGAAAGGGTAGCATACCAGTGGGGAGGAGTGGAAACTTCCAACTCAAGGTCCGCCAGCAAGACTCTGCCTGCTAGGGGGACTCCTGATTGGCTGGTGCTTTTGGTGGACAATCCCACCTTGCAATGTGGCCAGCCAGGATGGATTTTAACAGACAGCTGACCTCATGAGACCTGTGCTGCAGGGGATGGCAGCAGTCTCACAAGGGGCCACCACCACCACTCCGAAAAAGGGTAAGCAGCCATTCAGGACAGATCAAAGAAAGTACTTCACACTGCGCATCGTTAAACTATGGAACTTGCTCCCACAGGAGGCAGTGATAGCTAATGATTTAAAGAGAATTCAAAGAGGGTTAATTAATAGAGGAGAGGCAACAGCTGGAAGCAGTAAGCAGATGGAAACCATAGGGGAGAGTGCTCTTGTGCTCTGATCCTACATCTTCCACTGGCATCTGGTTGTGAGAACAGGATGCTGGAATAGATCAGTCACAGAAGAAGAAGAAGAAGAAGAAGAAGAAGAAGAAGAAGAAGAAGAAGAAGAAGAAGAAGAAGCAGAAGCAGCGGCAGCGGTGTTTGGATTTGATATCCCACTTTATCACTACCCTAAGGAGTCTCAAAGCGGCTAACAGTCTCCTTTCCCTTCCTCCCCCACAACAAACACTCTGTGAGGTGAGTGGGGCTGAGAGACTTCAGAGAAGTGTGACTAGCCCAAGGTCACCCAGCAGCTGCATGTGGAGTAGCAGGGAAGTGAACCCAGTTCACCAGATTACGAGTCCACTGCTCTTAACCACTACACCACACTGGCTCCACACTGGACTGATCCAGCAGGCTTTTCTTATGTCCATACACCTTTTGTTGAATAATAATCCCCACCACACACAGTGTTCTGCACCAATTCTAATGCCTGGTTTCAGTGTAGCATATTGCCTTAAACTTTAATCTACTTTTTGTTGTTGTTGTTGTTCAAGACATGGATGCTAATTACAGCTCAGAGAGTGCTGAGCTACAAGGTACCCCCTGCCCGTTCGGGCCAGTCGTGTCCGACTCTAGCGTTGTGCGCCCATCTCGCTTAAGAGGCCGGGGGCCAGTGCTGTCCGGAGACACTTCCGGGTCACGTGGCCAGTGTGACGAAGCTGCTCTGGCGAGCCAGCACCAGCGCAGCACACGGAAACACCGTTTACCTTCCCGCTATAAAGCGGTACCTATTTATCTACTTGCACCCGGGGGTGCTTTCGAACTGCTAGGTGGGCAGAAGCTGGGACCGAAAGACAGGAGCTCACCCCATGCGATCGGCAAGCCCTAGGCGCTGAGGTTTTACCCACAGCGCCACCCGCGTCCCTGCTGAGCTACAAAGGGAACTTTAAAAGACTCCAGGGAACTGTGAGAACAACCAAGAAGCAATGATGCCTTGTGACAAAGGAACTGTTCAGTTTCTTCACTTGCTTGCCTAAACGTTTGGAAATGTTTCAATCTAAAAACAACCTATGCAAGAATAGCCAATGTGGTATCTTCCAGATAGTACAGCACCCAACATCCCTGACTATTGGCCATTCTGGCTGGGGATGATGGGTTCTAGAATCCAACAGCGTCTACACAAGGTCTACACATCGTGTATCGTTCCCCCTGCAAGGTTCCTTTCTCTCAAGACCCTCCATATTGTCAGATGCAAATCTGCATTTAATTAGCTCTGCCTGAACTGCACTTAGTGTCCAGGATTTACAGTCTGCACCTTCGCAACACTTAAAGTTTTATTTTCTGAGCAGCACAGTGACTTCTGGGGAAAACAGCAGTTTATATTGCAAGTTACAGAAATCCATATTCTGAAACAGGTACTCGCAAAATTGGGCAACATCCCTGCTTATTATTGCTTGACCCTGAAACATCAATCAAATGTCTCTTAGGATCCCTTTAATACTGCTACCTGAAAACAGGAAAATCTTCAATGCAGTTATTGAAGGAAGTTGAAATGTGGTAGATTGTCATCCATCAATTTGCCTATATATTTCTTCATGAAGCACGATGTAATTACTAGAGAAAAGTGTTATGTCTTGTTTAAAATGTTTAGAGTTTAGTGTTAATGATTTCAAAAAGCATATATTTTGTGAATTTTTAGATGTAAAGCATCAAGCTAACTAGGAAACTTGTTAAAATATGGATGCTTTATCACAGTATGTCTTTCAAGGGAATTGCTCTGACCTGCACTATTTTTTTCCCAGAAGTGGATGAGGAAATTTAATTTAAGTTTAGACTAATAATGCCATAAATTGAAGTCCCAGATGATAATGAAGGATGGATCTTTCAATTTTTTAAAAAAAGGTTATTCACAACTAATATATTTAGTACCTATTGATAAAAAAGGCATTTTGAATGGTAAAGGCACCTGGGGAAATAAGTGGACAAGTACTGAACTGAATCTTAATTCTGGCATTTCTCAAGACCAAAGTACATCCATGCTATCTGTTTGCAAAGACACAGATGACTGAAAAACTACAGAAATCAAGCTTTCTGGAACACAATTCCTCTTGAATGTTTATAAGCAGCTATTCACAATGGACAATTTAGCATTATTCTCTACAACTAGCCAGATGCCTACTCTATACTGGAGGCATGTGTCTGGAGGCGGTTGCAGGATGGATGGCGGCTAACAGATTGAGGTTGAATCCTCACAAGACAGAAGTACTGTTTTGGGGGGACAGGAGGCGGGCAGGTGTAGAGGCATCCCTAGTCCCAAAATGGGGTAATTGTGCCCCTGAAGGACCAGATGCACAGCCTCAGAGTCATTTTGGACTCACAGCTGTCCATGGATGCACAGGTCAATTCTATGTCCAGGGCAGCGGTTTATCAGCTCTATCTGGTACGCAGGCTGAGACCCTACCTGCCCACAGACTGTCTCGCCAGACTGGTGCATGCTCTGGTTATCTCTTGCTTGTACTACTGCAATGCGCTCTATGTGAGGCTAACTTTGAAAACTACAACTAATCCAGAATGCGGCAGCTAGACTGGTGACTGGGAGCGGCTGCCGAGACCGCATAACACCGGTCATGAAAGACCTACATTGGCTCCCAGTATGTTTCCGAGCACAATTCATAGTGTTGGTGCTGACCTTTGAAGCCCTAAACAGCCTCGGTCCAGTATACCTGAAGGAGCGTCTCCACGCCCATCGTTCTACCCAGACACTGAGGTCCAGTGCCGAGGGCCTTCTGGCGGCTCCCTCACTGCGAGAAGCCAAGTTACAGGGACCCAGGCAGAGGGCCTTCTTGATAGTGGCACCCACCCTGTGGAATGCCCTCCCATCAGATGTCAAAGAGAAAAACAACTACCAGACTTCTAGAAGACATCTGAAGGCAGCCGTGTTTAGGGAAGCTTTTAATGTTTAACAGACTATTATATTTTAGTATTTTGTTGGAAGCTGCCCAGAGTGATTCGGGAAACCCAGTCAGATGGGCGGGGTATAAATAAATTATTATTATTATTATTTAGTCTAAATGTCCCAGTAGGGATGGGGGAGTCTTCATAAAAAGTAAACACATGATTTAGAACTATTCCTTCAGGCCCTTGGTTCTAGAACGAAGCAGACAACTGCAGAGCTGTTTTGCTATTTGACAGAATGGGCTTGTGGATGCAGCCCTGGTTGTAGGGTAAAACATCAGAGAGCAGAACCTAGCTGTACATGCAGTTCTGCATACATCTAAGTATACACGTCCACAAACGTGTCCACAAGCATTGCTCCTAGTTCCTAGCACATATATCTCCCTTGAAAACTTACAACAGTAGAATATAGCTACGCTGACTAATGCACTACGTAGTGCTTTTACAGAGAAAATTGCAACAATATTTTCCCTTTTTAAAAAAAAATAAACCCAAAACTATTTCAGACCCTAATTTGGTGCTTTTAATCTTTTTTTATTCTGCTACATTATTTTCTTTCATGTTGCAGCATCAGAAAACAAGCAGTATTTACTGATTAATCAAATACAAGCTGCTCTCAGCTAAGAGGAATCAGTCTGGGGTACTACTGACACGTTTTTTAAAATCACTCAAGACCAATTGAGTAGCCACTGTGGTAGTTTAATGAGGAGACTACTAATTTGCCAATCTATCATATTACAAAGGCAATATCCCTGCCCTAATTTCTCAATTTCTTTAAAGCACTGACATGTACAACTTTGCCTATGGTTGAAATAAACTACTCCCTTCCCTGTGCTTGTTTGACCACCTGCTATTCAAGGTTTGTTTAGCAAGACATAAATCACCAAAATATGATGCATATATTCTGATGGATTTTCTGTCCAATTCTACTGTCTTAATTTCTTCTTCTTCTTCCTCTTCTTCTTCTTCTTCTTCTTCTTCTGTTCTTAACTTAATGCATAATCTCTCCAATAATTGGCAGAAGGATGAGAAAGGAAGGAAAGAGCTCAATAGTTTGACACAGTTTAAAAAGAAAAGAAATTGTCAGTCCTCCAATGAACATCCTGGATTATAGCAGAGTTTAAAATTTAAGAACAGCAGCAAAGGAATATATATGTCCTCTCATTCAAAATAAAAGGAACACACACAAATATGATAGGGCTCATTTTAAGAACTATTCAGTACCTGAAGCATTTGGACCTAGTTACACAGACTTCCAATTATGTGGCAACCACAGGAGAAATGGCATGGAATCTCCCAGTCAATGAAAAGCTGAACACTGGCTGCCAGCACGGGCAGCAAGATTCATTTTAATGCACACCCAGTACTTCCTAGTATGCTGAATCATGTTAAAGGTGCACATGGGCAGCTTGCTCTAGGCTGAAGAACACTGCACACAGACTTGCCAAGGGCTGTACCTTAGTCTCCCTGTTCCCAATGCTCAGGGCGGTACTTCAAAAGATACACATACCTTCCCCGAATATCTAACGTGGAAGAGTTAAGTAACACAGTCTGCCAAAGCCAACATAACACTACAACTGCATTGAAACATCAGTGATATCTCATCCACTTAGTGCATGGCGTCTACTGAAAGAAGTATATAATCAGACCGAAATAATTTAAGAAAGATTTTGGAAAGAAAGCTTCACAACCTCTCTCTCCTCACCCCCATCAGTTCCCTATACCACATTGAGTCATGGGTATGGTGGTTGCCTTGTTGTGGGGGAGGAGTTGCTACTGGCACTTAAGAAAAGTGCATCTCTTTCTCAAGAGGACCTTCCTGGAGCAAGAAGTGATGAACTATTGCCAAGGCACCAATAGCCCCCTTTTGAGCAAGGTGCTTGAGAGAGTGTTGGCGGTCAACTTTCAGGCACACTTGAAGGGAGCAGATCATCTGGACCCATTTCAATCCAGCTTGCAAGCATGGGAGAAGATGCTCTTCCCATCATCTGGAGCCCTTTGCTTCCTTTTATCCCACATACATTCTCTACCCTGTGTTAAGGAGCAGGAAGTACAAGCAGAACCAAGGTGGGCGGGGGGGGGCTGCTTGAGAGACAGTGTGTCCCCTCAATTATGCTCAGAAGAGCTGAGATGCTTGAAGAATGCTCCTCTTCAGGTGTCATGGTGTGTGGTATCCATACTTAGCAAATAAACATGGAGGAATCTTAGTGTAGCTATGACTTGGTAGCAGCACAAGCAAAAACAGCAGTAATGACAGGAGTTCCCGTGTTTAATGTGAGCTTAGAAATTCCATATCCAATGTGGTGACAATTTTATCGCTCTGTGGTGCTGAATTGACATAAACATTTCACAGATCTTGGAGGTTTGCAGGCACATGTCAGTCTATTTGTGTACACACACACACACACACACTCCTGCGAATATGTAGAAACAGTACATTATTTTTATTGCCCTTTCATATGTGAGAATGTGAGACATTCAATCACATGTTTGCTATTAGCAGGTGATTAACGTTTCTGAAACAGGAAAGACAACTTTTAATACGTACCAAGAAAACTGCAGTTGTTTTCTTTGTATTAAAGAGGGTTGGTTTTTTGTTTGTTCGTTTGTTTTACAGAGGGAAGGGACTTGCACTCTTTATAGCACATTCAACATTTTTTAAATTCCTGATTATTTCATACATCCAGGCCAATTTTATCAAAATAGATAGAAGCAAACCATCAATTATTTAAGGAAAACTATTCAGAAGTGTTTTATATTGTCCCACCTCCTGCAACAGATCCTCTTCTCTTGACATTTGTTGTTACCGAATTCTGGACAAACAATATACATCAAAAAATAGCTGCAGCATTATGGGAACTCAAAATAAACCACACAAGCATTGCATGCCAAAAGTAATTTGCTGTATTAAAACTAGAGCTGCACTGCAATTTTGCCACATTTTTACATCAGCTTAAATTACATTTTGTACAAGGAAAACAATGGGGTAATGTTTTCCAGAATTTTTGTACCTTTATATGCCTGAGCTTTAGCACACCAGTGCTTCCCACGTATGGTTTAGGCACTTCAGTTGCCTGAAGCTATCTTTTTGGGTAGCCTGGCAAAGCAGTCCAGCAACTGCCAAAAGTTTAATTAAGATAGCAAGATTTTGCCTCTTTGCCCTGGGTGATGTCTTCCAATGGTTTCCCAGAGAAGACTGAACCATTTGTTGCTCTGCAGCATTCAGCAGAAAGGTGTACGTCCTATGACATCCACTTTTTAATTTCCATCAGCCCTGTCCCTGCTGACAGAAAAATGAGGACGTCTGGAGTACCTTGAAAGAGCAGCATTTTATCAATTATACAGTATGTACTGTATGCATGTGTGTGTGTGAACACACACAGAAACAGCATGAGGGGCAATTTGGCTTTCTGCCTCAGGCCCCAGAATGCCTTGCTCCACCTCTGATTTCCAAATTATGTAGCAATTCAAGGCACACTTTGAGGAGGAAAGTGCATGATTACACTAGGCATAATGTTTCAAAATATGAGCTGTGACTAATGGCAGTTTTTATACTGCCCTCCACCCACTAGTCCTTAATTTGTATTTAGTGAGTACTGCAGTTACGTATGATTTGCGGCAGTTCAGCTTAAACAATAATCTCTATGTTGGCAAAGGGACAACAGCATTTTACCTGCTTCAACTAACTTTAAAGCACAACAGTGAAATATATAATTTGCATTACATGTTGAAGTCTCATATTAATGGGGGGACTCACTAGTGCCTCACAAAAAAAGAGAACACCTGTTTTTTTATATAATTAGCACGAGCATTGTAGTGCTTTGTCCAAGAACCCAGTCTAGTAATTGAAAACCACATATTTTGAAATTATAGATTATACATCAACCAACACTTACTGCATGGTAAGAAACTAAACAAAAACATCCCAGCCTGGTTGCTTCTCATTCCCTTCTTCCTCGTTATATAACTCCAAATCTCTCCTTTTTCTTTGGCCAGAGTACTGTAATTAGGTAATGAAAAATAAATTGGCTCATTTACATCATTTTGACAGCAAGTTTGGCATCAGATTTTCACTCCATAGTCATGGTTAATGAAACTGCCTTCACTGCTTTCCTCCTAGATTTTAAGTATTCATAGAAAATTGCTGTGCCCACAAACTATATCACACACTAGCAGCTGCAGGGGGCAGATGCTAAGAATTTGGATTTTTGGTTATCATTCTAGATGACCTCTTGGGTGATTTTGCTAGCAAATACATCCTGACATGCCATTAAATAATGGATGGAGATGATGAATCATATTTTCTTTGTTAGTTACTGTAATTCTAAGCTGAGAAAAGACTTCATTATCACTTTGAGACCAGTGTGGACTCACAAGGATGAAGAATGAGATTATAAATGGGTTTTAGAAGAAAAAAATAGTAGGGGTATATGTATTGGGAGGGGAGAGAGAATGTTATCATAGGTCACCTTGCGGAGAGGGAAAGTGTTGTCTCCCTTAAAAGAGCTGCTTGTTATTTCATGAATTGCTCCCACAATTATTCAAATGATTTTTATTATCTCAATTAGAAACAATGTCTAATGGGTTTTCTTGTGTGTCCCCCTTCCCCTGTCCTTGTTGCCTCCTTCCCCTCTCCTCTGCAGAGGCTATGTGGTCACTCTGTGTGACACACTCTGTAAAAAACTAGCAGTATAGCCCTCCCATTCAGTAGGAATGCATCTGTACACCATTAACGGATCACTAACCACCAGAGGCATTACTCTCATGGTAAAGGAACCTTCACACTGAAATTCTTGGGTTACCACGTGGAAAGTCTTCAAAGACCACATCCATCCACTGTCACACATTTATTTGTCTTTGAATGCAGCTAAAGTTGGAATGGGGAACCCCTCCCTCACAGGTTAATTTCATTCACCCTGCAGCACTAACCTGCTATGGTGCCAACCTTGCGCTGAAAAATACAGCAAGATAAACAGAGTGGATGTGGCATACTTTGCCCCAGTCCCTGTTACTGGCATGGCCTTGAGGCAATGTATGAGTGTTGCATTGAGGCAGCAACAGTGTCTGGGACAATGTTCAGAAATCAATGCCTAGTTCACAACGCACATTCAGAAATCAACTCCTTCCTCTCCACACTGAACAACCTGGTTCTGCTCCCATCAACCACCAGCTGTCCCACTGCTGATTTGGCAAGAACTGTTCTGCATCTTTTCTCTGTTCCCTTCTCACATACTCAACCATCCTTTCTCCATGCTTTTAAAAAAGCAAAACAACTTAGTTGGGGAAGAAAGAGCAGTCACAAAACTCCTCTAAGTTCCCAAACAGGAATGCACTGAACACACACAGTGAATTCCTTTTTCTCCCTCCCCTCAGCCTGCATGGGCATGTGGGCATGAGAGAATATAGTGCAAGAGGCCAATATAGGGACTGCGAGATCCATGGGTAGCTTTCCAGTCCCCATCCAGCTCTTTCTCCATTCACTATTGAGGAAACAAAACAACTATAATGTAAACATACTGAACACGTTATTCTCAGAGATCATTTTTTTTAAAAGCACATTCAGCACATAGTTAAAGCCTATGACTTCCTCAAAGAATTATGGGAACTGTAGTTTTCTCCTTTTTTGGAAACAACACCCTGAAACCATCCACTTACATGGAATGCTAAGTGACCTGCTATTTTTGAAAATGCAGCTATGATAATGCTGCTGTGCCAGGCATTACAGTACTTTAACTCACTGCTCAGATTTTGGCCGGCAGAAACTCCTAGCTCAAAGACTTAGCCCTTCAGTGAAATCCTCAGTTTTCTGAAGACCAAGAGAGACTCTGAAAATATGGAAAATAATACTGTCTTTCTGGCTGCCCCTGCAAAATAAAATCAATGCCAGCTATGGCCAGTGGGCTCTAACAAAGTAAGGCTACATACACACTGTACATTTAAAGCACATTACTTTCGCCGAAGAATCGTGGGAACCGGGCTTTACCCATCACAGAGTTAAAATTCCAAACACCCTTATCAAACCACAATGCCCATGATTCTTTGGGGAAGTCATGTGATTTAAATGTGTACTGAATATGCTTTAAATGTATGGTGTGCGTCTATCTGATGTCCCTTACTTAATCTGACATCACATTGACCAGGAGCAGGCGCTTTTAACAGAAAAATATAGCCTCATTACTTGTACATTTTCATTGCTGCCATAGCATTATATTGGGAAAATACCAGTGACACTACCATCAACTTACATTCAAACTTTATCAGCTTCTGGCGCTGACATGTGAATGAATTATGCATATTATTTTGCTTGCTCGCATCTTAACCTTGAATATTCATAAAGGTAGGTGAACTATTTGACACTCACACCCACACCCCATTATTTACTATTCACAATACTAAACTAGCCTTACAAATAATCATTTTCTATTGTTCCAGTGCCCCTTCATAAGAACACAGGTTTAGGCTGCAACATCTTCCATTATTATCTTTTTTTTTTGTTTGTTTCACAGCAGCATCACTCCTAGTATTCTATTGTTGCAGCAGCTATACAATCAACTGTATATAAGAACATAAGAGCCAAACAGATCATATGAGAAGACTACAAGCAGGACAAGTGTGCAAGCACTCTTCTGCTTGTGGTCCAGGTAATTGGATTTCAGAGCACACTGAATACCAGTTGCTGGTATGTAATAATGTACTGGAGAAGTAGAGCGAGATTAGACAAGCAAGCAATACCTGAGAAGGGGCAGCTAGATTCCTTGCAGTATCAGTTCATTGCACATTTCAGTATCATGCCTCAAAATATGAAATCATTGCACAGGACGGGGCCATTTATTTACTTTTTGAGAAATCATGACTCTCTTTCATCTTCTTGATAGGTTACCAATACTGAAGCTTGAAGCTTGGATCATCAGAGTTGGAAGGGACTATGACGATCATCTAGTCCAGGCATAGGGAAACTCTGGCCCTCCAGATGTTTGGGACTACAATTCCCATCATCCCTACCTAACAGAACCAGTGGTCAGGGGTGGTTGGAATTGTAGTCCCAAACATCTGGAGGGCTGGAGTTTGCCTATGCCTGATCTAGTCTAACCCCCTGCAATGCAGGAATATCTCACCCAAGGTGGGACAACCTTGAGATTAAGAGTCTCATGCTCTATCAACTGAACTATGCCTCAGGGTACATCAATCAGAAAAGCAGCAAAACCGAAAAACAAAATGGGGGGGGGGAATCAATCTGCAGAACTTCATATGTGCAGCTGCAAAATATCCTACCCAGAATCAGCCACCACTAAAGCTTCCCAGAAGAACTTTATCACACGGTGAAAAATCATTCGGCCAGGCAAGCTTCCCTGAATAGGGCATTCCAGATTGTTGGCATCATAATTTTCTTGAACCTGTTCAGCAGATCTCAGTCAGTGGCATAAAATGCAACAGAACCTCATATATTGATAGGATACAAAGCACAGAACATGAGGGTGGGGTGACCTGCACGAAATGGGTCCCTGCTTCTGTGGTCCATTTTGTCTGGTCTGGGATGGCGATGGTCTTATTTAGAGGTTGTTACTGGGGAAACATTTAGTTTTGGAAAAGATGCACTATTTTATGCTGTTGCTTGGATGTTATTTTTGTATTCTCTAAACTGCTGAGCCTCTTGGGCTTGCCAATCGGAAGGTTGGCGGTTCAACTCCCCACGACGGAGTGAGCTCTTGTTGCTCTGTCTCAGCTTCTGCCAACCTAGCAGTTCGAAAGCATGCCAGTGAAAGTAGATAAATAGGTAGCGCTGCAGTGGGAAGGTAAACAGAATTTCTGTGCGCTCTGGCACTCGTCATGGTGTCCCGTTGCACCAGAAGCAGTTTAGTTATCCTGGCCACAGGAAAGCTGTCTGTGGACAAACAAGCTCCCTCGGCCTGAAATCGAGATGAGTGTGGCAGCTCCTTAAGTCCTTAGCTTTTGGCTTAACTGTCCAGGCTTCCTTTACCGTTACCTTTAATGAGACTGACTAAGGGTCTGGCTCAATATAAGGTCAGCTTCTGATGTTTCTTGGAAGAGTATCAGATTGTGTATGACAAAACTGGTTGGAATTACTGAGGCATTACTGATGAGCTCCGCTGGTTCAAACTGGGGGGACAACTCTTGCTGGAAGTTGCACACCATTTAAAGATTTTATGGGGTTAACATTAAAAACAATTGACGTTTGGAAGGATCACTGGTGATGTTTAGTAATATGGTGTAGATGCACCTCTAAATAAAAGAATGTTAAAAGCCAATCTTTATTTGGATTTATCTCAGGTTAATTCAGTGGTAGATTGTATAGGCCTGAAAGCAAGATGAGCGCCGCAACCCCATAGTCACCTTTGACTGAACTTAACCGTCCAGGGGTCCTTTACTTTTTTTTTTACCTTTGTAGATTTTATTATGTGCAAAATATTTTAAGAGTTTTGTGGGCGTCAATCAAACTGAATCAATACACATAACATTCATAAACCATACATGGATTGTGCCCATTTGCTTCTTGATGATGGAATCCTGAAAATGACTATAGTTCAAAATATGCTCAGTAGTCGAGGCATCTCCTTGAGGTAACCCTTCTCCCTTGCTTCTAATTTAATACTACAGAAAGAAGAAGCTGCCATCTGGTCATAGCTTTAGAACTGCATGATTGTCACCTTGTAAGAACAAACTGTCTGGTATATGTTGTCTGGTGTCCATCATATGACGACAAATCATGATGTTCATAATTAGAACATGAACAATGATGGTCTGCTCTTGATTTATGCTCACAGCATCATCCCCCCCCCTCCATTATTCTCAATAGCTTTGACTGCTGAAATGTTTGAACAAGGTGCCAAATTCTGCTCCATATATTCTTCAAACAAAAGCTTGACTGGCTGTAGCAAGTTTGACATGGAAAAATAAAGGTTTTGCTTTACACTACGCTCCCATTCAGCCTACTTCTCTATATTCAAAAAATAATGGCATTCTCTCTTCACTCCATGTACCAAACAAGACACTAAGTAACTGTATTCAGATCTAATGCTAAATTATGGTTTATCAGTATTCTTAACCTCAGCCTTGGACTCATGTACGTCTCTTCCCAGCTCTTACTCCAGTCCAGCATCAAGGAGATCAAAACTTTTACTTCTGTTTTAGATTGGCCACATTTTAGCATGTCAGCTTAATCAAAAATTGCTATAGCAGCTTCATAAGCTACGGTTTGAAGCTAAATATGTAAGAAGGCATCCATTTCCATTCTATGCATTCTGTTTCTGCTCTGCTGCAGTTCAGCGTCCAACCAAAAACTGTGCTATTTGTCTCACTGCCCACTGTGGCAAAATGTTATGTAATTAATTACATAATTATTTATGTTATTGTTATGCTTTTCATCACAATCCAAACATAGCACAATGCAAATTGGGGTAAAACCACCAACATCAATTGTGCATTGTTACATATCACAGTGGGTGGCACTGGGGTCTAAACCACTGAGCCTCTTGGGCTTGCCAACTGGAAGGTTGGCGGTTCGAATCCTTGCGATGGAGTGAGCTCCTGTTGCTCTGTCCCAGCTTCTGCCTAGCAGTTTAAAAGCATACCAGAGCAAGTAGATAATAGGAACCGCTATGGTGGGAAGGTAAATGGCATTTCCATGTGCTCTGGTACTCATCGCGGTGTCCCGTTGCACCAGAAGTGGTTTAGTCATTCTGGTCAAATGACCCGGAAAGCTTTCTGTGGACAAATGCCGGCTCCCTCAGCCTGAAAAGTGAGATAAGCGCCACACCCCATAGTCGCCTTTGACTGGATTTAACCATCCAGGAGTCGTTTACCCACACCGTACATATCATTTGCAGACTGAAAACAACACTGATAGTATTTGCTGGGTTGATTTTCATTCTGGCATGGGGCAAATAAGCAAACATCATTTGCTCCTACTTCCGTTTTTGGAAGAATTCTCCAATGTCCCTATTTGAAGCTGACATGTTTCAATGCACCACACTTCAAATTAACCAGAGACTTCTTGGTTTGGACAACAGAAGAAGTTTGTGATTAATCTAAAAAGCAAGAGCTTTCAGAGTTCTTTCCATGACACTTGAGGAGGAAGGAAAAGCATGAGAGCCCAAGACTTGATGGGACTCATTCTCTGAACAAGGCTATTCTCTAGGTGACTTTAACTGGAAATTTATATTTTCCTGCTTTCAAAGAGAGGTGCTTGAAACATTTCCACCCACTCAGAGACCTTTGCTGTTTCTTATACTGTAAGAAGCTTAATTGTGTCTTACACAATAGGGATGGCCCAACGGGTGAGAGACTCTTATGTGAATTGTCTGTTGGTGTTCTCTAAGATTCACCTTCCTTGAGAGCAAACTCCTCACTTCCTCCAACACATTTCTGCTTGTAAGGTCATGAGATACATCTTGTTTCTTCTACATTCCAAACAGGGGGTGGTTTGTTTGTTTTAAATGGTTTAAGTGTACTGATGTTATTATATTTTATAACAATATTTTGTTGATATAGAAGTGAAATGTTTCCTATATACAAGTTCATATTTATAATGATCTGAGGAAGTTGTTAAAAAAATTAATTTACACCTCTATAAAAATAAATGGAATTTTTTTAGCTAAATATAGTTTGATTAAAGGAATTTGCATTTATTAGCAGAGGAATCAGTAGGCAAACATGCTGAATCTGCCAAATTTCCTGCTAAAGCAAATTCTGTTTATAAAAGCACCAGTATTAAATATAAAACATAAAGGAAGTTGATGGCAATTCTTCACTTAAACTTTAGAAGAATTTACTTATAAACTACCTATTTCCATTTTGGATTAATAGATGAAGAAGTTATCAAAATGAGTTTCCTTTATTTGGAGAGCAAAACTAAGCCCTTACATCTCATGTCATCGTGCTGGCCACACAGTCCTCACATCCTACTACAAAGGAATTAAATTAATCTTGAAACTATCCATCCAAACCCAATTATCTTTGCTTTATGAAAATTTGGCAGCATATCATCTGCATAACAGAGTTTTACACAGAAAATCCATTATATAGAAAGAAATCATAGGGGTTTTTTTGCCTGCTGCCTGAAAATGAGAAAATGAACCCCCGTTTTAGTTTAATCCTAAAGTTTTTTAATCTTTCTTCATTTTAAAAAGACTGCAATTATTATTTTTTAAAGACAGCTTTTCTGAATGTATAAAGTCACAGTATATATTTGAACTTCCAATTAAGTACATGGTTTTTATGAGGTGTTCCTGCATGTAAGCTTACTCACACCACACCAACATTCTAGAATTTCTCAGATATATTAGTCTCTTATGTCTGTAAGGCTATGGACCCTGAATAGCTCTATTAACTATTCCACTAGTGAAAAATAAAAGAGTTGCAACCCAGGTATTATGAAACCAGCTCACTCTAACCTTAATTAAGGTAGAGATGGATGCTATAATGCATTCAATTTTAGAAGCAAGTCTCTTTAAGATCATTTGAGTGTGTTAAATTAAGAAGTAGATAAAAAAGACAAGATTTCAATGTGCACCTCTGTTTCTGAATTCATTGCATCTGCTAGAGAAAACTGAAATGGTTTATTATTTTCTGTGGGATGCTGTGGCTGGTTTTTATTTTAAAAAGACAATGCCACACTCAAGACAAATTACAGTACAGTCCAATGGAGTGTGCAGTGTGTGTCTGTGTGTAGTTACACTCACAAAAACCTCTTCCTTAATATCTAAAAATCCCACCAATTACCTGCCACGCTGGGAAAGGGGTAGTCCAACCCACAATTTTCCTTCCTGGAAGACCGATCACTAAAATCTTATCTTTGTTTTACAAAGTCTGCCATTGAGGGAACCGTGCATGCAACATTCCGTTGCACACTTCTTTTTTGCAGATATGGTTTCCAATCCAAGTTTGGGCAGTGTTCCTAAGATGAAGTGGGCCAATGGTGCCTTCCTGAGGAAACCACCTGTGGATATTATTATGAAACTTCAAAAAGCAATGTGTTTTGTTTTCTAAGTATTATTACTTAGTTCCTACTCATGGCAGTAAATTTACACCAGGCTTCCTCAACCTCGGCTCTCCAGATATTTTTGGCCTACAACTCCCATGATCCCTAGCTAGCAGAACCAGTGGTCAGGGATGCTGGGAATTGTAGTCTCAAAACATCTAGAGGGCTGAGGTTGAAGAAGCCTTATCTACACCGTCCATGATACATAAAAATGTAAGAAGAACCTGCTGGATCAGGCCAATTGCCCATTAGTTCCAGCTTCCTGTTCTGACAGTAACCAACTTCTATGGGAAGCCCAAAAACAGTACAACAGCTCTCTGGGCAACTGGCATTCAGAGGCATACTGTCTCCAACAGTGGGTAGTGAAACTGCATGAAAGTGTCACCTGATGGCATGAACACCCACACACGTCTCAACTCTCTGAGGCAGCACATTTTACATCTTTGTTTGCGAAGTGGCTTTTGATACGTTTGAAGCAAGAACTGGAGAAAAACGCCATCTTTGGCAAACTCTGGTTTCTTACAAGTTTAGGCCTGCAAGTGATCTCTGAAGGGAAGCCTTTGAGCTTTTCATAATAGGATATAGTTCCTCAAAGCCTTTGGCCAATATTATAATGTTGTTGTGGGCCTAGTCACAGTGCTGCCCACCCTGCTACACCTGCTCTCTATCAAGTATGCATTTGTTATTTTAGGTCATACCAACTTAAGTGTAAGCCAAGCATGTTTACAATTTTGAACAAGTACAAACAACTACCTGCCTTGACATTTGTCCCCTTTGGGTAATAGCCATATTTCCGTGACTTGTACAAAGTTTATTTCTATTTGTTCCTAGTTTCTGCCATGTAAACAAAAATATTGCTTCGGGATATCCCTCAGAAACACATAATAAATCCCTTTAATACATACAGTTAAAAGTAGCAAAAAGAGAGAGAAATCACTGCAAGGTGAATTTTCTCAGCGGTGCTCTGCATGGCTAGCTTTATATTTATAACAAAATATGGTATTCTAAGTGTGTATTTATGAGTTAGGCCCAAAGTTCTACTTAAGGCAACTCTGTTTCATTAAACATACTATAAACATGCATTTAGTCTTGTCATACAGGATTATTTTACCCATGCCTTTGGAGAAAGAATAACTTTATAGTCTATTACAGTTTCTTTCAGGGTTACAGCTGATGATAGGAGATGGGAAAAGAAACAAAACGTTGGATTTTATGAGACTCAGTGGGGTTGTATACAAAAAAAGACCTACTCTACCAGGATCTTCAGATATAGAAATCTCTTTTCACAACTAGCACATTCACTTTGTGTTTCCAAAGTCAATAAAACGATGTTGCTGTTTTTCCGTATTAAAGATAAAGTAGCAAAACTTTTATCTGGATGGGTTGTTTCAGTTATTTCATTGAAATTAATTTCCCAATTTTAGCAGCTTAGATCAGTACAGAGGTACCTCGGGTTACATGCGCTTCAGGTTACATACGCTTCAGGTTACAGACTCCGCTAACCCAGAAATATTGCTTCAGGTTAAGAACTTTGCTTCAGGATGAGAACATAAATTGTGCTCCGGTGGCGCGGCAGCGACAGGAGGCCTCATTAGCTAAAGTGGTGCTTCAGGTTAAGAACAGTTTCAGGTTAAGAATGGACCTCCAGAACGAATTAAGTTCTTAACCCGAGGTACCACTGTATGTTGTTCTCAATCACTATCTGAAGTATAATACAGGCATAAGATGCTGATTAAAGAGCCTTATCGTTTAGCCTCTTCCTGCCATTCCATTAGGGTTAGAAAGCACAGATATGAACGAAAAGCAGGTAGGGGATAGTGAAGAAACTAAAATAAAATATCCTGTGGTAACTTTATGAAAGTTGATTGCATAGTGGGTTGCCAATTTCCATGTGATTTTGCAAAAGAAACCTCAACAACTTTTCTGTCTGGAATTTCAGTTTTTGAAATATGGCAACCCCATTTTAACAACTTTTGTAATGCCTGTCTCGGGTGGAGACACTTAATAATAGGTGTTCAGTCATCTTTCTCATGCCTCTGGTATGCTGCAGACTCTCCCCCCACTCCCCAACATATTCCTTTCATTTTATCTCTGGCAGTAATGGCTCTTATGAGACATAATTCAAAAAGCAATGTGAGATGGTGAACTTTTTCCCCCAACAAAGCTTTCCAAGCTGTGTATACTGAAATATAAGGGGATAAACCATCTTCAGACAACACTTGATGTTTCAGCAGCAAAGAATTTAAAGCAATGTTAAAGCAAAGCTGAGCTAAATCTGGGCTGGCATTAGTGAGCAATTTCAAAGCTGTTGAAAAACACTTCTCTTGTTGTTTCCCCCACCCCACTCTTAAGACTGCTGTAAAGGGGTTAACCAATCCAGAAACCATTGCCCTCATTCTGAATTGTCTTGAGGATCGTTAAGTAATGTGGCACTGTCATGTGACCAGACCTGCTTAGTAGCATAGTGTTGTGATATGCATCCTAGTTCACTTGGCTGAGATCACTCAACATAACCCTTTCATGGGAAGAAGAAGTGACAGTAATTATAAGGGGGGAAATGGTGCTGAAGCAACAGCATCAGAAAACAATGGCAGCAAACAGTATCATGCCAGCATGGTGTAGTGGTAAAGAGCAGTGGACTCGTAATCTGGTGAACCGGGTTCGATTCCCTGCTCCTCCACATGCAGCTGCTGGGTGACCTTGGGCTAGTCACACTTCTCTGAAGTCTCTCAGCCTCACTCACCTCACACTGTGCTTGTTAAGGGAGAGGAAGGGAAAGGAGATTGTTAGCCACTTTGAGACTCCTTAAGGGGAGTGAAAGGTGGGATATCAAGTCCAAACTCTCCTCCTCCTCCTCCTCCTCCTCCTCCTCTTCCTTCATGCAATTTAGCGGTTTTCAAAATACTACTTGCCCCTCCAGCCTGAAAACACTAATGTAGACCCCAATATCAAAGACGTTCTAATTATTATATTATATTATAATTATATATCTGTTGACAAGGCAATATGTTTTGTTGTGCAGAGTTATGGAGGAGAATTCACTGGGTTATTCAAATAAACACACTCTAGAGAACAGCATTAGTAACTGAAAAAGAAAAAAAAAGTAGTGTTTCAAATGGCACATTTAAAAAGTTATTAAAGCTCTTCACATCCATGTTTTCAGGAGCATTTACAATTTACCTGTAAAGTGGATTAGCACTATTACTACTATATATTGTGTTCGTGTTCTTGTGGCAATTGCCCGCAGTGGTCAAACTTAAATAATAGTGGCTTGGAGAAGGCTGCCTATTGAGTTTTGGTCAATTCAGTATTTGTATCAGGGACTTCCCTATCGCTTTTCAACTTGTGGATCATCTGTTCTAAACATCTAATAGGGCTGCAGGAGTCCTTGAAAATGAGTTCACTTATAGAAAGAAGCACAAAGAAGATGTTCAAAACTATACTCCAATCATAGAGAATAGGGAAGTCTCTTACAGTGTGTGTATAAAATAGCTTATTTTATGCCTCAACTTACAAAGGGTGATGGTGGTTGACCTTTTGTGTTTAGCCACATTCTTATTCTTTTTCATGTCTATGAAACTTTGCTTTGCGAGAAAGCACTCTGCAGTGCATAGCCTCACAGAGAATGTGAGAAGAGAAGAACTGATTTGTTCACACCTGGTTTGGGTGCTTTCAGTTAGCAGTGGACCCTGGCAAATGTTCAAAAATGCTGACCTCTCATTCTGGGCTTGCCCACAGCTGTTCATTTATACAAAGATAAGATTAAGTGTTTTCACGTGTGAGTAGTCCAGCCATACCAATACTTGACACAGTGCATAAGAGATCCACTGGCTAATTCCCTATTTCCAACAACACAGTTCATAATCTGGGTCCTTATTCTTAATGCCCTGCACTAGGATGGACCTGCACCGATGATGATGTGGAGCCACCACTGAAAAAGCTCTGTCACTAAGTACCTGCCAGCATTAGAAATACTTGAAATAAATTAATAATACATGTTTTCATAAAGGAGATGTTGAATGTTACATCTCTGCTATTTATTCTGTATGTGGGGTTAAGGCTATGCCTGAAGAAACGTGTTCCATAAATGTGAAGCTTTTATTGTAAGATTATGACTGACAACTTGTGAGGAGGCGAAATTGTGTGTGATAACACACTGTTCTGGCCTTCAATCTACTATCTGGAAGACAGAGTGACCCCAAAGAAAACAGAACATTGCCATCCTTTGGCTATGCCATTACACAAAGATGACAGATGTATGATAAATGAATTTATTATGAACCTTTGGCTATCTCACCTCCTCTTCCTTTAACTCATTTATCTTCCCTATAAGTATGTTTTTCATACTGCATTAGATATTCCAAAAGCAAGCAGAACAAGGGGAAAATGACTAAAGGGATGCTAACAATGTACTTCCCTATCAAGTCATTTCACAAAAACCTGGGGGAAGGAAGTCTATAATGAAGATGATCATAAATAGTGTAATGCCCACAGAACAAATGTAAATAAACCAAAGTACAAAAGAATGCATATTTCATCACAACACCCTTCATTAACCCCAATACAAAATGAAAACTCTTATTTCCCCCAGTGATCACAATAGATAAAAGACAAACAAAAAGCTAAAGCCTTTGTGGAAGGGGGGCGGGGAACCCACTGCATACAAAATATTGTGAATATATTAGAATAACATGTTGCCCAACATTTTAACAGATAAGAATAGGGACTCTGCTGTAAAACTGTAACTGATTGGGGGCCCAGAAACTGAGAGGCAGAACCCAGTGGTCAGAAGGTACTGGCAACACAATCCAAATTAAAAATGTGCCACAAGCAAAAAAAAGTCTACAGGTGTGCATCCTGTGATCTCCAACCTCATTTTGTGCACTCACAGCAATGCTTACTGAAGCTACCTGATTTCCCAATCTTATCAGGGTTCATTTCTTTCTGTTCATTCATCCTTATTTTCTTTCTTGCTTTTGAAGGTGCTTCCCCTCCCTCTTTCTATGCAGATTCAAAACAAGCAGAAGTGACAACTCTTTACTTGATAAAAATTATTTTTTCTAAAACAGCACCTTTATCCTGGGTATTTTTCTCCACAGCTGACAAAGAACAAATTGGTAGGCTTCTCCTGTGAGTATAAAAAGGTAAAGGGACCCCTGACCATTAGGTCCAGTCATGGCCGACTTTGGGGTTGTGGCGCTCATCTCGCTTTATTGGCCGAGGGAGCCGGCGTACAGCTTCTGGGTCATGTGGCCAGCATGACCAAGCCACTTCTGGTGAACCAGAGCAGTGCACGGAAACGCCGTTTACCTTCCCGCCAGAGCGGTACCTATTTATCTACTTGCACTTTGACATGCTTTCGAACTGCTAGGTTGGCAGGAGCAGGGACCGAGCAACGGGAGCTCACCCCGTCGCGGGGATTCGAACTGCCGACCTTCTGATCGGCAAGTCCTAGGCTCTGTGGTTTAACCCACAGCACCACCCGTGTCCCTATGAGTATACAGTACACTTAAAAGAAATTACTTCTTCTTGCTTTCCAGAATAGCACCTGTATTGGTCTATTGTACTAAGAATACATAAACAAACCTCTGCATACTATTGCCCACAATAATACTTATTAGACTAACTCCATCAAATCTTGACTGCCTGAACTCATACAATCTTCACTGCACACTGAGATCTCAACCCTCTTGATGTGTCCACTCCAAGCTTTTCCGAAGGCCCAAATCTCTTACTAGTTTTGAATGCCATTCCCCAGAGTAATTTTGTGTCCCTCTTGGTGGATGGAAGCTGGAATTCTATTATGCTACTGGCATTTCAATTTTGTTTTTAACTTCATGATTCTGTTTTATTTTCATTTTTAATAATATTTACTTCCTTATCCTTGCAGTTTTTTATTGTTTGTAAGCCACTTTGTACAGTCTTTGTCTGGAAAAGCAGCATATAAATAAACAAAAAAAAAACCTAGTGCAGCTTTTTTTTGAGCAGACTTGCTCAAACCTAGGTAGCCAGGTAAGAATTGAATCAGGATGGTCTTTGATTCTGTTTACCATAAGCTCAGATTCTCCAAGTGTCCCTATTTTCCAGCGACAGTTCTGGATTTACAGAAACCATTCTGGTTTCTGATTTGATCCCAGAATGTCCCACTTTTCTGTAGGACATCCCTATTTTCATAGGAGAAATGTTGGAGGGTATGGAGTTATGCAATCCCCTGAGCCAAGGAGAGAAGTAACTATGCAACCGTTAGAAGACATCTCAAGGCAAGGTTTTTCTTAATGTGTAATGTTTTGTTGTGTTTTTATATATGTTGGAAGGCACCCAGAGTGGCTGGGGCAACCCAGGCAGATGGGTGCGGCAATAATAATAATAATAATAATAATAATAATAATAATGAAATAGGACATCCCTGTTTTCATTGGAGAAATGTTGAGTGGCTTCACCCAATTCCAGCAAGTACCCTGTGCCTTTTTAGCCCTGAGGGAACATAGCTCTCAACAGAAATATTGTTGAGGTATAACAGGGCCATGTGTCCTAGATGAACCAGGTCAACTTGCAAATATTGCATTTCCTACAAAAGCTCGTGTTACAATAAATGTTTAGAAGTTCATTGTAACAGGACTATTTGTTGTTCTCCTTGCAGTAGACTAAACACAAAGCTACTCTTTTGGAATCAATTAAGATGCAGTTTTTAGCTCCAATGCACATTGTTCTAATCTAAAGTTGCTTGGGACATACCACAAAGTATGCTGGCTTAGAGTCTTCTCATACACAGTACTTCTCATGAGCATTACTAGTGACTTTAAAAATCACACCCATTTTGCACATGGCAAGGCTAGCCAATTAATTTCGCCATCTAATTTATCAATGAATTTGCCTTCCACTCTTGAGTCACCCAAGACCAATAGTTCTACTTCCGTTACAATTAATTTACTATAGCTGTGAAGAGGTATGAAAAATGCACAAAAATGGAAAGGACACTAATCCAAAAGCAAGCCAGTATTGTTTCAGGAAACAACCCTCAATTAAATTCCCACCTGGATTCTGCTCCAAAATTGAATCAGCTGCTATTCAGTTAATTACACCCATCAATCACACATCATAAATTACATTTTAAAAATGGTGCATACCGGTAATTCTGTTTGGGAGGAGTGTCAAAATGCTGGGCAGGAATGGGAGGGCTGAGAGTCTAATAGAGGAGGTAGAGGGAAGGGGACATGGAAGAAGGTTAAGTAGAGGAAGATTTAGGAAGGAGGAAGGGCAAAAGGGAATGGAGAAAGACAAAGGTTTTGTGGTTGGAAATCAGGAGGGAGGGATGTTTGGAACAAGGACTGGGCAGTGTGGAAGAGATGGAGAGAGCATGGAAAGAGAAAAGCGGGAAAGGCCCACCCATCTGATCTATGGCACAGGGCAACTTCTTTGGTTATGCTAATGAAGGTGCCCAGCAAAAGCCATGCATAGTTCAGCAAGAGATTCCTCTATCAACTTTTAACCCTTACGCAGGATTCAGGGCACCATGCAAACCGATCACCCAAACTCACAACAATATACACACCTAACTAATGCAGGGACACTGAATGAGATACAGAGAAATATACAACCCAGGATTATACTGGCAAAGGAAATGTATGCTACTGACACATCCTTACTATGAAACAAGGCGATTGGCAAGTGGTGGCCTATTTCTTTCTTCTTCATAGGTGGCACAAGCTAATGCATGCTGCAAATTGAAACATCAAATGCCCCACCCCTTGAAAACAAATTTCTGCTTCAAGGGGCATGAGTGGTATAGAAGAAGAAATGGCTGGCCATCAAATAGACATTTCTTAGTACAACGTGCTGGGCTGGCAGGTGGCGCCAAGCTTCCTGCCTTCCCAGCCACTGCACAGCTGATAGGTGCCTTTAAGTACTTTTGCCTGGCTCTACTCAGCAGCTATGACAGTGAATCACTTTCCACTCTCACAGGTTCAGCAGCAGGATAGACAGCAGTTGATGGGTGGCAGCAGCAGGAGGCATCCATCAGACATCCAGCAAAGTGCAGAAAAGATTTGGGGCATTGTCCCCTCTGGCTTATGCCCCTGGTGCTGCACTTTATGCTGAATAATGAAGCAAGATTAGTTTCACAGTGCAGAGGGCCTGCAGTATTGTTGTTTTATATAGACCAGAAAATACCCTACAATTACTGGATTTTTGCACAGGTTTTTCTCAGTTGGTTTAGCTAGAATGAGCCTTGAAGCACACAAGACAGGGACTGAAATTGTTATACACAAAAGATCTAAAATTAGATTCTAGCCCATCATAAAATGTCTCAAACTATTATGCCAGTACTTGATCAAACTCTTGCAGAAAGAGACCTTAAACTTTAGTTTTGAAAAGTACTGTACTTCTGAATTTTATGCTTCAGCTAAAAAAGAGCGTATCCATGCAGAATTTTATAGTGCAATGCCCAACAGAGTCAAGGATTCAAGACTACTTTCAAATTCATATTAAAAATTTTGGCAGACCAGAAAAATAGACTGAAAGGTCTGCAATACTACAGTTCTGGAGACATATTAAAACTATCTCACTGATCCTCAGTTACATACTACAAACTGATCAACATCCTTAACTGTGTACTAGCCATAATTCAATATAGCTGATGGCCAGATTACTAGTGAAATATCCCTTTAAAATAATTTGAAACTCACTGATATATTAGTTCTCGTGCTGTTCCGATTTGTGAAGCAAGAGATGTCCCAAATACATTTCAGTTACTGCTTTGATGGAGAAAATGTATTTAAAAGTACACTTCAATAAGTTAAATGTCTAGTTGTTGAACAAGTTTTAAAAATGGTAGCTATTAAAATAATGCAAAAAGTGCCTTCAAAGATTATTGGCAAGGATCAAAACAGCCCAGTGTACAAGAAGAAGACACTTTATGGAAAACACACCCTCCCCGCTGCATTACACACCATTCTAAAGAGTACTCTTACCTTCAGAAGTGGGTCTGGGGTTTCTTTGTGGGGAGGGTAATGGAGACTGCAACAGCAAGTCAGCAGGAAAAGCCACCATGCTTTTCAAATGCATAGTCATTTGAATCCCAACCAAGCACTTTGCCACAGGGAATCTAAACAGTGCACTAACTCCCAAAATAGCACAATATGGCTCAGATGTGGAACAAAATCACAAACATTTCCAATTAAATTCTGGATAGTACTTATTCAGCACACACCACAACTTATCCTCCATGGAAATCAAGTAGCTCCTCAAGGACACCATCCAAAAAGCGCCGTTGCTGAGTTTTTAGATGGAAAGAACACATCGGAGTAATGTGCTGCAGCTGTGAAACAGAACGATGAAATCAAGTCCACAGGCACAATGAAAGTAAGTTAATGATTACAACAATTTAAAAAGTGACCATGGATGCAATTTCACTGCCTGAATCAAATATTTAGATGAGATATGCTCAGTTCACTAACTATCAAAGCTCAGTCTGAGAATGTTCTGTAAACAATGGCATCTTGCATTCAGAGTGTTTTGATTAGGTACTTAGTACTCAAAGATCATTTTCTAGAGAGGTCTGGGGACAGAATATAGATGTAGTTAGATTTTTGGCTTTTACGCAGTTTCTTAATTTGCTCTTTTAATTGTCAAAGGTGCTTGGTGACTAAGCATTCTTAGTGAAAATTCAAAGAAGAAAGTGATGTACCAAGAGATGCCAAGGCTAATCCCACCCCCCACCATATCTGTTGTTGCACTTTGCAGCACTATGGGGTATAGAATCCCACCCCCACCACCCCAATCTTTTCACATGAACACAAAAAAACCGAAGCAAGTGCATTATAGGGAAAATATGTATTTCACCTTACAGCTTGTAGACATTAAAATGATGTACTGATATTTTATGCAAACGCTTTGTAAAGGAATGCAACAGATTTTACAGCATTAGGTTGATTTTCAAAGCATAGTATTCTTACTAAAAGGTGAAGCAAACTGATATTTTATCAGAGTTTTGCAATACAGCACTTAGCTGAAGCGACTAAGGCCAAGCTACACATCATGTTAAATTTGTAGTTTGGTTCTTCACATTTTTTTTTAAAAAAAAGCATTGTGGATTTTGGGGGGGGGGCAGAAATGGGACTGTGTGTGTGTGAAAGAGGTAAACTCCCCACCCCACTATGGTACAGATATCCCTCTGTAAACCCAAGGAGATGCTTTGCAGAATGGATTTCAATGGGACCACAGCTTAGAGATAAAAAGCTAAAATCTCCCCCTATCCCAGCCACCGCCAAATGTCATTGTCTCTATCCTGATTGGTATTGCTATCTAATATTTCTTATAATAAATAACATACCTGGTAGGGTAGGTTAGGGTAGGGTAGGGTAGGGTAGGACAGGACAGGACAGGACAGGACCTAAGTGCAATCCTTTCTTTTTGTTTTATTCCGGACTGAGAACTAGCTTAACAGATCTTCCATACCCAGTGCAGCAAAGGATGTACCATTCATGTGAAAATTACTAAATGGGAATAACGTGCCATAATTTTATCTCTCTGCTATATATATATATAGATATACAGATATATAGATAGATGATAGATAGATAGATGATAGATGATAGATTTTTTTTAAAAAAATTTTTTTACAAAATACTATAAACTTCAAAAGCAGGTTAAAACATAAATCTGAGGCCTGCTATCTGGGCTGCATTCTTTACAGTTGTTCACTTTAATAGCCACAGCTTAAGAACTGTAATTATTTCTCCCTATATTAGCCTTTACATATAAATTCCATTGAGATTAACTTGCAGCATTAAAAGCATAATTGGGTAAGGTCACAGATGTCATAGTAGTCTCCAGGTCTGGTTTACTGATGAGCTTCCACCTCATAAGATGTTCATTAGAGTACATTTAAGCAGCAGCAACAGCTTCATCTTAGTACATCTTCACTGATCTTTTTGGCCAACACATCATGGCTTGTTGAAAAAAGGCTGTTCATCATTAAAGCCATTAGAGCTAGTTAAATCTGAGAGCTATTATATGCTGCATATAATGTTCTGAATGGTAACTCTCAACTTTTCTGAAGTGTCTGTATAGTTCAACATCCAATTTCTCTGTGAATAGTTGCTCTGCAACCCCATAATAGACTTATCGCCGTGCGGGCCTTAGCTGGAGCCAGGCCAGACCTAAAGTTATATTTACCACTGAACCTCACAGATGACAGCTCCTTCATCCCATCTGCCTGCATTTGCCGAGTCTGTTATGTACACGCAACTCCCCATTTGCATGTGTTTGAGTGCCATGCAACTACTGATGCAAACCCTGTTTTCGGGAAGGGGGTGGGACAGGCTGATGCGCGTGGTGCCTCAGAACACAATCCCTGCATAAATGAGGAACGTCAATTGTCTGTACCTGTAAAGCTACATAGGCATTCTAGAGATTTATCATACTATCATAGACTTGGTTAGCAGAGAGGTTGTCACCAAGGTGACTCTTTTAACTTCTTTATCTACTACTAGGGCTGGAACATGAAATGATGCATATAGGTAAGAATCTCGGACTCATAAAGCATCTTGTATCTAATCAAATTGAGTATTGCCTTCCTGTCGTTATTATACCTGAAAGAATAAACTATGCCCATTTCCTGTGTTTGCCTTATGTGATAAACTAAGGTAAATTTTGGAATCGCCATAAGATAAAGTATATTAGGGTTGCAATACGTCCAAAATTTCCTGGATATAGCCAGGATTAGGCTGTTGGAAACAGTGCCTGGGTGGAAATTGCTGTAATGTCTGGGGAAATGGCAACTTATGTCAAAAGTGTAGATTTTGGCAAATTTCCTTGAACCCCAAATTGCTGAACAACAACTTTGAGCAAAAGAAAAAAAACTTATGGCTACCCTATAAAATATGTATGGTAATATTGTGAATCTTTGGTATTCCTTCCTGATACCTGCACTCTGGACTTGAGCTTTAGCTGGCATAAGCAGAGAGCTGCAGCTCAGTGACAGAGCGCATGCTTTGGATGCTTAAGACCTCAGATTCAATCATAGCTTCTCTAGGCAGGACTGGAAGTCTAAAACTTTAGAGAACCACTACCAGAAACGGTAGCGAATGCTTAGCTAAATGGTCAATGGTCTAATTCGGGATAAGTCAGCTACCAATGCACCTACATAGAATGCAAGAAACAATACCAAAATGCATACACTATTTTAAAACCAGGAGGGTTGGATCATAGGGCTTTGAAAATAATGGCTATTAATCCAGCTGAAGCGGGACAGCTTTAGGAGAAATAAAATATGATGTCTCACCCACCCAACCCCAGTAGATATGGAGTATTTCCAGGCAGGTCAAATCTTTACAGGTTATCTTCTCTTCCTCAATTCTGGACTTTCAGTATAATAATTTTTGAACAAATTGTGGGTCTTGAAGACTTGTTTACTGTTTTTCCTTACAAACAGAACTGCAAACTGTTCTTTTGTGAAATCTGTCGCTAGGCAACTTACATTTCAAGCTCCTTTAGAGATGTTATTACAAATGAAGGAGCTCTTGCGGGTGGAGCTTTGAGGCAGGAAATGCATCATGTTTGATGCTTGTGTACAGTATTTTGAAATTATTATTCAAAACGTATTTTATTTTCACAAGCTCCCACAAATTATTTGCTTTAGGAGACCTACTTGAGGCATTTCGGGGTGGGGTGGAGAGAAGTGCGGATCAACATTATCAGTAAGTTATTCACCTATTAACAAACCCTGTGGAAGAGACATTCCTTCTGCAGGGCGATTATCACCAATTCTCCACAGGCTGCATCTCCTGTGCTTTTCAGGTAGCAAGTAGTCAAGAGGGAAATTGGTGCTAGACTAACTACCCTGCGTACAAGTAAAAGTGCTTCTGATCATTCAAGTAGATATTCAGATCCAAGCCTATGGATCTTACTTTCTTTACAATAAATTATCCCAATATAATTGATTACTATAGGTTTTTCATTATCACCTCATGGTCTATAACACTAATGTTAAGAAGAACATTGCAAAAAGAAAACACCACATCAGAAACACATCATATTGCAAGTTTATCATAAGAATCACAAACATGAACAAATATGACTAATACAATATAAGCTGGAAATTGGGTATTTTAGCCTGGCAAAGAGAAGACTGAAAGGTGGTGTGATAGCTATCTTCAAATGTCTGAAGGACTGTCACACAGAAGGCAGAACATGCTTGCTTTCTGATGCACCAAAGGATAGGACACAAACCAAATGGATTCAAATTACAAGAAAGCAGAATACAAGAAAGCCCTCCCTGCAAAATAACAACAGAACTTCCACTTGAATATACAGAGAGCATGCTGCAGCAATTAATGCATTAGTTAGGATCCAATGAACTGCACAACTTCAATTTCCTATAGAAAGCAGCAGCAGCCATGGCATATGTCAAAACGCTCTTTGGCAAGTCTCAAAAATGGATTGTGATCTGGAATTGTGCCACCTCTTCAAATAAACCAAAATAGAATAAAATAATAGCTTTCCTGGGCCTTAAATAGTGCTTCAGATCTTAGCCATTGGATCTACAAACATACTACAGTAATTAATGCTTTGTAACAAATTCAGCACTTAAAGTTACCATCAGATGGTTTAACTTTCCAGCTTTCCTCTACCTACAGTTTCAGAGAGAAATTAAAAGCTGTCTGTCACCTGTGCCCTAATCACTGTGGATCCTTTTAAAAATAAAAATAAAAAGTAAGATTTGCAACAGATTTGATTAATTTAGTTTGTTATCACATGGTGCAAGATGCATAACAACCCAATGCAATGGTTTGATTTCAAACAGTGGCTTGCATAGTCATGCATACCATCACCACTACATATGCACATCTCCACTAGCATGCCTTGTAGAACACTTGACAGGCTATAAAGGCTATCATAAGACAGGACAGGCACTACTTCATCCTGATGAGAAAATCTGGAAAATCACTTCAGAAGATACAATCATCAGAATGGATATAAAATTTTGATTACCTAAGAACAGGATAATGAAACCAAATCAGTTGAAGAGAGCATGCAAAGGAACCTACTAAGCAGAGCATGGAAAAATGAAAACTTCACATTGCCTATGTCTAAGTTTCTATCAGGGAAATTTACTGGGGCATGGATGTGTCAAGTAGCACTTCTGCCATTAGCAGGGGTGAGCTTCCTCCAACCCTCCGTGACCACAAAGACACTCTGATAGGAATTTCCCACAGGGAAGGGGCAAGGTCACCTGAGGCAAGGTTACCTATCGCACGGGGGGGGGGGGGGGGTTGGCCAATTTAGAGTCCCTGCCAAGAAGAGTAGACAATACAGTGTTACCTCGGGTAAAGTACTTAATTTGTTCCAGAGGTCCGTTCTTAACCTGAAACTGTTCTTAAGCTGAAGCACCACTTTAGCTAATGGGGCCTCCTGCTGCCGCCGCGCCGTCAGAACACGATTTCTGTTCTTATCCTGAAGCAAAGTTCTTAACTTGAAGCACTCTGGGTTAGCGTAGTCTGTAACCTGAAGCATATATAACCTGAAGCGTATGTAACCCGAGGTACCACTGTACTTTTCTAAATGGTGAATGGTCCGACTTTCTGTATATTTAATAAGCGTTTAATATATGCCATGAGTTTGTCCCCTCCACATATAACGCAGTAATGGACTGTACTCTCTGAACAAACAAACAAAAAAGTGCATAGTTTTGTGTGTTTTGAGGGGAGGGGAAACCTGTGGTGTTTGCTTCCCCATACTGTACCATTGCCCAGATTTTAATTCTTTATTGAAATGCTTTAAAAAGCGGCCTCCCAGGGGACACATTATCCTCAGCACTCCAAAACCCGATGTTGTGAACACTTTTCATTAACTAGGGTTTTCAGTAACTACAAATCACAAATTTAACCCATTGAGTGAATATTGCTTCATAGGGGAAAGGAAGAGTGGGTGAGAATAATCTCGGGGATTTAATGTGCTACACAGCAATGTAGGTATCTGAAATGTATGAGTTTGAACTCTGGCAATAGCTTGGGGAAGACAGGCATGTGTATGTGTACACACTAAACACACACAGACGGGCATCATTTTGCTTCTCAGCATATCTTACATTTGAGCTTAAGCTACAACCCCCTTCCTTTAAAGGTTTAACTTTCTACTTTTTGGTTTTCTCTTACTGTAAATAATGATGCTTTCTGTCTGGTTCTAGACAGAAGTAATGCATGGAAAGGCAAATAATAGCTGGTACAATAATATGCTTTTCAAGTCTTTATAAAACATCTCATTCTGGCTTTGCAGACATGTCTACAGAAGAAGGAAATCAAAGACCTCAAACCGAAAGTTACTAAACACAAACACACACACATATGTAAGAATATATGACACCAAATAGCTTCCAGCCAACTCTAGTTGTATCTCTCTGTGTGTGTGTTTGAGCTGTCAGAGTTATATGTGGCCCACAGAGTATAACACCATAAACTTAAGAGTCCAATGTCAATACTAAGGCAAAAATCAATGCAAAGGAATTGTAAATGAATTCCCACAACTGAGTGATGTGTGTACTAAACTAAGGGCTTTTTTTGGAGAGGGGGGACAACACTATGGTTATGGTGTACGGATATATCTTGCAGCCCTCTTGATGACAGATAATAAAATAAGCTGTGTATTTCATTATTCCCTGACATTGCTAAGACTACTTTGCTCCTTTGAAGTATATCTTACCTTTCTTGGTAATAGGCTTGTGCAATACAAAGAGCGGGAAAACATTGAGACACATTGTATACAGGATGATACATGCAGCAGAGCTAATGGCACTTCCTTGTATAAGAAGCATAACTGACATAACAGAAAAGTAGGTATGCTGATGGATAAGGGTGGATAACAACAACGCCAAGGAAAAAACAAAATAGAGAACTAATTTAAGATTACTTTGCTGTTTGAATTACAACATGATTTTCTCAGTAATGGGTGTATGCAAGACTATAAGCAGGGGGGGGGGACAGGTAAGAGATCCTCTCCAGTATGAGCCACATGACAGCACTAATAGCACCTTCTTGTATAAGAGATATAAGCAACAGAAGAGGCAGAACATAACTTGAAGGTAAGCAACAGCTCATCCTGTGTAGTTCTCTCTATATCACCTTTTGTTTGTGGTTTCAAAACAGCTTAATCATCGCTTACCTGCATGGGTGTCTTGCAATAGCAACTAAGCACAATTAATTACTGATCAGAGTGTTTTAATGTTCATTGTTGGTTTACAGTCTAGTATGTATTGTATATTATCCATATAGTGTTCAAAGCCACCTTGGGAAGTTTTATCCTAAAAGGTGGATTATCAATGCATTTAACAAAAAAAGAATTAAAAGTTATTCATTTGCTTATTTCTCAGTCAGACCCACACACTGGTACCTGTTAAATCTTTTCAGACAAAAATGTTAAAAGTAACGGAGGCACAATGCAGGCATCTTGTGTATAAAGTAACACCTATGGGTTCCATAGAAGTAGAAGCGCGAGTCTCGCACTGAGATTTTTTTTTTAAAAAAAACCCTTCACCCCCCAAACATCAGAATGTGGGCTGTGTAATCAAGTTAATGCTTGACTCATAACTTCATGTGACACCTATGTGAAAGAATGCATGCCATATTGACTCCCACCCCCCAATCCTCCATTATAATATTTCTGATTGAAAAGGAACCCTGGTTTTAATTCAGCAGTGTTTGCGTGGCAAGGCCCCCAGACCAGCCCCTTGTTAAAATAAATTCACACGGACACACAATATTTAGTTTAAGGTTATTGGCGAATTTTAGGCCACAACTTTATTGAATTACAGAAATGTGAGCGGTATTGGCTTAGGCATTGGCAAAGGACTATATTAGACTCCTGCCCCCTTTGCAGGAAGTCAGTAAGGGTAAACCCACCCAAAGAGGAAGCCACATCGGGGGAACCTGACTGTGGCTCTCCTCAGTGTCCCCAGAGGCCTGGCATATCCCTAGCCCCTCAAGCAGACTTCAGATAGGATCCAGGCCCTGGATTCCTTTAATGGAATACCCTTGGTCAATGGAGGGGCAGGCGAAGGCTGACCTCCCCTTCCCCACAAATCAATGAGCCAATGCCTAACCGCCAAACCTTACTAAGTTGTGATGATTGCTAAGAGGTAGGCGTAAACCAAGTGGCCCGTGCCAATTTGCCAAACGGAAAAATTCCTACCTGGTCCCTGACCCAAGACAGGCGACCAACCAACGTCCAAAGCAAGGCCAGAGAACATATAAAATTACAGGGCGAGTGGGCGGGTGTTCAGCAGCGCAAAGCAGGTGCATGGCCCACGTCGCACTGCTGCTTTTAAACCCCCGACAATCTCCCCACTCAAAATGATTGGCCAATAGGCCTGGGGTGACCATGATGCCACCCTGGCATGAAAGCGCTACTCTGCCCACACCAGGGTGGAGCGAGGAACAGGGCTGAGGGCCTGCCTGCAACCAGGACCATTCTAAAGATGATCCCACTTGTGCCACTGTACACATAATATAAAGCCATGGTTAACTGCTAAAAGGAAAGGGTTGTTGCTAGACTACAACCCCCATCATCCCCAGTCATTGACCATGTAGGCTGGGGCTGATTGGAGTTGGGAGTTCAACAATACTTGGAGAGCAATCACGGCAGTAAGTAAAGAGGAAAATAATTAGAAAGTGGGGCAAAGAAAGTATTTGCAAAACTGGTTATTTGTGCTTGTATTTACTGTTTGTTTTCACTGGTTTTTATACTTACTCCTGTTTTTCTAGAAAAAGATGAGCCAGAACTGAGTTTCAGTGAGTTCCGACTGAAAAACCCCCCTGCTCCTGATGCTTTTACATTCCCCCATCTTTCCTTCTTTGATTACTGTGTTTCCTGTGAAGGAGGAAACCTACTTACAATCCGCATAACAGTGATTGTCACAAGAAAGAAAAAGTTATCACAACCGGCATGCTGAACACCATCCTTATTTCTCAATGCTAGGAGAACCACATAATGTTTTCAATGCAAGAAAAAAAATTAATGCAGGAGCATTACTGTAATAATTAAAAATTACATTTGATGATTTATGCAATAGAGATTAATTTAGAGTGTTGTAAATTCACAAATTTATATGCAACGTGGCAATTAAATTCATTATTAAAATAATCACATAAAGATTTAAAATATTCCCTTTTGATTACGATAAATTTACTTGGACGAGATGAGATTGCCATCAGATTGACTCATTCATATGCTTACAATAAAAAGTTATATTAAAAACGAGTGGGTGGGAGAGAAAAAATCCACAGAAGCCAAAATGATGTCGTTCATGTGATATAAAACTCTCGTTCTTGTATCACAAAGACAGCGAGCCAATGAGGTCTGAACTTTCTGTGATATGAGCAAAGTCTGTCAGCTGTGGTCTGGAGAACAAGTGATAATGTTGAGCTGTCTAAAAGAGAAGACCAGTTCTGAAGTTTATGAAAGATGGATATTCTCTACTGGGCTGCACAATGTCATTTTGTCTAATTATGCCTGACATCTTATCCCACATACAGTAAACTTCCATAGAAGAAAGGTATAACAGCTTACTTCTCAACAGAGAGAGGAAATAACAGAAGGCAAAGAAGTACTATTCAATTTCCAGCTAAACTAATTTTACCAATAAATAATATAAAATGATCATTGTGAGAAGACATAGTTATTCCTTTTCTTATGAGAATAGGATTTAAAATAAAAAAAAACTATTCAAACCCTGTTTCCTATCCAAATATATATGTCCAATTTAGGACCAATTAAAAAAAGAGACAAATTGTGACACTCTTCCAAGTTGCCCAGATCCCTCCATCAGGCAGGTTTTGGAGAACAAATAAATAAATAATTCCCCAAATTCTTCTTGGATCTAATATTGTTTTGTAAGATTACTCTAGTTCTTTCTGGTGCTACTAGCAACATGTTGAATGGCAGGATATGAATCTCTAAACAAAAACAAAAACAAAAATAACTACTTTTATTTCATAATTACTAGTTTGTGAGTGTTAATATGCCCATAGAAAATACACGATATATATATTCCAATCCAATGAAAAATGACCTTAATAAGTCACATGATCTTATGAGACATCTGAAATATTCAGATAATCAAGGCAATTTAAGAAGAGAAATCTGTATGATTCAACTTTATTATATTTCTCCTGTTTGCATGTACACCACAGTTGTCACTTCTTAAATTTGTCACAACTTAAAAATAAGATTTGTCCAATGACAGTCTGCAAGGGAAGGCCCACATAATATTGAATGGTCAGCCAAGATAGTCCTGCCACTTACGTAAATGGCAAGTAATTCCTTTTAATCAACTATCAAAAGAGCTCTATCCAATAATACTAAAAGCAAATCTATGTTTTAACAGGTTGAAGGCACAAAAATCCCAACAACTCATCGTTCTGTGCACTCCTGCATACCGGGGACCAATTTGTGTTGAGGAGCTACAACACAGAGGGAGACCCAATCTTCCCTTGAATCTTGCAATACCTCACCTGCTTTCATGAGGCCCTGCAAGATCAGAGGGAGAGGGGTGAAGCAAAAGCCATTTGAAAGCCTTTGCCATATGCCAAAATCAGACTTTCCCTCATCCAGCTTCCTCACCCCATGCCCCCTCAGTTTAGGCTTTAAGAGGCTTCTGGTTTTTAGGGCCAGAAAGAAATTTTACTCTCAATGACTTATTGGTCGTGGTTGTGAGGTTTTTGTCTTTCTCTCAGTGAAAAGCAGGCTAACTCCTCATCAAACATTCTGGGACGGGTTTTGTTTGAACAGGACACTGGAAGTTCAAAGTGGAAAACAGATCCATGCCACAGTGCCATGCCAACTCTGCCTACCTTGCTGTTTTAACCCACACACGTCTTTTGGTCTTATGCCTCCCTGACCTTTGTATCTAGAGCAGCTTAATGTGCCTACTCTACCAATACCCAAAGGAATTGCCATTTATGTAAGAATGGCAATCCTGTAATTAATTGTTCATGTCTATCTGCTTTGAAGATGTCATGTAGGATCATGAATGCAGTTGCCTACCTAGACTCCAAATGAAACCAACATTCATTTGAAAACACTAAAGTAAAAGTAGCATCTAGAGATGAGAAACGTCCCCTTGGACTCACTTCAGAGAGGTGACTCATTCCCTATTATTATTATTGTTGTTCATCCTTAATTTTAAAACATGCCACAAACCCATCAATTCACGACACTAAGGGCAGTGATAAGCTTCTTGTCTACATACCAGTGATTAGAACTAACTGGGCTTCATGATTTCAGCTCTATTGTTCACAGATCCGTGGGCTAATATAGCAGAGGCATGCCTGTGTTGAATACTACCATAAGCATACTTAAGTTTTCTCAACAGTCTGTAGCTGAATAATACTAATCAAATTCATGATCAAACTACTCATTGTAAACTGCTTCATAATTTTATATTTAAATATCAAGGGCAAGGGGAGCACTGAAAGAGTGCTACCATACCACTGTCATTAAAGTCAACATTCAGTTTGCTATGATTTTATTACAGCATACAGCACATTTAAAAAAGTGCTTTGCCCATTCTCTAATCTCCTCATGCTTCTTTTCTATGACAGAGAGAAGACGCAATTGCAAAGACTAACTAGAATAAGAAATATATTCAAAAATTGGCTTTCTTAAAATTAATTTTATCAATTTATTCTGTGACAAGAAATTGCCAATCTGAATTCTTTTTATGGTCTCCATTACATATTAGCTCTTGCCAAAGAAGGTGAAAAAGCAGACAGGTCAAAATGTACATGAGGTCAGAATGAAAAGGAAAATTCATGTCAATATGGCAATCTGCTGTGTTAAAAATAATTGCACTAAGTTTTATGGTAGCATTAAAAGTTCAATACTAGGTACTACTGAGAAAACCAAGGGGACAATTACTTAATTTAATTCTTTTACCAAATTAAAATTCATACATCTACATCAAACTGTCTCAGATTTTGGAAAGCTTCTATAGTTCATATTTAATCCACAGGAAGCTAGGATTCAGCTATACAGCTGCGAATGAAATGTTTTAAATGTGTTTTAAGTGCAATATACAATGTGACACTAGATGGAGATGGTGAACCTTATGGAAAATTCAATGAATTTTTAAAAACGCTTTTTTAAAAAAGCACTTTCAGAGCAGTTTTTATATGTGTGTAGATTCCACCCAAGTGTGCTCTCTGCAATTAAACACATTAATACACATATAGTGTTTTGAAAAGCAAGAAAGTTTTGTGTGGATGAGAAGTGAGGAGGAAAGGTAATTAATAATTCCTTTTGGCAGAGATCCTGTGCTGGACCACTCATTTCTCTCCAATCTGTGCTTTTGATATGCTCCACTCTTTTTACTATCATTCTTAAAATTAGAAGCTAGTAAACAATGTTCATACCTCAGTTATTTATTCTTCAGATTCTGCATATTTCTCCTTCTTTCCTGGAAGTACTCCACATGCCCTGTGGCATGTGCAATTGAGCAAATTTCTAGGTACTGAGGAATAAAGCTGTTTGTAGCTGAATGGAGCTGGGAACAAAACTACTCTCATTTGCCTTACACCAGGGCACATATTATCACAGCAATACACCTCAAAGCTCATTATTTCCATGTTATCATTGAACAAGCACTGGAAACATATTTGAGATGGATCTTCCTCATCATTAGGTGCCTGTCTGAGGTGGGGAACCTCAGGACTCCCTATCCAGCTCTTCGGACTGCCTCCAGATGACAAACTTCTGACTGGCCCTGCTCCACACCCTCCCAGAATGCTTTTGCATTTTGCTTTGCTCAAGGAGCTGTGACCAAGCCTCTTGCATACCAGTCTGACTTCTGCATGGCTGGAATGTAGCCTTTCGTACAATGGTAAGAGTCACATGACTTCTCTGCCTAATTTTGCACCCACCACCACCACCACTGACATGTAACCCCAGATTACCCAGAAGGGAATTCTTCCCTCAGACTAAGGAAGGTTCCCCACCCTTGATTCAGCCCATTGTCCCAAAAGCTGATCATCCGGTGCTCAAAAATTTGCAGCTGAACATGTGAACCAATATGAAATTATTATCATTTCTATAAGGGTTTGATGTACGGTGTCTATGTTACACACACCAGCAAGTGCTTCAGGTTATAGCTCTGCTTGCAGATATGCACGTGAGAGTTACATGAGTTTTAAAACAGGCATCATAGCATCCACTTTGGCAAAAGTGACAAGACATGAGCCTTGCAACCCAAGTTTGGAACCACAGAGGTGGGTAGGGATTGTCTAAGCAGGTACACATAGCCACTGGATTAAGAAGTACCCAGAACACCTTAGCTATTGAGTAGCTAAATCAGCAAGTACCGCAACCCCCAGGGCTGGCCCATCCATGAGGCAAGCTGAAGCAACTGCCTCAGACAGCAGGATCCACAGAGGCAGTAGATCCGGCTTCTATGGAATGCAGCGCCCAATGCAGAGTTGGAAGCAACAGCTGTAATGCATTCATTGGAGACCTAATTGGAGCCCCACCCCAAATGCTGCCTCTAATGTGGCCTCTTGGCCAATAGGAGGCACTGCTTTTGTCTTCCCACTTGTGTTCCTGGTGTAGATTTTCATGCACCGCTTCTTCCCTGGTAGGGAGGCCTGCACCATTTTGTGGTTTGCCTGAGGTGCAAAAAGTCTTGGGCCTGCCCTGCCAACCCCCATTCCTGCAGCCAGACCAGCCAAGAATTGTGTACCCAGATTGTAAAGCATTACAAATAACCTTATATTATTGTACCGAAAGAGAGAGAGAGAGAAAGAGATTTGGCAAAAGTAGGAAGGTAAAGAAGATCCACACATTCATTAAAATTTCAGCAAGTAGAAACCCCCAGATATATTTCATACATATAAAACTGCAATTAATCAATGCTTAAAAGGCAACTAAAAATCCAAAAACTCACGTTTTACTCTTAGGTGGTGACAGCTATATTTCCTTCTTTGTACAAGAGTTTCCTGTGAGGAAAAGACGTTGTATCCTGGGTTGCTAATTCTTTATTTTATCACCTTCGTATATGTGAACTACTAAAAAGACTTCTGCTTGCTTCCTAGAGCCCCGTCTTCATAGCATATCTCCTGTCACTTGACAGCAGCAAACACATTTAGAGCAAACCAACAAAGGATAGTGCCTGTGAAAAGAAGAATCCATTTCAGCCAAAAAGCAACAGGATAAAGGAAACATCAATGCATAAGATGAGATTGCTCTACTAATGCAAGATTTTAAGCAGCGTATCAGCTGGTGATTGCTTCAAGTCAGGAAGATGCCTAATTTGGGCCACTACTATAACCATAGTTGTCTTGCAATATTCTTTACATGGGGCTGGGGATTGGAGGAGCGGAGTGGTGCAGGCTAGTTTCTCTCACACAAAGAAAAGAATAGGTACCTGCACATTTTGCCTCCTATTTCAGATTCTACAATTGCAGCAAACTAATTCCCACCCCCACCCCACCCCCATCTCTCAAAGTTGGGAATCTGGAGGTTTTGGTTCATTTAGGAGATACACCTCCAATAGATATCCACAGTCTTCCTTTGCACATCACACAATTTTCATACATCACTCAGATGTGGTAATTATACCACACTATAAAATATTGGACAGTCTTCTCTCTGTGTGTGTGTGTCCAAAAATTTGAGTCTTAAACAAAACAGCTGAAAGAATTTTCTGACTCCATCCAGATACAACTAAGTCCTGTGCTACTTTGTGGCTATATTTATTTATTTTATTTGTATGCATTGCATTTGCCCTTTTTGGGTGTTTGGGTGTTTGGGTGTGTGTGTGTGTGTGTGTGTGTGTGTGTGTAATGGGCAGCTAAACTAAACAATATACTGGCACCATCCACAGAAGCATCCAATTTTGGTACTAGTACTAGTATTTTCTGGGGTCTATTACATCCCTAAATGCATGCAATTCTTCATTTTTTAAAATAAAAAAAATGCCATTCTTGTGAAGAACATTCCCAGGCTTTCTGTTAACAAGTACATGTGTATAAAACAGTGTAATCAGAGCATTCGCATTACCTAGGATGGTCCACATAGTTAAGTGTTAGGAAAGCTGTATTGCAAATGTGAGATAAGTGGAAACAAAATGGATTGTGATTACACACAACCTTCAGAGGTCTTACAGATATAGCAGTGGCAAAAAAGAAAGTCTAGAGCTATTTTAAAAATGCTTTTAAAACTATAAAAATGTTTTTAAAACTAATTCCTAGCTACATTACCATTGAAATAACCTTCTTCCAAGTACTGTGGCACCATTCCATAAATATGACCAAGAAAGGCAAAGGTGAACAAGAATAAATATTACAGTTACATCATAGTGTAAAAGAAAGAAAGAAAGAAAGAAAGAAAGAGGCTATACAACGAAGAAAGTAGTATCTATTATTTTGCTGTTGTTAGCCGCTCTGAGCCCGGCTTTGGCTGCGGAAGGGCGGGATATAAATAAAAATATTATTATTATTATTATTATTATTATTATTATTATTATTATTATTAAAAGAAAAAGAGTAATCATTGAATTTATCTCCTAACACAGATGAGTTGCTGGACTGCCCTTTCCAAGTGGTCCTCTAACAAGAAAACAAAAAAAAGTGAGGGCAACAAGATGCAAAGAAGAATTTCTCAAAATCACTGCTGCTCTCAAATTATGAGACAAAACAGATGTTTGAAAACTTCCACATTTGCAGAGAAATGTTTAAAATTGTGTAAACCGTTGGGGGGGGGAGTGACCAACAAGGTTAAAGAACTATATTGAAAACTTCTCCCAGAGTTCAGAACATGGAACTTTATAAGTGCAACGCTACCCTTGAAAGCTCCTCCTAGTGCCCATGACATCTATAAGTCTCCTACCACTTCATACATATTTACTGTTACCATTGCCATCTGGTACTTTTCAGTGCTGCCGTAGTGCAGAAACATGGATCCAAGGCACACATTCTCATAATTTTTCAGGGAGACCCCCCTGAAAACTACAGGGCAGTTAACATTTATGCCCATAGATATGTTGTGTGATATGTTGGTTGATTTTTATGGCCATCCTGTTTTAAAACTATGGGGGGGAAATCATGAAGGCCCAAAAATCTTGCATCCATGCTTTTCTGATGTTTGTAAGCTTTACTTTGACTGTGGTTTTTATTCAGGAGTTTCCAACTTTATACCAACACCCCCGAGGAAAAGCAAAGGATGTGCAACTTACACATGTAGATAGCCATAATAAAAATAGGAATAATAATGATGATGATGATGTTTCTTATAGAGTATACTCCGAGTGTGCACAGCCAGACATACTGAATTGCTTGGATGTCATACAGGATAGCACAGTCGTAAAGCACGATTAAAGAAATAAGTATAGTGCCTATGTAAACAAATTCAAGATTAACCAATAAGCAACTCCACTAATAGCTGGCACACCCAGTACATTTCAAGTATATCTACAATGTGCTTGTACATCAGAACTCCACTCTTAAGATATAATAATAATTTTAAAAAACTAGCTAGAAAAACTCAGCCCCAGGAATTATTAGTGCTGTCGAAAGATGTGTCCCTCCAATTATGGTCTAAAATTGATCAGAAGAACATATAAGCTGAACATCAAAATGTTTCTAAGTGAATCCAATTACCTGAGAAGTGAAAAGTCATCCCAAAGAAGAAGCAGGTTCAGCTATTGAACCATTTCCACTTAAAGAATGTACGACAGATAGCATTGCTATTCTGGCAGAGCAAAGGCAGGTTGATAAACCTCTTGACAGAAGCATTGTTGTTAGGATGAATAAGGAAGGTAACCTGATAGCTGTTTTATAAGTTGTAGCTGCCTTACCACACCAGCCTTCATCAGCAGAATACACTGAAGCACGTGGAACCAAGTCCTGTAAGGCCTGTGGCCACACCCACAGAAGCAGCCACCAGTACACGTGTACAAACACCAGGCAGCCTTGCCTCACCCAGTCCCAGACAGTTGTCACAACGATCAAAGATGTACCATTCTACAGATGACAGGATTTTGATATCTAGAGGTGGATCATTCCAATATTAATGGCAACCTGACGCAGTAGCTGACTAGGAATTCAATATATACAGTTTAAATCTGAAGTGTCTATTAAAAATCAGTAAAAATAATTGTCACGAGCAGACCATAGTACAAACTGAAAACTCCTGGTAACTGAAATAACAGTTGTATATGTTTGGGATCTGTAACTTAGCATTTTGCCATTTTTTCCTCAGATTTGTGTGTGTAAATTGAGCGGCATTTGTGTATTTTTCTTTTACGATTTCTTCCAAAAGCAGGCTTGTCAAGATGGCAAATCTCAGTGTAGCAAGTGAACACAGCTATGAGGAAAATACTGTTTAAACAACTGCAACTTGGGGGTTATTTGCCTCTTAAAACGTCTGTTTCTCAAACCTGAATAATCATCACAACATACAAAAGAAATGTCCTCCTCACATTTGCACATATATGCATAATTATAATAAATAATTATAATAAATAAATATACTAGTACCACAGCATCCAAGCTGCAGAGCAACACTGCAAACATATAATTATATTCACAGCAGCTTGCATAACAATTCAGAACATTAAGCAAGCCATGCAAAAACCTAGTGTTAGTTGTCAAGAGATGATGTTACCTTTACAACTGTGGGACTAAACCCTGGCTTTTACACAAGCCCAGCAAGGTTCTTAAGTCTGCAGCTTTCAACCCTTGATTCATATACAGTGGTACCTCAGGTTACAGACGCTTCAGGTTACAGACTCCGCTAACCCAGAAATAGTACCTTGGGTTAAGAACTTTGCTTCAGGATGAGAATAGAAATTGTGCCGCCGCCGTGCAGCAGCAGTGGGAGACCCCATTAGCTAAAGTGGTGCTTCAGGTTAAGAACAGTTTCAGGTTAAGAACGGACCTACGGAACAAATTAAGTACGTAACCAGAGGTACCACTGTAATAGTTATGTGCTGCCCATAGATGATACACCCAAAAGGTCTCTCAAAATGGTTGGCGGGCTCTGCATCATTGTGAGAGCCCACTGATCCAGGATTTTTAGATCTCATGGGATTTGGTGGTGAGATTTTGGAGGGCCCTATATAATGTCCTGAACACAAGGATTGGCTTCAGTTCTGTTCGGCCAGATGGGCAGTACAACTCACCCATCCCTTCCATTTAGGGTCACTCAAAGATACAGTGGGTTGCTCTTTGAGGTCCAGGAATGATATCTTTTGTATCATCCAGATTAGTTTGGGAGGGACCTGCATGGTATCAGTCTTAGCAGGATAAAGTGGTCACCTATGCTCTGCACAGATAACTTGCTGCAATTATATGGCAGGTAGAATTGTGTGGAAGGTGGAAATATTACCATCCATACTGGATGAAAGGAAGTGCCTGTCCTAAGGTGCATTACATGGGGCATTAGGGCAGGGTCTACCCAAAGAAGGGGAGGCAGTTGAAAACAGAGTCACCTGGGCTGGGTTCACCCAGCAAAACTGGAGCAATTGCAAGGTTAGGGCCTGCCTTTGGGGAATCATGGGGACTTGCACATGGATTTTTATTAGTCAGGGTGCTCACAAATGAGCTGGTGACCAGAGGGCAATTTTGGCATGGAAAGCCAAGTTAGTACCATCTGTAGATTTAAATAAAGTTGTCTCTATTATACAGGAACATTGTTCTTCTCCTTATTGCCATTCACAAATGGTTTATAGAGGGTTAAGAATAATATTGGCCAAGTATCCACATGTCACAATTTCCCAATTTTTAAAAGGCATGGACCATCTGGTAACCTCTCCTGCTACCAGCAGTGGCAAAGATGTGTGTATGTGTGTGTGTGTGTATGTGTGTATGTGTGTGTGTGTGTGTGTATAAATATATATTAAAGGCATTAAGCGATGCCCTTCTATATTCATCAATAATAATTGACTTTGAAAAACAAAAGCCAAAAATCAAGACAAGGATTTAAAATATTTTCCCCGATTTTGCTACCAATATTGTATTCTATTTTTGTAACACAAGCATTAGCAAAGCAGAGTGGGGCTGCCAAAAAGAGAAAAGGGAAACAACTAAGCTGGACATGGTTGAGATACCAAAATCAGCTGAGCCTTGCAAGAGCATCCCATCTGACCATTAAGCTTGACACACCAGTTTGAAACTAATTTCGACAACATCACTTATTCTTCTCTTCCTTGACAACAGACCCATTCTGCACTTTTTAGCCTACATGTGTGCATTGTGCCAATATATGAACACCTGTTTTAAAAATGAAACATTTCCCCAACACACATGTAACTCCAAGGATTCTACTGAACCACATAACTATAAATCAAACAATTCCATATATTTGATATTAATGTTTTTTAAAAAAACAACAACAACCCAACAATCTGCATCTTTACATTTTACTTTCTGTATTGCATACTTCTTTAATGATGAGACAATGTTGAAAGCTGATACAGCATTGGCACAGATTAGACCAAGTACCACTGTGCTTCCCTCCTTCTAAGACTCTCATCCTGTCTATAAAACCCACCTGGCCGTTATAACCATTATGCAACTTATGTAACAACCGGCACCTGATACAGTTCCTTGTTTTCCTCCTTCATCAATATCCTCCTTTCCTTCTGTATTGTTTCTGTTAGATTGTATGCAATTTAGATTATGAAATGCTTCAACAGCATTGGCATAGAAGCAGTCTAAAAATGTAAAATTACTGGAGATCCACTGTTTCTGCACTTATTTCCATTTGTCATTGTGCATTTTATAGACATATATAAACACAAGGGTTCTGAGATTCTAACTGGAGATGGATTTAGGATTAGAGTGAATATTAAAAGTGTATTTGTTATGTATGTTTTATTATGTATAAAAATGTATGCTCATTCATACACAATGTGTTACACAGGGTTGAATCACAATATTGTTTAAGAAACAGGAGCTATAGGTGAGAGAAAAATAATAGATCATGAAAACTTCCAGCTTATCAGTGTCATCCCAGCCAGTTGCATGTATGGATCTACTTATGAGCTTATGTTTTAGCACTCGAGGACAAACATGTGTGTTTTTCGCTGCAGCACTTCAAAAGTCTAAGTTACTACAGCAATCATAATTTTATAAAAAGGAACTTGATTGATGTGAGGCAGGAACATTGGTTAAATGTGTAGCCTCTGTATACCTTCCCTGACCTCAACAGAAAACACGCTAAGAAACACCATCTTCCCTCTCCAACTTTAGGAACTACCAGATGACACTTAAATGTTTTTCTGTCTCCAAAGATATTATACTGTGAATAAACTCAAAAATATTTCTGTCAATGATATGGCAGATAATTGGCTTAAATACATTACAGTGGCACCTCGGGTTACAGACGCTTCAGGTTACAGACTCCGCTGACCCAGGTTACCTCGGGTTAAGAATTTGCTTCAGAAATTGTGCTCCGGCAGCACAGCGGCAGTGGAAGGCCCCATTAGCTAAAGTGGTACCTCAGGTTAAGAACAGTTTCAAATTAAGAACGGACCTCCAGAATGAATTAAGTTCTTAACCTGAGGTACCACTGTACTTGGCTGCTGAAAATACACACATTGTTTGGGGAATCCCTATACTGGTGAAGAGTGCAACTGGATATAAATTTTAAAATACAAACATAATCTTAGTTTATCAAAAAACTGTAAAACAAACAAACTGTACAATCAGGCTTTGTACAGTTTTAATAAAGAAACAACTGACAGCATGTTGCTGAGGTCTCCATTTGCAAATATTTTTTACTAAGGAGGACCCACAAAACATCCAGTGGGTTTATAATATCTGCTATTCTTGTGGAAAACATCACTATGCTTCAGATGGGATTCTGCGGACTGGTCTCAAAGGAAACTGAGAAACAGCAACTGAATTTTTCAAATCCTAATGACAGGTCAGGTTAAAAGAAAACTCAGAACAGAAAAACACTGATAGTGTTGCTTGTTGGAATATAAGCATAAAACATTTAAAAAAATCTATTTCATGGGACATAATTGAGGCCGCGCGCACGCGCGCGCACACACACACACACAGTATGCATGGGTTGTTTTCATGAAAGCATTTGTGCAATGATATATTGAAGTTAGTCTGGGAAAGACTTGGCAGCACAGCATGATGGAAGACTCAGAAATGGAAATAGCTAAAAACAGCTAATGAGAAAACTCAATCCTATGTGGATCAAAATGAAGAAGAACTGTAAAAGCAACAAGGAGACATTTAAGGAAATTACCCATAGTGAGGCTCTAGCTTGGCCCTAGTATTCTTCATAAATCATCAGACCTAGAGAAAAGGTACCCAAGGACTGAGCATCAGAACAAGAAAAGTGTCTTTTCCCCCAGTTACAGAATATATGTCCTTTATGAAAAATAATTCAGAACAATATTATACATGGTGCTTCTCTGTATTTACTATTCAGTTATTATTATTATTTGCAACCCACCCTGGCAAAAGAAAAAGAAAAAAAGAACTCAAAGCAACTTATGAACGCTAAAAACAGATATATAAACAAGGCTAAGAAAACAACCTAAAATACAATAATACGCATAAAGCAGCAAGTCCAACTGGACCCCAATTCACCAAAAATACACAGACAGCTAAGCTCCAATGGCCTGGCTGAACAGAAATGTTTTTAACTGGCCCCAAAACAGATAGTGATGGCACCAGCCGGGCCTTCCTAAGGCAAAGGTGGTTTTAGGGCAACATGACCAGGGTGGCCACACTGGGCACCGGGCTGCAGGGGGCACCACAACAATGGTGTAGAACAGAGTGCAAAAGGAGGGGCTAGCTGAATTTTGCCATCGCACAGGGTGCCACTGAAATTTGAGAGCCCAAAGTCTGCTACTGCCTACAGAGAGAATTCCACAAATGAGGAGCCACCACTGTGAAGGCCAGTTCTTGTGTCACCACCTTCCTCATCTCCCTTAGAGAGGGCATGCAGAGAAGGGCCTCAGCGGGTGTCCAGGTTGGTTCATGTGAAAGAGACGGTCCTTGAGGTATTGTGTCTTAAGCCATATTAAGGCTTTATAGGTCAAAAGCAGCACACTGATGTGGGCCCAGAAACTAAATAGTAGTACAGTTGCCATATTCCAAAAAGTAAAACTAAAGTAGTTGAGCTCTTTTTACAAAAATGACTAAAAAACCACATTTTTTCAGTTGACTGCCTAAGATCCACTGCCTTTTGGAAATTCCCCCCCAGACGTCAATTCCGCCTTTGAAATCCCAGTAATGTCTGGGGAAATCCGGATGTATAGCAACCCTAATCAGTAGCCAATGCAACTGTGCCAAAATTGGATGTGTTCTGATCATATTACCACTGCTACATCAATTGCAGTTTCCAAACTGTCTTCAAAGGCAGTGCCAGCTATAATGCATTCCAGTAATCTAACTTAGAGGTTATTTTTAGCCTACAGAAATTAAGGTGCCAATACCATTACTTGCTTTTCATAAGACACACCAGTTTGGTCTGTTAAAATTTTAATAAATCTGCCCCATCACTTTAATCTATGCATTTTACTCTGTTAAAATAACCAAGGCAGACACTGAGGCATTCACATAATAACTAATTTACAAAGAACAGATGTGAATCATTAATACAAAAACAGCTGACAAGGAGGAAAGACTATTAAACAGCATGTACTGTACTGAGCAGATTGGTTTTTAAATTACTCACACTTGTTCACTTACAAAAAGAACAAAAACAGATCTGATTTCACATAATAGAATTTTGTTATTTAAAATAAATTGCTAAGGTCACTTCACCCAACTTTTTAGACCCAAATGACAGAGCTAGATTTTATAGGAACCATAGAACCTTTACTAAAAAGTCGTATCACGGCTTGCCCTCTCATCCATAATGTTTTTTGCTTTGTAACACATGGAGGGCAAAATGGAAAGGAAAGTCCAAAATAGTTCAGCAAAAGAAGGTTGCCCCTCTTTCTCGTGGGCTCAGGTGTCCAGATTCCCTTCCCTTCCAAAAGTAGTAGTAGCAGATGGGACAGAGGGGTCAGGCTCAGCAAGTGCTTTCCTAGTAGCCAACTGCTTGTGAATTTTTTTTTGCACAGAAAGCAAGTGGGGAGGGGGAGTCAGTGGACTAAACATTGGGAAATGTTGTCCATGTAATATATTTAGTCCTTTTCCAGATACCGCCAACTGGCAAACTTCGTCACTGCACAATGAGAGTTGAGCTGAGTTTATATTCTCACCTGTGTTACAACCACTGAAACCTTTCACATGACAGAGAAGGTGCCAATTATTACGGAGGATACAGGCTGTTGGGCTTGCTGTTTTTGCTTTACAGTTTTGATCAGGTGTCAACAGACTCAGTACAGTGGTACACTGTACACAAACCTGGGCTGAAACAGGGAAACTTTTTTTAAAAAAAATACAAACGGATGTAGAAATGTGGAGAAATGAATTTAAGTTTAGAAATATATGAGAAATCAAAATTGACAGATCTGCCTGCCCCTGAATGGAACCGATGATGCAGAAGGAAAGAGGAACTAAGTTGAGTGCAGCAGTATCAAGCACAAAAAACTATTTCTCTTATCAACAATTTTTTTCCCCCTACACAGGCAGTCTATCTCTCTTGCACTCTTAACAACTAAGGATCTTGATATGTTAAAGGGGGTAAATGTCACCATCAGTCAACAGTGCAATCCCTCTAGGGATAGAAGAGAGATAAAAATCAGATAATATCTTGTGTTAAATTACTTGGAAGAAAAGGGCGATAATATAAATGCTATAAATACTCACTACACATGGTTGCAGCTTTTCAGCATTACCAGCGTTAATACACCCCCCACTCTTTTTCAGTTATCTGAGCAGCTGTGAGGGCATGATTCTCTCAGCTCAGTACACCATAGAGCCTAGATGCAACTATAATAGTTTGTGAGAACTCTCAAAGTAGTGATGTATGACAAGTGCTTGTATGCTTCAACCCCAGGGCAAGGGCCACACAGCAATAGGTCTGCTACCCAGGTTGCAGATTTAAAGGAGACACTAAATTATACATTAAGGATACACTAATCATGGGGCTTACCCACACTTCCTCTTTTACTGCTACTTTCCCCCTGGAAAAAACAAACAAACGTTTTTTATCGCTCAATTGGAGCACATTCAGGTTTTCTGTGGATTACTATTTGCTCCAATTTAAACCTAAAGAATGTGTTTTCCCTGGGAAAGGAGTGGAGTGAAGGAAAGATTGGGTCAAGTGGAAAACTCTCTAGAAAACTTTCTAGGCATGGTACAAGTGGAAGTGTGAATGAGACCCACGTCTACTCAAAAGTCCTACTGAATTCAATGGGGCTTACTCCCAAAAGCATGGGGGTCAGGATTGTAGATTTTGATACCTATTTTTACTTGGGAGCATTTTCTGTCTCAGCCGTGTGTGTGTGTGTGTGTGTGTGTGTGTGTGTGTGTGATCTATTTGTTCTAGATAGTTTTAATCCAAGCACTGTACCTAAAATCACACACAGTAATTACTCACATTCCATGGCCTTAAAAAAAAATATTCTCTTAGGCAGCAAAGCTGTAAACACCAGAAGTATGAATTGATCAAAGATGTGGGTTTAAAGAATCCTTCCCAGGCAATGGTTCTGCTTTTTAAATATATATAGATATAGATATGTAAGAGATCAATTTATAGCTGGTGCTCAACTACTTATTTTGGGCAAGAGCTTTAGATGTTGTTTTTTAAAACTTAAATTACACAGTGCAAGAAAATATTGAACTACCCCCAACCACTGCAAAGAGATCCTGTGGTAATATTGTAGGTTCTATTCACAAGGAACAACAGGTTGTCATAAATAAAACCATGGGACACTAGGCAGCAATAATTCTACTGTTTGTTTTCAGTGTTTGAAGCCCAGGAAGCTGCTGTAGAGACACAAGACCATGAAATGCTATCGCCAGCTTTGTTCACAGCAGGGGCATTTTATCAACACAAATAAGAGCCATGGATTTTCAGGGGAAACAAGGAAAGCAATAGAGTCATGCCATGGTTCACAAGCAGAAGTTATAAGAGGCAACCTTAATACTATCCTACTTTTTGCATTACACTGATACCAAATAACAAATATTGGTGGGGGAGAAGGGATTTCTCTTGATAACGAACATACTGCAATGATGTGGGACATAAGCTATAGGTAGTCAACTGTACTATGGAATGTTCCAGGGGTCACTTAAAGTTTGCTATTTTTCTCTGTTTTAAAAGATTTGTGGTGGCTTTACAATGCAAAGAAACTAAATTATTACCAAAGAAGAGTTCTTTTTTTTTTTTTTTTTTTGAGGGTGCTGTTGCAAAAATTCTGTAAATCTGTAGCAGTTATATTACAAGTACTTTACTAGGACATGCATGCAAAAGCCAGGTATATAAACAGTCAATACTAAATAGTAATGGTGAATAAGATATATTTTACAGAAATCTAGCAAACCAGAGTAGGGACGCGGGTGGCGCTGTGGGTAAAAGCCTCAGCGCCTAGGGCTTGCCGATCGAAAGGTCGGCGGTTCGAATCCCCGTGGCGGGGTGCGCTCCCGTTGTTCGGTCCCAGCGCCTGCCAACCTAGCAGTTCGAAAGCACCCCTGGGTGCAAGTAGATAAATAGGGACCCCTGACTAGCGGGAAGGTAAACGGCATTTCCGTGTGCGGCTCTGGCTCGCCAGAGAAGCGATGTCACGCTGGCCATGTGACCCGGAAGTGTCTCCGGACAGCGCTGGCCCCCGGCCTCTTGAGTGAGATGGGCGCACAACCCTAGAGTCTGTCAAGACTGGCCCGTACGGGCAGGGGTACCTTTACCTTTACCTAGCAAACCAGAAAATAATATGTGAATAAACACCAGGGGGCAGACTTTGGGAATATGGTGCCCTGAGCGAGGACAATATTGACCCCAAAATATTTATTTTCTTATTTTCTTATTCCTTTTTGAGCACAGCTTGTTATAGGAGCTTCCCCCCATCATCTACCATTCTGCGCATGCTCTCAAGTACACTATTTTGCACCCCCTTGGCTCAGCGCCCTGTGGGGGGTGGGGGTGGGGACTGCCTGCACTGCCCTAAGAAGGGAGATTTCATAGCACATTTATACCAGAGAGTTCAGGCTACTCAGCAACACTAACACACATTGGGAACTGATTTCCATTACAATTGAAAGGTGGTAGCTATACTGTTTAACGTATCGAAATGAAACAGAGATTTCAAATGCTGAGAAACTCATCTTGCGTAACAATGATCTTCCACCATAGCACTAGACCAATAAGAGCACATCAAAGCAGGACAAACTCTATTGGCATCTAGATGAAAAATGGCATTTTATTTAGTTACTTATTACTCTTCATAGGACAGGGAAGAATGGGGCAATTCGATTGTTGTGGCATTTCCAAGGACTGCCAAGGCATGACTGCCATGATTTTGGCAGACTGTCTGTGACAAACTTTGCGGCATTCAGAGATAGAAAGTGAGCGAACCTGGGACTAAATACGGGTACAACTTCAATTAAATGCTTGCTGTGGAAAAGCTTACTGCTAGAGCACATAGCTACACAACAAGCAGTTGATATGGCTGAGGTGAGGTAAACAGTTTCCTTACCTCTTGAAGGAGTTACAGAGATGGCCAGGCTTCCCTTGGGTACCTTAGTCAGCTGTATAGTTTACTGAAACCTGAATGTTCTAAGGCTTAGCTCAACATAGCACAGAACCAGGAGTAGCAGGGTAAGAGCAAAGAAGTCACAATTTTAGCCCTTTGTACCTGCATGCTTTCAGCAGTGGTTAGGTACTACACAGCAGCATTTTCCCCAAGGATAACAGACAATAGACAACGGTAGTCAACCGCAGCTAAAACCAACAGAGCTGTTTCTCTTTCACTCTTTTACACTGTATGATTTTAAATGTATAGTGTGAACGCTGAAATCCCATCTCTATCTATCCAATAATTGTTTTAGAAAGGCAGTCAAATGGTTTATTGAACGTCTCCCTTTGTTTCACAACCCTAATTAAGGACAAATCAAAAAAGATAATATTGCAATATAAAACTGACAGAGAAATAGTATGCATTAACCATTTAATTAGAAATACTATCAATAGCCTTTTATCTCCGTTACATTAATTTTACATCTCATGTGCAGTCTTCATAACCCATGACTGAATGGACAGCAGTTTGTAGAAGTATTTTGCCCCCTGACATTTTCATGTGACCAAAATTTGCTCCTCTGTGTGGCATAAACTGAGAAGGCTGTAGTATCTTGCTTTAGTGCAGTTAGTATCACTGGTTATGATGAACAACACTGTCAGCATAGAGCTCTTTTATGGAGGATGGCATTTTCTGAATGTTGACTGTACCCTGATTTTTTGTAAAAAATGCAATTCTCCATTTTATTTTATTTTTTAAAAAGCTACCTCTATAGGAGACACACTTTTTAAAGCTTTTATCCTAGGGCGCATACCGAAGTACCCACATAGTGTATAGGAAGGAAGGTGCTAATCAAGAGTAAAGGGATAATACAAAGTGGGAACATTCATTCATGCCACTAGCAAAGTCTACCACAGAAGAGTAACTAACCAATAAAATACAGTCAGCATTTGCAGTGGCGGAGCTTCATGCTACAGCACTGGGAGAGCAGAGAGCAGGCAAGGGTGGGGCTGGCACGTGTCCCGGGGGCATGGTGCTCAGCGCGCGGGGGGGGGGGGGGGAATGGACCGCGATGGCACCCCACTGGGATCACGTTGCCAGGGGTGGTGCACTCCCCCCGCACTCCTCTTCCTCCACCAGTGAGCATTTGCATAGCACCACTTTGGAAAGTGATGTGGCACTTGGAGGGCTTGATAAGCAGTAGATGATAGCCCAGGATGGACCACAGGAGCAGCTGTGGCTACCTTATCTTCCAGACTGATATATTTATATTTTGTTGATGTAAGAGTTGGCAACCCTATAAAGATATGAACACCATGCAAGTGAAGCTCTCAAAGGTGAAACTATGTGAACTCACAAAGGCAAAAACCCTTGGGAAAACCAGCATTTATACATTAACCACCTTGAGTTGAGCAAGCACCTTAATTTCCAGAAGAGGGAAAGTAAGTGGGCAAATACCCACATGTCAGCTCATGCTCTGTTTTCTATAAATTGTTCTATAACAAGTATCTGATTCTATGGCTCTCTTGTTTCTGAAATTACTGACACATACGTCTATGTATATTTTATCTTACAAATATTTTCTATTATTATACAATCTCCAACTATACTAGAAATCTTCCATCACTGTTCATTTTTGCAATGTTAAAGGAGTATTTTTATTGACTCGCCAGCTTTATGGAAACTTCTTCCTTCTGTTTTTTAATAAACAAGAGCACTTCACTAGTTTTTAAAAAGTTAAGGGGCTCATAAACAGAGTGGGGGCCCTAAACACTGGCACAATAGGTTCTAAAAATACCAAATGCATGCAATTTATCTCCTTATTAAGTTAACTGGTTTATTGCTTTACATATCTGGAGGCATCCTAAAGTGTTTTACAATATACATTGCTAGGTTTTCATCCAAAGGAGGAAAGGGTAATATAAAATAGCACAAAACAGTGTCTCCTTACACACAGGACCTCTAGTCATTTAAATCCTCACCACCAATGCAGTACAGATGCCCAGGAGTTTTCATCTAGCATCAGAAAGATGGCAAATTAGTGCCAGGTGAGCTTCCCTGAAGGGGCTATCACTAAAGAGGCCTGTTCTTTTGTAACTATCCTCTGAATATCTCAGATGGGGCACACAGAGAAGGGCCTCGGTTGTTGATCTCACAGGTTGGTATGGGGAGAGACATCACATAAGGTATTGGAGTTCTAAGATATATAAGGTTTTAACAATCAAATCAGCACTTTGAATTGGCTAAGAAAGAAAATGGCAGCCAGTGTAGGTTGAATGCTCAGATTAGTGAGTCCTGTCACATTTTGCTCTAGCTGCAGTTTCTGAACTGTCTTCAGAGGCAGCCCAACATTCAACACATTGCAGTAAGGATCAAGGATACCAGGCCCATAGCTGTCAACATTTCCCTTTTTATAAGGGAAATTCCCTTATTCTGAATAGGATTCCTCGCAAGAAAAGGGAAAAGTTGACAGCTATGACCAGGCCACAATACACCAAAGCCAGGCTAGCCCAACCCTGATAAGGTCACAGCTGGGCCACCAGCCAAAGATGGTAGAAAGCACCTCACACCAAACAGGCCATTTGTACTTCCAATAACAGAAGCGGATCCAAGAGCACCCTCAGGTTGTAGACCTGCTCATTTATGGTGAGTGTGACCCCATCTAGAACAGGATGCAGCTCACCATCTATATTGAAGAGTAACTAACTAATAGAATTATTTATCTTTATCTGGAATATTCATATGAATTGAGATTCAGTTCATTGATGGCTATTCAGTCCACCACAGAGAGTAGAACACTCTGAGGCAGTATAGGCAAAAGTGAGGCTAAGACTCTGTTCCCTCCACTTTACAGAATATTGCTTAGTGGTGGTTTTGACCCTGATGTTAAATGGTACCCTAGTCCATTAAGTACCCCTTCACATTCTGGAAACAGGGCATAGAAGTAAATCATTTCGGTGGGGTTATAATCTTTTTCCATTGGGCTCTAAGTTTAGAGGAACCTTGTTAAGAGTTCTGTGTGGCACCTTTAAGATGAACCAATTCAGATTCCAGTCTTTTCTGGGAGACATCCCCATGGAATTTAGTGGAGCTTACTCCTGAATAATGTATGGTTATTGTGACATTATCCCACACTAGACATTGTGACAGCAGACACCCATTCTAAACCAAGATCAGACAATTTTTCAGTTTAGCTAGGTGCTAAACTCCTTTGCAGAGGACAAAGATGGAAAGGAAACCAACATTTAGCCTGGCTCATGTGACCTTCTTGGTCCCACACACCAGGTCCTGGAGTTACCAGCTACTACTGCTCTGAGGTGTATGCCCATGGGAGTTCCCATCCTTTTCACTCCATGGACATTCTGGCCTAGGTAACATATGGTGGAGAGAAGATCCTTGTCAATATTTTGAGTGGAGGCAAGAGGTTTTTAATGCAAAAAATACCTAGAATACCTTGTCTAAACTGAGATAAGCCAACCTCCCAAAATAGACTTTCAGAGGATTTAGTTCACTCCTTGAAAGTGGAATAATATTTTTGTGTGAGATTACATAAAGTGCAAAAGTTGCAGGAGGAATATTCAGCCCTGTACTTCTTTCCAGCTTAGAACCTGCTCTTAAGAAGCCTGGCAAGTATCACATTTCACCACCCTTGACCCTCTTCGAAGATATTTAAACTGAATGAAGTTGTTATCATTGTTATGTCAGGTATTATATGGGGGGGGGACTGCAGTGAAAGTTCTCGTTCTGCTTTAAAGGGAGGGAGGAAACAGGTTTTCTTTTCTTTCCTTTTTTAAACAATCAGATTAAAAACGAAGTAGTTGCACACAGCAGGTGGAAAGAAATGTCACATAAATCTTTTTCTGAGGTTTGAAAAGGCTCAGGGGCTGACACATTGAAACTCCAGATCCAATATAAGTGCAATAACGGAATAATAATAATAAAAAACAGGTTGCATCTATTTTTATCCAGCTGGTGTGAACAGTGGCATAATTTTAATCCGATCAGAAGTTTCAGAAGTTGCTTCTATGGTTCCTTCTCTCTCGGAAGTAAACAAGATTTGGGCAATGCACTTTTCAAGCTTGCCATTTTCAGCTCCTGCTCTCCCATTCCAGTTGTAAAGTTAAAATAAAATATAGAGACAGGAGTTATTATTCAACTGTAAATGGATACAGAATTCTAGTTCTCCAGAATCCCAAATAATTCCAGGGAAAGTTACATAGGAACAATACTTGTGGACAGAACTAAAGGCTGTAAGATTGAAATCCCCAGATTTCATGAAATTAATGCAGCCTGGTTGTGGCAGAGTATTCTTATTGATTCTATGATGTAAGATTGGCTAAGCTAAACCAATGCTGAGAGTAATGTCCTTTTGATTATTTAGAGTTTTTAATGCATATTACTGCTGCTTTGCACTAAATACTCATCAAAGACACCTAGTATCTGCTTCCTATAGAATGACATACCACTCTCTGGAAAGCTCTTTATGCCAGAGGGGTAGACACAGAGGGTGGGAATACTCAGTTTGTGAATTATGGAGAGGAAGAGTGATGAACCCCTCTTAAGAATAGTATGGAAGAAATGGGTCATGATTTCTTGGAAGGAATCCAGGTGTCCTTTAATTTGAGCACTGGCCCCAGGCTACTTGTGCACTGATTGGTAAGAATCTGAAGCGAATGCATGAGTCACTGACTCCAATTGTCAATCCAACTTTCAATCGAGAAGTGGTTGAAAGCTTCCTCTTTTCTCAGAAGCTTGTGCATGATTCACATCATTTCAATTTGAATAATCTGTTTACTATTGCTTGCATCTTATGGAGCAGCAGGGGTGGGGAAGAACTCATGATGATGAAATCCGTCTGAAAACATTTGTCTGTGAGCGGGGGTTATTGGTTTGGTTTGCTCTCGCTCTTGTTTTTATTATGTATTTTGTGTTTTTAGCTTGTATTTTTGTGCTGTTAATAACCCTGACATCTACGGATGACTGCAGTGCCGGGAAACATCATGTTGTGTATCTATAGCAGTGACCAGAAGAGAAATGACCACTGGGAGGAACACAGAGAGACGAAACGCCATGGTGCAGCAGCAGCAGCAGCAGCACCTTCATCTGCCCTAGCTGCAACAAAACATATCTCTTTCACATCAGTCTCTACAGCCACAGCAGGTGCTGCAACATTCCAACAGTTTGACCTCATCCCCAAAGGCACTCTCCTCCATCGTCTCCCGAGACAGATGGATGCCAACAAATAATTTTTAAAAAGCTGTGCTTGGGAAAGGAGAACTGGAAAATGGAATGGAGGAGGAGAAAGCAGGTGATGAAAAGCCAGCCAGAAGGATGTATCGTGTAGGGAAAGAAAAACCCAGGAGATAGTTTGCTGAGAGAGGTGTAGACATGGTCAGGAGGTACACTTGCATGGAAGGCTGAAGTGATTTGCACTGCTGGTGCTTACCACATTCTGAAATAAGTAATAAATGTGCTGCAAAAAACTATGAAGTCTAGAAATTTTTAAATTCCCTAAGATCACCAGTGATGCTTTGAAATAACCAACCAGATCATACCTGCAGACCTTTAGGCATACTATAGTAGGGGTAGGAAACCTGTTACCCTCCAGAAGTTTCTGGACTACACAAATCACAACGCCCTGACCATTAGCTGGATGGGCCTGATAAGAGCTGGACCCCAACAGCATCCAAGGGGCCACAGATTTCCCAGACTTAAACTAGAACATAGTTAAATTATCTTGACGTCTTAGTGAAATGCGCTGTTCATTTGATTTTTGTTGCTCTTGCCTTGCCTTGTTTGATTTTTGCACCTACTCTTCAATTTTTAGAAAGGACTATTTAAATTGTAAAAGGCTTTGACATGACTTCTGATCATCAGTGCCTTCTTAAAATGGTTTCCCCCTCCAATCGTTCCAATTTTTTAAATTGCCATCAAAAGCAAGCAGGTGGGTTTTCTCATCAGTGAAGAATTAAGTACCGGTATATGACAATTATGAGGCAGCAAGGATGTTAAAAAGCCAACAAAATTTTGAACCAAATATATGTCCCCCAAGCAACAGTTTACTTTTAAAACATAAGGCTATAATCTAATACCCATTTACTTGGGAGTAAGCCAAAGGCCTTACTTCTGAGTAGACATGCCTAGGATTTCAATCTAAGGCTAATTACTACCCAGTGTCTGATATATATACCTGTAAATAAGAGAAAGCAACAGTTGCCAAATTATTTCACATTCTGTCTTTCCAATTCCTGTTTGTAGGGCTCCAGTTAAGAAATTTTCACTCACTTGAAATGCAATCACCTCCAGCTAAAACATGAGAAATTGTACTTTCAAGCTAAATATCCAGAGTATGCTTTTAGCCAACAATATTTACTCTATATGGGGAGAAATATTGCTAAAAAGAGGTACAACTGTATTTTCTTAAGCATAACAGCGAGACCTTGGCTTATATGCGTTAGGCTTTTACCGTAGATTAGTGCCAATTTAAAGCACTTGTAAAGAACGTGAGCTGATCTGCACAGCCTTGCCTGCATACAAATATCTGTGCTAGGATATCTGCTGTCGCAGTGAGAACTGTGCAATTTTGAAAGCCTGCATGAAGATCAGTTCAGCTGCTAGACAAAATGTGCAACATACTTAAGCCTTGAGGCAATTGTGATTGGCCTCAGGACAGATGATAATTGTATGGTAATTTCAGCTTGAAGAATGTGTAGCTGTTGTGGGTGTAAATACAAGCTTGGCAAGGTGACTGGTCAATATGAAGTGATTTTTATCTCTTTACACCTTTATTTGAACTAAAATCAATGTAAGATCAGGAACGAGATGGTTTTATTTATGTAGTTTTAAAAGCATCTAAATGCACAGTTCTGAGTATTGAATATTTTGGTAGCTGGCAGTGCCTGGTGGTACAATTCAGCAGCACACACTCATGCCATGTACTTGCAAATGTATACTTTTTCTCTTTTCTTTCACAATGTATCCTATGGACCAATTGTGAATGTTAAGGGACACTTTCTGAATAGCTTAAGAGGTTCCTCCTTCCATCTCATCCGTGTGTGTGTGTGTGAGAGAGAGAGAGAGAGAGAACAGAGATTGTCTAAAAGTAACTGCAAACCTAGATATCTCCTTTTTATGCATATGCCATCCTTATTTATTTTACCTAACACTGTCTAGAGCTGCTGATATTAACCAGTAGAGGGAGGTAAAACCTCAAGCTAATGAAACATGATTTCATCATTACTATTTAAATTAGTGAAATTATAACACAATATATATACTGCCAAAATCATAAGGAATATTATTATTATTATTATTATTACTGTTACTAAATAGCTGCTCATTTCAGTATTCCTTAAATACTTAGACTTCAGCAACAGATAATACATGTTAAAATAACCAAATTAAAAGCATATTGTATAATATGAAGATGTACAGAGTCGGGCCATTTAATGGCAAGAGCTAATTCCAGGTTTGAGAGGTCTCTGAGCAAAATATTCCTCCTACCATCCTGCAGCCAAAGCGGTCCAGGCAAAAGCACATTTGCGGAGGAAGCGGAAGTGGGTTAAAAAGCCACTTCTGCTTGAAGATGGTGGAGGAAGGAGGACCTTTCTGTTTTGGAAGAAGGGTGGTTATTACTATTTTGTTGGTCCAATACAGATCAGAGAAGGAAAGGAAAGATGGTTAGGTGAAGGGTTTCTTCTGAAATATGCCCAGTTCCTGCATTAAGAGCCCATGTGGCACTTAGGGGTTCTGGCCGGGAGAATTTTTCATGCAAGTGGGTCACCGCTGACTAAGTACAGTGGTGCCCCGCAAGACGAATGCCTCGCAAGACGGAAAACCCGCAAGACGAAAGGGTTTTCCGTTTTCAGAGGTGCTTCGCAGGACAAATTTCTCTATGGGCTTGCTTCGCAAGACGAAAATGTCTTGCAATTCTTGAGGGTTTTTTCCGCTCCCCAACCCCTTTTTCTAAAGCGCTAAGCTGCTAATAGCCTTTTAGCAGCTAATCCGCCAATTCCTTAACGCTTTAATAGCCGTTAATAGCCCTTAAACTGCTAATAGCGCTAATAGCTCTAATCCGCTAATGGGCTTGCTTCGGAAGACGAAAAAACTGCAAGATGAAGAGACTCGCGGAACGGATTCTTTTCGTCTTGCGAGGCACCACTGTATCAATTTGAGGTGGTGAACTGGTGGGTTTTAGCTGGGTTAGGGACTCATTCTTTCAGAATTGAGCCTACCTTCTCTGCTGCTCATTGGGGTATGTCTCCAGAGGGCATACAGCAGGTGGAAAGGTGGATATCTTCTTCCTTCAAGTCTTATATACTACCCTATGGGCATTTTCAGTGCCATCCTGTTGAAAGAATTTAGGCTTGTCCTATATAAAATATAGCATGCATTTGCAGTGCTTTTTAGTATAAAGGGTTGGGCAAAAATAAGCATCAACTGTCTGCAAATTTCACATGACTGTCACCTTATTTTTTTCCTCTTTCTTTCATGTTTTCTTTTACAAAATTCATGGTTCCAAGTGCAAGTGCTTTCTCTTTTGGGCAAATTTCCCTCAGATTTGTACTTGCCAACCCCAAATACACCCTACTATTCATTGTGGAATTCAAAGCATCGTTCACACTGTCTCAGTCACTGGCATCTGGCAGAAAAATAAAATCAGTCTCCATGTGCGTTGCCAGCCAAAATGCTTTGTTCGTGTTTGTGCTGGCAACAGTTTTCATAGGCAACAGAAGATTGCTCAGGTTAGCAGGCAGTCATCCCTTCTCATCTTTTTATCCCACACAGCTCAGATGTTCCAGAGATGGTATGAGAATTATTCCTTTCAACAGGTTCAGCTTTTTTTGTTCCATTAGTGACAAGGGCAGATTTCAGGAACCTGGCAAATCATTATGCTCTGTAACAGAATGGGATCTATTGCCATCACTCACACAAGAACTAAAGGTTCCTTTTTTGTATCCATGCACCTTCAAGCCTCGTGGATAATATTTGTCTTCCCAACACAATACACAATACAATACACAGTATTCCAGGTAAGCATGCTCACTTTTATTATGCTAGCAAAATGATCATCATTATAGTTTCCACAGTAAATGTAGAGCAGGATTTGTACTGGAAGGCCATTGGCTTAGCTAATCAGTGCTTACTTTAAGCCCTGTAGCAGATCCCAGCAGACTTGAAGTCACCATCAACTGATAGGAATAGATAGACATTCTACATGGGCCACCCATGCTACAAAAACATGTGTGTTGCAAGGAGCACTGCAGCTGAAGCACCACTGAAGGTATGTACTCTAATGTCTCGGTCAATGTGCGGGATGCATGGGGTGGACCCTCTGGGTTTGGGAACAAAGAAGATGGGAACTTGGAATAGACCAATTGTTCTGTTTAAAAACTGTGGAGAGGTATCATCAGGCAGGTGATACCATGTTATCTGCTTTTGTCATATCTAGTAGTTCTTGGATATTGTTCCCTGCCACCTTTCGATGTCCTGGTACTTCCAGGGGCTCTAGAAACGGGATTGTATAAAATGAAAAAGATGCAGCCCATGTCAGTAGTAGCTGGGGAAGGAAAAGCATGATGTCATAATCATGTGGGCTGAAAAGAGGGCATTTCCAGGCCTATTTAGGACTGCAAACTTTAAACTACTACTTAAAAAGGAAAATTATAGCAGCTAGAAGCTTTTTCTATATCTATTGATGGAGCAAAATGTTGACCACACTAAAAGCTCTTCTGCAAGCTACTGTGGTGCAATCTTTACAACTTGTGTGAAAAGCTCTCCTGTGGATCACAGTTCCCTAATGGATATATAAGCGATAAGGTAGTCTCTCAAGTAACCTGGCCCTAAGCTGTATGGAGCCTTATGTGATAGTACCTAATATATTATAGATTACTTACTTGCCTTAGCAGTGTATCAGCTGATGAAAGAATACAGACAGATGTCTGGACTTATATCTACAATTAAGGAATGTGTTTCTCAAGAAGCCAAGCAAATGAATTTGAAAGCACACTAATACAGTAAAGGAAAAGCTGCAGATGCCATCTTATCCAAACAACTTCCAAATTCTTGATCCCAAACTGCCCTGTCATTCCATTTCATCATACAACCTGGAATGGAATATCCTGCTGTTACCCAGGACATTATTTAATATTGGCAAGGATCTGGGAATGGTCCAGTGAGATAAGATTGATAGCTCAGTTGGTTAGAGCATGGTGCTGATAATGCCAAGGTTGCAGGTTCAATCCCTGTATGGGCAGTTGCATATTCCTGCATTGCAGGGGGTTGGACTAAATGATCCTCAGGGTAGGGTTGCTATACATTCGGGTTTTCTCGGACATTACCAGTATTTCAATGGAAGAAGAGACCTCCAGGGGGGATTTCTGAAAAGCAGTAGTTTGTCCTAGATTGTTGGCAAAATAACAGGAAAATCATTTCATTCCCCCCCCCAACTTTTCAATAACTTTGGGGGTTTTCTTTAAAAAAACCTCTACAATTCTATGATTCTATGACCCATAACACAATTCTAGAAGACCATTCAAAGTAGGAAGAATGGCTAATTAGGATGGTTGATGTACTTTGCACACTTAAATTATTATTATAATATTTTACCAGTTGGTATCATTGTAACATTATTTAACATTTACTTTATATTTAGAACCAATACCCACCAACTTACTAGACAGTTACAGTGACATTTTTCACCTGATAAACTAAGGGTGGATCTACACATAGGGAGGCGGGGACCCAGCTATAAATAAGTCAGAAATTAGATCGTTATAACAATTTTTTTAAAAAAAACAACTATGGAAAAATGTGTGTAAATTTTTCCTGCTCTCTGGTGCCATCTGGAGTTGCATGTTTATAGTGCATTCAAATAATTGTTTCTTTACTAATGTAGCTGAGTCCTGAATTATACTTTTGCCCGTTGCTCAAAGTATTATCAATTACCGCTAGTGTTTCCACAAAATGCAGGAAACTATATACTGCCATTTCTTGACATTACTGAAAGGCCATACATTAAATATGTGTGATAAAAAAAGTTATTATTTGGCATTTCTGTCTGCACTATTGTGAATGAGTTTAAAATGACAAATGCTATGGACTATGATCAATAGTGAAATATGATACTACTTTAAAAAAACAACCTACAGTTATGTGTCTAATATTACTAATCAGTGGCTTGTCAACCTTATTGAAATAACCTTCATGACTATTTAAATTACAAAATATCTACTTGGAGCAACTGTTTTTACACACACACAAATGCCCATAGGATTAGGCCTTCATTGAAGAGCATAGAAGACTATTTGATGAACTATAATTGTGCCTTGATTTCTTTGCTTTGTAAAATGTCATCCTCAAATCTAACCCATTAATCTGTATTACACTGAACTGGGATTTAGCTGCATATCCCAGCCTTTGTTGCAGTAAAGCTATAGCTAATAACAATTTTATTAGAAGCTGCAGTTACTGACACTGAATTTTCTTTAAAAATTAAATGCTTTATCCTATTTAGCAAAATTATACAGCAACAGAATTGCTCACTGGAGGCACGGATTATCCTGTGTTTTCATACTGTTAAAATGGCATTCTTACAATTGAGTTCCAAGAGTGTGAGGAGTCATCTGTTCCTGAGCATGCAATACCATCATTTAGTAGTTTCATTGGGGGGGGGGAGCTGGGCAAGACATCTTCAGAGGGACGTGCCCCTGACCCACATAGTGACTTGTTCTGCCTCTTCCTCATTCCTCACCATTGCCCAATTGATTTGCCCTCTGTGCCCAAATTCTTGTCCCTGCTCACATGCTCAGAGAGGGCAGGTAAGAGCGAGCCAGGAGCACCCACAGAGCCAGGGAGCTCCAGAGATTGACAGTGAGACATTGAGCCAGGCTGGGCTGGATCTGTGTGAATTGGAACCTTCATTAGATTATCTATATGTCAGTGCACAAATTCAGTAATTAGCTGATGAATGTGAAAAAGATTATATGCAAATATGCCAGTGACTATGCATGCAGCTCTAAAAGCCAAATGGTTCTGTGGTCTAACTTGTTCAGGATTTCTTATTTCATACTTCGGCTGTTGCAGGACAAATTACTATTTCAAGACTTTGACTCAGGGAGTATCACATTTCTAGGATGGAGATGATGAAGTAGATTGGATTAGTATTGGCTTTATGTAGCTTTAAAGATGCTGAAGTATGCAGAAGGATGCTAAATCTTTATTATATTCATTAAATGTTTGCACGGATTCCTGAATATGCCTCTGGGAAATTATTGCAAGTTAGTATTCTTTTATTTTTATATGCTGCATATTTATTAATACTTTTGTATTGTAAAGAATCCAGAATGCTTCTTTTAAAAAGGTCCCTTCAACAGATTAAAGAAAAATGAACAATCAGAAGAACAACTAGCTTAATTTGCCAACACTCACCCTACCTACGTACATATTTTTAAAAATGTTTTTCAAAGCAGTTATCCAGACAAGTTCTAATATATTCTGATTTGCATAAAAGTTTCCAAGCAAACTTAGAGAATTAATGTACTGTATTCTCAAAAATTCTCAAATTCTCAAAAAGACCTTAGAATGATTATTTTGGGTCCTTGCTGTTGTTGTTTAGTATTTGCGAGTTTTATTACTAGGTTTAGAGTGGGATTTTTTTTCTAATTTTCATTTATTTATTTGATTTATATATCAAAAGATCTCAGGGGAGTTCACAATGGAAGTATTGTTTTGCTACTATAACTTGCTGGCTGCCTTGAGAGGATATAAGCTTTTAAAATAATGAAAACAAATAAATAAATTCCCCTTAGGTCACGGGTAGCCAACATAGTACAGAGGTACCTTGGGTTAAGAACTTAATTCGTTCTTGAGGTCTGTTCTTAACCTGAAACTGTTCTTAACCTGAAGCACTACTTTAGCTAATGCGGCCTCCCACTGCTGCTGTGCCGCTGCTGAACAATTTCTGTTCTCATCCTGAAGCAAAGTTCTTAACCAGAGGTCATATTTCTGGGTTAGCGCAGTCTGTTACCTGAAGAGTCTGTAACCTGAAGCGTATGTAACCCAAGGTACCACTGTATGCTCCAGATTTTGTTGTGCCATAATTCCTATTATCCCTGCCCATTAGCCATCTTTGTTGGGGCTGATGGGAGTTGTAGTCCAACAACACCTGAAGGCGCCATGTTGTGGGCTGAGAAATGATTAATTATATTGTATAATGATATGGTATTTCTGGGAGATGATATCCAAAACTTCACATTCATGCTGTCCTTTAGACATATGCTCAAACAGAACCCTTTTCAGAGGATTATGCAAGCCACATATTGAAACATCAATAAAACTACATTGAAAAATATCCATTTATGGCACTGGAAAATGGCTACATAGGAAATAACAAAGGAAGTAATTTATTCAGATTTCTGAATGAAAATGTCACATTGTTCTTCTCAAAGATCTTACAAGATCTTTTTAATATGAAAGTAGTAGATAGGCAACATCTTTCCCCCCCTTTTGCGTTCTGTGTAAATCCACTTACTATAAATCATATGCATAACAAAGTTTTGACACACTAAAATCCAGTCAAGGATAATATTAATTTTTTACTCTCTCTTGAACCAGTTTTCTGAAACCTATGTTTGCGTTGCTTGCAGAATGAGAAGAGTAAAACCTGCCACTCAAACTAGCATTTGAAATGAAGCATAAGCAATCACATTAATCACAATCTGTTTTTCTGCACATGACATTCCTTTCTATTCCAATTAATAGTATGGAACAAATTAGTTTATAGAAAGGCTTCAAATGATACATTTGCTCAGTTATTTTGGCAAGATAGTCACAAGTTTCACATCACAAAAACCAGATAAGGTGATCAATACTTCACTTTGAACAATGAAATACTTCACTGGTTATATATCGGTATGTTATCTGTAGCATATGTGAACAAATTTATATCATATGCATAGGCCATGCATAGAAGTCCAGAACATTCCTGAACTGAGGTGGGTATAGATTTCTTGTGTTTTGTAAAGTTCAGCCACCCAAGAAAATAATTTTATACATCTACTGCAAGAACTGGGGGTCTAATGTGCCCCTCCACCCGGTTTCTCTTAGATGGCCCCTAATTTTACACATTGTATAGCCAACCAATCACTGAGCTCTTCAGAAGAAGATCTCCTGTAGATGCAATCTCATGAAGAGGTCCATTCCATATGATGTAGGAATCAAGTCTTTAGTGTGAAGGCACATACCCCCTGGAACTGCCTCCTATTATGTATTATATAAGCACCGTTTCCATTATCATTTCAGAACCTTCGGAAGATTATTTTTTTTCAGCTAGCCCTTTTAGTAGAGAGTCTTATCTGTATTGTATTTCTGTTTTTGTTGTTAATCACTTCAAGATGTTTCACAGAAGAAGATTCATAAATGAAATAAAGTGTAATGAAATAAGTGGAGTTAGGAATGTCAATGGATAAGTTCTTTTGGGATAAGTGGGTCCCCCCCCCCGCTAATTCCATGAGAAAATGATGGATTCTAACTTATAGTTCTTTTGTACTAGCACTTAACTCCAGTCAAGTCACAAAAGGTTTTCAGTACAGCCTCAAATAAATGTTGCATTCGGTAAACATTTCATGGTTGTTATCTCAAAATGCCTCTACGAAAGCAACAACTTTTCAAAAAGTAACATTATGACTATTCCTCAAACCCCAATACTTCAGATTCTAGACATTTCCCCAAAAGATCTAAAGTCTATACCACATAAAGCCTTTTCAGTGGTAATGGCAATATCGGCCCAGTATACCTGAAGGAGTGCCTCCACCCCCATGATTCTGCCCGGACACTGAGGTCCAGTGCCAAAGGCCTTCTGGTGGTTCCTTCACTGTGAGAAACGAACTTACAGGGAACCAGGCAGAGGGCCTTCTTGGTAGTGGTGACCGCCCTATGGAACACACTCCCCTCAGATGTCAATGAAATAAACAACTATCTAACTTTTAGAAGACATCTGAAGGCAGCCCTGTTTAGGGAAGCTTTTAATACTTTTAAACCCAGCAAGAGCGGCGGGGTATAAATAAATTCTTATTCTTATTCTTAGGCTTAATCTCAAGGCTTTTTTATTTTTATGAATCTATAGGCCACCACCCTAACAAATTTTTCTTGAACCATTGGTGTAGGCAGCATTGGGACCATTAATTTATTAATGGGTAAAACTGTCCATCAAGTGTAGATTGTTTTGTCCCATGTGAAGCCTGAAACATACTATGCCATAGTATGGGCCCAATTTTTCAGTATGTGGATCAAACAGAACTTCCATACTGAGGGCCGAACCACACCATACATTGAAAGTGCATGCCTCCCTGCAAAGAATCCTGGCAACTGTTGTTTGTTAAAGGTGGTGAAGATTGTAGCTCAATAAGTGAGGAACTACAGTTTCCAGGGTTTCTTGGAGGAATCCATTTGCTTTCATGGATATGCTTTAGATGAATGATATGGCTCTTCTGTTAGAGAGAACAACTAAAAAGTCATATTTTTTTGTAATTCTGTATTCTAGAACCTTAAATGAATTAATTGAATTTGACTCCCCCCTCCCTTAGGAGAATGTGTAACTGTTATTGAAAATATCTATGTTTCTTTTTTTAAGAAGCCACTGGAAACCAGGCCTAACTTTAAGGTAAATTTAACACTCAGTAAAGGTGATTAGATGGTAACCAGACAATGGACTCAGTAACATTAGTAAGGAAACACCATTTTGAATGTGCTATAAACATGCAATACAATACCAGAGAGTAAGAAAAAATTCTAAGCGATTTTCCATAGTGTTTTTTCTTTTCTTTTGTTACAATGATTTAATTTCTGACTTATTTATAGTGCTTTTTTCCTGTATGCAGATCCACCCCAAGCCCATTATCAACATATAACAAAGTCATTAAGCTCCTGGAGCCTCATGTTTTCAACATGAAGGAATTGCCAGATTCAATCATCATATATGATGCTGACAACAACTTTTGCATTTGCTTTAAATCTCATATAAGTCATACTAAGAATCCTCCTACCCAATCACAATTATGTGTAAATAAACAAAGACATTAAACTGGGCCGTGGCAATTAGAGTTACCAAGATGGTCTGCAGCTGTATTTTTATGAGGTATTTATCATTGTTAATATACTAAGGCAACTTCAAGTGTTTATGATAATCTGCAATATCTGAAATTGATTCAAATAGAACTCCTCACTTAAACCTTGCCCTAACTCCCAAAAAAAGCAAATGCTCATTACATGCGCAGTGAAGGAAATCAAGGCAACAAATTGCTTCTCTTGTATACTTAGATACATAACAGAACATTCATTACAAGACATATTTTGAACAAGCACTTCAATGTTACTGAAGTTATCATAGATCTGTTTGAAGCACAGTAGAGTCAAGCTACCTAATTAAGCTGAGATGGGTTCAGGAAGCTATCAAAATTTTAAAGGATTAGTCGTCAGTATATGCCAGCAATCATTTAGCTAAGATAAACTTCATAGCAAGCAGTCATAGATCATTCTGTAAAATGTGTTTATGTGATGCTACTGGCGAGAGCTGTTATCAAATTATGGAAAAAAGACAAAACACAAACAGAATTCAGGTAACTTCTGTAGGGTTTGAGACAGTCCCAAAGTTGCTTTAAAAAAAAAGTTATGCCTGCATCTTGATCTTTTTTAACATCTACAATGCAGTTCAAGGAAGAATATAAGAATGGGTTTATTCTATTGGACTTTAATTAAAAGGAAGCATTCTGAATCTCATATCAAGTATGGTATTCTTTTGAATCAGTTGTGTGGACTGAGCTTAAGAGGCATGGAATGGCAATGGCTCCATTTTCTTGAAAACTGGTCCCTAAATGTTCTGAGCATCTTGGTGAATGGCCTATGTCAGGCTTGGCAAACTCGGCCCTCCAGATGTTTTGGGACTACAACTCCCATCATCCCTAGCTAACAGGACCAGTGGTCAGGGATGATGGGACTTGTAGTTCCAAAACATCTGGAGGGCTGAGTTTGCCTATGCCTGGCCTATGTGTTTCAACAGGGTTCTGTTCTTCTTAATATCTTAATTAAACCACTGGCAGAAATAACCCAGAGGTTTGTGTTGAAGTGTCATAAGTATTGCATGTGGAATATACTCAGCTCCATCTCTCTGTTCCATCTTCTCAAACCAAGGAGGCCATTTAACTTCTGAATCAGTGCCTGGAAGCAACATTGGTCTGGATGAAGGTGAACAATTGATTTTGAATCTTTTTTAATGGGTATTCTAAGCTGCCTTTCCACAGCTCAAACAAGTTAATAAATGTTTTAAAATCTGGACCAAAACCATTGATAGCTTCTTGTAAAATATTGTACAGGTTGGGTTGAGCTATCTGCTGCTACCCAGAAGCTACTATAAGACAAAACAATTTAAGTCACTTTGAGACCCATGCTAGTGTGTGCACTAAGTTCTATCCTATGAACTGAACTTTGAGATGCTAATTAACCTAAGCCTCACTAGGTAAGGCGGCTTTATCCCACACTCACTAAGTTAAGAGCCAAACACTGAAATCAGTACTCTTATCAAGAGAACTCCAGGCACCACTGAGGTTAATCTCTAAAGTTGTGCTTTGGCATGAAATTGGCTCAGAACTTGATAAGAAAACGAATTAAGCTTCTTAATGCAGTACCAAACAGATTTAAATTTGCACCATAGATATGCCATTCTTAGAATAATAGGGAAGAAAATGGTATGCTGATATGTAATTGCAATTTGGATTCATCTTTTGTTAGCTATTTCGTTTCCTCACAATATTCTACTCCCCTACCAAAGAGATGAGCAAGACTAAGACTGTCTAAGCAAGAACAAGGGAATGGTGTAACAACACTACTTTATCAGTAGTACAAATTAGGTAATGTTTCAGGCTAACTAATGGCCAGCAATTACAAAAAAAAATATTAATTGAGGGATTTATTTTGTCAACTGATTAATTCTCTATCAAAGTCTAAGACCAACAGTTTTATTTTAAAAGCTTATCACATAATTTCATTAAAAGTTAATTATTCAAATGTGAGAACTGCTTGGCTCTTCATTATCAACGACTGATTATTACAGAATAAAAATAGCTCAGTTATTAAGGCACTGACACCATGTTCATATGGAGGCTAGGAAGTAACACCCATTGACTAACAAAACATTGTTCTACATAATGAATTCAGGATTAGAATGTAAGTAGTTTCAGATCAAACAGCCAATGGTACATTTATGTGGTGCATAAGAAATAGGATTTTGTACTTGACAAAAGACTGTAGGTGGCTTTAAAAAATCCAATTGACCATATTAAATATTAAAAATAGCTGAAAATGCAACATTTGAAATGATACCACTGTATCATATAGCAACCTGGTTAGCGCATCACAGTAAGCCATAGTTAGGGAGGGTGGAAGCTATGGCTTACCACTAATGAGCAGAATGCTGCCACATGCTGCTCAAATTACACCTGCCACACTCCTCCATTTGTTGGCCCAGGAAAAAGCAAAGTTGTTCTCATAATTTACTTCTCGCCAACCAAAATCCAAGAGAAAGTCTGTAGTGTGTGTCACTGTGAAAGCTAATATTTTGTTTCTGCTTTTAAACTATATTTTCCAGTTGTGCCCTAGCTTGTAAAACTCTGGTTAGGTTATGTTTAGCTAACAGAAGCTAGGTTCAACCAACGATGTATGATCCTGGATTTTTCATCAACCATAGCTTAAGCTAAACAGGGTGTAGTATGTTGTCTCTTTTGGCTTGCCATACCAGGAACTGTTGAATCAGGTCTCATGAAGTGAGCAGTTTAGGTTCTGCTCTGCATTATAAGTTGCAACCTGCTGTTTGGTTTGTTCCCTTAATAAACTATTTTATACTAAAGGACTTGCTGTTTATATCCTCCATGTGGCCTTTTCTCTGTGATTTCAAGTCAGGAAATGGTGGGAAACTATAGTTAAATTAAAACCAGAAGTATGAGAAAGTACACAAGTTTGAGGTAAGAAGGTACTGCAGTTTAGTGTTTCATTCAGTTCAGCCAATGGGACTTCTTACACTTCTCAAACTAATGGTCAGTTTGTTCAAGGTCTATTTTGATGGGTGCTTTATAATATGAAGCCATCATATGGTTAATTACAACACAGAGAGGCCACATCTATGTCCGCAACAAACCCATTATTATAGTTTATTTGCTATTTCAAACTGACACACTGACATACTTGTTCTATTACAGCTTAAACGACACAGGATAGTATAATATGGCCATCTTCCGCACCCATCTTCCCCCTTGCTCCACTTCGTTGACTTCTCAATCATGTCAATAAAAAGGGGCCTTACTTTTCTTTTCTGTTGGGGTATAAATAGTAACTGAAGCAATCAGTTCCCGCTCGGCTAATTATGGAACATGTCAGTTTTACGGCAAAATATAGTTTGAAATGAAGCTGTCTAACCTATGCTTAAGAAATTATCTAGTATGAGATGATTTGAAAAACATAATCATTCCACTCCGGAGCCCAAGTATGCATGTGGAGCTTCTAATATTGTTGTGGAGGAAGCTCTGAAGTACACAATGGTACTCACAGCCTGAAAGGAAGCTGATCCTTTTTCCTTGGGAAACTTCCTACATGAACAGCAGAGATTGCAGAGCCTTTGTACCTTGGCTGTGATTTGACAAGCACTTCATCCTTAAGGCAGAACATAGATCTTTATAAGTTTGAATATGAATTATTGGGATGAATGATGTATCAGATTCTACTCAAGGTATGTTCTCAGAATGCAATAACTGTTAAGGCATGATCACAATTTTCCTGAAAACTATAGTCATTTTACAGACTTCAGGTTCATCCACACTTCAGGTTGTCTTGCTGCTTCCCCCTTGGGGAAACCCGATATTTACCACTGAATCAGAGCAAACATCAGTTGGGTTTTGGATTGACGTTTGTTCCAGTAAAGAGCAGGTCTTCCTGGGAAAAGCAGTGCTGCAAATGGAAAACCAATCAGACCCATGTTTTTTAGGCACAAGACAAGTGGAAGTGTGGATGACCCCTTAAAGAAACTGGGGGTGGAGACACCTATGTGTATTACAAAGTAATCTGAAGTTCACAAAAGGGTAGTGTTGCAAAAAAACAAACAAACACAAAAACACCTTGGTAAGTACAGCTACATATGAATAACCAAAATAATCCTTGTGTCTGCTACCCCCACCTTTTGGGGGGAAAGGACTATTGTCATGTCCAAGGAGGCTGCCAAATGATTCCAACACCTGAGACAAATGTAACTTTGCTTTGTTCATGGAGAATGATGCTAAACAAAACAACCGAATCCCTGCTCTACTGAGTTTAAACAATCTTGTAAAATAAACACATGCTTTAGCTACTCTGGTTTATCCAATTTTTGAAGGCTGCAGTTCTTCACTTTTCTAAGCAGTACCACTGGAAGTTGAAAATTACCACTACTATTGGTCTGAGAGTGTAATAAACCATTCATGCTACTACTGTCCCTCTGTACACTTCATGTTCTGAATACAAAGAAAAGAGAGCGATTTGGGAGAGGATAATTAAGAGATGTGAATACCTTGGGGAGAAAATTAAACAGAAAAACTTTTGCCTTTTTCCTCAATATGTGTGTGTTTTGTTTTGTTTTTAAGGGGGGGGGGGGCGTACAGAATATAAGAAGATCCTGATGGATGAGACCAATAGCATAACTAGTCCAGCATCCTATTCTCACAATGGCCAACCAGATGCCTGTAGGATTCATGTGCAAGAGCCCTCTCCCATTCTTTGGTTTCCAGCAACTGGTATTCAGAAGGCAGAGTGTAGCTATCATGGCTGTTGTTGTTGTTTAGTCATTTAGTCGTGTCCAACTCTTCGTGACCCCATGGACCAGAGCACGCCAGACACTCCTGTCTTCCACTACCTCCCGCAGTTTGGTCAGACTCATGTTTGTAGCTTCGAGAACACTGTCCAACCATCTCGTCCTCTGTCGTCCCCTTCTCCTTGTGCGCTCCATCTTTCCCAACACTAGGGTCTTTTCCAGGGAGTCTTCTCTTCTCATGAGGTGGCCAAAGTACTGGAGCCTCAGCTTCACGATCTGTCCTTCCAGTGAGCACTCAGGGCTGATTTCCTTAAGAATGGATACGTTTGATCTTCTTGCAGTCCATGGGACTCTCAAGAGTCTCCTCCAGCACCATAATTCAAAAGCATCAATTCTTCGGCGATCAGCCTTCTTTATGGTCCAGCTCTCACTTCCATACATCACTACTGGGAAAACCATGGCTTTAACTATACGGACCTTTGTTGGTAAGGTGGTGTCTCTGCTTTTTAAGATGCTGTCTAGGTTTGCCATTGCCTTTCTCCCAAGGAGCAGGCGTCTTTTAATTTCGTGACTGATGTCACCATCTGCAGTGTTCATGGAGCCCAAGAAAGTAAAATGTCTCACTGCCTCCATTTCTTCCCCTTCTATTTGCCAGGAGGTGATGGGCCCAGTGGCCATGATCTTCAAACCATATTTTGCATTCTCCTCTTTCACCCTCATTAAAAGGTTCTTTATTTGCTCCTCACTTTCTGCCATCAAGGTTGTGTCATCTGCATATCTGAGGTTGTTGATATTTCTTCCGGTGATCTTAATTCTGGCTTGGGATTCATCCAGCCCAGCCTTTCGCATGATGAATTCATGGCTAGTAGCCAGCAATAGCTATTGACAGCCCTCTCTGCCATGAATTTGTCCAATCCTCTTTTAAAACCATTTAGGTTGATGTTCACCATGGCCTCCTGTGGGCGCAAGTTCCATAGTTTAGGCACTGCATGAAGAAGTACTTTCTTTCATCTTAGTCCTTCAGCATTCAGCTTCATTGGGCATCCACTAGTGCTAGGGTTCTGATCAAAATATTTCTTTATCCACTTTTCCCATGCTGTGCATAATGTTACAACCTCTTAAACTCCAGTCATTATTGGAAATGCTTGATGTGGACCTATATAGACATTCTTAAAGTGTTCTTTAAAAATGTGTTTGCATATTTGTTTCAAACATGTTAGGCATCATGTAAGGTTTAAGTGAACCACACAAAGTTCCTCAGTCCGTTTCTCCAAGCTATTCATGAAGTTGATAGATTAATGCCATCAGAGAGTTATCTACAGTACAGAAATCACAGCTGGAGGAAAAAAGTGTTTATTAAAGTTAACAGTAAGATCTGAAAATTTCTTCTGATCTTGTTAGTGTGCTTTATCAGCAGCATCTTGCTTCACAACACCAACAAAACAAAGCACACAAAAGCATTGTGTTACCTGCCAAACACTAAGCAAGCTGGCTCTCCTGACAAAGGAAAGCCATAACGTTACAATGGAGGAAGGACTTTTAAATGTCTATTCTTGCATGAATTCACACTGAAAGGTGATATGCAAGCGAGGCTGTGTAAATTCAATTCACAGCTGCTGGCTGACAACATGCTGACATACACAAACTGTGGAGCACATTTGTCTGGAATCCAGGGAGTCTAACAAGCTGACAGTAACATTACCTTTTACAGGGAAACAAGGATTCAGGGGTAGGCAAAATTGCAATTCTTTTTTTCTCTTTAAAAGAGCTCTCCAGCACACTTGAGGATATCTTTAGATTTTACTCAGCAGCATAGGAAGATGAGAATGTGTCATTTTGCTTGTCAGAAGTAATCTCTTTCTAAGCACAAAGCAAAAACACTTCTTTGATCCTTGCTATACTACTTATTTATAAAGCAATTCCCATTGAATAATATGGACAATTACTATGTAAGGGAAGACTAAGCCTGTTAGCTTCTTTCACAATTTTTAATTATTGAGACCAGAATGGAAACACAAACCAAAGTGTGAATCTTCAGCTATATGGGGGGTTTGGGGGGGGCTGGGTTGAGTGGAGGAAATAGCCTACTAGGATCTTTGGGGGCTGGGGGAATATTTATTTATTTATTTACCAGATTTCTAAATTGTCCTCATCACATTGCAATCCCAGGGCATTTCCCCAAAGAATATCTAAATACAAATACAGTATGCATATCATAAATAAAATACTAATATAATAAAACAAAGTTAAACCTTCTCAATTAAAAAAGAGAGCAGTAAATCACAGCAAAACCTACCCGCTAAAACTAAGCAAAACCAGCTCATCCAAAGGCATGGAAGAACAGATATGTTTTGATGAGGCAACAGAAACTCACAAGCACTGTAGTAATTTGACTTCCAGGGGAGCAAATTCCACAGCCCTGTCAACCAGCAGCTATCCTTTGTCCATAGCAATGTTACCACACAATAAAGGATAGAGGGTGTGTGATGAAGTCAGTAACAGCAGTGCTGAAGCCACAGGTAGGTCCTCCCATTCACAGTAATGGACTGGCTAGACGCATAGGAGTGGTGGAAGGCACCAGCTGGGGAACCCCCAAGGGAAGAAGGGTTAGAGCCTGGGATTGGTGATGGGATGATGATGAGTTGTCAGAGGGAGAAGAGGAAGCAGACTGGGAGGAAGTGTCAGAAGCTGAAGAGGCAACAGAATTTAGTGAGCAGGAAGAGGCTGGGGCAGAGAGCAGTCTAGAATCAGAGGCTGGAGAGGATGGTGGGGAGGAGACAAAGATGAGGAATGCTGCTGAAGAATCCAGGGAGTCCTCACAACTGCCTCACTGGGGCAAGAACTACTGGAAAGAGTTGCTGTGATCACTAGGCCTGCACTATTTCTTTGAATAGTTAACTTCACTGACATCAGTATATATTTTTTATTGCTGACCTACTCCTGACTCCAGCTCCCAATAATCCAGGTGCAGACTAGAAGTAGAAATTTCTTTCTTGGGTTTATTCTCTAGTCCCAACTGCAACTGCCTGGCTCACAGTATAAAATCTGACCCCAGCACAGCTGAACAGCACCTGGGCCCAGAAAGCCACCAACTGTGTGCTGTACAAGACTGGGCTCCCTCCCTCTGTGTGCTTCCAAGCAATGGTACAAATGGGGATTCCCAGTTAGTTGGGACCCAAGGCTTGGTTCATTTGACTGTATAACTGAGGAGTGGTTGTTGAAAACAAACCAAACAATAGAGAGGGGGAAAAACACAAATGTCAACTAACCATCAAGCATTTCTGAAAAAAGAAAAAGTGTGGCTTGGAGAAGTTTTTGAACAGATTTCTATGTCTTAGATTCAGGGGTATTTTTTTTCCTGGAAAGAAGCTGTTATCTTAAACAGTCTATTCCAACATTTCTGTAAAAGTCAATCTGTGGCAACTAACAATCCACAGGTTTTAAAAATGATATAACAAAAACAATCAAAACTGGCACCAGAAATGCAAGCATCAGGATCCCATTGGACAAAAACCTGCAGCACCCCGTCCACTTTTTACAGTCCTTCTCTAAACCACAAGCAAATGTCTACTATAAAGACTGAGCAGCAGCAGGCTATTTAAAATGCTTTGCAGTTTTGTTTGTACATGGAAAAGCAATCATTCCTGCATTGCAAGTCACAGAATTAAGCTGAAAACCAAGCAGTGCACTTCATGAAACAGAACAACTCAGCATTAGTAGAAGCTGACAGAGCCTACAAGAGAAGTAAAATCTAGTGTGCAAGTACTATAGTTGTGATAGGTTTGGCTTCCGAAAACAACCAGTCTCAAGCAAATGAAGACATGAACTAAAAAAGTAAACTAAAGAGTAGTTACAAAAGTTAGTCAATTGACCATTAGCAAAATAGTACATGCATGTGCATTACTCAATGAGTTTATCACTCAGTTGATGTGCCATTTGTTCCATCATACCCATTTCACACGGGGCCAGATAAGTCCTTTAGAGGTGAAAAGATTTTGGTGCCCCCCATATGTTTTTTCCCCAGCAATTCTAAACCATAAAATAAAATCTATCCCCTTCCCCCAATTGATGCAAAAACCTTCATGTATGCTGAAATGTACATGCAGGTATTCCATGTACAACACATTATTTCACATTATTTTGATCTACACTAGTAGGATGCCCCCGATTTAGCTGGGAATAAGTAATAAAAAGAGAACATAAAAAATGTGGGAAGAGTGTATGGTGTGGAGCAGGCTTCCTCAGACTCGACCCTCCAGATGTTTTGAGACTACAGTTCCCATCATCCCTGACCACTGGTCCTGCTAGGTAGGGATGATGGGAGTTGTAGGCCAAAAACATCTGTAGGGCAGAGTTTGAGGAAGCCTGGTGTGGAGTATAAGGAACTTGGAAACTCTGTATCTGAAACACTCCGCAGTGCTTCCATGAATATCCAACACCACTGGGTGGAACACAAAATAATTGGGACAAGGTCCACATATCTTCTATAATATCTACTGCTACTCTAGAAGAAAAAGTCCTCCTCCTCCTCCTTGAACTCTCACTCCCTAGTACTAGGGGTACTCAGATAAATGACATTTCCCAGCACCCCTAGTGCCTGGGATACTGCCATAGGAAGGATAGATCTCCCGTTCTGTGCCATGCTAAATACATTACATTAAATAAGTGATACCTACATCTTATTTTTGTTACCAATAAATGCAACATGTTAGTGTCCAATAAACTTAGGCAATACCATCAAAGAACTGGAGATAAATCTGAAATATTAATTCAGGCTGAAATTAATCTGAAGTGCCATTACATGCTGATATATGTGTGTATGCCGTCTATTTATTAATTTGTATCTTCTCTCCATGTGTATAAGATGAACCATCTCACTATGCTTTATAAATCAAAGATGCTATCAATAATAATCTTAATATATTCTTCTGAAGTAGCAGAAGGAATTAATCTTGAACTCTCTTTTTGAACCAGAGATACAAAAAAGAGAGAAGAAGAAGAAGAAGAAGAAGAAGAAGAAGAAGAAGAAGAAGAAGAGGAAGAAGAAGAAGATACACCTAAAGCAAATATCTTTTCCTGTAAAGATGACACTGAGTAAACCACAGGTCTTTTAATTCTCACATGAAGGCATCCTGTGTGACTTGAGGATCATCTCCAAAAGGTTTAAAATTCCACTGAAGATATTGGTGCATTTTACATTACTGATATAGTACCTGAACAGTGTCCATGCAGGTAAACAAGATAAATATTTCTCAGAGTGATTGTACTTAGCTCCTTCATCAATATCTTGTGACTTGCCACTGCTTATTATTTATATATTTAGGCATGCTATACAACACCTACCCTCCTAAAAGAGCCCAGGGCAGCTGATGTCAACTGATAAAACAATAAAATATATTTTAAGTATCTTTAAAAAAACTTTAAAATAATGCCAGTACAATTCCAAAAGACTTGTTGGGAGAGGAAAGTCATCAGTACGTGCAGAAAAGACAACTAAGATGGCACCTGCCTAATATATAAGGGGAAGGAATTTCAAAGGGTAGGTACCACAACACTAAATGCCCATTTCCTATATTGTACAGAATGGACCTTCTGATAAGGTAGTCTCTGCAGAATGCCCTCATTTGCACAGCTCGGGGATCAACTGGGTATATGAACTGGGTGAGACAATCTTTTGGGACTTTCACTGTTGAAATTACTAATTTAACATTTTCCAATGGGAAGTACTTCCCCTACTTTCCTCCTCTTTGTTGAGGTTTGCCAAGGAATCTATACCCAGTCCTCTACGCTGGTCCTAGGTGACATCAAATCCAATCATTTTCAGAACCACCTATATGCTGATAGCATGAAGCTCTGTTTCTCCTTGTGCAAGCACTGGTCTCCAACTGCCTATCAGATACTTCCGCTAAGAACTGTCATTTCCATTTCCAATGTTCTCTTGTTCAAAATGGAACTTCTTATATTTCACCCCAAGTCTTCCGCTCACTTGTACTCTCTCCATATCCATTGAGAGGTCACTATCCCCGCTAGGATCAGGTAAGAAATCTTGGCTTTGAATTAGTTTTCTCACTCTCTTTTACACTACATAATCAGCTCATAACTAAGCCACTGTTGTGTCTTCTGGTAAAACACTGTAAAACATGCCCTTCCCTCTCATCGTTTGGTCATGCCCCCTAGACTACAACAACCTTCCCCTCCCTGGCTTCAGTCCTCTCAGCTCTGCCTCAGTTCTTCAAGCAAAATTGCTTGTCACTCTCAACATACGAATGATGTGTCACACTACTTAAAACCTACACCAGCTTCGTCGTCATCCATTGCCTCCCTCCTCCCATTTTGAATTTTAGATTTGTAAACTCTTTGGAGCAATCATCAACTGTGTTTTTCCTCACCCCTGGCTCTGATCACCATGCAAACAATTGATGCTGCCATAAAAATAAATCCAATAGAAATTGGAATAAAAATAGCCCCAAAGATTGAAATGTAAGCAAAAAACGCACCTCCAAATAATCTGTGGAAAAATGGATACAAGAGAAACAGCATCTTGAGATGTAAAATCTGAAATGGACAGTTAAGCCACAAAATATTTTGAATCAGAAAAATAGCATTCAAAGCCTGTTTGGCGTTGTTTTATTAAGACTCTTTAAAACTGACTATCTGACAGAGCTACTGCACAAAAATCATTTTTTCCCAGTCATTTCGACAAGATTCTCTGTAGCTAATCTAGACTAAATGTTGTAGATTATTATAACCTAATTCACGTATTTCAGAATTCAATCATCCACCCTATTAAATTTTCTCATAGTCACTTTATAAGCAGTCAAAAGCAGTCCAATTCATTTGAAGCTATAGTGACAAATAAGCAGGGCACTTTGAGCCTGTGTAATGGAACAGTTATAAAAAACAGCTTTAAACAAAATGAACAGTAATGCACAATCACCTTGCACAACAGGAATCAAAATAACCTGCAAACTTCTTTATTATTAATATTTCAGTTGAAAGTGTTGAGACTTTCAACTAATAATAATAATAATAACAATGTTTATAGGTTGTTTTGATTCCTATTGTGAAAGGTGATTGTACATTACTGTTCAAAGAAGAAGGGGGTGAAGCACCAAACATACAGAATGTGAAGAAAACACATTTCTTCCAACATTCAGAATCCTGCAGAACAGTTAGCTATACCGATAGAAGTTATTTTCATTGCAGCAAGTACCCTAAACAAAACAGAAATCAATAAATGTTCAGTTTGAATTCACAACATGTACAAAGGATAGACAAAATGAAGTACACTACCCTTAAGATAGTGGGTGCTTTATTCCCCTACCATTTTAATTACTATCCCCCGATTAAATAGAAACCCACTAAGCGCGCATGTTACAGTGAATGCCTGCAATTTACTTCAGCAGTCACATACCAATGCTGCCGATCTCATTCAAATATTATGAAAGTCCAAACACACTAAAACACATGAACATCTATATGTCTGCACTTAGCAGTGCTCGGGAAATGGAAAAAATATATAAATCGATTTTCCTGCATTCATATCTTGAATTGTCTGCACTGAATTGTCGTTTCCCAGCATACCTCATACTTTCACAGTTGTAATATGCCAATCAATAAACCTTACATTATTATTTGATGCAAAACAATGTATGTCTACCTGGTGTGGGGAACCTTTGGTCCATCATATGCTGGTGAACTACAGCTCCCATCCTTCCTAGCCATTGGCTGTGCTTGCTGGGGCTGATGGGAGTTATATCAGTAACATCTGGAAGGCCAAAGGTTACTGAGACCTAATACACATTAAAAAGAAGATCAGATTGGCATTTTTGCATTCCTAGTTGCTCTCTCCACATATAATTACAGTGGTCATGGAGTTCTAACCCAAGCCAACTCTAATCCCAGCCTAGCTGCCCTGGCAAGGGTAACCCAGATGTTTACACTTTTGAGTCCTTTCTGCTTGTTTCTTCCCACTCATCAATATGAACAAAGGCTCATCAGGGCCCAGATTGGTTTTCCACACGAATGCACCCCTAAGTGCAAGTCATTTAGTAAATTAGAGTGCATCTAAGCATGCACAGAGTGCATCTTCCTCACTACTTTGTTTTTAGAAGCTGCCCCAACACATATTTGATTGGCAAGATGGGATATTCTAACTGGGAATCTTTAGTTCCAGCACCTATCTTTTTAGAAACTATGTAATGTTCCTTGCACACTTAAAAACTATATCTGGGTGATCATGGCATGTCTTTTAGGTTGCTGCAAAATAAGATACAATTAAAGCTTGTAGCACCCATGCTACCATGCAAAGAACTGCAGCCTATGTAGATATGGTATTTTTTGCACAGGAAGGTGACATGTGGACATGAGAAATCTAATAGAGCTTTGTTTCTGATGATACCCAAAACAGGGAGTCTGAAAATACCGTGGTTCTACAGCAGCTGTCAAGACTGCTCTGTTGAATTTACTTGATTAATCACATTCTACATTCAGATTTATTTTAGGCTTTCCAGTACACTGTTACTGTTATACAGTAGAGGCCAAAAAAAGGGGCCGGTTGGATTTGACACTAAATAAAGAAAAAAGAAGGGGGTGGAATAGAAGTGAAAGTTCTTTACATTGTAAACTATGGTCTGTATTGGTGAACTCTGGGAATCATGCGTCTTTTTCCCAAAAAATGTATTTAAATGAGATATTCACTTTAAAAAAGAGTATCATAATTGATTGAAAACTCAACATTTATTATAGAGCAATAAATATAAATTGCTGCTATGGCTATATGACCTTAGGATTTTATTCCTTCTTGCTACCTTAAGCTGCTTACGTAGACTAATATTTTAAAATATCATCTTGATTTCTTAAATAATCAATCGGGAAAAATAGTTGTATAAATAATTTATAGCCACAACTAATAATAAAATCAGACTATGAAAATTTATAGACGTGCAACCTGCATGTTATCACAACTGCTAGTTTTTACATTCTGCCCTCTAACTGTAGATTCGAAATCTCTTTTATCCTCATCCATTCTACCAAACCTAATTTCGGTACCTGACCAATGCACGTTTCCTCTTGTCTCTGTTTTTTCCTCCTTGAGCATAGCAAAGCAGAAAAACCAGAGCTGAATTACAAAAAGGCATAAAAAGAGGGGGAGAGAGGAGATAGGTGCTTCGACTGAGAAACAGATTGTCTTTCACTGGGATTGCTCTCTCTCTCTCTAGTGCTAAGGTTTAGAAGAAGAAAATACCATTTCATTCTAACTTTGCCTTTATAAATCCATCTATTTAATGGCAGAAAGTAAGACATCAAGCGAATGCATAATAGTCCAAGTCTAATTCAAAGCAGTATACAGAGACTAATGTCAAATCTTACCTAGCAACAATGACAGAAACAAACAAAAATATATCATACCCAGGGAATTCAATGGTACTGCAACAGTCACTAGTCTGCTCAAAACTCAGAACTATCACCAATCATACATCTACAATGCACCCACATTGGTGAATACAGGGCCTCTATATATGTAATTTAAGGTATATTACACAATGTGTTGTGTTTTTTGTTTTGTTTTGCTCAGCTACACTGCAATTTCCGTAAGTTTCACAGCTGGCCTGCAAATTAAAAAAGAAACACACACAAGGTGATAGACAGCTCTTTTCTAAGGTCTCACAAGCAGAATTTAAAACCCCCTAGGTTTAAACTTTTCAATTTGCTACTTAACAGTTGAATAAACAACAGATACCCAGTACTGTATGTTTCCTATCGAATCCACTCTTCAAAGCAATATGAAACCCCTTAAATGCTTCTGCTCCATCAATCAAAATGAAACTTGAATTAAGACTACTAGTCAGACATCTGTTTTGCTTGCTTTTTTTGTACCCACTTTTCAGAGTAGATAAAAAATGATTATTTCTTACAAAAATAATACACCCAGGTGTTTCTGTTTTAAAAAGGATGTAAAAAACTTTAAACGATAGACTTTCTACATTTGTTTGCTGTTTTTGTGTGGGTAGGACTGGTTCAGGGAAAGTGTGAAGCATGAAGAAGCAACCCTAGGAAGAAGGGAATGCAACAGTTGTCCATTATGCCTATCCCATGTTTCCTTATATGGGCTGAAATCCTACACCCACTTGACAGGGAATAAGCTGCATAGCAACAAACAGATTCAAGATGATGATGATGATGATTACCCCGCCCATCTGGCTGGGATTCCCCAGCCACTCTGGGTGGCTCCCAACAGAATATTAAAAACATGTTAAAACATCAAACATTGAAAACTACACTAAACAGGGCTGCCTTTAGATGTCTTCTAAAAGTCAGTTGTTTATTTCCTTGACATCTGATGGGAGGGCGTTCCACAGGGCAGGCACCACTGCTGAGAAGGCCCTCTGCCTGGTTTCCTGTAACCTCACTTCCCACAGTGAGGGAACCACCAGAAGGGCCTCAGAGCTGGACCTCAGTGTCCGGGCGGCTGCAAGAGTGAAACATAGGTTGTTGTACGCACTATAGCTTTGAATTACATTCAAAACACATTCTTTCTCTCAAAGAATTCTGGGCTCTGTAGTTTGTTAAGAGTTGCTGGGAATTATAATTCTGTGAGGGGTGAACTGCAATGCCAGAGACTTCTTTAAGAGAAAGAATGTGTTCTAAAGGGTTGTGTGTGTGTTTGTGTGTGAACATCATGGATGGTGAACCTGTGGTCCTTCCACGTATCACTGGACTACAACTCTCATAAATCCTGGCCAATGTCCATGCTGGTGCCTGATGGGAGTTGAAGCTCAAAAACATCAGGCGGGCTGCAGGTTCTCCACCATGTAAATAATACTCTGTTTTGCTAGAAGTGACATGGTTCATGATCCAATTTGCACCATTGTTTAAGAAATTCAAGAGGGAAATGAGATCTAAATCAATCCACCCTGCTGCTTTCACAAGAGGTCAAGAAGTAGTAACAGAGGCTTTTAAGTTAGGTCAGAAAAAGGAATCCATATCTTTTTCATTTTTATTTTAAATAGCTGGCAGGTATCCACCCTACAGCACAAGCATACATTAATTGTTTTTCGCTAGCCTGCACCCAACAAAACAATCCACAATTACACTAGTTCAGGCATAGGCAAACTCAGCCCTCCAGATGTTTTGGGACTGCAGTTCCCATCATCCCTGACCACTGGTCCTGTTAGCTAGGGATCATGGGAGTTGTAGTCCCAAAGCATCTGGAGGGTCAAATTTGCCTATGCCTGCACTAGTTAATAGGCTTCCCAACAGTGAGCCTGATAGTTATATCTGGAAATGTTACAAAATGCAGGATGGGGAAGAGTCTCCACACCCTGACTCACTCTGAGAGCTGCTCCCACAAAGTAGGTCAAGTTTAAAAAGTTGATACAATCAGATCATGTTCCTGTGTGTTTGAAGTTCTTTTTTTAATGAATATACATTTTGCCTTAAAGTTATAAAACCCTTTTGTTCTGCTCTGTGTGCAAGTTCTAACAAGTTGCAATTTTTTAAAAAAACTATTTAATTTATGTGAATTAAATTTGCTGCCAAGGATAAGAGATTTGCCAAACAGCTCTGTTTTTGGAACAGGTAACATATTTCAGAACCCTTTTACTCTATTTGCAAATATAATTGCCTAGGAAACTTCCATAAACAAATGGATACTTTTTACATTACAGATGAAAATACCAATACTGTACTGTTTTGTAAATTGGCTTTAGTAAGACCTTAAAAATGTAGGGAAACAGATGTATCCAAATAATTCATAAGTATTCTCATTGACTTACATATCGTAACCCTGCATATATTATTAACTGGTACTCTTTTTTAAAAGAGTAAAACAGCAATGAACAGAAACAATAAAGTCGATGAAGTATCTTTTTCCAGAAGTATGAAACACAATATATTTTACCCAGTGTGGGAAATTCAAAACATTCTTTTTGAAATCCCCTGTTGCCCTAATTAAAAATTATGAAGTATCAAGAGGTATTCTTGTCATGGAATTAACCAAAATTCCCAAACGAATTCTCATTACATTTCAGTCCAATTAGGCAAACTAGCATTCCAAGGTTCTTAAGATTTTGTAAAGTGCTTTTGGACTGTCTCCCCACACATATTTGCGCATTTTAATAAAAGCAGCTTAAAACAAATAGTGGCAGCAACAAGAAAACCAGTATCTTGGGGCTGCATAGAACCCTGTAGAACTGTTTTCCTACAAAAATGTGCTGCAGTTTTCCATAATATTTCTGCAAAGATGCTTTTGGGTCAGTATATGACATGTGGCTATTTGAGGGAATGCTTTCAACTCAACTTTAAATTTTACCTTTTTGCATGTTATAAATATAGAGTTTTTAGAATCACAAGAACAGTTACATAATGCAATATGTATTATTTTGGTGTGTCGTAGGGGAGAACCTTTAATTATATTTATAGTACACACACACAAACACGTATATACAGCAAGATCCATCATAAAAATAAGATGAGTGTGTTGCATATAAGCAAAGCTTTATAGTTAACAAATTTATAAAGTGTTTATTACTGTCTCTATATCACATCTAAATTACCACAGCAACAAGGATAGCATTTAAAGTGTTGGTAAACAACATCGTATGGATATATGATCCCATCAGTTAGAATATTTTGAATTATTAGTATGATGGTGGGAATGGAAGTTAAACAGGAACACACACATACACTTGGTGAATCAGCAGTGGTAAATGGAAGCTTGATTATCCACATATAAGGGGAGGCAATTCTACACACAGCTCTTCATGTTTATTGACATCACAAATTTCTAATGACCTAACCCATTTTCTAGCTGGACTCACATTCAGTATTGTCACTTCTCCTCCCAACTTTTAAGCCAGTCAGGAGGAAAGGGGAGTCTTGGTTAAGTTTCCATTTCCCTTCAGTTGCTAGGTTCTCAAGATGTATATTTGTCTGTTCTGTACACGGTATCCTGAGCAAAACATCCCCTTGTACTTTCAACCTTCCTGTGAACTTTTGATCTGCCTATGCCTGAAAGCCTTTAAAACAAAAAGCTATAGTTTTACAACCAAAAACTCAACATAAATGGCTAAAAGCCAACACGTACCAGTGTTCATTAGATGTGTCACATTAGCAGTGCCCCAAAAGAGACAAGTGACTAAGATTATGTGCCCAGTTGCATGGAATATTTTTTTAGTCACCACAGGTGATCAGGTAAATGCGTATTTACAGGTCTGAGCTGGTCTAAACTGAGGTTGGAAATTAAAGGTGCTTTGGGCTAGGCTTTCAAACTCTAAAACATTAATATTTACCTAACTAACATGAACCTTACTAGCATAAGCCTGTGCAAAGGCCATTTGTGTATTTGCAGGCTATCATTCACACCTTTTACTTGCAGACTTTTATACAATCTGCCTTCATTTTTAACCAGCTTTATCAAGACAGAACTACAGCACCATTATTATATTTTCTTATTCAAACAGCAAATTCTATTCAGTGGAGACATTATATATTTTAAGGAAGATAATTACAAATTAGGACATTCAATATAGTTCCCTGATAGCAGTAATATGATAAGGAAACAGCTTGTCTTGTTACTAACCTCAATATGTATTTCTGATACCTGGAATATATGCAGAAGACATTCTCAACACACTATAAAAATATACTGCTCAAACAAACTCTTGACATTTTAGATCACCATTTCCCATGAGAAAAACACTTAAATGGGATACAAATCTATCCAAATGAAGATCATGTCAGCAGCACTAAAGCAGCCTTGCAGTACATGATTTCCATTGCAATAACTCTGGAGACAGAAAATCAAGTGTATTTTTAACTCATGTCTCCCTTTCTCATATCCGATTTTATGGAGATTTGTAGCACAAATCTTCAATGCATGACTACATAATTAATATCCATGTTTATTTTATTAACCTCCGTAATTCTTGTGACAAATATTCTCTTTTCTGTGTTCTGTGGATATTGAATAACGACACAAAGTATACACAGCCACATTACTAAGGCAGTTTCACACAATCCCAAAACAATTGAAAATATATTCATTTCCAATGCTGCAAAGTTCCTAGCACAATCTGGGCCTTTGTGAAAGCTGAAAATCTGAGGTTGGTACTGGGAAAATAACCGTCCATGATGTGTTGAACTGCAGCATATTCTCATTAGTGGAAGAGTAAAATAAATTTTTTTTTATTTATTTTCATATTCTCTTCCACATTTCAACCCACTTCTCTCCAACAGATGGCAGATCCTAAAAAGCAGCAGCCATTGGTGGCCGGCAGAGTGGAGTGAGGTGGCATTGCTTACCTGGCTTCCCAACAGGTCACTGCTGGTAACTGAGAGGGGAATGGGGGGGACGGGACAAAGCAGTGGTGTGGTTTGATCCACTGCTATGCCTGCATTGCACCCATCCAACATTCCCTCCATTGCCCCTGCTCCACATCACAGCTGCCTCTCCTCTCTGCTACCTCTCCCTGTCCAACACCAGCAATGACCTCCGAATTGGGAAAACATTCTGCCCTTCCAGCTATTTATGGAAGCTGCAACTACAGAAACCTCTTTTTACACCCACCTGATACAATAGCATCATGGATAAATTGAGGCCTTTAGTCAATTGTCAAGAGACTGAGCTGGGGCATAGGCAAAAGATAGCCTCCGGGTTGTGTTTGGTCCAAGCCACTGAGGTTGCATTGAGGTAGTTTCCTCTTTCCTTTGTAATAAACCAATATTTCTTGTAGAATATTTGTGAGAGTGTTTCTTGGGTGTACAGCTTTGATTAGGTGTACACTTAGAACAGCATGCACTTGTCTCCATGCAAAAGGTTTCATCACTCATTGAAAAAATGTATTGGGGATCATATGTGGGGTAGACTGACATAGGGGGTGAATGCATGTAGCAGTTTCCCACAATGGAAGGCTTTTCCATTGTTGCAGAGAAGCGCTCTGAGGAGAAAAAAAATGTCAGCTACCACACATCTACCCTGAAATTCAGAATGTAGGGGAAAGGCACATCTTTCTTAGTCCAGCATCTTGTTCTCACAGGAATATGATACAATATAATACAAAATCTTTTTAAAAATTAAAATTAATGTAACTCATTTGACACCAAACTCCAGGAAATGAAGATAATACCACATGGTTGGAGCACACCTGGGTTTGTAGGTATAAGCACAGGCAATGAGTTCTGAATTGCTGAGGTCCCCTATTGAATGCATTTTATGTGCCAGGCAACCCCATGTCCTCTGGTCACTAACAGATGAGATAGCCCTGAGTGACAAGGGAATGCCTGTCTCTATAGATGAGAGGGCCTCCCAATCATTTCTGGATTCATGTGAATCTATGACGGTCCAGAAATCCAGTAAACATCAAGTCTTCAAGTTTCCACCTCATTTAGGTAATAATGCTTCTATACTACAGCCCTGTAAAGGCAGCAAGACTACGCATAATAGAAAAGCAATTAATACATCCAAGGGAAAGACAATGCTACTGGAACCAGACATATTTCTGCAGAAGAATAGCAGGTTAGCAAAAAGTAGCCTGCACTATTTGCTGACATTCCTGTTCTAAAAAGTTGTGTGTGTGTTTTAAGTCTCTAGTTACCTGATTGAGCACTTCAGAAGCAAGCACTTATCAAATGTAACCTAAGCACAGATCAATTACAGTGGCAGCTTCTGTAATCTACGGTCAGCCATGGATACTCTCTAAGGGCCAATCCCCCCAAGCAAGCCCCACTGCAGTTAATGAGAAAGTTAAAAAGGCAAATTTGACTTCTACTTTGTATACCTTGAAGAGTCGGTATAAAATTAATTTCCACTCTGTTAGAGTAATTTATTTTTAAGACAGCAAATTTCTTGAAGGAGAGCAGTCTCCAGCACCATTTCTGAAAGTGCTTATTGATTATCAGCCAGACCTAACAAGATATTTGACTTCTTGAAACTGTGCTTAATTTCTTTGTCACTGTGCTGCATTTTTCTGATCTGAATTCTTTTCCGGTACTTCTGCCTTCAGAATGTCACTCTCTCTTTGACTTAATATTCCAGAAAGGTGCCCAATAGCTTTTTAATTAAGAATAATAATTATATGCAAAGCAATGTATATATTATGAGAATACAATAAACACAGAAGATATATGCATGCTAGGCAACAAGGATGCATTCAAAGCAGCCAATAAAGTCTATTGATAATATATCATTGCCTTTATTAATCTAGTGCCCTCCGGATGTTTTTGGACTACAATTACCATCAACCCTGACAAATGCACAATGTTGTAGTCCAACATCATCTGGAGTTTAACAACTGAATGGCAACACTACAAACTCCTAAATGAAACTAGCTGGGCCAAGAAGACTCTTCACATAGGGAATTCTACCTGCATAAATATAAAATGCAACGTAGAGAGTATCAAGTGCAAATGCACATTTTGTAGAAGCAATAAAAGTGGGGGGCTATTAAATACTCAGTCTGAGCACAAGGGGATAGACAGTCACTCTTTCACTTACATAGATATATACATATTTTGAAATTCATATTGTTAATCAGTGCTTAAAACCATCAATTTTTCCACTGCAGTGTGTGTGTGTGTGTGTGTGTGTGGTATAATGCATGTGTGCAAGATTAACAACATAATTATTTATCCATCTCTGTATGACATGGGACGAGCTTGTACATCTTTGAGTTGTGGGGTAATGAACTTGCCTCAAATATGCTTGTTGCCAGGATGACTGCAGCAGCTCTCTGAAGACACATGGGACCAAGATTTGGTATACAAGAGGGAAACCAAAGGGAAGCACATGATCTTGAATAACAGCTCCTGAGAGGATAACCCATCACATTTCCAGTATCTCTTGTTTAGTCCATTTTGATGCATTGGCAGCAAACACACCACTTGAAACGAGAGGTGAAGGACAGTGTAATGAAAGCAACACTAAGGCAAAAAAATCAATAAATCAATATTATAGCACAGGGAATTAGGTTTTATTCCTCATTAGACCAAAGCAACTGGCTCCTCACTGAGAGGTAGCAGTAGCAAATTAAAATCTAGTAAGAATCTAGTCCTTTGCACTTGTCTCAAAGTTTTTCTGCAATTCCAGTATAGCTGTTTTAGAGACAAGCGCAGAGTTTTCTGTATGCAAGTTTTCTACTGGAAACATTTAATCATAATCTTGCAGCAACATAAATCACATTCCTGGATGTATTTTAGCATGTGTTCATATTAGAAATAATCAATATATCGTACAACATCAACATGAGATTAAAAAAAATACCAACAAAGGTGAAAATGCTAAATAAACTTGATTCAGAATAATATGCCAGGGAGAATAAAAACTGTTCAGATTTCTTGAACAGCAGCAGAAGGGTATCAAAGAGGGGTGGCACATTCCTCCCTAGATATGGAATTATAAGGCTAAGACACAGTAACAGAGAAGGCCCTGTTACACTCCAAGCAAATACAACTTGGATGTTGGAGGAATGTGGTGGATGGTATCTCAGATGAGTAGACAGGCTCATATAAGAGGATGGTTCTTAAGGAAACCCCACCCCCAAACCATTTAGGGCTTTAAAGATCATAGCAAGAACTATGAATTGGTCCTGAAAATGAATCTGAAACCAATAAAGCTGTTGATATATGTTATATGCACCTGATCATCAGCAGCAGTCCTCTATCTGACCACTGACTGGATCCTGGGCAAGCTGCAACTTCCAGGCACTTTTCAAAAGTGTTGAGAGCACTGCAGTAGTCTAATCATAATGTAGCTAAAGACATGTGACACAACAGACAAATCTGACTTCTTTAGGAATGGAAACAGCAGGCATACCTACCTAAGCTGGACAAAACAGTTCCTTGCCACAGGAAGCACACCCAGACTGCCAACCTGAATGCTTAATGGATGTGCATCCAACATGGACTCCTGTCTTGTCAGGATTAAATGTCAATCCATTACTAACCTCAAGCATGGGGTCAGAACCTCAACAGCTTTCCCAAAATATGACAGAAAGGAAAGATAATGTGGGTTGTTTTTTTACATACTGGGGAAATTGTACTCCAAATCCCAGAACATCTCTCCCATTTTATGTAAATGTACATTTTATGTAGATGTTAAACAACTTGGGGAAACAGAATGGGGCCCCAAGGATACTTGGCAGTGCTTAGAACTAGAAGTGGTTTCTTAAATCCCAGCTCTACAATTCTATGATTCTATTCTTGCTTCTACCTCTTTCCCTCAAAGCACTTATACTGAAAGAAAAGAAAGTTAAGCTTCTATATAAGTGGCCTGAAAACAATTCTTGTTTATTGATACACAAGAAGTTTGCCATACCAATTTTGATCTGTATGGAAGTCATAATGCATTTGCACAGGCCATTATTGCTGTAGTTACTGCAGCAATTACTACTGTGCACAGTCCTATGTTAGGTTTGCTTGCACATGTCTCCTGGTATAATAGTCCCCAGAAAAGTTTGAGCTGTTGTATAACTTCTTGCTCTAGTTTAAAATGCTCCACATTTAATTGCTACTGCTATGGTGTCACGGTAGAGCAAAACACTATACTGTACCAAAAAAGGGAAAGAAATGTTTAAATACTTTAGAAAGCCACACAGTAGCATGTGTTTATTTGCTCAGTTGTATCACTTTCGCAACTGTAGAACAATATTCTGAAAGATACATTGTTTCCAGGTTGTATTCTATTCAGGCACTGATCTGCTTAACTTCAGCTAGGATGCAGCAACATGTATCATATATAGATAGTTGTCAGGGGGCTGATGATTGCAAAGTTAGGGGGGAACTCATATTTGCCCATATGAAAAATATCCCTCCCAAGTAAATTACTAACCTGTGCAACTTTACTATTAGTATATTGAGGTAGATGAAGCTTTGCTATTTTATGCAGCCTTGGGTCATCCACGTGTCTTTTCTTGCAAAAATCATGCCACTGCAATGGTTTTGTTATCACAAAACCTACATGTTACAGAAGTATGCGTAAATGCTAACATACAAACCTTTTTTTTTTTTGTGACCTTTACTATTTGATCTTGAAAGCTAAAGCTCAAACATTTCAGATACGATGAAACCAATGTGTGCATAAATAAATCATAACATATCACTATTGTGATGAGTTTGTGGAGGAACAAGGCAAGGAGAGTACTAATCACCATGCATTTAATGTACTCAGGTTGGTGTGGTTGGTTGTTAGAGAGTGAAAGAGACAAACAGACAGACAGAGGTCTACATTTGCGAATCCATGGTGTATTACTTTTAGAATACATTGTCTCCAACACAGCTGCAAACTCTTCTAGAAAAAATACTGTATTTGTTTTTTAAAATTTTAGTTTATAAACACTGTGCTTTTCTCTCCTTGTGCACAATGAACACAGTAAAGCATTTTGCTTTTCCTTGTCAGGCAGATGACACTTAAGCTGTCATAATATAATTTTCCTGTACTTAGGTTTGATGTCTAGCATAGTATGTTTATTCACATTTTTAGATGTGCCAGTAAATAAACCTGAGTCAGATATATTCAATTACATTTATTTCGTGCCTTTATTATTTGTAGGTGGTTCTTTTCTTAAACATGTATCTTCTGATACAACATGCTTTCCAACTGCAAAGAGATAAAATGCAATATGAACACAAGCAGTGTCCAGAAGAAGGGTGTGTTATAGTATATTTATAAAATTCTGGTACATCTGACTTTAACTCCCATAAAACATAGAATGTTGGGGCTTTTGTCACAGGTTTAAGGGCTCAGCTAGTGCTTTCTCTCCCAGGCGTCTCCTATGGAATCACTTGGAGAAAATTCACTAAATGCACTAATCTGCCCTCAGAGTCAAATGATACAGGCAACCAAGTGCAAGGCGGGCAGCAACTTCTGGAAGTTTTCTGAGTTTTCTCAGACTATTTCCTATCCATCCAATTGGATCATGTGCCACTGCAGAACTGTAGTGTCTGAGTAGTACCTGCAGTTCAAACTACTGCAGTAGAATAGACTTCCCACCAACCCCCCAAAACATGTTAATCTGAAAGCATTTTCTGAGCTGGCAGCAAGAGATACTGAAATGTTATCTGCTTGAGGCAGACAGAACAAATACTTGCATTTAACTCAAGTGACTGAGTGTGCACATGCATGCAAGATGTTTCCATGATCAAAACTTGGGTCATTTTCAGGTGACACTAAAAATTCCTTTTACTTTGGGATCTGACACCTGTTATATGTGTATGGCAATGCAGAATAGAAAGAGGAAGATAGACATTCTCAAACCAGATGTGTATTCTAGACAACAGCAATCTAAATTATAGATGTGAGAAATGCAAAAGCTATTTCAGCATCACTTTAAAAAATAAATAAATACCTTATGGCTAGAAGATGTGCAATTTTTACTTTGCAATGCTTCAAGCCATAGTGTCTTATTTCTAAAGGTCCCAGTGTTCAGAGAAAGAACAAAATCATTATGGACTTTCTTTCCCATTAAAACTTAATAATGAAACATCTGATGAGTTCAGGGCTTTTATTAAAAAATAAAAACTTATGCTATGCAATTAATTTTTGTCTGTTAATAAGAAAATTACCCTCTCTTGATACACATACACCACAACTAATGAGAGGAAAGTATGATTTATGCATAAAATCCCTTTTTATTGCATGTTTTTATTTGTGAATTTTGATGGCCTTTCTTTGGGATATCTAAAGATAGGTGAGATATGACCTGATTTTTGAAAGGCCCTTATTACTTCTTGAGTCACTGCATTCTGAAATGCTTTCATGCTTTACCAAATACAAACCATACCTGTGTTGCTTGAAAAAAAAGCTAGCCAACTATAAAGTTACAGTAAAAGATCTGTGCATCTTCATATTATGTTAGGCAAAGACTCTATTATTCCAACACTGCTCACCCATCATCAATGCTTTCTGGAGACCAAGTTACATTATATCCAAGATGCAAGTGCAACCTGGCTCTCTGTGTTGACAATTACAGCCCCTACTGCCAGAGGAAACTGAAGGGGATCATGCCTGAAGGGAACAAACTGTCTTTCTGCACCTGTTGTTTATCTCTGCTTTTCTCTCTCTGGCTAATTTTCCATAGGAGCTACGGAACATGCTCCATAGTAGCTTCTGCTTACAACAGCATCCCTCAACTTAGTGCCCTCCGGATGTTCTAGTCTAGACCACAACTCAGTCAGTACAGCCACCAGAATGCTCAACAGCTTTTTCAAGGTGACAGTAATTCTACCATATAGCCTGGCTCTGAATAAAATAGAGGCAATGCCTTCATGTTAAGACTATACCTTCTCAGTAGGAAGCCCTGCCTCTAAATTCCAGATGTGTGTCATACTGGTGGAAAAGGGTGGTAAAAATACTCTTATTGCTTAGTACATTCCAAGCTTGATAGTCACCTTCCTTCATCTATAACCATGAGCTTCCTCACAAATAATAAACTGCTCAGTGTGTTGTTGTTTTTTCTTTTAAAGATCAATATATCAATATAGCAACATGATTGATGCAGTATCAGTAGAGAGCCCACCTATTTTCTTGCTAAGAAAGCATTTTTATATGCTTTCCCAAGTTTCAATTAGGGCTGATTCACATCCTTCTATGTGTTGAGTGTTATGGTTTTGCAGAACCACAGATGAAACTCGGAAAATTAGAATATCATGGAAAAGTTCATTTATTTCAGTAATTCAACTTAAAAGGTGAAACTAATACATGAGATATGGCTCCCCAAATCTCTTTTCTGATGAGAGCAGCTTTTGCATCTCATTTGGAAACCAAGGACCCAGAGTCTGGAGGAAGAATGGGGAGGCACACAATGCCAGATGACTGAAGTCCAGTGCGATGTTTCCACAGTCTGTGTTGATTTGGGGAGCCATGTCATCAGCTGGTGTTGGTCCACTGTGCTTCATTAAGTCCAGGGTCAATGCAGCCATCTACCAGGAGTTTTTGGAGCACTTCATGCTTCCTTCCACAGACGAGCTTTATAGGGATGCTGACATCATTTTCCAGCAGGACTTTGGCACCTGCCCACACTGCCAAAAGTACCAAAACCTGGTTCAATGCCCATGGGATTACTGTGCTTGATTGGTCAGCAAACTTGCCTGACCTGAATCCCATAGAGAATCTATGGGGCATTGCCAATAGAAAGATGAGAGACACGAGAACGAGCAATGCAGAAGAGCTGAAGGCTGCTACTGAAGCTTCCTGGTCTTCTATAACACCTCAGCAGTGCCAAGTACTGAGTACATATGCATGCTTCTACTTCTCAGAGGTCCAATGTTGCTCTCTTTGCAGTCCTTGTTTTGCTGATTTCATTTAATATTCTAATTTTCTGAGATTGTTAATTTGGGGTTTTCATCAGCTGTATGCCATGATCATTACAATTATTACAAATAAAGGCTTGACATATCTCGCTTTGCATGTCATGAGTCTATCTCATATATTTTTGTTTGTTTGTTTAGTCGTTCAGTCGTGTCCGACTCTTCGTGACCCCATGGACCAGAGCACGCCAGGCACTTCTGTCTTCCACTGCCACCCGCAGTTTGGTCAGATTCATGTTTGTAGCTTCGAGAACACTGTCTAACCATCTCATCCTCTGCCGTCCCCTTCTCCTTGTGCCCTCCATCTTTCCAAACATCAGGGTCTTTTCCAGTGAGTCTTCTCTTCTCATGAGGTGGCCAAAGTATTGGAGCCTCAGCTTCACCATCTGTTAGTTTCACCTTTTAAGTTGAATTACTGAAATAAATGAACTTTTCCACTATATTCTAATTTTCCGAGTTTCACCTGTAGTTCTCATGCCATTGCCAAAGCATATTATAGATTTGTCCATCATATTGGCTTACTGCCAAGTAAGGAGAAGAATTTTAGAGGATATTGAAATATATGAATGGTCAGTCTGTGATAAACAGCTTCAAACAAACCTGCACATCACATTCCTGTTCCAGTTTGACAAGCTTTTAATTATATCACCACCAACTTATTGCTACTATAGTGGAGAGTTCATGAAGGCATATTAACATTCAACAGAGCACTTGGATTAGAAGATTGTAGTCTTTCAGACCTATTTTACTAGTTGTGCCAGCATGTGCTTCCGATGACACCCACCAGCTGCTACACACCATTGTAGCAGCACAGACCACAACGTGACAAGGAAATTGCACTACATTATTCACTTACACGTATCTGAAATACAGAAAGAAATTTCTCTAAACTCAACTGTGTTGTCATCTTAGAAGCTCTGTACCATTCAGGGCTCCCCCCCCCTCCCGGCAGATTAACATATCACATATAAAACTGCAATGCTAGCAAGTTATGTACACCTTTGAGGAATGGTTTTAAATTGGCTTTTGAGCATCTGATTAGGAATTTTTGATTACAAGTCTTTGAATAATAAGCATTTAAGAAGTAGGCAAGTTTATCAAGACACCCAAAACAGATATGTGAATGTAGGGATCCACTGGTTTGTTTGTCAATGAGGGTATTTTAAACACTGACTACTAACACAAGACAGCCTTATAATAGTTATATAATATAATATAATAAAACAGATGAGAGTTACTTGGGAAGAGCAAAAATGTATACCGGTTTCCGCTGTTTTCAGTTGTTTGAACGACTGGATCACTGGACCATGGTGGATCCCAGAGAAATAAATCCCAGACTGGAAATGGCTGTAGCAGCACACAGACATATATCCCTCATAAACTAGAAGCTCCTTACTGGGCTGTAGCTAATCATCTTTCTCAACCTCTGGTGGCAGAAACAAGAGGCACCAGCGAGCAAGAGTGTTCATTTGCCCCACCCCAACAAGTCTTCATTCAGATGTTTCAACTGCCACGTTCTAAGTGCTGTCTTAGCCATCCCTTGATTTGTTGCCACCTGCCACCAACCTACTGCAGTTCCCCAAGTCATCTGTCGTGTGAAAAATGCTTTTGGAGAGATGTGGTATCCCAGGGAAAATTAGATAAGATGCTGCTCACTCCAAGTTCTTTGGCAGACATGTATTTCCATGTAAATGAGAACTTAAGAAAAAAGGGGCCTGCATATAATGAAGCACCCTGCTGGCTAGAGGTCCAGGTGCCCTTAACACCTGGCAAGCAAATTTATCCGCATGAAAAAAGGGTGGAATAAGCACATAAGCGCCATTATAAAAAAATTCAGACTAGGTCTCTCAGCCTAAATAGACTATGATCCTGCATAGATCCATAGAATTTCACGGTTGGAAGGGACCCTGAGGATCATCTAGCTCAAACCCATGCAAAGCAGGAATGCGCACCTGTCGCTTATAGGGATCAAACCTGCAACCTTGGCATTATCTTTCATAACCTTGTTATATTGTGCTCACTGCTCTGGCACAATGGACTAAGGGACCATCAATGAAAGTCTAGAGAAGGAGAAGCTCACACCCCAGAGTTACCACTAGCCATTTCTTCATCCAATAAATGCTTCTAACCTGGCAGCCCACAAACTTACTGCCATTCAGTAGGGTGACAAAGGCTTCAACAAGGAGCTAACTCAGTGCAGTCAAGCATTGGGGTAAAGAACGAGAAGCACAGGTACAAGTACCTTTGGTCAGTCATTAGCATTGTTGGTTCAGTTCTCATTTCTATGCAGGGACACAGTTAGAGAGCAAGATCAAACATGGAATGAAGACAGATTCAAAAACAACCATCTCCCTTGGAAGTGTATAGCATTTCTGCAACCATTACCTCTTCCATCAAGACAGTCCTGAAAATAAACAACTTAAGGAGAATAATATGGCAAGCAAACACCCAGTGGAAGCACAGGCAGGGAAGAAACAAGGCCATCTACTGCTGCTGAAAACCAATAGGAACCATTGTTAGCACACATCCCTTCTCTCTCCACAGACAGGCATCCTTCCTACTACACTCAGAGAAACTAGCAAGATGCTTTCCCTTGATCCACACAGGAAGCAAAACAGAACTAAAGCAGCGCTATCAGCAAAAAAGACAAGTGGAACACTAGATTGTGTTGTACTGCCGTGATGTACCTGTTAACTTTCCATATCAATAATGCTTTAAGTGACACAACTCCATTTCTTTTTATAGCAGTTAACAATGTTGGGAAAGGGAAAGTAAGAGCATGAGAAGATAAATAGCTCCGAGGAGCTATTTCTATTAAAGAAAGCAAATGCATTACTTGTAAGTACTCATATACTACAAACAGCTGCAAACATGCTCTTGAATCTCATTGCACATATAATTATTTGCACTGTCAAGAGACTCCCCACCCCCCTTGAATACTGTTGCTACTAGGAAAGATGTGCCACTTGAAAGCACATTAAAGTAGAACGGAAAACCTTACTGACAATGGCATAACCCTAAGCAAAAAGAGAGGGAGAAGTAATTTGTGCTATGCAAAAAAAATCACATTTGCAGGAACCACTTCAGATATCATGCCATTTCAATATTTTAAGTACTTGCAAGGTTAGGTACTTTATTCAAATAAATTGGGAGTTAGTCACCATGTCTTCCAGAGGGTGGCATAAGTGGGGCTTCCAACACAAACACAAGATACAAGCGATAATATCTGCTAACTAAAGTCCAGTTTCCGTATTTATATAATACACCATGCAATCTTTTAAACCACATTCTCCCCCATTCATTTTTTTGTTTGTTTCTATTCTGGAATCTCACATTGTGGAGAATTTCATCTATAAGTTCAAAATATAAAGAAAGTTTAAAAACTGCATTCAACATGTGGAATTACATGCACAAATCACAGACCCTGACAGTGTGAACACCCAACAAGCATTGCCATTCCATCATATTTTATTCTGTTGTTGCCAGTGATTCTTCTTTCCAATATACTGCAAGCTATTGCTGCAGCTAGGAGAGCTACAGAGATGCAAATTGAAGAGAACCATTCTCACAGCATTTTCCTCTTTGAGTACAGTTGTTGGCAGAAGAGGCTTAGTTAACTAAATATCTAGTCAAGTTGCTTGATTAACCAATACAAAATTTGATACTAGATTTTTATAACATGATAATTTTGCTACAAGCTTCTTGTCTGAGTTAAAAGAAACATTAATCATCTGTCCCATCAGACTGGCCATGTTTTTGTCAAAGTTGTTATTCAACATGGCATGTCCTCCATGGAAATATCGAAACGCAGAATAAAAACTGTCAGATTATGTTTTTATTCCAAGTGGAAATGAGCACCTCAGCAGAATAATAAGGAATGGATTTCTTCATATACCTCCAATTATTAAATGCCATTTTTAATAAATCAACATCTATTTGAGTTCCTGGCCTGAGTTTTGCACTTTAAAAATCAATAAACTTTGTTCGTTAGCAACATCGCACCGAGCTTCCTAGTAGAAGAGTGGAGTGGAAATGTTACAAAATAAAACAAATAATGAATCTCCAGCATTCAAACACTAGCAGCAGTAACCTTATGCACACTTATTTGGGTACCAGTCCCATAGATTTCGCTGGGACTTACTTCTGAGTAAACATGCACACAGTTGGGCTGCATGAATATGAAACCCTTTGCTATAGTTAACACAACAGATCTCATTAAACCTCTGACCCAGTTGAAGAGCCGTCTCCCATTTCAGAGCAAAATTGCTTTACTGATATATTATGTGCTGATCCACCCCATCTTTAAAGTGCTGTGCTCTCTCCCTCCGCTTTGCTATTAAACATCCACCAAGTCAAAAAAGCTCTGCTGCTCTGGGAAAATCTAAATGATGGATCTCGCCAGCGAGAAACATCACCTGTAGTGCCAAAACCACACAATTCTAACAGGGGAGGGGGGGGGGAGTAAACTGTGCATTCTGCAAATATCCTGGTCATCTGCCGGGACTTCCAGCTAACAGAACAAGCAGGCTGCTGGTGCTTCTGTAGTTCTGGCAGAATACATGCTGCCTCCCAACCCCGAGAAAGGCTTGCTTCCACTCACTGCTTACTGGTCCATAGGCAAACAGGAGCGGAGCCAGAACGGGGTGGGGTGCGCGCTCTCTCCCTCTCTGCCTTTACACCGAATCTGAGGGGGAAGAAGGCACGTGCGAGACAGCAGAGCAGGCAGCCAGCATTATTCCACTCCCACCAACGAGATCGGAAATGAAATGTAACAGAAGCCTATGTCTCCCGCGCCAAGTCTTACAAGAACAGAATACTAACGGGTTCATTTCTCTCTCTCTCTCTCTGACCGATTATTACCATATGCAGATAAGCAAAGCACACAGGCGCAGCAGGAGCAGCTCCCTTCGCCTTCACATCCTACCCGGCGCAACTTTTTGCTTGGGAAACAGGCGACGATCACCACGCCAGGGCAATGCTTCTCTCCCCTAGTATTTGCTTTAGCAGAAATGGTGTTTCGTCACAGATTCAGGAAGAACAGCGCGAGAACGGTGCTCGCTCTCCCTCAACTCTCGGTGCCCATCAACCCCAGAAATAGGGAAAGTCACGCCTCTCTCTAATTTCATCATGGCTCTTTGCTTCTTTCCCTACTCAGAACTTACTCCACTCCACTGAAGATGCCTAGTAAGCATCTTGAGTAACTTTAAGGGTTTTTATTTGAGGACGATCGCCTCAGAATAAACTGGGGGCGGAGGGGGGAGTGAGATTTGCCTTTCATTACATTCCAGAGCCTTTTGCTCCCTCCTCCACTAAGGAATCGTGGAATCATGAGCTGGAAGGGGACCACCAGGGTCATCTATCCCAACCCCCTGCAATGCAGGAATCTCTGGAGCCCACCACCCTGAGATGAAGAGTCTCACGCCTTACCGACTGAGCTATCTCACATCTCACACGTTAAAAGGTTAAATGTTGGAGTGACGAATATGGGAAAGCACGGTGGGCAAAAAGCTCTCGCCACGGGCAAAGCTCCCATCTTCTCGCGGAACCAGACACGCCGCCGTGCTACATGCAGAAAGGAAGGGAAAACTTTTACTAGCAGAAGGTGCTGTTGCAACAGCTTGAAATGGGGGGGGGGGGAAGGGGAGGGAGAGCATTCCAGCTACTAACCCTTTCGCACCCATATCTGGCACCCTGAGCCTCACGTCACACACTGCCCATCCTGAAAAATGCTGTCCTCGTTTTATTGCACGACACGGGGCGATTTCTGCCTGCGTGGCTTCGTCGAGGGGTTGGGCTGGATGACCTTCAGGCACCCCCCCCCTTTCTCGGCTCAGTGACAACAGTTGCCTTGGCAGCGCAGGGCCTGGCTCGGCTTCTTCCGCACGCGAGGGAAGCGAGAGGGAAACGCAACTTGGATCCTACCCCCCCCTCCACCCTCCCATCCCATCCTCACCGAAGCCCACCGACGGCAACTTTCCGGCATCGCCAACGGACACTGCAGCAAGGCGAGAGAAAGAGGACGAGCAGCCAAAAAGGAGCGCTTCAAGGAGACGCGGCCGTCTTGTGCCTCCACCTGCACGCGCGGAGCGGGGCTGTTCTTACCTCAGCAGAAGCCACCTCAGCACAGCCGGCGGATAATCCCCTGCCCGCGCGGGCGGCCGGCGGCGCTTCCCCTCAGAAGCTGCTGCTCCTCTCGCTGCCAAGGCGAGGCGAAGCGACGTCTTCTTCCGCGACGCCCTCCGTCCTCGCGCTTCTCCCTCCGCCCGCCCGCCCGCCTCGCTTGGGCGCCACCTGGGCTGAGGGAAGCCGCTTTGCCCCCCGCGCTCCTTCCCTCAGTCAGTCCGCGGGCATCTCTCCACAGGAGGAGGGCGACGACGACGCTGCTTCGCCCGGGCTGCAGGCTCGCTCTTCTTCTGCCCGGAAACAGGAGTCTTTGAGAAGGGAGAGCGAGGTGGGAGAAGAAGAGTAGCGGGAGATAATAATAATAATAATAAAACTTTGAGGTAAAAAAAGGGGGGAGGACGTAACGTTTAAGGCAGAGAGGGCGGGATGTCGGGGGAGAGACTGAGCACGCGCCCCGCGCGCTCGAGGAAGCGCCGCGAGTGCTCCGCGCGAAGAGGCGCTTCTTGGCCGAGCCTCTCGGCGAGGGGAAAGGTGTCCCCTCCCACCATCCAGGGCAAAGGAAGCTTCGCTGAGCGAGGACGAGCGACGGAGGAGGCGCCTGCCAAATCCTGAGGGAAGCGCGGGGTCGCCTCGACACGGTAAATCGAGGTGGTGGCTGGGGGTCAGGTGAAACCGGCCAGTTTTCGCTCTCCTCCTGCAGCAGCAGCGGAGGAAAGAGAAGAGCGCGGAGGGAGGGAGAACTGGAGGAAGCCGCGAGGAGGCAGCAGGTTGCAGCAGCCCTTCTTCAGCCGAGCGGGCGGCGGCGGGGCTCTGGGCTCGCTCCCTCTAGCTGGCGCAGGCGGAGGAGGAAGGCGGCAAGACGACGGCCGCGTCGTTCCTCAGGAGTGAGGGATGGCCGGTCGGCTTCAGATCAGGTGGGCAGGGAAGCTCGGAGAAGATTCATGGCGCGCTGTCAAGAGGGGTTTGGACACGCCGTCCTCCTCCTCCTCCTCCTCGGCTGTTTCACGCTCCCCGGAGTGAGACGGACGTCGCCGGCGCTGCCTCGGAAGGAGAGGCGAAGCCTTGGCAAAGCGGCAGTGTGGCCACGAGCGGCAAGGCGGGCTCTTTTTCAGATTCTCTCGCACGCGTACGCCTCGCACACGTGCTCTGATGCAAGGGCGCAGGGGTGCCTCGGAGGGATCGCTTGGTATGGGGCTCTTGCTTTGGGGTGGGCTGTTGATGCACTTCAGAAAAAAACAAACCCCAACCACTGGCTCGCAAGTACGCCAACCTCATGCCAAGAACAGCAAAGGGAAAGAGCTGTCATCGGCTCATATGATATCCTCTTCGGAGATTCTCGTCCCAGGCGATGGCTCCATGCAATGGACCCCAGAAACCAGGAAGTTTCCAAAGAATGGCTGCTCAGGGAAGTGAACCTACTGGCAGGTGCTATAGGAAGGGTGCTGCTCCTGGGCATTCCAAGAGTTTTTCAGTTTGCAGCCTCACCAGCAGTTTCTAAAGGAAGATGAGTAGTCAAGAGAAGAGTGCTCTGGAGTGAAGTGGTTGGCCCAGGTTTAGCCTTTCCTCCATCTTGGAAACTCTGGCTTCACATGGAGTGGACAACTGATACTTCTTCCCAGTGCTCCCCACTTTTTCATCCTTCCAAAATGGAAAGCCCAAAGGGCAGGAGACTGAAAAGCTGAAATACCAAAGCTATTTCACAGCCAAACTGTCAGAAGGGTCATAGCACCCTTCAGGTCCTCACTTTTGAAAGTAATTGTCCCAGCTAGGGAGACGGGTACTTATAGAGACTACATATAGTTTAAGATCTGAAGGTAGCATGATAGACCCATCATTTTCCATGGTATGCATCTGTCTTCCCCAACCTGGCACCTTCCAGTTGTTTTGGGCTGCAACACCCATCATCCCTGACCTTTAGCCATACTGGTTGGGATTGATGGGAGTTGTAATCCAAAATAGCTGAAGAACACTAGGTTGTGAAGGATGGTGTTCATTAATTTTTGTCCACAGTTGTCTATTGTTTTGTTTTGTTTTGCTTTAAGCACTTTCAATTTGTACAAAGCCCGCTTGTCCAGATATGACAGTGGGATGAATGTCCTTGCTAAAGAACACTATCACACCACTTTCAATTTAGTCTCCATCCTATTAGTGGATGCTTGCCCAGAACTGAGAAAGGATTACATCTCTAGATTCCCTTTCTGCATTTTGAACATCTCCTTCTGCTACCCTTTCCTTTACTCTGACCGTTACCTTTCTACTTCACTTCAAATTTAGATTATTTGGAACATAGTGACATAAGAAGAGCCTACTGGATCAGGCCAATCTGGTCTGGCATTCTGCTACACAATGGTCAAGCAGGATTCAAGCACAAGAGCCCTTTTCCCTCCTGTGGTTTTTGGCAACTGGTACTAAGAAGTTTTACAGACAGATAGATAGATAGAGTCAGGTGTGGTGTGGTTGCTCGAGAGCAAACAGGCAAGACTCCGACCTGACTTTTCCAGGCTTTATTATTAGTGCAAACTATTTACAGTGAAGAGCATCGCAAGTTCATGTCTGGCTCACTTGCTCACAGAATCTGAGAGTGGGCAGTCCTTGTACCTCCCCCAGCACAACAGCTGTGTGACCCCAGCCTTCTCTTCCCTTCCTTGCACCAAAACCTACTGCGCAGACTGGATGCTGGCAAACGGGTCCTTCCCTCCTCTCCGGCTTGCTCCGCCTCGGTGTTGAGGCTCTCCCCTGTTCCCACCACCTCCTCTCCACTAGAGGCGGAGCTTTCCTCCTCGCCAGAAGAGGAGCTGCTTCGCAAGAACTTCGGATGTCGCCTATAACACAACTGCCCTTCCCCCTCTCGCCTCTGACCTGATGGCAGTTCCCTGACAGACAGACAGGCAGATAGATAGATAGATAAAAATTTGCTATACAGGTTAAGCAGCCAGCAGGATTAAACCTACGTTTGTCACATTGCAAGTTGTCCCACACAGTTTAGCTTTAGATGCATTATATAATACACATAGTGTATTGGCTAGCAGTACCTTTCAAGCACCCTGGGCTTATATTGAAAATTTTGGAGAACCTCATCTGATACTATGTTTGCCATTATGGCACCAGCTTGTGTCTTCAACAGTGTCTATGAGAAAAAGGTGGCAATGCGTGTACCTGGAGCACAGAATTAACCTGGTAGAATCATATCTCTATGCCAGGTTCTGGGGAAAAGTTCACCTGCTAAACTGAGAAACTGGAGAAGTACAGTAAACATTTTACACAAAAAGGTAGAGTTCTTAACCTGCTAACCTATCTGCTTACCAAGAAAATGTCTGTTACAGAGTGCCCAGAAATAGCATGAATGAATAAAAATGGAATTGCACTAAACCCATGCCCATTTGCTCCATAACTGCTTTGAGGCTTTTAAACCACCCTGAGTTTGTTGGTTTTGTTGTTGTTGTTTTTACTGTCAAGTGGTGTATAAATTTTTATGAAATAAAACAAATATCAGGTCTAGCCCTTTCATCCCACCTCTTCTTCACCTGTTTTATACAGCTGTATTTAGGCTAACCACATGCAAAGGAGGATAGGGACACATTTTTATGGAATTTTTTTAAATTTCCCCTTGACACAACACATACATATACAGGAACTCTGTTCTTCTTTGCACCTGGTCACATTTGTCCAGGGGTGGGCAACCTGTGAGTCTTCCAATTCCAATCAGCCCCAGCCTGCCTAGCCTATTGTCAGAGATGGTGGGAGTTGTAGCTACAACATCTGGAGGGTGGCAGGTCCCCTACCCCTGCCCTTGTTTTATGGAAAAATACAAGGTGGAGTGTCTGAAGGGAAACACCTAGCAAAAAACCCACCATCTATCATAGCCACTGGCCAGGCATTAGAAATAGATTTACTGTGAAAAGTTTGCATGACTTACTACCATCTGGGTTGCTGTCACTTACCACTTGAATCCAAGCTTGGCATTGGAAAGGATAGCATATCCTGGGTACATGCCAATCTCAAAAGACTCTGTTTTGAAGGAATGCTATTAAAATGCATGCCCAATGGAATTGCTTACAAACATTAGCTTTATTTTTAAATATATTTCTTTGAGTCACTTAAAGTCAGCTTCCCTGCATGTCAGTGTGATTGATCACTTTGTTCCCTGTTTTTGAATTCTTTCACCATCTCCCTTGATTAGATTTGTTCTCTCCCAAGGACACCTCTCTCTCTCTCTCTCTCTCTCTCTCTCTCTCTCCCCCCCCCAAATACTTGTCTTTCTGGGTTCATTTTTTCCATTTGTATTGGCATGCACTACCACCTTTGATTATTTCGTTTTTACACATCAATCTGCCTTTCTCATGAATGTATTTCTAACATCATATCCTGTTAGGTTACCTTGGGAATTAGAGACTAAGTTTCAGTCAGTTGCAGTTTGTTTATTTATTTATATTATATACCATTCGTCCTTAAAAAACAACACACACAACACAACAATACCGAGGAAAGACCTACAACAGAATGGGAAAGTACCTGTTTTGCATCCAGAATGTCTTAGATTCAACCCCCATGTTCCACTATTAAGCAACATCGTCACATACATAAAAACTAAAATATATCTGCATTTATTCCAAAGCAGCAGTGAGCTATTACATTCCAAAAAGCAACAGAATAATACAAAATTGTTCAGCAAAACACCAACAGGTCAAGCAGGAGTGCCGAAGTGCATATTAAGTAGATAATGGAACTGAACAAGTGATGATGCCTGACTTACCTCCAGTTTGTCTGCATGAGTCTTCTCTCTTGACTAAGTTTCTGTTAGGATTGCCTTCATAAATAATGCTGTGGGTAAGTCTTCTCCATGGCAGTAGTTTGTCCGACAATTACAAAGTGATCCTGGAGATGGCGTAGTGGCTGTTAGACGTGCACATTTTCTCCTTGCCTTCATGTTCTTTCTAGATGGTTGTAAATTCCTTTCTGTGTATCTTGTTCCTATGCATATTTACAGAAAAAGTAAACATAGGCATATGAAAATCTTTATCACCAAGTTATTATTATTTATTAAATTTATGAACCATCCTTTATCTGAAGATCACAGGGTAATTTACAACAAAAAACACAACGTGTGTAACCTAATAATAAAAAGCAATAACCCCTTACACACATTTGAAAGGCCAACAGGAAGCAGCTTTACTCTCAAGTAGGTTTGCAGGATTGTATCCATGCTTCTGGTTGCCAGCTTCTGAACCAGTCCTGAGACTTACTTGGATGAGTTACTAATCAGCCTTGGAAGCTATGGCTTCAATACCCATTTTATCTATATAACCTGACAATAAATATATTTATTCAGAATTAAGTTCTCGTACATCCAGTCAGAGTTACTTCCAAATGAAAGAGCAGAGGGTTATAGTCTTAATATTTCTGGAGCAGGTAACATAAATGTTTGGGTATGTCCCCTACAATGAGTAGCATTAGTTATTCAGTTTATACTTCATTGTAAACTAGGGTGGAATCTACACACATATTAAAAACACTATGAAAATGCTTTTTTAAAAAAAGTTTTGAAAAATATATTGAATTTTTCATAGCTCACTGTTGCCATCTAGTGTCACATTTGTATAGTGCACTTTATAACACATTTAACACATTTATTTGCAGCTGTGCAACTGCACATGGTAACCACAGTGATGAAGGGCAGGCTTTTAAAAATAAGGGAAAGGGAAATTCTAGCCTCCTGAATTGTTATGTTTCAGGCTGCAGTTGAAGGCAAAGGAGCAACATCTCCAGTATTAAGTATATGTCTATCCAGTTCTCTTGGTTTTGTTGTTGTTGTTGTTGTTGTTTTAAAAAACTTTGTTTCTTCTTCAATACTTTATATGTACCTGATCACACAGGAGCTGCCTCCACATATCCATTCAACTTGTACATAATCGCAAAGAATGTGCTCAATAACAAAATTCAGGAACTTGCCCAATTCCTACAGCCATTTGTCTTTTACATTAATTGTCCTTTCACAACATATTCTACTACTGTAATATCCAGTAGCTCACTATTCCACACCCAATTACCAATTTGGAAAGGAGAGAATGGGAGGTGGGATAGAGGATTTTTTTACAGTCCCTGCCTAGTTCCTTTTGGTTTGCAGCTGCCAGCTATATGAAATAAAATCTATGTTGTCAAGTGCAGGGAGATTGTGCCCCCTTCTCTGTTTGGATGTTTGTTATACTGCAGCTGAAACTGGAGAGTCTGCTTCCAGCTCTTATTCCCACTTATAACATTAACAGAATGAAGTTTTTCAAAAGACCACATGGAGAAAGCGATACCTCTGTTTTATATATTAGCCTTCACCTTTAGCCAAACAAACCAGCCAACAAAAACCGACCTGCGCTTTTAACACCTTGATAAGACTTTTTGTTGCTGCTTTCATTAAAATCACTATCCTGCGTGGTTTCTGCCTCTCTGCCGTGCCATGTTCTCTCAGCTGTTTGCTTGCATGTTGAAAATCAAATCTGTGCATGGATATTTTCATACATTCCTTCAGTACCTGGCATATAATATTGTATTTCAGGTGCTGTCTTTTTTTCTGGCAGGCCTCCCTCCCCAAGCAGCTGCAAAATAGGGTGGAATCCAACAGGTTGAGCATTTGCACACCTACAATTACCAGGGGAAGTCCACCCCCCCCACAAATTTCTTGACCTAATGTACTTTTCTTAAAGATCCAGGATTTTGACAAACAAAAGGTAGAGCCCAACTGGTGCTTAGAAGTGTTGCTGCTATATATATATAATATTCAATTGAGTAACTTGCTTGTCAAAGGAATGCTTATCTATGCATTATAATGCTAAAATATATTAAACTGAAATAGGAGGCTTGTCGGCAACAAAAATCCTACTTAGTTTAGAGATAGTCCCATTGGACTCCAGAGAAGCTGCCCATAATCTTGGCTAAGTCTGACTTTTTTAAAAAAAACCCAAAAACACTACCATACTTTTCCATGTATAAGACTATGTTTTATCCCTTCAAAGTCATGCTAAAAATTTGGAGTCGTCTTATACATGGGTAGTGCATAAGTTGGACGTTTGATTGGTTGCTGTTGAGGCTGTCAGTGGCTATTGTGCAGTGGCTATTGGGCATGGTTGCCGTGTCAATGGGTGGTGTTGATTGGCTGAAGCTCTGGCAGTCGGGCAGGCGATTGGCAGCTTCTGCCAGCAATGGGACAGACGGGAGATGGATTTAGCGATGTATGTGGGTGTGTGATTTTTGGCAATCCCCCTTAAAAAAGCTCAGTAACTCTGGGCACCCCCCCCAAAAAAAAACTCAACCATCTCCCCCCATTTTCTTAAATCTGGGTCTCCCAAAATAGGGGTCATCCTATATATGGGGTCATCTTATAAAGTATGGTAATTATAAAGACCTTCCCCATTTAGCTTGCATGTGGGCTATGATTTGAAATTAGAGAGGATATGTGGATGCATGCATGTTAGCCCTGCTACCCTGACTACCTGGTTTAAAATCACTTTCAATCTTTGACTGGACCAGGATCATTGTGATTGTGGTGTATGAAAGTGTATTTACAAAACAGTTGCTAATTCTGATAGGTCTCTTCTTCCACTCTCGGTAGCCACTTTATCTGCATGACACCTCTCCCAATTGTTGCACACATGAATTGAATTAAGCAGATGTTCCTTGGGGGCCAAGCTCACAAGACAAGAAGCATAAAAAGTTTTCCTAGCAAATAAATTACCTGCTCTTTCTTTGTTGAATTATTCACAATTTTCTCCTTAATGCAGTAATTATATCATAAGCCACTGTCAAGGTAATGAGCGAATTGTTTAATTTCTATCAGATTCAGTGCAGTAATGAGAATTCTTAACACAATCTATACTGTAATAGATTTAAGCATTAAGTTTAATTGATAGCAACCAATACACTGAAATTACTTTGCACATGCTCTGTGATTTATTTGAAATAAATTGGTGGGTTTTGGTTTTTTTATTTGGGAAACATGAGGAAGAAATCCTGTGCTGTAGAATATATTATGCAGCAGTGGGGGTGAAACATATTGAATACATCAATAACATCGTATATATCCTGTTGTAATTATTTCCTATGAGATTCAAGGTGCTCCTGTAGTTTGAATGTTTTGGTAAAGCTTAAGATGAATATTTACAAATCGGGTTGACAACTGACCAGAAAAAGGGTGCTCTGGTGCCTTTAGCAGCAGTTTGATCTACAGAAATCAGAAAATTAAGCTTATTCATGGTATAGAGATACTGTAAACAATTTCACCTGTTAGAACCTGCAGATCAAATTGCTGTTCAACTTTTAACGAATCAGGAGCTGATTAAAGTTGACAACCCTATCCTAACCAATAAAAATGAACCTCTGTAGCACTCATCAAAATCTAATAGACATTGTGGCCAAGATCCAAAGTCCAGCCGGCTTTGGGTTTGTTTCCCAAACAGTGGTGCTATATGCCATATGGTGGTCTGTTTTTGAAAATGGGATGAGTTTCAGAAACAGTTTGTGAATGGGCACAGGGGATCTGTAGTTAAAGGAGGGAAAGTTCTAAAGTCCCACAAGGCATGCACAAGCCCTTGACCACTTTTAGAACATCTCTTTGGATCTCTGCCTGTTCTTTTCAAGTGTCATTGTAACTACTTCTGGAACAATATTTTAAAGGAATAACAACACAGCCCCATGCATGTCTACTAAGAAGTGAGGCCAGTAGACTCATTCCTTGCTAGCGCAGCTTCCCATAGACACCTATGAAAATAGGATGCTGGGCTAAATGGGCCTTTGATCTGATTCAGCAGGCTTCCTCTTAGGTTATAATTTTTTACTTTGAAACAAAGGAACAGATTCTGTCACTCCGTAATTGATGTCTGCTCAGCAGGGCAGCAACAGCAGTGCAGTTAGCACCCCCTGCCCCCTGCACAGATTGATCCAGATCAGAGTAGCTAATGATCTAGGTCAGAAGATCACATCTCCTCTACCACAAAGTTCTTATAGACCGCTGACTTGAACTTAGAGAGTCCTCACAACAAGGGCTTGTTGGAATTGCCCTTCAACCTTACCAATGACACAGAGACAGCTCTGACCATCTTTTCCTAATTATTCATCCCACCCTACACTCCACCCCAAGCACCTGAATTTGCAGTCAGCAAACCAGCTTGCAGGGCAGCTAGATTTAGGGGAGCTAGTCTTGAGAGCAGTATATGTGAAAAGGATCTGGGAGTCTTGGTTGACCACAAACTTGACATGAGCCAACAGTGTGACGCGGCAGCTAAAAAAGCTAATGCAATTCTGGGCTGCATCAATAGGAGTATAGCATCTAGATCAAGGGAAGTAATAGTCCCACTGTATTCTGCTCTGGTCAGACCTCACCTGGAGTACTGTGTCCAGTTCTGGGCACCACAGTTCAAGAAGGACACTGACAAACTGGAACGTGTCCAGAGGAGGGCAACCAAAATGGTCAAAGGCCTGGAAATGATACCTTATGAGGAACGGCTAAGGGAGCTGGGCATGTTTAGCCTGGAGAAGAGGAGGTTAAGGGGTGATATGATAGCCATGTTCAAATATATAAAAGGATGTCACATAGAGGAGGGAGAAAGGTTGTTTTCTGCTGCTCCAGAGAAGCGGACACGGAGCAATGGATCCAAACTACAAGAAAGAAGATTCCACCTAAACATTAGGAAGAACTTCCTGACAGTAAGAGCTGTTCGACAGTGGAATTTGCTGCCAATGAGTGTGGTGGAGTCTCCTTCTTTGGAGGTCTTTAAGCAGAGGCTTGACAACCATATGTCAGGAGTGCTCTGATGGTGTTTCCTGCTTGGCAGGGGGTTGGACTCGATGGCCCTTGTGGTCTCTTCCAACTCTATGACTCTATGAACCAATGGATGGTACTATTATTCAAAGAAGGTGATAAGAAAAAACAACAACCATGAGAATTAATGACCAATAAACCTCTTGTTGCGTATGTACAAACTCCTATCCAAAATAATTACTAAGTGCTTAACTAAGAAAGTGGATAGAATATCAAGCTCGTGAACAGGCAGGGTTTTGAAAAGGATATTCCATAGGAGATACTGATAGAAAAATGTAAGGAACATAAAATTCCTTGGATTACTCAATTATGAAAGAAACCTTTGACAGTATTGAAACTTGGGCTATACAATGAGCATTACAAAACTGTAGAATTGACAGCTGGTACAACCATCTACTGCAAGAATTGCAGATGAGGCAACAGCAACATATCTCCATGTAAAGACAAATCCAAAACCCTTAAAAAGAGGCATACAGCAAGGAGATCGCTTATCACCTAAGCTATTTATACTCACCTTGGAAGATGTGTATAAAAAGCTGGAATGGTCAGAAAAAGGAATCAATGTCAACAGAAGATATCTAAATCATCAATGAAATGCAGATGATACAGTAAAAGTCAGAAGTCAATAAGAACTACAAGAAATGTTGGTAGGACTGAAGATGAATCTAGCCAAGACAAATCATAAACCATGATCATGGGTTTGTTGAAAATTTGTGTTTGTAAACTGCAAAATCAATTAAGCAGATGGCCTCTCTTGTGTCAAGCTGTGATGCCTCTGGATTGGTAAAGGCTATTGGTAATTACTAGCCTTGATGCTCTTTCTCTGTGGTCAGACGCTGTATGTTTCTAAATACCCGTTGCTGGAAATCACAGAAAAGAAGAGTGCTCTTGCACTTGGTGTTCCCTGCTTGAAAAGAGAGTGCTAGTTGTCCAATACACTGCATTGTCAGTGGGATCACATCACACACACACAAAATAGTTCTCACGTGGCTGTGACTCAGCTATGTTTGAAGAATATCCCAAACAGACCTCATTCTAAAAAAATAAAAAAAACTGGAGTTTGTTGAGTTTCTGTGAATCATTAGAATGACTTATCATAGCTCTTCATGTATTAAGAATTCAGAAAACTTCACCACTAACATAGAATTATTATTTTTTTAGCACTCATTGGTATTTGAAAGGTAATGGTTTAATTGCTCAAATATTAATTTCCTCCTGCAACAGATTGTTCAGTGATATTAAATCAGCTCAGCGAGTAGAACTGCAAAATAAAGCTTAAGAGCATTATTAATTGAACATTTGAATGCACTGAAATATTTAAATTACTGTCTTATGTCATAAAATTTAGGGTAAATTATTACTTTTGGTTTTTGAATGCTGCAATTTATTTAGTTAATGTCTTAAAGCTCTGTTTAGTATTTTATTATTATATGATGGAAGTAATTACAAGATCATCAGATAACAAGAGCACTTCATGAAATGTCTTCTGTTAGAAACTTGTTTTTATATGGACACACCAGATATGTAAAGGGTGATAAAATCATATTGCCTATTGGAATATGTCTTTTATGCATTTATTCAAGTACAGGTGTCCTGGCATGAATACAGCAACAACAATGACAACCAAAGTGCATATGGTAATAGTAAATTATTGTATAGTGATCATGCTTAGCAACAGTGCAGTATCAATAGAAACCCCATTCTTTTGGTTGACACACATTGAACAGACAGTGGCAATGCAGCAACATTGGGCAGGATTTTCTACAATAACTTTGCTCAATGAAAGCCTGTGTTTTCAGCTTCAAAGACCATGCATAAAAGGTCACTTTGCAGTATACCACACAATAGCCTGCTAAGTTATCCCAAAAACCTTCTGCACAACATTTTGTTTTGTTTGGTTTTCCCCCCAAAACTGCCCCACAACAAACCAAACTCACACCTATTGCTTGCATTCCAACGAACCCCACCCCTTATCTGTGGGGAAATAATAGCATGCATTTTCCATAATTGTGATTCATAGTGTGTAACAAAAAAACTAAAGTGAAAGCCTGCACTGGAAATATTTCAATACTAGGTTTACCTTTTATGGGAAGGAAGCTCTCAAAAGTGTTATAGAAACCTGAGAACATTAAAATCATTGACAAATAAATGGCTGCCTCCTTATTTCCCTGTCTGATTGCAAACTGCCTTTTCCCTTCCCATATCTGATACCCAAGTGTCATTACCTGGGACACAGGTGAATGTCATGACCTGAGAGCCACTCGGGTCAACACAGCAGGCAGGCATTTCTGAGCATACAGCCTGCTAAGTGTTGAGCCTGCACAAACATGTTCCCAGTCACAACCACAATGTATCTGTGCTATTGTCCTGCATAAAAGTATATAACTAGCTAAGCATATATTCTTCATGCACCTCAACCTGTCTTTTTGCTAATAAGCAGGGGCTTGCTTATCAGCTTCACATACCAGAAATGCAAAGTGGCCTTGAAGAGACTAGATGCTCCAAACTGACCGCTTCATGTAACAAAAATGCAACATTTTGCACGAGATAGAAGAATAATGAATTTATAAACTTTGTTCAGAACTATATCTATTTCCATAGTACAGCCAGTAGACAGGAGCGTGCTTTTTTGTGAACCAATTAGAAGTGAACATGAGGAGACCACAAGCTGTCCACACATTTTGTTATCCAATCATGTTGCTGAAAGGGATTGTTCACGAGCTAAGCATGTAAAGAAAATGTTATAAAAGTGTCTTGAATTTTGTATTTGGGGTCCATAATTTGGAGAATTCCTCCGGATCATTTATTCTTACTGCAGTCTGCAATAAATGTGAACTCCTTCCATGTCGTTGCTGTCTTTATTTGGCTGAAGAGGACCGAAGTATTTCCAGATCCCCTTTGTAGGGTAGCATATCTTTGGTATAAACAGGCCACAACTTAATTCCTTCCACTGCTTTAACTTTTCCATATTTTGTCCAGCCTCCCTGGACTTTTTTTATTTTGCTTCTACTTCTCCATCTATAGCCCTCTCAGCTTAAGCACTCTAAATTTCTCTGATTGTAACTTTGCCAGTCTCATCCCTCCCCTCCCCCATGACCTACTGATCTTTCCTTCAGATTCTTCTTTCTTAGAGCACTGGGTACCCTCACCTTTCCTTCAGCTTTCATCCTCTGGTGTCCTCCATTATTTTCCCATCTGCCTTACACTCCTTGCTAGTCTTCCACCAATCCCTGTGTGTATCACATTTAATCTCAGCCAGCTGGCAACTTTTCCTTCCCTCACAGAAGCTTGAATGCAAACTGCAATGTTCTCTGAGCCACTGAACATTCTGAGCTATCACACCTGCTCAGCTAATCTGTGTCAAAGCCCCCACTCCACCCCACACATACAATGTGAGACTCAAACACAAGTGCCAATGGATTTCAATGAAATGAAATGATAAGGGGCCTGATGATAATAATAATGATAATAATAATGATAATAATAATGATAATAATAATAATAATAATGTGACTGGATTTGTTGTTGTTGTTGTTGCTGCTGCTGCTGCTATTATTATTATTATTATTATTATTATTATTATTTATATACCACCCTACACCCATAGATCTCAGGGTGGTTCACAACATGAAATTACAAAATACATAATAAAAATAACAACACACAATAATCCTTCCTTCCACAACAAATTTAAAAGGTCATTAGATGTCAATCAGCCAAAGGCCTGGTTAAAGAGGAATGTTTTCGCCTAGTGCCTAAAGGTGCATAACAAATGTGCCAGGTTAGCCTCCCTGGGGAGACCATTCCACAAACGGGGAGCCACTGCAGAAAAGACCCATTCTCATGTTGCCACACTACAAACCTCTTGTGGAGGAAGCACACAAAGAAGGGCCTCAGTGGATGATCTCAGGGTCTGGGTGGGTTCAATTGGAGAGAGGCAGTTATTGAGGTATTGTGGTCCTTAGCTGTTTAAGGCTTATAGGTCAAAACCAGCATTTTGAATTGAGTCTGGAAACTAATTGATAGCCAGTGCAGTCAGACCAGGATCAATGTAATATACTGTTTTGCCCCGGTGAGCAACCTGGCCACTGAATTCTGCGTTAGCTGAAGTTTCCAAAGTGTCTTCAGAAACAGTCCGATGTATAATGTGTTGCAGTAATCTAACCTAGAGGTTACCAGAGTACAGCTGCTCCAAAAGGATACCATGGTCAATGGTAGCGAAAGCCGTTGAAGTTGAAACATCATAATGAAATAGCTGTAGTTCCTAACTGCTGTATCACCTATGTGTAAAATAATAATATATCATTTCATTGCTAAAGAAGTTATTCGGAACTTGGATGAAGAATGTAGTTACTATAGACTAGCTTCTTTTAGAGGTGGAATCTAGCTTGACTTTTATAAAATGCATTTTATTATTCTGAAAATACACAAAAACTTCACAAAAGACTGTTATTATTCTGAAAATAATAAAGCTAATTCTTATGGGCTGCTGTATTTCACAATATCAAATTGTATTCTGTGTTTTCCATTAATATTCTGTAATACAGAGTAACTGGGAGTTTTCATAATTAAAGTTTCAGCACCATGGATAGTAGAAAACCAAGGAAAACATACCATGATTTGAAGACAGGCTTTCTATATTCTCCTTCCAAACTCAGTTAATTGTACACAGAAGCCATTTAGGGCAGTTACTACTGTTGTTGATTAAAGCATAGAAAAGGTCTATTTGCACCTACCCAACCAAAAAACCTATAGTTCATCTGAACATTTTTTTTATAAAAAAAACTCTGAGCAGACACACTAGAAATACTGCTGAGAAGAAAAAAACGCCATTACAAATGCTGTTCTATTTGAATATAAACTTTGTACAATAATGTAATGGTGTCAAATGCCATGCTAATGAATGAGTACAATGAAATAAGGTCACATTTTGGCAATCTTATGTTAGTAAGAGTAGGCTGCAATGTTCTGAGAGTACGTTTGCCTGGTGTATGATGACCCCTGGTGAATTCTAAGGGATGTGTTCTCATGAAAATTTCTTGTAGCCAAAAGAAAACCTTCACAATTATACCATGGCTTCAGGCATAAAAATATAGGTTGATATAAAAGCACTCGCTCCATTGCTGACTCCTTAATGAGCCTGTAAACTCCAGCCTACATTTATTGGTCCCTGATTTTAAGAGATGGCCGCAAAAATGTGCCAGGGCAGCAGCTTTTACAGAATATTGTTTTTCACATTTTCAGCTGCAGGTCAATCATAGCTTTGAGAACGTTTTATGAGGATACAGCCAAAAGGTCAGAGTTCAGGAGACTTTTGCAGAGCAGGCAGAGCAGCTACATCACTTCCCAAACACTGAAACCCGTAGAGTGAGAAGGATGTTTTATAGATTCATGTTAAGCACAGAAGAAACAACACCTGATATTAGACTGACTGATAGCTTTGGAAATTTCATAAGCTTTTGTATGTTACAAGAATCTCTAACAGATTGGTAGAGTCACATGTTGCTAGCAATCCACATAAGGAAAAAACTGTGTTATCAACATCTAGATTGTGAATGAGCAGCATTGATTTAGTTACAGACTGTAAAGCTTTTAAGCGCATGGGCACAAACCCTATCAGAAATTAGTTGCACATATCATTTAAGTAAGGCCTGTTCCGTTCTCCACTTCCATTTGGATTGTAAAGAGCTCTTTTAAGATTAAAAAAAGAAAGAAAAACAGATGTAGCAAACCAAAATCTGCTGTTATGTGAAATAAATACATTATCTTTCCAAGAACATGTCTGAACTTTTTTGTGCAAAGTATGGTTAGAGGGATGGGAAACATGTGGCCTTCCAGTTGTTGTTGAACTACATTTCTAATTATCCCTAACCATTGACCATGCTAAGCTGATGGGAGGTCCTGAGGTTCTTTATCCCTGCAATAGTAGTAGCAACAAGTATATGCAGGAAAGTCCTCAGTTGTCAGCCACAAGCTCACTAGATAGCAGGAGTGACTATCGAGGAGAGGTCACTGCCACTCTTGCATACTGGGTTGGGGCAGGGCAGGACAGCAGCAAGGTCAGGCTGGTGCAGGTGCACTGGCAGAGCTAATCCAGTGCTCCCACTCACCTCTACACCTGCACTGCCTCACCTCTACATCTTATTGGTAAGTAGCAGGAAAACTGGTGCTGGGAGCCCCCCCCCCCCCAGTTATTCTGCAACACTCCTCCTCCCTGCCAGATATCCTCAGGCAAGCCATTAGTAGAGGCAAAGTAACAGGATTTCGTCAAAATGTTTTGAGGGACAAAAGTCTGCATCTGTTTTGTGATCATTGTTAGGCCACGGCAATTCTCCTAAATATTTGAGAATTCTTGCTAGGTGAAAATACGAAATGGCCACCACTCAATAGGTTGTGTATGTGAGTCTTCTTAATGAGTTGGCGGTGATATGATGATTGTGTGGTGGGGGGATTTGATGTGGAGCTGAAATAAATCTGGGGCTCCACTGGTGCAAAGTTACTCTGTCTGATTTTGGGTGAGTCCCCCTCTCACTGAAACCTCTCAAGCCATAGCTCATGCTGTCCAGTCGGGCATCCTGACACTTCAGAGTCACTTTTTGAGGGCACAGAGGGATGTAAATGGGATATTGGTTGTGTGGGTTGCTTTCCACTTGCATAGCTTTTAGATCCCATCCCTAAGTGTGCCAGTGTGGTGTAGTGGTTGAGAGTGGTAGTCTTGTAATCTGGGGAACCGGGTTCGCGTCTCCGCTCCTCCACATGCAGCTGCTGGGTGACCTTGGGCCAGACTTCCTTGAAGTCTCTCAGCCCCACTCACCTCACAGAGTGTTTGTTGTAGGGCAGGAAGGGAAAGGAGATTGTTAGCCACTTTGAGACTCCTTCGGGTAGTGATAAAGCGGGATATCAAATCCAAACTCTTCTTCTTCTAAATACTCTGATCTGCTAAATGCTGCACTGTTTGTTTAGACCTTTGAGCTGGGTGATTTTTGAAAAATATATTTTAAAAACTGAAAGGTCTGTTTAAGTAAACATGAATAAAATCCAAATATGGGAAGCTGGTATTCATAAAACAACATGCCGCTTTAACCTTGTCCATAAGCACTTTGTTAAATTACTGTTTTAAAAGTTCATTAAAGAGCTCAGCTTTACCTAATAAATCAGATTAGACAGAACTATGGATTTAGACTTCTTTTGTAAGTGGTACATGTTTTATCCCTAGAACAGATATTTATTCTCTGTTTGACCTTAAGGAAACAAGATATTAATCACAAACTGTTATCATTTTAGATGGGAATTTAGATTGCTGTACTTTAATTCATGTTCTCTCTAGCACTCACCAATTATATATTCAAGCTAGTTTTTATCTGTTTTGGATACGTGATTTAACTTAGCATGATATAGCAGCTTTCCTAACTATGATATATTTTAAGTGGATTTTTTCCCCCCACATCTCCAGTGTTTACAACAGTCACAGTAGTCTTTGACATGCAGTTTTATTTCCCTAATAAGCATGTTTGTTACAAATAATTACAAGGTAGTTTGTGGATTGCAGCTTTACCATGGCGCGTGTTACAGATTAGCTGTGGGAAAACACAACGCTTAAACAAAATAAATAAAAGCCCAGTTCTCTCTCTCTCTCTCTCTCTCTCTTTCTCTCTCTCTCTCTCTCTCTCTCTGTGTGTGTGTGTGTGTGTGTGTGTGTGTGTATGTGTGCAACTACATGTATAGAAAGTTTTGTTTTTGGAAAAATAATGTGCTTACTGGAATAAGCCATTCTAAGACTGCAGTTGTTTGGCCCTGGGAAAGGTATCCCAAGGGATAAGTCAGATTTTCCCCTCCAAGCTCAAAGAGAGCACTCTTGACACCAGAGAGAAGGACCAGAGGTTGGATGCCTTCTCTGCACCACAAAAGCATCTGACAGAGATCTGACACTAGTTGGGCAAAAAGGAGACATGTTGGTGTCATGCTGGGATGGAATGGGTGAGAGCTTGGATCTGAAGGATCCATGCTTTCTTCATCTCTTAGGAAAGGTAAAGGGACCCCTGACCATTAGGTCCAGTCATGACCAACTCTGGGGTTGCGGCGCTCATCTTGCTTTATTGGCTGAGGGAGCCGGCATACAGCTTCCGGGTTATGTGGCCAGCATGACTAAGCCGCTTCTGGCGAACCAGAGCAGCACACAGAAACGCTGTTTACCTTCCCGCCGGAGCAGTACCTATTTATCTACTTGCACTTTGACATGCTTTCGAACTGCTAGGTTGGCAGGAGCTGGGACCAAGCAACGGGAGCTCACCCCATTGTGGGGATTCGAACCACTGACCTTCTGATCGGCAAGCCCTAGGCTCTGTGGTTTAACCCACAGCGCCACCTACATGCCCCTAAACCTGGGAGAAGTTTATGTTAGTTCCAAATCTGGTGCAGACCTCTTCCTTGTATCATTTCCCCCTTGCTTTCAACAAGGGATTCCCCAACCCTCCCCACTCCAAAAGACCAGAGGAATGCAAGAACACTCCCTTACAACCTGCTGGTCAGAGCCTGGCAGGCCATAGGTCAAAGAGCTCATTGAACTGCCTTTGGTTCCTCCCTTGCCACCCCTACCTTAGGATGGCAGGCTAATTCTTTACAAAAGGCTGTATTGATGCCTTGAGGAGTATGCTCCTATGATAAACATAGGAAGCAGGCTTATTCTTTGTCAGAATTATGAAGCAGCCTTATTCTGTGTCTTGCTCAGCACTGTATGTTCTAACTAGCAATATCTCTTCAAGGTATCCAGCAAAAGTATTTCCCCATTTCTGTTATCTGAGATGCCAGGGATAGAACTTTGTAACTTCTACAAAGCTTACACTCCGCTGATGAGCTATGGCCCTTTTGATGTCTTGAGTCTTAATCCCACAATCTTGTTATTACCGTATGTCAATACGGTTCTTGGAACTCTTCATCTGCCATGATACTGTATTACTGAGCATCTTGCCATAAGCACTAGCTGTCCCTCAAATTACCCTCTGTAGAAGCCTTCTAAAAGCACAAACCACCTATTTCTTCCTTCCTGCTTTGACGAGAATGAAGATTTTCACACATACTATTCTGAAAGGTTAAGGGTAAGGTAGAGAAAACTGCCAGCAAGGCTCAAGGATTTTACAGCTGACAGTTACTAAGATCTAGGGTGGTAAACAACCCATCTGACACTTTCTCAATTCCTTTAAAAAGTCTTCACACAGAAAAAGGGCATGGCAGATTGTGCCCCGTAACATTCCAATTCCTTTTGTTAAGGCTGTGCGTTTTAGAGTGCTGGATGTGCCTATCATTTCTGGAACATTTATCAATTTCGTTCAATCTTGAGAACTTTATGCCAGTCTGTATGCCATGTAGTGTGGCTTCACTTGGCTTTGATGGGAAGGTGTATTTGAAGATGACAGTACATATTTAGCAGCTGTTTAGACTATAAGAACTTTCAGAGCAGATTGACACAGAAAAATATATCTTTCCACTCCCCTCTTTTCCATTTGACAAATCAATAATAGCAGGTCACTAGCAGGAGCTCATTTTTAAGTACATTCAGGAACATTCCATTGTTATATTTACACCTATTTCACCATGGGATACTTTTGAAAAGTCACATTAGCCCTGGTACTGGTTTCAAAACTATTTAAAAGTGTGTGCTTCTGTACTGGTAATGTTAGCATCTCTCTGCTCTGGATGAATTCCACCAAGTAACCTCTCTAGAACTGAAAGATGTGCAGCTAGCAAATTGTGTTTCTTTTTTGATCTGCAATAAATTATTTATAATTATTCTTTAACAACTTATCCCTCAACTGTTGCTAGCTTAAACTTTGTGCTGGTGTTCATCTCAGCAACCTTTAATAAATAATAAAAGTCCATGCTGAAAGGAACCTAAGAAGCACGTAGAGATTTCAGAAAGGGAAAATTTTTATTCATAATTCTATAGACTAAACAAGCAACAAGCTAAATAACTAGAAAAAAACTTGTGGCAACTTCAACTAATACATTTATTGTAGATTAAGCTGGACTCAGCAAATGGCAAAAAATAAAGTCAAAGTACTAAATGAACATGTATTTTTATAGCATAGTGTTTTAAAACTTTTAATTTGTTGCCTATGGAATATACAATAATAACCACATAGTCATTTGTGACCTCACAACACTGAAAAACAGACACTGTGTATACTTTCAAACCAATGCTCATTTAGTACCTTGACTTTATTTATTCTTTTGCCTCTATTGAATGGTCAGGGAATACATTCTCTAGATTTGTTTTTCACTCAGCAAGTGGCAGCTATAGAACAAAATACATCTCATCTGATCCCCTCCTGGCCACCTCAAACACAAAAAGGGTATGTGCAGAGGGAGTGCACTTACAGAATAGTTGAGATCTGAGCCTCCAGGTTCTCCAGTAAATATGGTAAATTGTCCAAAGCCCTAACTTAAATTATTGCATCATTCAGATTCTTGTGTGACATCACAATTCTTTGTCTTGCAACTAATTGATGAAGACATTCAAGGGGTTGTTGAAAGAAGCAGCAAACACGTATTTCATATTTTATTTCCGACATGAACTAGCTAAAACAGACAGGATACAGAAAAGCTCTCACAATATGGGGCATGTTTTGTTCTCTTCTAATTTCCTCTCATTCTGTTAGGTCAGACACAGCATTGCTTTGAACATCCTGCCAGAAAATGCTGGAGGGTTGGTCAGTGTGAGAAGCTGGATGGTAGGCTAGATGTCTCAGTGGTATGACCCAGGAGGCTGCTATTTTCTTACTATGCGATGTATATTCACCCATGACATATTTTAGGTTCTCTCAAGATAAATGCTAGCAGAGCACTTCTGAAAGGAAAAAGCACTGAAATTTCAATCCTTGAGAGTGATGTCAGTCCCAAGTGATAGACCCAGGTACCTCTGCACAAGTTGTGATAAATGACCTGAAAAGAGAGCTTCAGGAGGTAGTTGGAGCCAAAACAATGCATTAATTGAGAAAAAAAATAACCCAATAAGGATGTAAACAGTTCAACACACTGCATGCTAAAGGGGCAGTTTAATCTTTGGTTTGTTTTTTTAAAGGCATTGCGCTATTTCTTTAGCCTCTGATCAGTCCATATGGAACATCTATATAAGACAGGGGGGGGGAAAGAATTATTTTTTTGAAGTTACCATCGGGAAAACAGAAATCACAATAAATAAATAATGCATGGGCTATATTTTAAAAGAAGGTTAAGAGCCAAGGGCTTAGCTTCTACCACCAGAAAACATAATTTCATAACTCTTAGACTTTTCAACTAAAAGATAATGCCTTTCAAAATTAGTTTTCACTGTGTTTCCAAAGAGGCAGATAAAACCATCTATAAAAAGAACCAGGGTATGCACTACAGAAACAATCACCCGCTTCTTTCAAAGTTTTTATATAGATACAGGAACAGTATATTGGTAAAGTTGAGAATTCTTAATGTAGGTCTTTTATCTCACACGGGGAAATCGGAAAGAAGCTACCAAAAAAACAAAAACCTCTTCATTGCATTCAAAGATACCTACTGAAACCTGAATGTATTTGAGAATTGTAACTAATATCCTTTCTATGCACCCCAAATAAGGCAAAGATTTGAAAGACCCTTCTTAGGGCATGCATACACACACACACACACACACACACACACACACACACACAGATATATCTCAAAAGCACAAAATATTAACCAAGACCAAAGATTGAATCACTTTCCACTTCTTTTTTTTTTGCAAAAATTTTATTAGTTTTTACAATATCAGCGACAAACAAAAACATAAAACAAACAAAACATAACAAACAGAAATCATAACCTTATTGAAAATAACGGTTATTTACTTTGTAAAACGACTTCATCGTTTCCCCTTAGTTGAATTTCATTGCACTTTCCACTTCAAGCTTCATGGTATAAGATTCAATGCATGTTGCTTGAGCTTTTTGAAAGAAGAATAGGATAGGAAGGTGATAGACTGATACATTACCAGCACATTCCTATGCTTTTCTGTTCAGATTAAATGCAATAGGGCTTACCCACAGGTAACAAACAGTACATGAAGTCGACTGTAGAAAATACCATCCATGCTAGCAGTGCTTCCACAAAATGTTTCATCTTTGCATTGCCAGTTTTTGCTTTGTGAAATCTTGGTGGCTCTCAGTTTCCACTCACACATAAGAAAAGCCAGTTGGATCAGGCCAATGGCCCATCTAATCCAGCATTTTGTTCTCACAGTGGTCAATCAGATGTCTGCGAGAAGCCTGCAAGCAGTATTGGTGCACCAGAGCATGGCCCACCCAGTGGTTTTCAGCAACTGGTATTCAGGAGCCATATTGCTTCCAGTAGTGGAGGCAGAGCATTGACATCCTTCCTAGCAGCCTTCAATAGTCCTCTCCTTCAGGGGAAATTACACTAGTGTTTGGGGATCTTCAGAATTCATAAAATTCTCATTATACAGTGGTACCTCGGGTTACATACGCTTCAGGTTACAGACTCCACTAACCCAGAAATAGTGCTTCAGGTTAAGAACTTTGCTTCAGGATAAGAACAGAAATCGTGCTCCGGTGGCGCAGCAGCAGCAGGAGGCCCCATTAGCTAAAGTGGTGCTTCAGGTTAAGAACAGTTTCAGGTTAAGAATGGACCTCCAGAACGAATTAAGTACTTAACCTGAGGTACCACTGTAGTTTCATACTTTCCACCTCTTTTCTTCTTCCTGAGAGCCAATTGATACACCCTGCACTGGGGTGCCAACCTGAATAAAATTTGGGGGTGGGGCAGGTAAGCCCTGCCCTGTATAATCGACCACAAGATGCGGCACATGCACAGCATTTGAATGGCAATGCCTATTAACTTTGGGTGGGTGAACCTTCAAATATTTTTAGGTGGGGGGGGGGGCAAAGGGACCTCAGCCCCCAGGAGTTGGCTCCTGCATTTTAAAACATTTGGTTAGCATCCACTTTCACCCCATTTGAGAAGTTGTTTCCTTTGGGTAAATATGTGTCAGGTGTAGAAATCACAAAAAATTGCCCACTTTTGAATGGCAAAGATCAAGTAAAGATCTAGTAAAAACCTTAAACTTTTCAAGGAAAATATGTAATTTTCAATTCTTCCTCAATGAATTCTGTCTGTGGAGTGATGGATGCCCCTGAATGAGATTTTATTCGCACCCGACTTCCCAGATTAACACACTTTTTCTGGCGCTCTATTAGACCACCCTCTTCCCTCACTTTTCCTGCACCCCCTCCTAATGTCCTTCTTTGTTTCTACCACTGTCAAGTTCAGCTAGGGTTACAAGCTATTCTGCAATGAGCAGTCACTCCCTTCCCCGACAGCTTCTTTCCTTCAGCATACAGGAATCAGCTGTGGCAATCGTCCTCTGGTCTAGCCAAGGTTTCCCCTTCAAATATGTTATTCCCTACATCTGTCCCTAGGTGGTACAATCCTGTACAAAGTGCTGCACATGCCTCCTTGAAACATTTTAATTGGGTTTTAAATGGTTCTAGAGAGACACTTTTCAGAGTAAGCTGAGACTGTGTATGCTCCAAATTAAAAAGAGAGAGCATCTGCTGATGAGTTTAATGATCTGCTCAAATATATTTTTCAACATTGTTACAGTTGTCACCAATAACACTGCTTCTCTGTCTTTTTTTATGCTAAAATGATAGCTGCATTTACCACATGGATGACAAGGGACTAGTTTCCTTAGCAACAGTAATCATATAAAAGCCTTATGTACACTTACACTGTTCCTCTCATTTTTTCTTATTTGGATGTGAAGATAGTTGAACTGGGTGCTGAAAGCCCAAGTGAAATCATTTGGCTCACATGGAGCTGAGCTGAACTTGACTATAAAGGAAGACCTTGGGGGAAATGCCTCTCATAATGGTAATCCAAATGCATGTCAGGCTTTCTGGTTTCAAGGAGCACAGATGTTTTAATTATTCTTTTCTTTTTTTTCTTCCCTTTTCTTTTTCTTTCTTTTTTTTCTTTTGCAAAAAATTGATATGCTTTGTATGCTTTGGGAATGCAATTTATCCAAAGTCAACATATTGAATACATTCTGAGATACTGAAGTGTTGGAAAGAGATGGAATGTTCATTTTTGTAGTACCGTATTTTTTGCTCTATAAGACTCACTTTTTCCCTCCTAAAAAGTAAGGGGAAATGTGTGTGCGTCTTATGGACTGAATGCAGGCTGCACAGCTATTCCAGAAGCCAGAACAGCAAGAGGGATTGCTGCTTTCACTGCGCAGTGATCCCTCTTGCTGTTCTGGCTTCTGAGATTCAGAATATTTTTTTTCTTGTTTTCCTCCTCCAAAAACTAGGTGCGTCTTGTGGTCTGGTGCGTCTTATAGAGTGAAAAATATGGTACTTATTTGAAGTTGGTAATGAGGGGACCCAGTATAACTAGATGTGCAAAAATATCAACTAAACATTTTGCCAAATTTAGGAACTTTGCCTTAGCTGTGGATGTGGTACCACTATAAAAATTAAGAATAGACTTTTTCTCCAAAGGGACGCGGGTGGCGCTGTGGGTTAAAGCCTCAGTGCCCAGGGCTTGCCGATCGAAAGGTCGGCGGTTCGAATCCCCGCGGCGGGGTGCGCTCCCGCTGTTCGGTCCCAGCACCTGCCAACCTAGCAGTTCGAAAGCACCCCTGGGTGCAAGTAGATAAATAGGGACCGCTTATTAGCGGGAAGGTAAACGGCGTTTCCGTGTGCGGCTCTGGCTCGCCAGAGCAGCGATGTCACGCTGGCCACGTGACCCGGAAGTGTCTTCGGACAGCACTGGCCCTTGGCCTCTTGAGTGAGATGGGCGCACAACCCTAGAGTCTGTCAAGACTGGCCCGTACGGGCAGGGGTACCTTTACCTTTACCTTTTCTCCAAATGCTATTTTTTATTGTAAGTCCATTAATTTCAGTCAGTCAAATCTTTAGAAAACCTAGTTGAATACCAGCCAATGTGAATAAATGATGCTGCAACCCTAAATCCACTTACTTGGGGAATAGGTACAAAATGGAGCTTATTTCTGAGCAGACCTGTATAGGATTGTGCCTTTTTATGAAGCTTTTGGTATGCATATCTAGCACACAGTCTCCATTCAAAACAATATACAGTGGTACCTCAGGTTAAGTACTTAATACGTTCCGGAGGTCCGTAATTAACCTGAAACTGTTCTTAACCTGAAGCACCACTTTAGCTAATGGGGCCTCCTGCTGCCGCCACACCGCTGGAGCACGATTTCTGTTCTCATCCTGAAGCAAAGTTCTTAACCCGAGGTACTATTTCTGGGTTAGCACTGTCTGTAACCTGAAGCGTATGTAACCTGAAGCGTATGTAACCCGAGGTACCACTGTAGTTGTAGAAACAGGGGGACTGTACAAAGATATACACTACCAGCCTCCAGGCAGCATGCAGGTTGAAGCAGAGCATGGAGGATTGTTCCAATGACTCTGACTCAACAGAATCACTGAATGCACTATTTTTATTTTTTGTTCTAGCCTTATGAACATCCCAGACAGGTTTAAAGGTAAAGGGACCCCTGACCATTAGGTCCAGTCGTGACCGACTCTGGGGTTGCGGCGCTCATCTCGCTTTATTGGCCAAGGGAGCCAGCGTACAGCTTCCAGGTCATGTGGCCAGCATGACTAAGCCGCTTCTGGCGAACCAGAGCAGCGCACGGAAACGCCGTTTACCTTCCTGCTGGAGCGGTACCTATTTATCTACTTGCACTTTGATGTGTTTTCGAACTGCTAGGTTGGCAGGAGCTGGGACCGAGCAACAGTCGAACCGCCGACCTTCTGATTGGCAAGTCCTAGGCTCTGTGGTTTAACCCACAGCACCACCCGCGTCCACACAGGTTTACCTGAAAGTAATTCTACTGATTTCAATGGTGTTTTTATAATATAAAATAAATAAAAAGTTCCAGATCAATTTGCTTAGGAGTGGGGTATAAAAACATGCAAGATGCACAGCTAATGGGGGGGGGGGTGCATAAGAATTTGGCAGCCTCTCTCCATCACACACTCTCTCATGATCACTAGAAGCCTGACAGCTTGAGCTGCATCCAAGTTCTGAATCTAGCAGGCAGCAAGCATCTGACTCTGAGATGCTTTATATAGTAATCCACAATGGGCTTAAAATTAATAATAGAGATGTTATATTGAAGTATGGAATGTCTCTATTTCTTACAGCTTGGAAACTGCCCCTGCCCATAGGAATGGAATTGTTGGCAAACTTTTACCATACCTTGATTTTTTAAAATGTGAAATGCCTGGATAGAATTTCCCTGAGACCAGCCCTGCATTTTTCCTTGTACCAAATATGTGTTTGCTGTTTACTATCCAGCTGTATGTTGAATGTCCTCCCATCACACACACACACACACACACACACACACACACTCAGCCCTGATCCAACAATGCACAATTGCAGCATCTAGGGCTGCATACGCATAACCTTAAAAGCAATGAGAAACACATCTTTCTTTTGCATGGCATGAAGAGTGCATTGGGGGTCTTAATAAACCCTTAACCCCAAACAACAGATTTCTCCATTCTAGCTCCTTCAAAATGCTATGCAGAATACCTAGCTCCATAGTCGTGTGTGCATTTGTGGCAATGTTTTCTGTCAAAATGGGGACTGCAGTTATGTGCTTGCAAAATGGAAGGCACAATCCAGTTTGATTTAATCCACAAGGAGGTATGTGTTTATGTTCTTTGGGTCTTTTTTTAGTGCTGCATCTAATTTTAATCGTCGTGAGCTTAACATTTTAAATGCCTTTTTAAAAAAGGTGCAGGTGGTCAAAATGTTAGGGCTAATATAATTGAGCTGGTTGATTTCCAGTCTAGAACATTGGCTGGGCACAACCAGGACCCAAGCATAAGAACACTCTCCCCTCCTGCAGTTTCCAGCAATGGGTATTCAAGTGAGTTATTTCTCCTTCCCCGGAAATAAAGGGGCAATTTGAACATTCCTGTCAAACACCTTAAAATCCCCAGAGGGGTTTTACCATATTGTTTGGGCTCACACTTAAAAAAAAAATGTTTTGCAGCAGACCATGGAACTTAGTTATATCTGACTCAATACTTAGCTTGGTAGTGGACAAATAAATACCTTTTTGTCACACAACTTGATCTTATGCATAATTGCTCCAAGACCATGATATTCATTTAAGATGCAGAACTTTCTCCTAAGTAATTTTTCATGAGATTGGAGTCTTTTCGTAGTTCTCTCTCTCCTCTTCCCTGTCTCCATCAGCACCCTGCCCTAGGACTGAGTTATGATTATGGTTATGGCATTAGTTCTGCTAAGTTTAATAAAATACTAAGCATGAAGTCAAAGGAGACAAGCAGCCCTTTATGGTATAGGTATTAACTGAGCAGCATGTATAACTGCCTGACAGGGGAACTCTGTCTCCTCAGAGATGTGCATGACCTCTGTAATGCAGATTTTAAATAAAGAACTATGTTGCAAAATGCAGCTCTCCTTTAACTCTTCTGCTAAAGAGCTATGTTGCAAAATATAGCTCTTCTTTCATTGTTTTGTTAGTCTTTGCATGACCTTTCTAACTATTACTGCTGCCACCTTTGCTAATTTAGGATTGTTTGCAAACTGCATTTATTGTGTTTTGATTATATTGTTGTGTTTGGGGGAATAAACAAAAAAAACAACAACAACCTGAGGTCTTTCCAGGCCTCCCACAGATAAGGCTGCAAAGTGCTTGCATCTTTTATTTTGAAACACAGAGTTTGGTCTCTGCTGCTTTTCTGAGTCCTTTCTCTACAAAGACCCTTAACTTGACAGGCAGTTATCAAAATATTGTCAAAAGGGCCTTTTTATCCCCCCAGAATGATGTTGCATACTGGTAGGTGAAGATATAAATCTGAATTTCCAAGCCCTTGTCTGTCTACAAAAGCCTGTACTATTAATAAAAACAGAACTCCAGTATCACAGGCAGCACGCCTCTGAATTCCAGTTCCTGGGGGCATAAGTGAGAGAAGGCTATATGTCCTGCTTGCAAGTTTTGCATAGGCTTCTGGTTGGCTACTGTGGGAACAGAAAGCTGGATTAGATAGGCCTTAGGTTTGATCTAGCAGGGCTCTTCTCATGTTCTTAGAAGTGTAAATGTAACCTTCTCAAAGGAAAGGAACTCTATTAGAGACAGTCACTAATAGCTGGGATTAAAACAGGCCAGGACTTCATTAAAGGAACACAGCAGAAGTTGCTAGCTCTTAATACCTGTGTGGATGAGGTTGGTTGTAGGCTTTCATACTGAGATGATAAGGAAGATTAGCATGGGCAGTCAGCTGCAATGTTGCACCAGCATAATTTTGAAAGTAAACCTGATGACGGCATCTATTCCACTTGGAAGTGTGAGGTAGCTTGCCTATTGGAGATTCCAATATTCTTAACAACTACAGTGGTACTTCGGGTTACATATGCTTCAGACGCTTCAGGTTACAGACTCTGCTAACCCAGAAATAGTGCTTCAGGTTAAGAACTTTGCTTCAGGATGAGAACAGAAATCATGTGGCGGTGGCAGCGGGAAGCGCCATTAGCTAAAGTGGTGCTTCAGGTTAAGAACAGTTTTGGGTGAAGAACGGACCTCCGGAACAAATTAAGTACTTAACCAGAGGTACCACTGTACGTGTTTTTTTCCATGCCCACACCGGTCCTTCTGCTATAGGAAGGTATCAGCCCAGCCTAACTGAATTCTTCCTGACCACATCCCAGCTACCATATTCCTTGTATAAAGGAATATATTTATACCTAAACAATTAGTGCTTCATAGATCGGAGCTTTCTAAACTTTTCCTTTCGGTGACACACTTTTTAGACATGCAGCATTTCATGACACAGTAATTCAGTTTTACTAGCAACCCAGAGGTTAAACTAATCCCTTTCAACCCTAGGAGGAGCACAGGGAACATTCGCACGACACACCTACACACTAGCATGTCACAACACATAGTTTGGAAAGCTGTGCTCTAGATAGTACTTCATAAAAACTCTTACTGTGCCCAGCTGGTTAACAATAACCCCACTGATGGTTTGATCCATTTTCCTTGCAGCCCAATCTAACTTGTAGGGTTTTACAACCACATCCAATATACAACCTCATTTCCAGCCCAGTTATCCCATCCTTGAGAAACAAACATTCAGTGGCCTCAGTAACCATCAAGTCCTTGCTGATCATTTCATGCTTTGAAATTTGGTATTGATAGTTCTTGTCAAGATGGATTCTACATCCCGAGGTTGTATTCAGCTAACCTTTACTTGGAGCAGACACATTGAAATTTATGACCATGAGTAATTTAGATCTATTAATTTCAGTGTGTCTGTTCTGAGTAAAAGTTGATTGACTATTATTCAAGTTCCTATGCTTTGTGGATCAAAATTCAACAGCTAGACCTACCTTGTTTCCCGAGACAAATCAGTGAATGTTTCTAATGACCAACTGAATTACCCAAACATTGGAAATATTATTTTTCTCTTTGATCAGAATACTGTGTGCTCATATCAAAACACTTAATAGCAAGCTATCTCCACCAACCACCAATCCCCTAAAAACCCCTGCTTTCACGTGTACAGTATGTGTAGAATATGGCTTAATCCATCCATAAACTGGGGTGGCTAACACTTTTTGAACCAAGAGTTTATTGGCCTGTGTGTGGCCAAAGTGCAAAAAGTGGGTCCTGTAATTTCATTTTTTAAATATGAACTACAGTGGCACCTCAGGTTACATACGCTTCAGGTTACATACGCTTCAGGTTACAGACTCCGCTAACCCAGAAATATTACCTCGGGTTAAGAACTTTGCTTCAGAATGAGAACAGAAATTGTGCTCCGGCAGCGCAGGAGCAGTGGGAGGCCCCATTAGCTAAAGTGGTGCTTCAGGTTAAGAACAGTTTCAGGTTAAGAACAGACCTCCGGAACGAATTAAGTACTTAACCCGAGGTACCACTGTATATATTTATTTTAAAATAGGGCCACCTCTGTCTTGGGTGGAGTGGGGGCACAAAATCCCATACAGGAGCAGACTGTTAATTTAAATAAGAGGAAAAAAATAGAATGTTCCTTAGGAAACAGCTAAAAGACTTTCAGCGTCATGGGATCATTGTGGGGTACTCCCTGAAGTGATCTTTAAAAAAAGAAATAAAGAAAAGTTATTATTATTATTATTGAAAATGACAGATTGGGGGGGGGGTAGGGGTGACAAAACCTTTTTTTGAGGGGAGGAGAAAAATAAACATTTTTGAGTGTTAATTTTTTTTTTTTTTTTTTTGCCTCTATATCTCACCCACAACATGCTCCGGGGCCTGCATCTGCCTCTTGCATGCCAAGACCTCCACCTTTTTGCCAGAATTATCCTTTGTCCCATTTTTAATTCCCACAGCAACAGTTGCAAGTCCCAAACAAAAAGAGTGGCAACCAAACACTTGAGCTTGCATGACAACGGCTGTGGCTGCCCACTTCAAAACACTCACAAATTGAAATTGCATTGATAGAGGCTTGTTAACAAGGGTAAAGACAGGGTCATGTTTAAGAGTTAAGGCTGTTGTGTACAAGGGCAAAAATGATCTGCCTGCATCTTAGATATAAAACAACTTGTAATCTGAAAGCATCTGAAATCTTATGTTTTATGATAGCTGTGTTTTATGAAGGTTTAAGAGCACTGAGAACCGAGAACCGAAACACATGTACTGTGATTAGCAAATCCACATTCAGCAAGATTTAGATCCCAGGAAAGAATGGAGAAGACCTTCGAACCTGACTTCGACTTTCTACACTTGATGGTGTCTGAGAGTGAAATGGATCTAAGAACAACATTTGGACTGTTAGAGTGTAAATTTACAAGAAGAGCTGCTGTTGGTTTGCTGAAAGAAACTGGATGTTATGTTAATAAGAAACGTTTTAGGGAAAGATGCATGTAAACCTTAATCTCTTCATAAATATTTGACAATGAAAATGTTGCACTTTTCAGGAATTTCAAAGCATTTGTCTGCAGCGCTCAAGCGGGGGAAATGTAGAGCAGCTCTCTGCTAAATATGTATCTGCTGGCAGGTACGAATCAGGCCACCAAATCTCTGACGTTTTTGGGTTTTGCCTTAAAGGCAGATGAAGCCTGAAAGACCCTTGAGGCTGAGATGAGCTGTAGGTCATAATGGAAATCAAGCCTTTGATCAGCTAGTAAAAGCTGTGTGAACACCGATTTCATATGGTAGGTGACTTCTCCCAGATACTTTGTCTATCTGCTATCTTTCATCTCTTTCAAAAGAATTCGCTTCCACTGCTAATCTTGTTAAAATGTATAAGCAGGAGAGCCGAACAACTACAGTAACTAGTGACTCTACGTTTGGAAGTGTATTGACCCACAGAATTTGCTGATTTGGAAGGAAGATTCTGAGAATTTTAAAAGCAGTCCCCTTTTCTTGGAGAACTGTCACTTTTATTTTGGAAGGTATGACTTGGAGCTGTGCTGAAAACCCCAATTCGAAACTTTTTTGGAGACATTTGGGAGCTGGAGGGGAAGAAAAATAATAGTTTTCAAGGGCAGGAGAAAATAATCATTTATGTCAGGCTCAAGGGACTTGTGTTTCAGAAGCTTGTCCTCCTCTCCCCACCTTTTTTTAAAAAAGGTTATTGCAGCTGTGGCAAACAACTGCAACACCCTCTTTTCATGGCATGGAGATAATTGTGGCATCTACGCTGGTTTAGCCGTGTCCACAGAATGGAAGAAGGCAGGATCTCCAAGGACGTGCTCTATAGGGAACTGGCTTTAGACACTAGGACTGTTGGCAAACCAACTCAGCGTCATGACGATGTCTGCAAATGTGACATGAAGGATGGCAAGATGGGGATGTCTTGCAGACTATCACAGTGCCTGGAGACAGACAGTCAGGTCTTGTATCCACAGCAGTGACCACAGGAGAAATGACTGCTGGGAGGAGCACTGAGAGAAGAAACACCATGATGCACCTGTAGCATCAAAACTGGATGCCTTCAACTGCCCTACCTGCAATAACGCATGTCTCTCCTCTGTTGGCCTCTACAGCCACAACTGGCAACTCTCCAATGGTTTGACTTTATCACCGATGGTGCACTCTTCCATTGTCTCCTGAGACAATACTAGCGATGGTAATGCGGAGTCCTATACTCTGTTATCTCTTTGAAGAGTCTATAGAATCAACCTCTTAATATTTTTAACAAGGCCCAGGTGTTATGCAATTAGTGAACAGTGGATGTGAAGAACAGTAGCTTCAGGCAGAGCTGGGCCAGAGAGACAACATACAGCTGTTCGGTCCAATTTCCATCATAAATGTTGATCCCAGCTCAATTTCCCCCCTTCAGCAGAAACTGCAGGTTTGAAGTGGCACAAGAGGAAACACCCCAAAAGACAATTAGAAGCTTTTTATGTGGTGTTTGTGTGTGTGTTGTTAATGAGATTGCAGTGGGGAGTTAGCAAAGTAAATATGTTTTTTTACATAAACGTTTGGAACAATGCAGACACAGTAGTAAAAATATTATGTTCACACAGGCACACACGTCATGTAGTGCAGCTGGCAACACGGCCAGAAAAAAAAGCTCAGTATTTCTTACTCCCAGTTCACCTTCTCTTGGGTCTAAGTGAGAATCAGCATTCATATCCAATCTGCTTTCTTCATTTTTAACCTCTTTGGCATGACTCTTACTGCTGCTTTCTTTGACAATTGTGCAGTTCTTAATGGGCTTAGAACTTATGATGGGGGGGGGGGAATGCCACTATCCAAAAAACCGAAAACAAAAATCCAAGTTACACAGTGAGAAGGGAACTAAAGACCTATACCTGAGTTTTTCTCCTCTTCCCTCTCAATCCATTTGCCTTTTGTGTCATGTATTTAAGCTTGAACTTGGAAATTGTCTCCTCCCCTCCCTTTTAATGATCTGTAAGCTGCTCTGAAAGCCTTTGTCTGGAGAGCATGATAAAACTACTTTTAATAATAATGTATTTTATTTGTATTAATGCAGAAGCACATTTTAATGATTGCAGGTTAGCTTCCTTCAAGTGTTTTGTTTAGACTGTTCCTTCCTAGAGTACTTTGCTTGAATAATAAGGCAGCTTCCACCTCTGCTTCTAAGATCATCTCCAGTACAACAAATGTCACTGTTAAAAGAATGTCTCAAAGAGCACAAATCTTTAGAGTTCTAACTTTTCTTTTGTATGTTGTTTAGTATTGAGCCATTATGACAATTGTATTTGCATAAAATAATGAAGCCTTTTCAAGCTATGCCCATCTGCAGCTCCACATAATGTATGAAACAGCTAAAACTTATGAAAGGAAAATAAATTGCTTCAGCAAACAAGAAGAAAATTGTGAATGGGAACATGTCTATTGACTGAATGGTCTCAGAATTTTGTATTCTGAGACTATGTCCCATTTAAGGAAATGAACTTTTCATCTTGATTCAGTTGCAGATGAAGAGGCAAAATGAACCAATTTTCAAAGAAAGGAGGGAGGATAACCTGGCTAATCCAGTTTTTCACACATTTCACTTCTCAGAAATCAAAGGCAGAAACAAGGTAATCAGTATCGACCTAATAAATTTAGAACCTTACGTACCATTCCTAAAGAAACACTGTAATGAAAGCATTGATGTGAAATTTTGCTGAGTGAGTGAAAAAAAGAATGGAGCTTTTCTGGTGTCCCCACTGTACAATTTTAGGCACCAGGCAAAAATATTCCTATTCACCCAGGCTTATGGATTTTAATTGGGAGGGTAATTAGATATGTCAGTGGCATTTGGTGTGCTTATCCTTTATGTGGGGTGGGTGAGACTTGTTCCTTTTAAATACATTATCACAAGAATGCTTATGTTCTGAGAACTGCTTTTATCATATCTATGCTACTGATTTAAAGCATACATGGTTGGTTAACATCCAGTCCCCTCAAGTGCACTTTTCCCGGCACTCCAAGCCCAATTCTGTTTCGGTGACTGGCAAAAAGAAAGAAAAAAGAAAGTTGCCACAGCACTGGGGTACATGGAAAGGCTTAAATCTCTCCATCTAACACAGCAACCTGATGGGCCTACAATTTTTCCCCTTCCCAGGTTTATCATCCACTGTGCAGAGACAATATTTTTCCTCAGCTTTCTGCACAGATCAGCTTGAGATGGTGGGGCTTCGTGCCTACATGTGTGTCCTGAATGTGTGTGCAAGAGTGAAGGTGGCCACAATTATAGTTGGCTGCACTCATCAACACTAGCATGTGGCCCCCAAGCGGTTGGCCAAAGGTGAATGTGGCTCTCAGATGAGAAAATATTAGCCACACCTGATATGGCACCTAAATGTATGAATAGACTTCACATGATTAAATGGGAAGTAGGGCTGCCCTGCTTGTCATGTCCCTGAGGTCACATGGTTACCTGACCCCTCCTCTAATCTGGATCACCACACACTTGTCCCCTCACAAAGTGGCTGATAGAAAATAGTAATAAAACATATAAATACAACCATTTAAAATGCACAATTGCATTCCTTTGAATTGAGCAATAAGATGCAGCAATTAATAAAAAGAACCCTTAAGATTTTTTAAAGTCACTAATGACAAAACCATGCATACTTCATAGGGATCAAGTTCCATAAATATGGCGCCACCACTGAAAAGAACTTGCCCCCGGTACCCATCAGCTTAACCGTTCTTAACAATGGACAACAAGCTGATATTATCACTCAGATAGGCTCCTACAAATGCAGGCAGTCCTTCAGCTAACTGCATCCCAAAGCGCTTAGGGCTTCAAACTCCCAGCCCAGCACTTGAAATAGAGCTCAGAAACAAATCAGCAGCCAGCAGTGCAGGCTAGGTGTAATATCTTTTTAGCATTGGGCTCCTACATTCTTCCTGTTGTATTCATCACCAATGAAAATTTCTGAACCATTTTTAAAGGCAGCCCCACACAGAGTGTATTACACTACTCTAGTCAGGGTATAGGTATAGGTATGCAGCTGACAAACTACTGAAACTTGTAAAGAACACTCCTGGCCGCTGATGCCACCCACACATCCATCAACAGCATTGAGCCTAGGTGGACTCCAAGACTATGTTCTTGACTCTTCCAGGGGAGTGCAATGCCCTCCAGAGCAAGATGGCCTCCTCCATATGAATGAATGGATTTCCTGGTGCATAGATCTTCCATTGTGACAGACATTGACTTCAACTGGTTTTCCTTCATTCATCCCCAAATAGCTTCCAGGCATCTGTTCAGAACTGCCCCTCTTCTTGATATGAAGTGAATGACACATGACGCAGTGGAGGGTCACATGCAGAATCAGTCCTAGCCACAATATCCTGCCACATAGGAGCAAGACCAATAATAGGGCTGAGGTGGAGGCTACAGGGAGGGAAGAAAGTTTCATTTGCAAGGGCAGATGTCACCAGGGGAAGGAGCAGTCCCATCCCAATAGTGCCTTCAAATCAGTGCATCACTTTGTTTTCACTCATGTGTGTGAATAACTGCAGTTTCTTCTTATTTATTATTTAGAATAAGAATGAACTGCAGAAATTCGCATGCAAGAAGTCCTCGCTCTTCACAGCCAACTGTGTTTCCACCCAAATGCTTTTCTGCCAGATCTTAGACAGGGAAAGGTAAATCTATTTTCTTGAGGATAATGTTACAGTGGGGGAAAACCTTGACATTAAGGGATATGTAAATCCACCCTTCACTTCCCACTCATATACAGGCAAATGTTTCCTCTCCTGTACAATTTACCAACACAGTTGCTGTCAGTATGAATGTAGGTTCACATGCCCAGTTCCTTGATAAGCCTTTTCAGACTGGGGAAATGCAGGTCTCACAGTGCATTGCCATAGACGGAATCCATTCTGTCCCAAACATCAGCTATGTTTTGTTTGCTTTGGCTCCAGAAAATAGCCGGATGAACGCAGCATCTTTGAGGATGTTTGTTAAAGCTAAGCAGGTTTTTACCTGGCTCACAGCTTGGACGGAAGATGACCTGGGAGGCCCATGCAATAAATAAATAAAAACAAATGACTGACTTTTATAGATTTCCTATAAAGTTAATGTTGTTTAAACCTTCCTAGAAACATTATCGAAGTAAATATATGTGACTTGTCTCTTTGAACTAAAAACACGATGCAATTTGTAGGACAAATCCGGTTAACTCTGTTCCTTTGGATAAGCCACCTTAACGGCTCCTCATCACGTATCAGTGAGGTGAGTAAGCTAAGAAGTAAACATTCTCTATTACAGTACTATGGAAATATTGAGGAATTCTAGTGAAAGGAGCATTTTGTTGCCCTTAAATGAATGCATTTATTTTTCAATTATCTAAAAAAGAAAGCACCTATATAATATTTTCATACCCTCCAACGTTTCTCTGATGAAAATAGGGATGTCCCATTCCATAATGATACTTTTACTATTTATACCCCACACATCTTACTGGATTGCCCCAGCCACTCTGGGCAGCTTCCAACATATATAATAATAAAACATTAAATATATATTTTTTGAATCCCTATACAAGATTACCTTCAGATAGCTTGGGGGTTGGATAACTCCATACCTTCCAACATTTCTCTAATGAAAATAGGGGACATCCTAAGGAAAAGTGGGGCATTCTGGGATCAAATCAGAAACCAGGACAGCTTTTCTAAATCAGGGGCATCCCTGGAAAATAGGGACACTTGGAGAGTCTGCATTTTCTAAAATAACATTTTCATGTTAACAAGACAAGAAAAGAATAAAATTTCATTCATACTAGTTATGTCCTATATTGTGAAAACTGTGAGCTACCACCATACTAAATCTTTAATTAAAACAACCCAAACATAGCCAGTAATATATTTCATGCTACCAGTCCCATACAATCAACTGAGAGTTCCTATATTGTTTCAATGAGATACAGTACAGATAGAAAAGTTTTAACGACAAAATTAAAGTACAGTGGTACCTCAGGTTACATACGCTTCAGGTTACATACGCTTCAGGTTAAAGACTCCGCTGACCCAGAAATAGTGCTTCAGGTTAAGAATTTTGCTTCAGGATGAGAACAGAAATTGTGCTCCGGCGGCACGGCAGCAGCAGGAGGCCCCATTAGCTAAAGTGGTGCTTCAGGTTAAGAACAGTTTCAGGTTAAGTATGGACCTCTGGAACGAATTAAGTACTTATCCTGAGGTACCACTGTATAGCCCTCCATGAGTCTAACCTAGAAGCAAGAACCAACCATGGTTTGTGAGATAATTCTTCGGAGTTCCATAGAAAACAACACTATACTTGTCTGCAAGTAACAGGGAAGGAGTGAGGTAATTGTATTTCGAAACAAAGGAAAGTGCCTTATACCAAGATAGACCATTGGTCCATCTAGCTCAGTATTGTCTGCACTGACTGACAGAAGCTCCAAGGTTGTAGAGGGAGGAACAAAAGAAAATCCAGTCCATTCATCCTGTTCTCACAATGGCCAACAAGACACCTGTGGCAAGCCTGAAAACAGAACCTGAGCAACAGCAATCTTCCCACTTGTGATTCCCAGAAACTGGCATTCCCTGTCCTATCCCTATGGAGATGCCAGGGATTGAATAACCAGCAACCCTCTGCATGCAGAGCCGATGCTTTGCCAGTAATCTACAGTGCTTACTTGAAAGGGGAGGGATAGATTTGTTGCAGGGGGATTCCATTGGCTGCTCTTTCAAAAATATAGAATATACCATTATATGATTCAGCTCTGCGGAATGATACAACGTTACAGCAATGTTCACAAAATGGTAGCAGAAGACCTTTGCACTTAGAATTACATGAGTGCTATGAAAATGCCTCTCCAATCTCAGTAGACAAAATGTGTGAGCCGAGACCTGTCTTGTCAAAGAAATTAGGCATGCCACACAAGAGACCAGCCTGTGCAAATGCTTTAGAAACCTACTATGCATGCCACAAACAGTTACATACCATAACTAGCCATTTCAGACTCTGGTTTACAGGAATTAGCTTCCCAGATTAAAATATTGAAGCAGATATAAGAGAAGGCAGTCTTCTTCTTTTCTTCTTCTTTCCATCTGCCAGACATCTTCCTAATTCCTCTTTCCCAAGCCTCTCATACAAGATGTTACAAATAAACAATTTAAACCACCCAACTTAAATACACTGTTTACTATCCACTGGGAACTCTTGTTGTTGTCAAGACTAAAGAATCTGTTCTAAGCACTCATGTCACTTACAGCTCTCTGTTCTGATGAAAATGGATACAAAGATGTTTTGCCAGTCAAGTCTTCTATTGCATCACAATTCATTCTGGAATGAGATGCTTATGCACAGAAGTAAAATACTTTTAAAACTACCAGTTCTGTGTATTTATCACCAAAGCAGGAAACAACTATCTCTCCTGCCATTTTGGTTCTAAGATTCTCAGCTGCCTTAGGCACCCTCCTGCAAATGACATACATGTTTCCTTCCATGAGCAGATAGTGCAAAATAAGTAAGTTATAGAAGACCAGGTAATTGGTGGTTTACTATAATTTTATTTTGCTTTACAGACAGTTACTTATCACATTATTATTATTATTATTATTATTATTATTATTAATCTATGCCACTGAGCTTACAACTAAAAATGCAGCAAAACACAAAAGAAGGGAATGAGAGTGGAAGGAAGAGAAAGAGAAGGGAGATCAGCTCTTTAAGGCCAGAACAAAGTGCTGAACAATAAGCATTTATATTCCAATTGGTCCTTGCTGATCTTCTCGTGCTGGTGTTCTTGCTTGAGTGTCAGTTGGTAGCTCTTGTTCCTTGCTTTGGCTGATGGAATGAGCCAGAGAAACGCTTTCCCTTGCTTCTGTAGTCCCCAGGCTTCTGGCAACTGGAGCAGAGTGTTCCTTCCAGCAAGGCAGGGAATAACTTGCCCTTCAGCTGCTCCTTCTTTATACAATGACTGGAGCCAGATTGGTCTCCCCCTTGCAGTGCTGAATTCATGCACAAGCTAAGTAAGCTACAATTTGGGGCCTCAGATTGTGAGGGGCCCCTGAACAACAGCAGCAACAACAAAACAAATTACAAGTTTTACATAATTGGTTAAAAATAAACAAATAGGCTTACTGCAATGTACATGCTTCGGTTAGATTGGTGGATTTTAGTTTCATCTTCCCCTATGTGAAACTTTAGCTTTTCTATTTTCACTGTCTTTTCTGCTAGAAAAAGACATATATTTTGGTAATGCTACAGGGGGCCTCTTAAACTTAGCATTGCTTTTGGCATCTGCATGCCTTGATCCGCCCATACCCCCTTGCCATCAGGTTCATTCTAGGCGTCACTGAGAGGAGCTTTCCAGTAGCCCTAGGTCCCATGGTTGACGGCAAGGACCAGAGTGTCCGGTCCTTCAGCTCTTCAGTCTCATGGGAACTGGCAACTATAATACACAAAATCTTGCATTTTGCCTACCCCCTCTGTGCTTGAGAAACGATGAGACTGTTGTTCAACTCTTCTAATTTGGTAGTGAAATCACACACTTCTTCCTCTCTGTTGTCGGTACAGTGGGCAGTGAAATGGATGATGAGCAAGCTCTACTACATCATTTTCTCTAGAGATACAAATAAACTCATTGGCTATGTTCCTATATATCCAGTTTAAGAATGCTGAGGGCACAGTTTAGAAACTTAATCTGGTGAAAGATTTTCTCAAGGATGGATGCGCGAGTGAGTTCAAATTAATACCATTGTGGGAAACGATCAATCTTGTAATGATAGTACCATCACAAGAAACCTGTATTTTGAATTTTTGCCAGATCTAAATGGCAGCAAATTTAAAGATCTTAAAGATCTTATCTTTGATTCTCTTTTTTTGCTCTGGCTCTTGTCTATTGATCTAGCAAGACCTGGTGATAAATTACACCGCAGCATTAACTTCTTGGACTACAAGGCCCAGTCATGAGTAGCTGTTCTGGGGAAAAAAAGTACATTATATTGATTCCCCAGATGATTTTGCAGTTGTCACCATAAAGAATTAACATTTTTAATTCTTTCCTTCAAGGAAGGAACATGTACCTCATATATTGCAACTAGTGTACAACACAGGAGACAAACCAGAGTTTTAAGAAACTGGTTTGGTAAGATCTCAAGGGATGCGAATAATAAAAATGGAAATAGGCCGTAACTCAGTGGTATTCAGAAGGTCCCAGGTTCAGTCCCTGGCATCTACAGGTAAGACAAGGAAAGACCTTTCTCTGAAAATTTGGAGAGCTACTGCCAGTCAGTGTAGATCAGAGGTTAAGAACCTGTAGTCCATGGGCCATACTTTGCTGCTTTAAGACAGTCTCCACAGAACCTTAATAGTCAGGATAACTAAAGTAGTCCCTTCCTGTAGGGATAACTTCAGAATAGTCTATGTCACTCAGGCATCTATTAACTTTACGTTCGATATATGATTTTTCAAGCATAGTTGGCCATTAACCAAAATACCTAAAGTTTCAAACCTAGGCTAGCATGCCCCTCTCCAGCAACCAAAAAGATCAGCCTCCTCTCAAAAAGAACGGATGTTTTATGCTTCATGATGGAATAAAACTGGATCATTTTATTGTTCTACAGTACTATTAACATAGAAATTGAAAATGAATGGGACCAATGAACAGCCTTGCTTTTCAAACCCTCCTCACTAGAGGCATATCTTCTGAGCATAAGTGCCCTGCCCTGCTGATAATTATAGGAGCAGTCAACTGCAAGACGTACCTTCCAAAGTCTACTGCAGTGCCTCTAATTTGTCAAGGAAAAACTTTGTGAGCAATGCTTGAACTCTTTTATTAAATTATTATTCCTATCTTATAAGGAATAACTTGTTCTTTCTTTCCATAGTTTTTCAACCACACCTCTGAAGCCTTTCCCTAACAATCTTAAGATCTTTGATCAAGGCTCTTTCCTAAGTCCCTTCCTTAGTGGAAGTGGGCCATTTATATCCAACGGTGAAATAATTTTTGGTGGTGGTGGTAGGTTTTCACATTAATACTTTCCCATTGGCCTAGGCCAGGCCTAGGCCAACTCCAGCCCTCCAGATGTTTGGGACTACCATTCCCACCATCCCTGACCACTGGTCTTGTTAGCTAGGGATGATGGGAATTGTAGTCCCAAACATCTGGAGGGCCAGAGTTTGCCTATGCCTGGCCTAGGCAGTGGCCCTGTCACCTCAGTCTGTCTTTACTTATTATCAATTTTGCAAATCTTATTTATTCCTGAATGGGATGTTCTAAGATGATCAGTACTGACTAGGGTTGCCAACCCCACAGGGCTGGCCTGTAGTCTCCAGGTATTCTCATTTTTAGACTTTGTGTTTTTCATTTGAATGGTATGCTCTCGGAGACTGTGGCTAATGCTTCATGTGTCTTGCTTAGTGACATGTGTCTTGCTTAGAAGATTCCACCTAAACATTAGGAAGAACTTCCTGACAGTAAGAGCTGTTCAACAGTGGAATTTGCTGCCAAGGAGTGTGGTGGAGTCTCCTTCTTTGGAGGTCTTTAAGCAGAGGCTTGACAACCATATGTCAGGAGTGCTCTGATGGTGTTTCCTGCTTGGCAGGGGGCTGGACTCGATGGCCCTTGTGGTCTCTTCCAACTCTATGATTCTATGACATCCCTGGCCCCCACTCCCCAAGGCAAAGCCTGGAATTTCAGGGTCTGGGATGCTCCTGACCTGGCAGCTATAGCAATGGCTAATCTTTTCAAATCAAAATGGCTTTATTATTTTGTTTTACTTTCAATATTAAGTTTTCAGTTCAAACAGGATGGCATAATCTCTCCCCATATGAGGCTGCAGTAGCTCTGTGTGGAAGGATCTACAGAGGGGTCAATGCGGAAATATTTCTCTCTCTCTCCACACTTCAGTGTACATGCGAGGACATGATTACAACAAAAAGATTTATGCCTCGTTTCCGTATGTCTATTCCAGAATTCATGTAACAAGATGCAGGAAGAGAGTGAAGGGAAGAACTTATGTGAGGCATGAAGAGACCTCACATTCCCTATGATGCCCTATGATTCCACATGCTACCTCTGAGCTTGCCAAGGTAGGAGAAGGTAAAATAGGGTGTTATTTTGCCTTATGGAGAGCTATCTACCCAAAGGTGGTGCATCTCATGTGAGGACACATCTTGCCCTGGAATTGTAATTGTATTCCCCCCCCCCCGTGTTTTTGTTCAGTGTTGGTCATTTGACTGTGATCTTTACTATATGCCCAATACATCAAAAAAAAATATTTACTTACTGACATAATACTATGTCAAATAAAGCCCAGATTCCTGTGTTCTTCTGCTAGCTATAGATAAGATAAAATTACTGCTCCCCCCATCTTCTTTATTCTATTTTAAAGTTTGAGAAAGTAGCACTGCATTCTCGCTTCCTTTGAATTTTACCTTGATGTAAGGTGGTAGAATACTAATGTCCCCAGTGCTTGCTGAATTACAGTGATGCATAGAATTATTCTGACCTTTTCAGGTATTTTGCATTTTGAAGGCCTCACCCTCCTAGTAATGGACTTGGCTTTCCCATTTGCAGCCTCAGTGAGCTGTGGGTGTGCCTTAGACTGTCCAGTTGAAGCAGATAATATTAAAATAGCTGGAAACAATATATTTCATGGGCGGAGGGGTAAATGTCCCAAGACAGAAATAGCTAGAGGCAATATATTTGCGGGAGGGGGGGGTGTACCACGACAGAAATGTTTTAATAATGAGCCTCTGTTACAAATGCCGAAAAAAGAGAGAATTGTAAGTGGCAAACAACTGAATTCGTTCAGGAAAAGTCAATAAAGAGAAAACAACATTGTCTTAGAATCTTTGGATTGTAATCTAATGGTTACACTTGGATGGTGTAACAAAAGGAATCATTTCCAGTTTCCTCCTGAACGGTACATAAAGGCCAGCGTAGATTTCAAGGAGGTTTACTTTACTTTTTTGAAAAGAAAATGACAAAATGTCCATTAGTTCCCCCCCTCCCCCAACTGTGTACTTTATGAAATGATGGCACACTTTTTTTTTTTAACCCATCGTTTTATTCAAAGTATATAAATTTCTTTTGGCAAGAGCTAACATCCTGCCTGCAGTTGTTCCAGGATTCCCCCTCCTCCAGTCTCTCCCCTCCCCCATGCCCCTCAATCTGCTCTTGAGGGTCTCACAACCCTCTATAGAAGATTTTGGGTGTATGGGGGGTGCAGGATAAAGCGGAGGAAGGGCAAGTCCCATTTGCAGAAGTGGATGTCTGCTGCCCAACTGGGACACCTCAATTGGATATCACCTATTGTTAAAATGAAAGCTTCCGGGCAAGAATAAGCTTTTCTGGAGCTTAGCCCTAATTAGAACTTTGGAGTGCTAGTATAATGTCAATAGCAACATATCATATTTGACTAGATATTCCCAAGTTGTACTTTCCAGATGTCAGCTGTGGTGAATATAAATCTTTTCCACATCTAACTTATTTCTGAGAGAAAGAGTGGCTGTTAGGAATGCACAGCATGGCAGGAAATGGCACAGAGGATATTTATGTTTCTCTAACACCATCCCTCATGTTTGGAGGTCTATGAAACTCAGCAAGAGTGCTCATTATTGAAAATAAATAAGATTGCATACTGCATTAAAAAAAATGAAATGGGCACATTAACCCTGTCACTATGTGCAAACTAACCACATGGAATTAAACATACCAAGGATTTTGATTTTCCTAAAACAGTGTTTTATTAAACAAAATAAAAACTGGTATAAATTAAATTTAAAAGGTACATTTATTGCCAATTTGCACCATTTTTAAAATATTTTGCCATATCTACATGGTACTCAAACTGTGTGGCTGACATAAGGATCACTTTAAAACCAAACATGTTTTATCATTGCCACTCAGTTGATGAAATTGATGTATGTCAGCTAATTATGCAGGCTATATTTTATCATTTGGCTGTTCAGCTGGTAACCGCTGGAGATGAGTTCTCCCATGATTACGGGAGAGCCAAAATGGATAGATGGGCTGTCTTCACATCAGGATTAGACTAAGATCTTTTGACATTTAGTCACAGCTGTTTTTCACACTCACAGCAGTTTACATTCTTAAACTCTTAATCACAGCTGGCTTGAATCCTGCAGCTATGCTTCTTGGAGGAGATTTAAAACTCAGCCATACCTTACTTGAGCAACTGCTTTATCCCCTATATAACCAGGAGGTCACTGCAGGCTGTGGGACAGTTTCTCTGGCATGTTCCAAAAATCTCAACATCCTGCTCCACAGTAACTCGGAGCAGGGCTTTCAGCAAGGCATTCCTATTGAGTTATGACAGGTGCCCACAAACTGCACTTTCTGGAAACAATTGAAGACATTCTTGCTCTGATGGGTCACTGCCATGGGTGTCCACTTAGCACTCTTCAAACATATCTGCTGTTTTCTGGGTTGTTCTAAACTGTGTTTTTAGCTGGTTGCATATTGCCTTGAGACATACGCGTGGAAGCAGATTAATTAATACTAATATTCATAATATTAGTAATAATATAAATAATACCTATTTCAAGCATGTATTTTTATTTTTTTAAAAAATCTGGCATTTCTGCTAATAGACATTTTGCAATATACTTTGTGGCCTTGCGCACAACTACATGTTTTTGTAATAAAGAGAACTGCACATTAACGAAACTGTTGTTACTATGCACACCTTATTCAATCAGATTTCCTTCTGAATAGGCGTGCATAGAATTGCATTGTTAATATGGCACCCCTCTGGTCCTCCAAGGCAATGCCTCCACCTTATTTTTGCTGGTCCTCAGTTTTGTTGTTGCTGTTTAGTCGTTTAGTCGTGTCCGACTCTTCCTGACCCCATGGACCAGAGCACGCCAGGCACTCCTGTCTTCTACTGCCTCCCGCAGTTTGGTCAGACTCATGTTTGTAGCTTCGATGACACTGTCCAACCATCTTGTCCTCTGTTGTCCCCTTCTCCTTGTGCCCTCTATCTTTCCCAACATCAGGGTCTTTTCCAGGGAGTCTTCTCTTCTCATGAGGTGGCCAAAGTATTGGAGCCTCAGCTTCACGATCTGTCCTTCCAGTGAGCACTCAGGGCTAATTTCCTTAAGAATGGATGTGTTTGATCTTCTTGCAGTCCATGGGACTCTCAAGAGTCTCCTCCAGCACCATAATTCAAAAGCATCAATTCTTCGGTGATGAGCCTTCTTTATGGTCCAGCTCTCACTTCCATACATCACTACTGGGGAAACCATGGCTTTAACTATACGGACCTTTGTTGGCAAGGTGATGTCTCTGCTTTTTAAGATGCTGTCTAGGTATGCCATCACCTTTCTCCCAAGGAGCAGGCGTCTTTTAATTTCGTGACTGCTGTCACCATCTGCAGTGATCATGGAGCCCAAGAAAGTAAAATCTCTCACTGCCTTCTCACTTCCCCTTCTATTTGCCAGGAGGTGATGGGCCCAGTGGCCATGATCTTCGGTTTTTTGATGTTGAGCTTCAGACCATATTTTGCGCTCTCCTCTTTCACCCTCATTAAAAGGTTCTTTAATTCCTCCTCACTTTCTGCCATCAAGGTTGTGTCATCTGCATATCTGAGGTTGTTGATATTTCTTCCAGCAATCTTAATTCCGGCTAGGGATTCATCCAGCCCAGCCTTTCGCATGATGAATTCTGCATATAAGTTAAATAAGCAGGGAGACAAAATACAGCCTTGTCGTACTCCTTTCCCAATTTTGAACCAATCAGTTGTTCCATATCCAGTTCTAACCGTAGCTTCTTGTCCCACATAGAGATTTCTCAGGAGACAGATGAGGTGATCAGGCACTCCCATTTCTTTAAGAACTTGCCATAGTTTGCTGTGGTCGACACAGTCAAAGGCTTTTGCATAGTCAATGAAGCAGAAGTAGATGTGTTTCTGGAACTCTGTAGCTTTCTCCATAATCCAGTGCATGTTTGCAATTTGGTCTCTGGTTCCTCTGCCCCTTCAAAATCCAGCTTGCACTTCTGGGAGTTCTCAGTCCACATACTGCTTAAGCCTGCTTTGTAGAATTTTAAGCATAACCTTGCTAGCGTGTGAAATGAGTGCAATTGTGCGGTAGTTGGAGTATTCTTTGGCACTGCCCTTCTTTGGGATTGGGATGTAGACTGATCTTCTCCAATCCTCTGTCCACTGCTGAGTTTTCCAAATTTGCTGGCATATTGAGTGTAGCACCTTAACAGCATCATTGTTTAAAATTTTAAATAGTTCAGCTGGAATATCATCACTTCCACTGGCCTTGTTATTAGCAGTTAGCAATGGCATTTTCATAGGTCATGCTTGTATTGAGGAGGGAGAAGATGAGAGCAGTATCAACAGCTGGCTACAGCAGCCTTTTGCTCCCTGGTGAGTGAGATTTTTTTTTTTTAATGTCCAGTAGCATCTTAGAGACCAACTAAGTTTGTTCTTGGTATGAGGTTTCGTGTGCATGCACACTTCTTCAGATACACTGAAACAGAAGTCACCAGACCTATATATATATATAGTGAGAGGGTGGGGAGGGGTATTCCTCAGAAGAGGGTGGGGAGGGGTATTCCCTAGAAGGGTGGTGGGAATGGGTGATTGGCTGATAGGTATGGTAGACCTGTTGACGACTGTTAATGACTGCAATTGGTCTTACAGGAAAAAGCAAGGGATGAGATGGCCAAAAATAGCTTTATCATGTATAATGAGATAATAATCCATTGTCCCTATTCAGAGCAGGTCTCTCCATGGTTTTAAGTTTGGTAGTAATTCAGCAACTTCTCTTTCTGGTCTATTTCTGAAATTCTTTTGTAATATGACAGCTACTTTGAGATCTTGTATAGAATGCCCTGGGAGATTGAAGTGTTCTCCTACTGGTTTCTCTGTCTTGTGATTCCTGATGTCAGATGGTCAGTGAGAAAGTAGGCTAGGACCAGAAACCTAAAATCATAGCCTCCATTCTGCAGGGCAAGACTAGCTGTTTGCTTCAGGACCGAGCAAGAATGTTAATCTTTATTGCAAACTGGCCTTGAGACTGGGTTGTGCTTGGTTTTTCCCTACCCTCTGCTGTTTGTTAGTGGATCAGTAATCACACACACACACACACACACACACTGCCCATCTGGTTTCCAACAGAATATTAAAAATACAATAAAACATCAGACATTAAAAACTTCCCTAAACAGGGCTGCCTTCAGATGTCTTCTAAAAGTCAGATAGTTGTTTATTTCCTTGACATCTAATGGGAGGGTATTCCACAGGGAGGGCGCCACTACCGAGAAGGCTTTCTGCCTGGTTCCCTGTAACTTCGCTTCTCGCAGTGTTCACTAAGCTAGGGGTATCGTATGATAAACAGGTAATTAAGCTATTCCCAACAGACAGGAAATTACGAATAAGGACATTCTAACAAGATCACTCTCCATACAATTCCTTTAGCAACAAAATGGCAAAATTCAGATGAAACATAAGCCCCTTTGTAATCGGTGGGATTTAAGGATGCAACCATGTCCTCCAAGGAATTGCATTGCATTCTGGTCCTGCCTAACCATCTCTGAATTTCGCTGCATAATATTAGACTGCTTAAGTGGCATACGACAGCTGCACATACTTTCCAAATTGTGCTAAACACAGGATGTACAATTTATATGAGAAATTTCAGAAGCCTAGAGCAAAAATGACAACAATCCCATAGAGTTATTATTTGAATTCCAAAGGTTTTGCCCTTGTTGTACCTCTCCTAAGGCTTCCTTAACCAGAATAGGTTATCCAAAGTGACAAGTCTTTGCAATCGCAATGTCTGCACACTATGATTATTTTCTTGTCAATTATTGGGTGTGGGTTTTTGTTTCTTGTTTTGTTTTGTTTTTGTTTCAAGACTTGGCTTGCATGCTATTCTTTGACAGGGGGAAAAATTCATCTGTCAAGCAATCCCCACAATCCAGCAGTTTGGATGGTGCCCAAATAACAGATCTGACAAACCAAGAGAAGGTTCCAAAGCAGCTGCAATTGGACAAACTACTAATTATTGTTGAGCTTTTCAAAGGATTATGACAGGAGAAAAGCCATTGCACAGAGCGCTGACTTTCCTTTCCTCTCTCTGCTGCTACTAGTGAATTTTTAATGCAGTTTTCCCTCTAAAATGTACAATTCAAAATATCTGCCCCCTGAATCCGAACTAATTCTGTAATGTGTATAGATTAAATGAAACATTATCTATTCTAAAAAAATGCAAATAGTCTTTTAAGAACTGATCTTGGTAAACGAGCACTTGCAGTTTGTGTTAAAAAAGAAATAGAGAATGCATGCTTCTTCCCTGTCAATTGGAGACAGCACCAATCAGTTGTATGGAGAACTGCTGGCCAAAGCTGATTGGGGCAAATGCTGCTTTTTAAAATGCAGCTCTTCACACATATAGATATGAATATATATAGCAGTTCTGCTGAGAGTATAGTTCACTTTTAACTAGGCTTTCAACCAAGGAGTTTAAGGCAGGGTACAGGACTTAGGAAATACAGCCTGGTGTGTGTGTGTATGTGTGTGTGTAGGGGATGATAAAGGTGGTCAGTGCTGAGTAAATTAATTAATTAATTAATTATTATTAATTGAATATATATATTTATATTCCTCCCTATACCCGCAGGTCTCAGTTCCACGAGGAAAGGTTGAAAGAACAGGATATATTTAGAGAAGGGGGTGGGGTGGGACATGATAGCACTCTTCTTCCTCAATAACTCAGTTGGTTAGAGGGTGGTGCTGATAAAGCCAAGGTTGCAGGTTCAGTCCCCATATGGGACAGCTGCATATTCCTGCATTGCAGGGGGTGGACTAGATGATCCTCGGTGTCCCTTCCAGATTAAATTGGTTGGGAAATATGGGCTGGCATTTTGATGACAGCAAAGTCATGCAGATGCCTTACGCACCTGAAGAGCGCTTGTCCCACATCCGGAAGCACCCTTATGTCCACATGCCACAGTGGACAGGACTAGAAGAGATGGGTTTAAGTTACAAGAAGGCATCATTTCAGTTGAACGTTAGGTGAAATGTTTTGACAGTGTGAGCAGTTTGAGAACGAAGCCAATTTCCTGAGGAAGTGGTGGTCTCTCCTTTTCTGGAGGTCTCCAAGCAGAGGCTGGTCAGCCATCTTCTGGGATTGTTCCTGCTCCAGATTTTTAACCGTTTGTATGAAAGAACTTGTTTTGAATCCTTTTTATTGTTGATTTTATTACTGTGAAATTGCTTTGAGATATTCTGTGGGAATATCTAAGGGAGAGCCTTCAGATCCATGGGTTATTTCTTATGAAACTGTTTTCTGCACCAACTAGAATGACATTCTGCTGCACCTTTTCTTCTGTGTACACAGGGTCTGTATTTCCTGCAAGTGCAGCTATTAGATAATGTTTATTATTGGATAGGTGTCAAAGGGGGCATTTTACCCAGACAGGATTGGTTACCTTGCTAATAACATTTCAGTTCAGCTCTCTTCTCTGATGATAACGATGCAGCAATTTGGATTGTGTTAGGTTCCCACCACCACCACCGCTAAACAGTCAATACAGAAAAAGTCAATACAAATTTGACACAAGGCGAATGAGTCAAATGGAATAGGCAAGCAGCCTAAATACATGCTTTCCGCTGCATCCCAAGCAGAGAAATTAATGAAACTTGCAGAAAGCAGTTTCCAAGATTTATTCCTAAAGGCAAAGAATTATTTTCCCTATGATGCGGTGCTATATTGAAACTGCTCTCAAACTGCAAGGAAGGATTCCCTCATCTGCTCAGAGCCTAAATGCAGCCAAAACATGATGCAAATTAAGAACTGGATTCTTAATAGAATGAAAGTACTTGTAGAGATCCCTGGCCCAAATCCTAAATGAATTTTAATGGATGAATTCTAAAATAAAATGCTGTGATGCAAGTGCATTCAAAGACTTCTGACTCCTAGATATGGAAGGGGAAGAAATAGGCAGAAATCATAAGTCTTTGAACGGGCTTGCACAATATTTTAATTTAGAATTCTTAAAAAATATGGACCAGGGATCGCCTCAATTGCTTTCTGCTTATGAAGCACCCAGTTATCTTAAGACATTTGTGATGTATAAAAATCATATGTTTATAAAGAAATAAACCTTTCATAGAGCCATTTTTAAAAATGATATGTGTATACACCTCAATTTCTGTAATGGCCTAAAATAGAGCTTTGGAGCCTGAAGCAGTCTCACCTCTGTGTTCAAGTATAGATATCATAAAATTTGATGGCTCAGGTAGCAATTAATTTTGAGTTCATTCTCTGCTTCACTGAGGTATACAGAAGCAGACCTGATGTGAACTTAGTGCCTTTCGACTGAGCTAGGAATTAGCCGCCAAAGGGCTCTGCGACTGTAATGAATGTTTGGTACTAACAGCCTGTAACGGAAGTAAGAGCAAGGTCCACAGATAAACAATAGAAAGTCACTAAACAGAATATGCACTCCTTTGATATGTGCACTTTTGCTAATTCAGGAACTGTAATTGGCTTTTGCAGATCAATGCTCTGTTTGCTATAAATTGTAAACACTTCAAGGAGGACATGGTTCTCTAGCAGAAGAACGAGAATATCAGTGCATTCTGTAGTGCTAAACATGCTTTATATATTTTTTTTCTGAAAACAAAATTATATAATAGACCTTAGGTGACAGTCCACAGTCCACAATAAATCCCCTCTTCAGGTTTGCCCCCTAATATGCAGACTGTGAAGCTGGGGAGCTATTTTAGTGTTTTATGGGGGGAGGGTGAAAGGATGAACAGGGATGAAGATTGTTACAGCATCATTCACTCTCTCCAATAATGCTGAACTCTGTTCCCCCTCCCACCCCAAGTGTTTTTCATTCATCACCAGACTGAAAATGTCCCTCCCTTCTTCCCCCGCTCCAATGGGTTCCATCCTGACGCTGAATGCAAAGGAGAGTAGTGGTGGAAAGCATTTATTCCCACTCATGTCCTCACTCTGACTTGATTTCAGGACATACACCATCAGAAGTGAGGGTTAGAAGAAATGATTCTTGTCTACTGAGGAAGGAATCGAAAGAAGAACATATGACAGGCAGCAGCGGCAGTGAGAATTGAACACGCAGTGGCAGCAGTGAAAAATGTGAATGGGGAAAACATCCTCCCCAGTGAACATCCTCCCCTTCCACTCTCATTCAGGCAAAAAAAATTCATTTAAGAACTTGTACTTCAGAAATAACAACAACAAGAAGAAGAACACCTTGGCTCCCTTCAGGGAGTCAAGAAATCTGTTTCTGAACATGTTGTAGAGGGAAGCAAGGGGCAGATGGGGCTTATCAACCTGGGAAGTTAGCCCATCTAGGAGAACTCTGGTCCTAAAGCTCTCCTGCCTTGCAAAATATATTTGGGAGAAGAAAAGCTAAGTAAGCCCTCCATAAAGTGGAGTCCCTAATATGGTTGGATGGCATCTTGTATGCCTCCTTCCAGCAACTCCTGCAGCCAAGCCAGTGCCCAACATATTGCCCTGCTTTTCTTTTGACCATATCACTGAGCCAGGGGGGAGGTCTTGTCATCTGGGCAGCCCAGGACCCCCATACACACTGCCCTGGGGAGTTCACTTCAGTGCTGCTAATGCAGTGGTTTGAATTCACCCCTAGAGGTGCACTCCATTGGCTCTTGAGACAGACAGATTCCAACAACAACAAAGCTGTGGAAACAAAGCCCTACCTGCTTCAAAATTTGTATCTAACCATCTGGGTCTGGATGAACAAGTATAATCAAAACACATTGGGTTCAGTAGCTGGTGGGACTGCCAGATTCTATTTTCCTGGATACCCACCACCTTTTTGCTCCCTTTTAATTGTTATTGTTCTTTTTATTTTTGCCAATTATGTATAGCTTAATGCACACAAGTTAAATGTGCTTAAGTTGTGAGTTACCTGTACTTAAATCACTTGGTGGCACTTATTTGTATCTGAGTTAAGGTGGCCAAGTTTCACCTGATAAAATGCCAGCAACTTGTCCGTTTTTGGATCTTGTCATCCTAAATCTTGGTAGAGATGAGAGTTTGATGTTGCTGCTCTGATCTTCTCTTAACAGGCACAATAAAGTTCTTTTCTAGCTTCCTGACCAGTATGTTCTCCAAAATTTCCATGACAAGATGAGACTGTATATTTGTATAAAATTACACAATCACTCTCCTCATATGCAAAGTATAATTAGATGCTCTCAGCGTCCGTTTGCCCACCTACTCATGAAAGATTGCAAACTTATACTTCCTTTCTTTTTCTTTTTTTAAATACCCAGGACAATTAAGCTTCTGTGTAACTAATGAGTTGTTTAGTGTAGACTCGTTTACAACAAATTCCAGAAAGTAAGTGTTTGATATGCTAATGCATCTGTTAATGGAAGACATCTATACAAAAGTTATTTACTTGATGACAGAGAATATTTAAGCAACCTATTGTGGTACTAAGAACATCTGTTAAGGAAAGCATTTATTAAAGGCGTGCAATGCTTTTGTACTGCTAAATACAAAAAGAAAAAGCTACCAGAGAGTCTTTTTCATTAATTACTACCCACAAAATGGATTCTCTCTAATCTCCCATAACATCATTTTGATAAACCTGTCAGTGAAAGTTGAAAGTGTCAAGAATGCATTTTCAGAAGCAGGTACCACCTGTAACCGTGCGAAGGTTCCAAACAACCATAATTTATCCGCTGCCCTTTGTATAGCTATTTCTGCAACCGGCATGGTGAGAAAAGTGTCAAGATGCCTGCTAAACCACAGGGCCTAAACCACATGGTGATGCGCAATGGGGTTCATTAACATTTCATTTCAAGATAGTATCCTCTACAGGCACAAGGTAAGAACATACAAAGCACATGCGGCTGGATCAGGTCAAACAGCAAGTTGACTAGAGAAGCAACTAGCAAATAAATTCTGCTATTTAAGTCAAAGGCAAACCATGGGAAAGAAGACAGATCCTCATCCAAATAAGCGTAACAAATTAATTTCCTGATTAGGATTAGGATAACATACCATGCAAGTGTTCTGGAAAAACTGGGACATCCCATTTCCCCCCGTAAGAGCACATAGGCCATTTTGGATGCTGTGATCTTGCAAAATTTTGTGTCAAGATCTCATCCTCCCCAGAACACTTCTTTTGGGATTCCATGATCTCATGTAGGTCACTTGACTTGTGCAGGATCACGGCCAGAAAAACATGTGCCTCAGTATGAAAATTGAACATGTTGAAGGGTGATGAGATGAAACCACATCCATTGGTCTTTAATGCATTGGGGTGATGTTAGCCGATTGAGAGGTGGGAGTGGGGTTTTTTTTTGGGGGGGGGGAGGGTCTTGTAGGCCAAACTGTAATTCCTGGTGAGTCAAGATTGGCCCATTGGCCAGAGGTTCCCCACCCCCGATGTGGTCCATGAATCCTTATGTCACAATAAGGCTGTAGTCCTATACACACGTACCTGGAAGTAAGTCCAATTGAAGTAAATATGACGTTTGTGTGTGCATAATCTTTTAGGGACCACAAGTCTCTTTCTTGTTTTTGCTGCTACAGACTTAAAATGGCTACCGTTGACTACCTCTATGGAAGCAGAAAAGGATGGGTGATCCATCCTGTGGACTTTGTCCAAAAATATGACTCTTTCTTGGGAATGGAGGAAATACTAATTTATTGATATGTAGGACAGAAAGTCTTTGTAGCAATATTAGACAGCTACAGAAGACCTGCAGCCTTCGCATGTCAAGAGGAAAATTGATACTCAGAGAGAAAATTGGCAGACTTACAGATCTTCTTCACTATTAATATTTTAAGTCACCATATGGGTGAGGTCCTTGTTTCCAAGATTTCAAATGAAATAATAAGCAATATTTCAGAATATGAAATGCCTGTCATTAGGAAAGAGGAACAGAGTTTGAGCATCAAATTTTGTTTTGTCTTTGCAATGTTTTTAGGTGTCTTTATCCACTCTGTAGTCCAGTGGATAAAAGAAGAGTTAAAAACTATCATCATCATCATCATCATATGTTTCTGCAAAAGTGAGGCATTGCTAATCCTAAAGGGGGAAAATAAATCCTATGATTAGGAATATGATGTTGGCCTAGAAGCTTGACATCTGTTACAAAGTGAAATGCTTTCTTTTTTAAAAAAATAATAATCATGTAAAGGTAAAGGTACCCCTGCGCATACGGGCCAGTCTTGCCAGACTCTAGGGTTGTGCGCCCATCTCACTCAAGAGGCCGGGGGCCAGCGCTGTCCGCAGACACTTCCAGGTCACGTGGCCAGCGTGACATCGCTGCTCTGGCGAGCCAGAGCCGCACACAGAAACGCCGTTTACCTTCCCGCTAGTAAGCGGTCCCTATTTATCTACTTGCACCCGGGGGTGCTTTCGAACTGCTAGGTTGGCAGGCGCTGGGACCGAACAACGGGAGCGCACCCTGCCGCGGGGATTCGAACCGCCGACCTTTCGATCGGCAAGCCCTAGGCACTGAGGCTTTAACCCACAGCGCCACCCGCGTCCCATGTAGTTTGTTGCTATTTCACATTTGGGCAATCTATACTGACAGTATGCAATATATCTCTCTTCCCACTAACCGCACAGATTTTCTTTACAAAATTACAATATATGCATTATCCTGTCTGCGTTCAATTTGCTTGTACTGCATTCATTAATCCTGTACTAAGTCAGAAAAGTGTCAGAAATAAATAATAATAATAGTACTGTGGCCATCATATTTAGCTATTCTGAGCCAAAGGGAGCCTGCTACATAAGAAAATAAATCATGGATAAGAGCAATTGTATAACATTAATAATGGTTATTTACCTAAAATAAATATATGCATTCTGTAAATGATTAATTCAGTCTCTGTCCACTTGTGATGCTACATGAGAACAAAGTGCTTTTCTGAGAGGAATTTTGAATATAGAGCTTTTGAAGAATTGCAGTAAGAGAGTCTGCTTAATAAGTCAGGGCACAAATGCATTGTGCAGCTCTGATTATTTAAGTGGTTTTAAGTAGATTCAGGTTTCTCCACATAATTATGCCCAATGGCAGAACAGTAACATCAGTTGCAATGAAAAGCGTATGTGAAACCAATTTTGTGTAAGGTAGAAATGTGCATGGATTATACATGCCACTGATTGGAATGATTGTTTCATTCAGCTGTTCTATGAAACATTCTAAGGAATTAAATGGCGATTCATGTTTCATTTCCCATTGTACCCTGTATTTATTGAATGCAGCAGTGTTTCTGTTCAGCTGCAGTTCATCTTCCACCAAAAACAACTATTTGTTTTGCTATCCACTGTAGAGAAACCATGTAACGTATGTAATTTATGTGATCAATTACCTACATTTCTTAAATTATGGAAATTACATTGTCATTCCATTATTCCATGCATTGCAATACAAATGGGAGTGATGTGGATAATAGGTATCATTTTTGAAGTGACAACAACAACAGCAGCAGCAAATAATCAATTGTATTTGCTGGATTGATTTCAATTCTGGATATGGGATGAATAAGCAAACAGTAGCTATATCCAATCCTGTAGCTGTTTTTGTTGAGATTCTCCAATATCCCTATTAAAGCCACAGGTAAAAGTAAAGGGACCCCTGACCATTAGGTCCAGTCCAGTCGTTGTGGCTCTCATCTCGCTTTATTGGCCAAGGGAGCCGGTGTACAGCTTCCAGGTCATGTGGCCACCATGACTAAGCCACTTCTGGAGAACCAGAGCAGTGCACGGAAACGCCGTTTACCTTCCCGCCAGAGTGGTACCTATTTATCTACTTGCACTTTGACGTGCTTTCGAACTGCTAGGTGGGCAGGAGCAGGGACCGAGCCACGGGAGTTCACCCCGTCGCAGGGATTTGAACCGCCGACCTTCTGATCAGCAAGTCCTAGGCTCTGTGGTTTAACCCACAGCGTCACCTGTGGCCCAGTTAGATTAAAGCCACGCCAACAATTAATTCCTGAACAAGTACATCAATCATTTTATTACCTTATTTTATCAAATGATAGACATGTGGACATTTTATTAAAGCCGCATGCAAAACAAGACACCTCACAGTTTTCCAACCTGTTTATGGACAGAAAGATTGGAGGATTGCCATTTGCACATTTCAGTTTTAGGAGAGAGGGGATGAGGAGCCAGATGCACATGGTATAGTTGGATTGGATGTATTCAAGATCAAACTTCAAAAGAGCAGTGCCTTTCGAGCATTGCTGTTAAAGCAATGCTTCTTGTTTCACTGCTCAGCATGTTATTGAATGTAATCATGTGTCCGATATTGAAATTTGACTATTAGGGAGGGGCGGAATTGCTATTTAGACTAAGTCAGTGACTTATTTATCCTGGTTCACCTGTTCTGTGCATGCAGAGAAAGATTCTGAGGTCAAGTTGATATCTTTGATCAGAAGCAGAAAAAAGGGACTGTTAAGGGGGTTGGAAGAACATTTAAACTCATTTTTTCCTTACATCTCTCCATGAGGAAAAACTCACTGTGGTCATAGAAATCTCTGATGGACCATTCTCTGTGCCCTCACTGAACTAAAATTCCCAGGATTAACCTGATTCAGGTTCATAGTGTCGACATGCCTCTAGATAGTAGAACAGAACATTTTTAATTCAAATGTGCATACTGATGTATGTGGCTTTTTCGTCCACTGTATAAATCTTGAAAAATCACAATGTCAGTTGTAATGCTACTTTAGAAGATCGAAATGCTCTTAGTCTTTTGCTTCAGTTATATTAGCGGCTGCAGTTTGCTGTCTTAATTGCAATGAAGTATTAATACGTAGTGGATCTAATTCATGAGTGGCAAAGCTTTTCTACATTAGGTGTTTAAGTCAATCACACCAATATCCGGCAATGTAGCTCTTAGTTCTGAACAATGTTATGTCACTTTCTTTATTTTAGAGAATGATACCATCACAATTTCTACTATAGTCACAGAAGGAACAGAACACCAGCTGCCACAGTACAAGTAGGAAAGAGGAATGCCCTCACTTGTTATCATCATTCAACATCAGTTGCCAGCAGTTTGGGAAGTTGTATCCAATTGAACAATGAAGGGAGTGAAGTCCTTGAACAAGTAAAAAATAGCGATGCAAAGTGATGAAATTGAATTCTTCTGCCCCTAAGGAAAGTCTTCATCAAAATGTGTTGGGCATGACACACACACACTGAGAGAGAGATATTTGCATGTCATCCCAATCTCCAGGCAGGGTCAGATTCCAGGGGATGCAGGCACTTACCCAGGATTTGTGTTTCCTTGTTATGAGGGGCAGCGGAGACTATGGTATCTCTAGGATATATGGTTTATATACACATATATACAACCTGAGCCTACAATGAAGCAGCTCACAGAATCAGCACTCCAAGAGCATCTTGCTTCTCCCATAGCCTGAAAACTGGCACGCTTCTGTCTCCCAGCTGCCCAGCCTTCAGGCTTGCTTCTACCTCACAAACTCAACTCTCAGCTCTGGCCTTTGTCTTTCTAACTACCAGTGAGTTGAGGGAAAGGGGCCCACCCACTTGGCATCTGGCACACAGCCACTTTCTTTGCTACCATAATGGCCCATACTTAGAGGGACATTACCTCACCAGCATGCTAGCCTGGCTATTCCAGGAATTGAATCCGTCTTGGATCCAGGAATTGGAAAGGTCTCAGGCATACAGCATACCCCTCCCCTCAATTCATAACACTATACACACACTCCTTTGTGAGGGAAGGAAAGTGCAATTTAATATCTCTCTCTCTCTCATATTTTTATATCCTGTCTATTATCCAATCTGGAGCACAGAGTAGTGAACAGCAACAATAATAAATAAACCACATAACTTAAAAATATAACTAAAACCACAAAATAAGTGAACATTTCCATAAGAGGTCCTTCAAAGTGGTCAGAAAAGAAGTATTGTCTTCTCACATGAACAAATTCTCAGTGTGCAGCACTTTAAGGACTGGGCTGGTGAAACAAGAATTTTTTCTTCTTGACTGTCACACACTGGAGAGGGAATGATAATGCAATCTCATTGCCAATTCAGAAAATAGTTCCAAGTCATTCACTGTGCAGATTTGTAATAGCTCCAATCTTCCAAATTCTGATTCGTCATTTTAACTTTCTATACAGTTTGCATATACCATGGTCTATTAATCAAAAGTATATTGTATTGCAAAGGAATGACAACAACAACAACAATAGCAGCAGCAACCATGATATTGTTATGAGTTTGGGGGGTGGGAAGAGAGGCTGTAGGTTCCCATTCAAATTCTTGGAATAGCCAGGCTGGTAATGGGCCACTAAATATGGGTTGTTAAGGTAACAAAAGGAGTGGCTTTGTGCCAGAGGACAAATGGGTGGCCCTCCTCCCTCAACTGTTAGTTGGAAAGACAAAAATAAAAGGCCAGAGTTGAGAGTGACATTAAGGGAGATGGAAGAGAGAAGAAAAGAATCAGGCTGGGCAGCTAGGAGACAGAGGCATGCCTGATCTCTGGTGTGATCCAAGGCTGTGGCTATGGGAGAAGCAAAACCTTCTTAGAGTGTTAATGCTGTGAACTCCTTCATCAGGTTGTGTGTGTGTGTGTGTGTGTGTGTCTTCGTATTCTTATATAACAGTATCTTTCCTTGCATTTGTAATAGTGCAGAAATAGCAAGCGCTGAAGCACAGCAGGAGTTTAAGGGGGTTCTGTAACAAAATTCCTATTCTAATTATGATTATTTTGATAAGACGTTATCAGAGTGAATGTTTGGAGAGCTTGATGGGACTTGATATGTGTTAATTTTCTCTTTGAAAAGCTACAACTGCTCAGGCGTAACATTTACAGCACAAGATGTGAACAAGCAAAAACAGTCAAGAAATGATGTGAAGTTATATTTACACTAGGAGAGAGAGTCAGCACCACCTCCCTAAGGCCACCCTCCTCTCCCAAGGTGAGGCGGGGTGGTTGGTCGTGTGGAAGGGGGAATGTTAGGACCACAGCAGAGTGCAAGGGTCAATTAGGTCTTCCAGTGCTCCTTTTAAATATTCGAACCCCTGCTAGATGTCTTACAAAACTTCAACAAGGACATTCGAGGGCCGCACATTGGACCACCCTGACTTAGGGTCTAGTTGGCAGTACATCCAACCTCATTTTCTGATCTTAAGAAAGTTGCTAGTAAACTGGATGATCTTTCTGTACAGAGGGACACAACAGCAGCAGCATGGTGGGCCAAAATTCCAATGCAAGAACACTTTAAAAAGAAAATCTTATATATTCCCAGCAAGTCACTAATGTGCCATTAACTGTGAGAACATGAGGCTCTTAGGCATAGAATGTTGTTGCATCTGTCAATGGAGTGCCCCTCTGGGGGTGAAGTCAAACCACTAGGCGAGGAGCAACAAAGTGACCTCATTGGGGAGCAAGCCTGGGAAGTTTATATGGAGATACTGGGCTGCCCAGACTACAAGCCATTTCCCCCACCCTTGTTGACGTGGTCCAAAGGAAAGCAGAGCAATACGTTTGGACCAGCTTGGTGCGGGACTTGCCAGAAGGAGATGCCATCCAGCCACACATATGAGATCAATGTTTTGCAGATTTTTCGAATTTGACGACTCACTTTCCAATGCTGAAGTGTCTGCTGGGTTCATATTCTATGATACAACACCAGGTCATATAGGCCTGACCTGTTGGACTGCCTTAACAAATCTCTGTGTGTACCAAGGATGTGCTGCCGAACACACTCAACATTCACCCCTCACTACACACTGCAGGCCTACTCATCTGTCTTTTAGATCAGGAAAGCATGTCTTTCATCACTGATCTTCTCACTGAAGAGTCTCTTGTCAGATTCAGAGGAACTCAAGATTTCTCCCATAATAAACTCTGAAACCTACTTTAACACACACCTATGGAAAATGCAAAAGTTTATTCTAGGCTGAGTGCATCCCACTTATATGGGGCTTCTATGTGACATGAGAGCAGCAAGTCTTGGAGAGCGGGGTGGGGAGAATGCTTCCTCTTAAAAAATTCTTATGTATCTGCTCACTTCCTGAAGTGCTTAATTCCTCTTTAAGTGCACTCTTCTAGGATCCCTCCGAAGTCTGAAGAACTCTTATTACTATCACTCCAGAAATTTATAGTCTGCTGCTTTGATTCTTTTTCATTTACCTCACCTATGCAGGCAAGGACTACATAGCCTTAATCCAATTTGTTGACTGTAGACTCTCCCCCCCCCTCCAAAATTCTTAATAATGAGAGCATCACAGTTTGGGGCTTATGAGGAGATTTTATTTCAGAATTATTCTACTTAAACCCCTTCTTCGTCTGAATTATGAGTCAGTTCCCAACTCCATTCCTGGCAGTGAGTTAACTGTGAAGCATTGGACCTTTAAATTAATTCCTGGAGGTCATCTTTGACACAGTGGAAACCCCCCACATGCCCCAGCAGGAACAATGAGCTTTCACTAGACTCTCACACAGGTACTTTATTTTCAGTTTTACAGCACAGGAACCAGCCACAGTTAGTGCAAGAGCTTCCGACGCCAAGTCCATTGCAGCAAGACAGGCTTTCTGCAAGTGGTATGAATCTAGTAGCCACTCTCTCAACATGGTGCCTCAGCATTGTGTCAATCAAGCACGTCCTCTGGGAGCAGTGAAGCCACATCACAGCAGGAGTGTGGGCTAAACACGGCCACAACTTTATGTGTCACACTGTGTCAATGTTTTGGTGTGGCACAGTGCAAGGATCCAATGATGGGGAAGCCCATCTGTTTTCTGATGCCGTGCTCCAGTCCACATGTTGGGCAACTAGGAGTGGATCCCAGCCCCTTCTGTGGGTCCAGCCTGAAACCTAGGATCATAGTGACTGGTCCTGCCCCCGTAAGCTAGGGCTGAAGCCTTCAACTTCCACCACTCCTATGAGAGTCCCCTCACAAGCCATGGATCTTGTCCAACCAAGATGTCGTGTCCGTTCTAAAACCTAACTTGAATCAAGCCTGCACTCTTGCTACAGGAAAGCCCACCCCCTGGGAGACTGCCAAGCCCACTGATTGGCTCTTAGGACACAAGCTAGATCAAGCTCTGGCACGTAAATGATGCCCATTGGATAGATCAGATTGCTCCTCCTGAGTGTCACACCCGGAGCACAACATAAGACTTGCCATGAAATGGTGGTAAGCCAGTTGCAACGAAAGTGATAGAAATATCACATTTTCTCATTGGTTATTCAAAAATGTGTGCTGTTAACTGCTGTGCCAAAAACTCTCCTCCCATCTTAAATGTTTACTTTCCCTGTGAAAGGGGCTTCCATTTTTTTTTCTGTTGCTTTTTCAGGGTACTTAAGAATTTCTTTATAATGTTGGTGGGTGGAGGTTTTTAACACATACTTTATCACTGTGAGGTGCCTGTGGGTGTTGTGTATGGTTTCCCCCCCTCATTAACCTTTTCTCCAGTGCTCTGTAGTCTCCTCAGGTGCCTGCACTTTCTGACCTGAGGAAAGCCTTATGGAAGTAGTTACCTCATGACATCTTTGCCTGAACTTTTAATTGAAACATGGGAAGCTAGAGGGGAAGGCTACTGAATTATGAGATTTGCTGCAGCTACTAATTTTGTTTCAAAGTTAGGTTCTTATTCATATCTTAAGAAAAACCTTTTGTACTGGTTTTTTAAAAGAAGTCTAGCCCCTTTTTTACTCGCAAAAAGCCAATAAACAGTTGTCAAGTTGCAGCAGTAGGCCTGCCATCTCCCCATGCTTACTATGAAACTCAGTTGGGGACATCGTGGGGGTTTCAGGAAACAAGCACCTAGGAAGGCTTCAGACTGCAGATGATTCGAGAGATGATTTGTAGAATGAAAGAAAGGACACTCAAAAACACTCCTTTGGTTATCTTCAAAGTAAGGTATGTACAGTGGTACCTCGGGTTACATACGCTTCAGGTTACATACTCTTCAGGTTACAGACTCCGCTAACCCAGAAATAGTGCTTCTGGGTTAAGAACTTTGCTTCAGGATAAGAACAGAAATCGGGCTCCGGCGGTGCGCCAGCAGCAGGAGGCCCCATTAGCTAAAGTGGTGCTTCAGGTTACGAACAGTTTCAGGTTAAGAACGGACCTCTGGAATGAATTAGGTACTTAACCCGAGGTACCACTGTACAACAAAATCCTGGATCCCATTTACCCCATTCATAATTTTCAAATGCCTTTTCTCATAAATTGCTGGATAATGAGTTTTCTTTTAAGGCGGGTTGTTGTTGTTTTTAAGCACCAGTGCTAGCCAATACTAATGGTCAAGTGAGATTCAGTTTTATGTGAAAGGAAGATGCTGGTGCCATTTGTTGGTGGCAGCAGTCCTGTGTAGAGAGACATGTGCATTGCCAGCTTTCAGTACCTACAAAGATAATGTGGATCGTATGGTGTGGTCATTTTGAACCTGCTGTATGTAGCTATGCTGTTGCCAACATTGAAATATTATTTTCAAGTGGGTTCTAATAGAAATCCACTGTATTCAGACATGTACAGTATAGCCCATTCACACCACAAAAGCAGCCCTATGATCAGCAGACATGTGGGATACATCTATACTCATAGCCAGTTCAAGCATTCATTTGCCAGGTTTTCTGAGGCTCAGAATATGGCAGATCAGTGGAAGAAGTAGGTTTTCTCCAGTACTTAAATTCTGGAGCATGCTAAGAGTTGAGCACATAAGAAATACTCTCAAGTAAAGAAAACAATAATTTTTGCCATGATTCTGGCTCCACATGCTGAGATTTTACTTTATTACTTTGGATCCTGGGAAGGGTACTGAAATTCTGATGCTGTTTATGGAACCGTAAAAACTGACAACTGTAGTATAAGCTCTTGCAGAGAGACAAAATTAGCAAACTGACTGACCAGTGTCAGAGGGCAAAATGTGTGTATGTTTTAATAGCATATATGCTTGTGCAGCTGCACAACCGTTTTGGCCTGTGTTGGACTAACAACTGAACTCGTGCTTCATCCATTGCTCACCGGTCTTCAAAGCTTTGTAGTAGTACAATTCTTTATGGGATAGACTTCAAGGAGGAGGGCATGTGACCACATTGTAAAATAAGGAGCTTCAGCATTCAATCGAGCCACTGAGTCCACATCTCAGCTTCGTCTTGTGAATAGCCCTTAGATATAAACAACTCAGTCAGAACTTATCACTTTCGTTACATCTGGCCAGTGGTGCTATTATATAACAGATTTCTCCTCCAAAATGAGAAACTTCATAGCTCTCTAGCCAGCCCCAAGAGTCCATTACGGCAAGACAGGCTGGAGCCGCTGCCATTCCTAAGCCTAGGGCAAGCTGTGATTCTGTTTGAGGGGGCCGGGAGCTGCTGTCACCTCCAGAATGTTACATGTTAACAAGACTGTGGTTTTGTCATCTTTTGTGGGAATTAAAGAACTACAAAGCACATGACAGTAACTACTTTGACATGGAAGCAGAGGCCAGGGTTGTTTCTTTTTTTGCTCTCTTGAGATTAATTTCTGGGCTCATATTTGGACAGCTTATTAAGGAATACTAGTATCATAATATTATATTTGATCTTAAAAGGAACACTGGCTCTGTATTCTTCACATGCCAAGCTACAGCATGCTTTTGCAAGATGGCTATGTAGAGCTAGGACAGAACGCAGGCTAAGCATGGGTGCTTTGAATTCCCTAGCAAGATTCTTCACAGCCTCAATTTCCCATCAGCAATATGGGGATAATCATTCTGGCTTAAGCTGTAAGTGAGCTGAGACACTGAATGGGAAGTGCGTGGAACACTTGCTGGTCACGGTATAATGATGACATCATCGGGGGGAAAATGCAATGGCCATTAATGTTTAAGATAGAAATTGAAGAACACAGATTATTTTCAATGCCCACAGGACAGTCTTATATAACAAATGACATCCTATGACCTTTGGAATACGTTTTTATTATATTGGGATTTCAAATGTCCAGAAGTCAATTCCAGGTATTATTGCCATTGCTGTGATTAAGACATTGCTCTAAATACTCTTCCTCCCTGCACATCATCTTCTCTGTGTTTACCCCCTCCCACCCCCGCGGAAATAAAATATATATCCTGTGAAGGCACAACCAACAAAAAAAAGCTATATACCAATGGTTCCCGTATCCCCTCCCACCAACCACTTGAAACTTGCTGAAGGTCTTCGTGGACAACTTAATGATTTTTCTGTCTGTTGTAGCAATTGAAATGTGCTGTGCTGGATGCTGTATGCTTTTAAATTGTATCTTTAGTGCTTCTTTTATTTCTTACACCTTGTATGTATTTTATGGTATTACAGTTTGAATTCCATAGGTACCATATCTATGAAGCAAAAGAAGCAGTAACAATTAGAAATCAATGCAAATGTTTAATGCAATGGATGTGCACAGTGGCGTAGCGTGGGGGGTGCAGGGGGGCCGGCCGCACCGGGCGCAACATCTGGGGGGCACGCTCGCACTCGCAGCTCTCTGCCCCTACCTGGCTCACTCACTCTCACTCACTGCAGTGCTGGCCGTGCGAATCCGATCCGAGCCGCCGGGTCGCCGCCCACTGTGGAGGGAAGGGTGCCAGGCGTGCGGTGCGGTGCGGTGCGGAGAGAGAGCGAGGGACTATCTGGGGGAGGGACAGTGCAGGGGGGGGCGCAAATTACTTGCCTTGCCCCAGGTTAGGGGGCGCAAATTACTTGCCTTGCCCCGGGTGCTGACAACCCACACTACGCCACTGGATGTGCCTCTCTGTATGTGTTTCTGACTTCTTATCCTCTCCACTTCTTTCAAGTGCCTCCTCCCCCTGTCACTTTGGACTTCCCTGAGCTCCCCTCCCTGGTGGGCTAGAATGGTGGAAAATTCACAGTCACTGCTCCCACTGTTCTGCGCAGACACACCAGTTGAGTCCAGCTCATGAACCTCGGTTTGAGAATGCCTGCCCTATGATGCTCTTATAACAGTCTATTCCTTGGATGGTAAAATGTATTCCATCCCACAGATAACCAGGGACTGGTAGCTTTCTACTTGGCACCTTTATTTAGCCATAGTCAGTTTATTTATATACCACAAAACACTGCGCTCAAAGCAGTTAACAGAAAAATAAACAGTTTCAGTACAACAGCAGCACAATAGCCATAGTGAATATAAAATTATAATATAAATATAATATAAAAATATAAAATTGGCAGTGTATGAAGAGAGCCCCTAAGGTTAAATTCACTCTGGCGACATCTTGTCAACCAACTGGGATCACAGATGATGGCTGTTAAAATGCAAGCTCCTTTGCTTTTTAAATTCTGGTGGGCCTACCTAAGAAAGAGACTTTCTTTGGTCGAGCACTAAGAAAGAGCTCCAGTCTAGAATGGATGTAATCTACTAGAAGCAGACAAAACTATTAGGCTTGTCAGATGAGATCAAATGACCTGTTTTACTATAGGTTTGGGAGTCAATCTGGATGATTCCAGTGGGTCCCCTTCAGACCCATTGTATGTGAAGTTAGAGTATGTATGAGGAGATCTGTCAGACCACTTTCATTGGAAGATAATCACCTTAGCTGGCCATGCACTTGTCCAGGTGCCCTGTTGCCATAGAGACAGATGGATGGACCTTTTCTCACTTCAACTGGCCGGGTTTTGCATCATCCCAGGAGGGAGAACAATAGGCCAATGCAGCCTGTGTGTGTAAGAGAGAAAGTTTTGATTGATACTTGAGGTTTATCTGTATCAAATTTATTCCACTATGGAGACCTGTGTACACACTACCTACTTTAAACCTATTTCAGTGGCCCATGTGCAGGAGAACTTTAGGGTGGATTTTTCATTTCAACTCTTGCCTCTCTGATGATATATATTTTTTTAAGTACACTAATGAAAATTTAGCTATAAACAAATATTTTCACTCTGTCATAAAAAAGAAATGTGCATACCATTCTTTCCCCTGATGTTATAAATTTGTACAATGCCATTCTGTGCATGAAGGGAAGGTAGGTCTGATATGTAACTCTGTCATTTGAATTTAAAAACAGGCTGCTATTAAATACCAAGGAGAGAACTTGTGTAGCTGGCTTCGTGAAGGTCAAAAAGTCAAAAAGTCATAACCAGAGTTGCAGCGGTCAAGACAAAATCTTCTCTCCTCTGGAATCCCTGACTAAGGATATTGTTTCTCGCTTCCAGACATTTCCATAAGGTCAGCCGTTCACAAGAGGGAGTAAATTTTAAGGAACGACTTGCAGCGCAATCCAACCCACGATCTGTCAGACTGAATTTGTTTTGGCTCAGCCTGGTAGACCTTAAGCTACCGATTTTTTTTTTTTTTTTTAAAAATGTTGTTCTGAGGCAGTGGTGGGGACAAGGAGAAACTTACACCTATTCTAAAACCTCTTAGCTTGGTCATGTGACCTAGGGCCTAATCCTTAAAACTCAGGCCTATTTTCACCTGCTGACTCAGCCATCAAAAGCCCCGCCAAGAGGATGGAGTCTGGAACAGGGATAAATTACACCCACCTACATTATGTCAGTGCAAGTTATGCTGGCTTCCTGTAGTTAGTATTGCTCTGTTATGGTTTATAAATATAGGGGTGAGGGGAACCAATCACCGAGATTGATACTTTGGATTAAGCAACCCATCTATTTCTGATGCATGTCTACATGTCCTTTCTGTCCTACGTACACAAAGATCAGTGATTTTTTAAAAAAATTTAAAAATGCATGAGAATTCACATTTAAATACATATAAATAGGGTAGGGAGAGAGACAAGGACTGCAGTGTCCCTCGCTCTCTGTGCTTTTGAGAGATTTTAATATTGTATTTTTATATTCTTGCAGTCCATCTTGGGATCTATCTTCTGGTGAAGGATGGGTAAAAAATAAAATTAATAACCCAATAATAAATAAGGCATTTGATCCTAAAATATATATGCAATGCATTTTAAAGCTGAGAACTATACCATAAATATCAGAGAAGTCCAAATTCCAAATGATAATACATTTTAATCTGCACATCAGGGTAGGAGCTGTAGATCTGTTTGCTTGTGTCAGAATACACAGGTATCAAATTTCTCAAGCATCCCTTACTGGTAGTATTAGTTTTCAGAGCATCATTAATCCCTCCTCTCCACCCAAGGCCTTTTATTTCCACCCTGCTACAAAACATCTCTCCGCTGTTGCTGGCCACATTCAGAACCACCAACCTCTTTCCATCTGCCTCTATGTATACAGGAGAGGTGGAAGTAGTGAGTAGCTACTCCAAAATTATAATAAATAATAATAATAATAATAATAATAATAATAATAATAATAATAATAATAATAAATTTTATTTATATCCCGCCCTCCCCAGCCGAAGCCGGGCTCAGGGCGGCTAACAACAATAAAACAGTACAACAGTACAACACAACACAACACAGCACTCTAAAATCATTCATTATAAAATTAATTCAAATCAAGCCACTGGCAACCATTGGGCCAGAGCTCTGTGAAGATTGCCGAGGGAGGGAGTCAGGCTGTGCCCTGGCCAAAGGCCTGGTGGAACAGCTCTGTCTTGCAGGCCCTGTGGAAAGATGTCAAGTCCCGCAGGGCCCCAGTCTCTTGTGACAGAGTGTTCCACCAGATCGGAGCCACAGCCGAAAAAGCCCTGGCTCTAGTTGAGGCCAGCCTAACCTCTCTGTGGCCTGGGACCTTCAAGATGTTTTTATTTGAAGACCGTAAGTTTCTCTGTGGGACATACCAGGAGAGGCGGTCCCGTAGGTACGAGGGTTAAAACCAGCACCTTAAACCTGATCCTGTACTCCACCGGGAGCCAATGCAGCTGGTATAGCACCGGGTGAATGTGATTTCACAGTGAAGACCCCGTAAGGAGTCTTGCTGCAGCATTCTGCACCCGCTGGAGTTTCTGGGTCAGTCTCAAGGGCAGCCCCACGTAGAGCGAGTTACAATAATCCAGTCTGGAGGTGACCGTCGCGTGGATCACAGTGGCTAGGTCAGGGCGAGAGGGGTAAGGAGCCTACTGCTTAGCTTGGCGGAGATGGAAAAATGCCGCCTTTGTTATAGCTGCAATCTGTGCCTCCATGGAAAGGGAGGTGTCGAAGATTACACCCAAACTCTTAACGGACGGTGCTGGCACTAATTGCGCCCCCGCAAGAGATGGGAGTTGCCCCCCCAATCCCATATCATCCTGTCCCAGCCACAGGACCTCTGTCTTCGAAGGATTTAACTTCAACCGGCTCCCACGTAACCATCCAGCCACAGCTTCCAGACATCTGGTCAGTGTGTCTGGGGCCGAGTCAGGATGGCCATCCATCAACAGATAGAGTTGGGTGTCATCGGCATACTGATGGCAACCCAGCCCCAAACTCCGGACAAGCTGGGCGAGGGGGCGCATAAAGATGTTGAAAAGCATCGGTCCGAAAGCTATTTGGACAGCACCTTCATCTAATGTTCCATATGAAAGCCCAGAGTAAAGGTAATTTGGCACATCCAGAGAATGCTTGCGGGAATCCTCTACTTTCACTGCTTGAAGCCTCCAAACAACCCACAAGCTGTGAGTCTAATGATGGAATAATACTTCTCAGAAAAACAGCTTGAATATCTTTAGCAGGGCCATAGTTCCATTGGGAAGAATACTCCACAAAGATGATTTAACTAGTCCTGGGGTCTCTGTCTAGTCATCAATCTTTAACCTCTTCCCCCTATAAGGTTGTGAGTGCCAGCAGGACAGACACACTGAGAAACAATGGGGATTTACCAGTATGTGCAGGGGAACCTCAAGGGATGCAGAAGTAATAATAGCAACAGCAATAACAGTAATAGTAATAAAGGGTAAAGGGACCCCTGATCATTAGGTCCAGTCATGGATGACTCTGGGGTTGCGGCGTTCATCTCGCTTTACTGGCCAAGAGAACCGGCATACAGCTTCCGGGTCATGTGGCCAGCATGACTAAGCCACTTCTGGCAAACCAGAGCAGTGCATGGAAACGCCGTTTACCTTCCCGCCGGAGGTAAGCACTTTGGTGTGCTTTCGAACTGCTAGGTTGGCAGAAGCATGGACTGAACAATGGGAGCTCACCCCATCGCGGGGATTCCTTCTGATCAGCAAGCCCTAGGCTCTGGAAACCTTTAAAAAAATCATCCCCTGAAAATTTAGCCCAATGAGGACAGAACATGCTCAGTAGCAATGAAATGATGGGTGCCCATCGGAAAAGAAAAACAGAAAAATGTGAGGAGGGAGGGCAGTGGAATGTCTTGCTTGAAGAATCATGAACAGGAGCACTCCTATAAGCAGGTTAGGGTACACGCCAATATTTTGCAGAAAATTCCACTTGCATTGATATAAATGCAATATCCGCCTTGCCCTTAGGAGGCATGTAAGCAGTGTTCCCCAAGGCTAAGTGGACTGGCAGCACAGAACCCTAAATAGACTTCTATTGACAGACTTAACTTGTAAACTCCTTGGGATGGAGACTTTCCTTTCCTTTCTTTTTCACATAGAATCAAATGTGATGTCTGTGTATAATGGATTAATAATAATTTGACAGCTAGCAGCTTGATTTGGGCACTACATCTTGTTATGCATGCAAAATGTCTAAAGTGTATTTTGGTTCTTAAGTTATGCCTCCTGTGGTGTGCATTTCTTCCTTTATTTTGTCATTCAGAGAGATTCTGGATTTATTTTGACTGCATTTTGTATGGAATAGGATTACCAGACCAATGCTATTTTGAAAACACCAAGTCCTGAATTCAAGGTCAAACATTGGGGAAATTCTATTTAATAAAATAAACCTCAGGGACTACTGTGGAAATATATTATAGAAATGCAGAGCTAAATCTGACTGGAGGGGAGGTGGAGAGGGGAGGTGGGGGGGGGAACAGAATTTGTTGCACTTTCATACAACCGAAAATGAGATGAGAACTCTTCCTTATTTTTATGCCCAACAGAAAGGAAATGAGGTTATGGGTTAGCAAAGTTACTTTGCCATTCACTGGATTTATAATATTTTATATGTCTTTACCAGCTCTCACCCTGTTCTCCTCTTCCTTGTGCAATTGCTTCAAAAGGAAGAGTTTTGTACAGTCCACTCCCCTGCAAAAGTACAACAAACTTGGTGCTATCTGTAGGTGATAAAGGGAGATTATTAAAACCTTACTGAGCCTCCTCTAGTGTTAGTCAGAGTGATTTGGCTGCCTAAGGCAACTCATTTGGGGTGTAATAAAAGGATGGAAAATTGTTCATTATTAATGTATTATTATTGTAGTTTTACTGACAGGGAGGGAGAGAGGCGCTTGTGATATTTTCTGCCATATGTGCCAAAACAATTTGACTGGCCCTTAAGTATACATTTTGACTTATAGGGATGTACATTTGCTGCTTCATCTCAGACAGCAAAGTGAGCTAGCTAAAGTTCACTATCAGGTGAGAGGAACCTGTGGAATGTCATATGCTGCACCAACCAACAGCGCCAACCCAGTAAACATGGCCAATGATGAGAGATTATGGAGTTGGAGTTTGCAGGTTGCAGAAGCAGAAGCAGTGAAGCCATGGGTAGTGGGCCAAGGCACGGTGAAGTTGCAATAAACATAGGATAACCATTTGGGATTTAAACAGGCCACAACTTTCTTGATTACAGATGTCACCCAGGGTGGGTCGCTTTTATAGCCAGGGAGCAGGCCAGAGGAAGATGTTTCTCTTCTGGTCCACTTCCTAAACCATGCCCCCTAGTTCGCCCACAATGAGCCCCGGCAGCCAGTGTGGCCAGTGGAGGAGGAAGTGACCCCCCCAGCTGTATCAAAGACAACCCCACTGCTGCAGCCGTGCCAGACTGCAACAACTGCTCTCCTTCAGCAGTAAGCATTCATTCCTAACACCTGATTTATATGCCATGTTTGGATTCATAAGGAGGCTTTCACCTGAGGAAATGTCTCCACCCCCATCGTTCAGCCTGGACACTGAGGTCCAACGCCAAGGGCCTTCTGGTGGTTCCCTCACTGACATAAGTGAGGTTGCAGGGAACCAGGCAGAGGGCCTCCTCGGTAGTGGTGCCTGCCCTGTGGAACGCCCTCCCATCAGATGTCAAGGAAATAAGCAACTATCCTACTTTTAAAAGACATCCGAAGGCAGCCCTGTTTAGGGAAGCTTTTAATATCTGATGAATTATTGTATTTTAATGCTTTGTTGGAAGCCACCCAGAGTGGCTGGGGAAACTCAGTCAGATGGGCGGGGTATAAATAATAAATGATTATGATTATATTCATCTTATTCAGTCAACATGCAGGCCCTTCTATGATTCTTTACTTCAAATCATGACTGATGAAACTACCAACGCAAAAATTGCACAGTGCACTTCTATGCACCCGGAAGAAAGAAGTAAGTAAGTTAGCTAACCGAACAAACTGATTAAAATTGGCCCCGCCAATTTGAGTATATTAACATTAGAACAGCTGATAAATGAAGAGGATGAATTTTATACATATTCCATTTTAAGAGACAACTACAGATTACCTACAAATGCTCAGTGGCAATATCTTCAGATAAAACACTTGCTAACTCCATCTACGGACCAGCAGCTTTTATAGTCTCAGAGACTCCAGAGATACTGAAGCAGTTGATTGATTCTTACGCAACAAAAAACCCGGCAATCAGCATATATAAATCTTTGTTACTAGCAAACCAATTTTATATACAGGTACTGAGGGAGGTTTGGGATAAAGAATTGGAGATCTCAATTTTGACCACACAGTGGGAAACTGTTTTAAGTGCCATAACAAGGGTGTCTCTGGACCTTAAATTTTGGCTCATACAACAAAAAATAATATTTAGAATATACTGGACCCCATTACGTTTGTTTTAAAAAAGGCTATCTGAGGTATCTAACTGTTGGAGATGCAATAGGGATAATGCTTCTCTAAAACATATGTTTTTCCATTGTCCTATATTGAAATATTTTTGACAGAAGGTAATTGAAATTATCAACAAAACTGTACGGAGGAACCTTACATTTACAGAGCAAAATATCCTTTTGAATTATATGCCCAGCACATGGAACCTTACAAAAGGACAATACGAGTGGACACTCTGTGCCCTTATCACAGCAAAAAGACTGATACTGATGAATTGGAAAAATAAAAATGCAGCTCCCTTCTACGATTGGATTGAAGACTTATACAAACTCGCAACATATGAACAATTTGCATATATATGCAGACTTGCCATGGACAAATTCAATGATATTTGGAATCCATTCCTACAAATACTGCAATAGGATAAGATTTGGTGAAGTACAATAACAACTTTGTAAAGAAAGAAAAAAGAATTGGCCCCGCCAATTGAGCAGCTAAAGCATTAGTTGATTAACCTACTGATTAAAGCATTTCCTAGCTACAGGATTTGAAGTAGATCCTTACACTTCAGCTTGAGACTGGGCTGAGAGTTAATTAACATGTGCAAGATTGAAGATGAAATAGGAATAACCTAATAAAGCTGAGAAAATATAGTAGTACTGTACAAAACACAAAAGCGATGTTATAACACGTTCTTGATATTAGCATGACCCAGTGGAAAGGGGAAGAAAAACACTAATTAAATAATGTTAAACATTTGAGAAGAAACTTGAAGCAAATGATGGAGGAACAAGAAGCTTCTCTGTTGGGAAGATTAGCATGCAGTACTGGATTCTTGCTCTTTTCAGCCTCCATTTGCACTGCCTGTGCTATAACTTGGTACCCACGCCTCCCCGTTTTGGCCTTTAATCACGGAGGGTAACGGCGCTTCTACAATATTCATGAAGTTTCTGGAAAAACCCTGGCAGACAGCCTTAGATACATATGGCATCACTTAGCAGGAATTAATCCTTTTGAGAAAGGGTTAAGTTGTGTGCGCTAACCCACTGAGCTAAGTAGCTCCTCAGTCATCACCTCTCTTATATCTATGGGAAGTGATGCAGCTTGCCTGAGCAAGGGACTTGGGTTTAGTGAATACTGATCTGCTTTTCTAAAGTAGGTGGAAATAATTTGAACACATGTTCTCTGCACTCCAATGCCTAGGCTTTGGAGTGTGTCGATGGACCGGTGAATTGGGCCTGTTGTCCCCACTCACAATATTTGCACTTTCAGCAGGCAGTCTCAACAGAGCCCTACAATTCTGTGAATGCATAGTAGCTGTGGAGGTTAGGACTAGTGGTGATGACCTCTTTCTCTCCCTGCCATTCCAATATGTCCAGCATTGACATTTTGAAAGGTTCTCTACCCCTTCAACACTGTGGGAAATTAATATGGAGGCTAGATTCAGCTGCCTGGTGCAGCTTCTCAGGTGCTGATGTCAGACCTGCACGACAGAACTTGAAGCATAAACAATGATATTTCCCAAAAAAAGCAACAGTATTTTCTCTATTTAGATAAGGTTCCAGGTAATATATACAAATCACTTTTCCTAATATATGGCAACGATAACCCATACTTGAATAATTATATAACTTTTACAAAATTAAGCTCCCCTCCTTAAGACTAATTGGCAGAGGAAATATCATAAAAATGATAATTTAGCCAACATTAACATATTTATGTACAAACAAACAGAGCCTTCCAAATACAAATTATTTACAAAATGAAAGCCAACGCACTCGCTTTTTTCCTCTGGGCAAATACCATCTCAAAGCTTGATCATCATACTTTATCACAATATCAAAAACGAAGAGGCGTGCAATTACAATGCTACCTAATTTAATCCACACTCATTCTGTAGACCTAGTGACTTGTTCAGACCATGTGTTGACAGCTTATTCACAACAGCAGGAAGCTTCCTGGAGCAGCCATATGAACAAAATGCATCCACAGAATCCATCAGAAAAGAGTGCAAGTGACTTACGACACGTTTCGGTACTAGTGTTTGGACAAAATACACATAAAATGCAAATCTGTGCAGTGGTGTGTCAGACTCAGTTACAAAGCAGCAGCATGCTTAAAGTAATAACCATGCAGCACAATCCTATGCATTTTTTCTCAGAAGTAAATTTCATTGTACTCAATGGGACTTAAGTATGTGATGTGATGGCAAAACTTCCCTAAGCTTCCCTCCATTCACCTAATATTAACAATTAGAGGTTCAACCACACCATGGTAGTCAGAAATCAAGGAGTTTCATATATCTTGTCCCACTCATACAAAACGATTTTAACAATTAGATCCAATGAGAAGTGTGTTCACATGTTACTCTCAATGAGTGTACAGTCTGTATACAAATTTAATAAAGATATAACACTACTATGGCCTTTTAAATGAGCTTGTGAGTTACTGGTTTGTATTTCTGTTATGTATTTTGTAAACCAGCACCATCTTCGGATGGAGGGCGGTATGCAAATTTAATTAATTAATTAATACAAATAGTTGAGCTGTAATGTTCAACAGGCATGCAGTCTGTGTACCTACAGTGGAGCTGAACAAATCAAGTGTATGCTCTTTCACATAAACAGTTGTACATGTGCAGAATGGACTTTAATCAGTTTTTAGTGTAATGTGTGAACAAGCCTAAAGTTACTAGGCTTGTTCTGTGTGCCATTTTATTCAGCCACCATTCATAGTTTTTGTTTCTTTTGATCAGGAAGACACGATGTGAGTCTATTCATGTACCCACTTTTTATTTATATTCGTATTAAAATTTACATGCCACTTTTCTATTCAAAAAGGGTGTGTTAGGATAAATGGGACTATAGCTTTCAGGGTGCCTACCATAACTAGTTTAGGAGGTTAGTCCCAAGCTGGAAAGTAGTTGAAGGAGAGAAGACTTGCTATACCTAGCTCTTTAATAAAACTATTTCTTGTTCTGCTCCTTTGATCTGCTCATCATCAAACAGAGAACATTACATGGTACCAGGAGTGGGATCAACAAGAAAAGTAAGGGGCAGAAAATCGAGACTAAAAGATGGAATAGCTCAAGGCCTCAAGGGATTCAAAACTCAGTGGCAATGCAGCAGAATCTTGGAATGGGTTTAAACAAGACTTCATCTTTGACAGGACTGGATGAAAAAGAAGATCCTCAAAAGGTAGCCATCTTTGCATATAGCATGAGGCAGTAGACATCTTCCATGCCATACAAGAACAATAGTTATTTGAAGAATATTGCATACCCAAGAGCAATGACATGAAGAGTGAAGAGAAATCAGCAGAAGAATTCCTTACTGACCTTAAACTGGCAAATCAGACATGCACCTTTGGGGTAATTAATTAGAGATCAGATAGTGTTGGGTGTTAGAGATGGTTCATGGTAGACTTTTAAAAAGGCTCCTGGATCCTACTCTAGACTGTGATCCTACTCTAGAAAGGGCTGCCGGGACTGCATAAGCTGCTGCTGCAACAGAGGCTAGAAGTAAAAGTCTTAGAAAAATGCCAAATATTTCCATTGATACAATTAGTCAAGACAAAAGCCCCAGAAATATTGGATAAAACAAGAGCAGGATTTTACAGAAGAGATAGGCCCGGTAGGAAAATGATGCCAAGAAACAAGGAAATCACAGGTATACTGGGATGCAACATGCACACATCTCTGAATTAACATCTCACAAAGAGAAGTGTGTGCAGCATGGAGGCAGTCAGGGGCGCAATAGGGAAGTGTTGAGCAGTAGGACTGCATCCTGCACACAATTAACTATTTCAACTGCTGTGGGTTAAACCACAGAACCTAGGACTTGCCAATCAGAAGGTCGGCGGTTCGAATCCCCGTGACGGGGTGATCTCCCATTGCTCGGTCCCTGCTCCTGCCAACCTAACAGTTCGAAAGCGTGTCAAAGTGCAAGTAGATAAATAGGTACCACTCCGGTGGGAAGGTAAACGGCGTTTCCTTGCAATGCTCTGGTTCACCAGAAGCGGCTTAGTCATGCCGGCCACATGACCCGGAAGCTGTACGCTGGCTCCCTCGGCCAATAAAGTGAGATGAGTGCCGCAACCCCAGAGTCGGTCACGACTGGACCTAATGGTCAGGGGTTCCTTTACCTTTACCTATTTCAACCTCACACAGTTGAAAACTGGCCGGTTGAAATCCCTCAGATAAATTGCATGCAAGGGGGAGAGCTTGGACCAGTACTTTTGCTGTGGCATTCTGCATAAGCTGCAGTTTCTGAGCAGCCCCAAACAAAGTGTATTGCAGGAATTAAAACCTGAACTGTGTGACAACAGCCAATCAGTGCTCTTTGTAGAAAGTTGACCTCAGCAACTGGGTTGCCTGCTCTGTCCCTCTGTCCCTCTCATCCTCTTTTGCTGTTCTGACATACCAACAGTTTCAGCTTCTCCACCCTATCATTTCCCACTAAAAACTCAGGAAGTGATGAAGGGAGAGAGAGAGATCTCAAAGCAGGATGGTGCTGCTGCTGAAAGCCTCTGATCCCTGAGTGATTCATTCAGTGGAGTTTGGCCCCTGCTGTGCTTCAGCTGGTGATTGCATACTGTCAAAGTGAACAGGCAGGGCGAGCCAAGCAGCAGGAAAATAAAGAGAGCGCCAGAGAGAAAAGAAAATGGCACAAGTTGGATTTCATCTCCTGCTGGGTCAATGGTCCCTCTGTGCATTAGGGATGGAGGCGGGTGGTCTGCCCTATGTTGGTGGCCATGAGAAGCAACAATGGATGGGATTTTTGAGCTGCTCCTACCCAGGAAGAATGACAGGGGCTATTTCTTGTGAGTTAAGAAGCCAAACTTCATTCCAGCCGACTGACAGGGCAAACTCAGCAACAGAAGAGGAGCAAGAATTAGTCCAGGTGACCTGAGGCATCAGAGCTGTGGCAAGGATCACTGAATGATCAGAATGAAGTCATATATTTTAAAAATAAACGTATTTCAGTTTCTGTTCCACCTATTCTATTATGATAAAAACACACACATCACAAATATACAAAGGAAAGGTAAGAATATAAGCCAAATCCAACCTAATTGGCTTGCACAATTAGCTATTTTTGGTTGATCTAGCTGTCCTGCAGAAAGATTCTCATGTGTTTTAAAAGTGACTTGAAGAAATTGCTTTCTGAATCATTATTATCATACCTTCTGCTATGAATGGGCCATTGGGTCATGTATTACAGGAGTGGATGACCTATAAATTGCGCATGCATTGTTGTTGTTGTTGCTGCTGCTGCTACATATACTGCTTTGTGCAAAAACAGACACATTTAACAACTAATTGTACAAACATGTAGTGTGACACAAGCTTTAGACACTCTTCTACATATAGAACAAACAATGTGGGGGACACATTGTAAATTGGTTCCTAAATGGTTTTTTCATAGTTCAGAGACATTTCCCTGCATAAACTGCACCTGATGATGATGATGATGATGATGATGATAGGGTAAAATAATTAAACTATCAGGAAAATGTGGCTTGGAAACCTAAAAACGAACTTAGATTAATTTAAATTGAAATATGGATGGCCTAATTCTAAAGAGATGGAAATCTCTGTCTTCATAGAATAATAGAGTGGGTGCTCTCAGCAGAGATGGTTTGGCAGCTTTGGGCAACACACGTGGCATTTTTAATTGATGAAAAAGGCAGCGTGTGCCCAGAGGTGACTTACTTTATGCATTAGACATCAGGATCAATAAATAAAATGTGAGAGGCTCAGTGTGAGTTCCTTTAATAATAATGGGGCAAAAACACATGTAAAGAAAGTAAGAGATCCATAAATTTCATGAAAAGAAAAGTCTGAACAGCCTTGACTTATAGGGTCTCTGTGTTAACGTAACTTTTCTGTGAAGGTTAGGATTCAGTTTTGGATTCAACTGAAGCCATCAGTCTAAACTTCTCTCAAAGCTCTCCAACAGAGGTCCTTCTTCCCTGCTATACTAACCTGAGAAGTTTTTACTAGGAATTCCATAGAGAGAACACTAGTTATGGAAGATCTCATCCATCAGGCCACTGTCAATCCACTATTGATTGCAAAGTCTCATTAGGAAGGCTTTAGACTAGTTAATATTTCACATTTTTAAACATTTTATGATGATTAAAAATAAAGAATTGATTATATATCTGTGCACTTATTAACTTCTCACTGTAACCTGTGAATACATGACTAACCAAGATTCTTGTAGTTAATTTTTACAACCTTGACTAAATCAACAATTCATGTCAGTCTATTGTCATTTGTGATAACTGAAAAATTCAATTAATTAGCTGTTTTATTGAAGGTAAACTTGCTGTGGAAATATGCAAATTTGCCTTTAAAATGTTTGCTGTAAGTTTGCTTTCTTCAATGCAGTTAGTGCATATAATTAGGAGGGAGAACTAGAATTGTGTAGCTAGCTAGAAGCAAAGGTAGACAACATGCTTGATACAAGGGGCAGGAGTGGGGCCCAGCTCGCCAATAATTGCATGATGCACTTTCATGCAATAGCAAATGAAGAGTGCATTGGTGGGAATTCCTAGATATTTGTGGTGGCTTATAGGCTATGGTATATGCATCAGCACTATGTATACTCCAAATAACAAGGTGAATTGGAGTAATTCATAAACTCATGTTCCCAGCTGGGATCACACTGTTAAACAAAGCACAAAGACCTCCTTTGCACCTCAACCACTCTGTGGCTTCACTTTTTCCAAAATGTTAAATCCTTCTTCCCCATTTATTTTTTGAGAAACAAAGCTTGGTTGACTGAGGGAAACACCCTCAGCTCAGAAGGGGAGGTGGTGGGATGGTGAACAGGGGAATTATTTCCTGAGGCCACTCCAATCACAGTGATTACTCTTAAACACAGTGAATTATTTTTAGAGGCCACTTCAATCAGGATGATGTGTGGCAGTGATGTTGACGTAAATAAACAGAGCTGTTCTTCACATGGGTTGTCATTCCCCAGGTTTTGGCTGTGAAAGCATGCAAAAGGTGGAGATAGACTATTGGGGTGGCCTGCATCTTTTGCAATTGATCTCCCACCCTTGACAAACAATTAAAAAGCAAAGCTCTCTTCCTCTCTGCTTCATGGAAGATACTTCCACAAAGTGTGGGGCACAGCAAGAAAAGCTGTGATTTCCCCAGTTTTTATAACCAAGTTAAAATCGCCTAGTGTGATAGCCACCCAACCTATTTGTTTATTACTCAGGGGCCCCTTTTCCATTTCCGAACCACAAAAAACTAGGGGAGGGAACATTATTCCTATTTTCCAAACCCAAAATAGTAAAGTCTGCCCTTTCTGAAATTTTGTCCTGTTTTGAAATTTTGCAGGCTTTATCCCCTCCGAAAGAGTGACTAGGCCTGCAGTTTGTATTCAGTTCTGGCAGGAAATACAACAGCCATAGTTACATTACATTAAAGGTTCTGAAGACAAAAGCCTATGTATGGCTCTGCCTGAAAGTTGGCAGATTTAAGCCACCATGAAGGGGTTACTTTACCTGAATGTGATAAGGAAAATAGTTATGGCCAATTTTAAATTGCCCATTATGGTTCATTGCATTGTTAATCCTGTGAATATTGATTGATTTTCAGTATGTTACCATCCTCATGGGCATTGTCAGAATAAGTCATTTTTGAAATGTAACCAGAGATTAGCATTACATAAACGAAACCAGTCACCTAATTGATAGCTTTTTGGGGGACTTGGTTGGTCAATAAGTTTCAGCATATTTAACTTACAGTATTCTTAGCTTCAGAGATAAAAGCAATTAAAGTAGGAAGCATGTAATCAGTGAAGCTTTCAAGATTTATTTTCAGGAAGCTAAAGTACTCATTACTTTTTCAATCAATAAAAATTCTTGAGTTGGTTAAATACCACCCACAGAGTTAAATATGCTATAATAATAAAAACACTATTATTATTTAGGGAACCTTTTTAATGTATAGTGTTTTATTATGTTTTTATATATGTTGGAAGCCTCCCAGAGTGTGGCTGGGGTACAAATAATAAAATTATTATTATTATTACTAGTAGTTATTTGTACTTTGACCACCTCAAGAGAAGAAAAGGCTCCCTGGAAAAGACCTCGATATTGGGAATGATTGAGGGCATAAGGAGAAGGGGACAAGATGGTTAGACAGTGTTCTCGAAGCTACAAACATGAGTCTGACCAAACTGCGGGAGGCAGTGGAAGACAGGAGTGCCTGGCGTGCTCTGGTCCATGGGGTCACGAAGAGTCAGACATGACTAAACGACTAAACAACAACAAAATTACTGCTACTAGTAGTAGTGTGTGAATAAACTGCTGTGATCTTCAGCTGAAACAAAGTAAATCACATGTAGATAGTTTTCTAGCACTCAAATAGTTGTTTATGATGGTTTCAAAGTAGCAAGTAATCTCAGTAGCATTGTTACCTTTTAACCCATATAATGTGGATGTTGTAAGAAGACATGATATCACTTCCCTTAGAAGAAACCTTGCATAAAGACTCAAGGACCTGAGACTCTTGAAAAACCAAAAGTTGAGTAGGCCACCCAGATGCATTTGTTAACAGCACTCTTCACCAGCTTTTAAAAGTGGCTTTTCCTCCTGGCAGGCATTCAAGTCATTGCATCATTTGCCTTATAAAAATGTGCAAAGCCTCTTTTCACAAGAAATGTCATAGATCTTGTAATGCCCTGTTAAATTCCTACCGGGCAATGTGGATGTTGCACCTTCTAAAAACAAGCAGTGAAAATAATTTGACCAACTTGAGACAGAAACAATTTTCCTTTCATGCAATCCCATGACCATTGAGTTCTGTGGGTCTTATTGCTACGTTTGTGTGTGCATAGGTCTAAAGTACAGCCTCCAAGAACCAGAAACTGAACCTAGTAAAAATGTTACTCTTGTTGGTGCAGCTTCTCAGAGCAGAAGGTGTGAAAGCATTCATCCTACAGAGCACTTATCAACACTTCAGCTGCCCCCTTCTGTGAATACAGATTCCTCCTAGAGCACTCTGGAGCAATTTAGATAATAGTGGGCACTTGGGAGGAGTTATCTAATTTTTTGGCAGCACAGGATATGATTGCATATGCTTGAGTGGCTATCACAGATTATGGTGAAAGAGCAACATAAATGGCATTCAGATCTCAATGACTGAAATTGTTAGTGCATGCCGAGTGCTTTTGGTAGGGTACTGCTTTTTTGCAGTTTATTATTATTTTTGCCACATCCTGCTAAGGCACTTGTAAGGACTGCTGAGTCATTTAATGACAGAGCACCAGGTTCCATCACCTCCAGTTACCATAAACATCTTGAGAAAGCTCACTCTTGGTATCTATCCTGCTTCCAACAGCGGCAACCCACTGCGTGCGTCAGTTTACCAGAATAGAAAGCCTAGGAAGGGTGAAGTCTAGACAACCTCCTGGGAACTGAGAACAGATTGTAGGAGCTAACTAACTGTAACGAAATCTGTAAATTAAAGTTCCACATTTTCAAACTACCTGGCCGACTTCAGGCACTCTATCTCAAGAGTACTTAGCACCCAACTATCTTATTCCCTTTTCAAATGAAACATATTCCAAAAGAGTAGGCAAGTAAGGCTTTAGCAGGTATGGTATCTTAGAATTTACAGTGGGGTGATCTCTGATAGGCAAATTCTAGTTCATCAGATGCAAAAGAAATGCAATAAATAGATATATATTTTTTAAAAAAGAATAATCTCTATTGTTATGAAGATTATCTTTTACAATTTAAATATTCTTTAATAATTCTGAAAAAGGAGATCCAGTAAGCCAATCCAGTATATGATTGTTCCATTGAAAGGAAATGAATGGGTCTTAAGTGCATGCCATTTATCATAACAGAAGTGTGATCCTGGTGGGGAGTTTCAGCAACCCAAAGTGATTCATATTCTGAACTAAAGTGTGTTCCAGCAGTGACATCATGACCACATCTTTCAGTGAAAAACAGAGAGTTGCGCCACACCAATGGTGAACTGTAAACAAGTATTGTGCTCATTTGCATCCCCTACTCCTTTCACGCTTTGATTAGTTACTTCATCCTTAATGCAAGCGGTAATTTGCTGTTATATCAGAACCATAACACCACAGTAATTGTTGTGCTTCTTCCCAATCAGGATCGCACACCAGCTTCAAACTGTGGTTTGCAGCCATAGTTTGGAAGATAAGCACAAACCATGGATTTCCAGTTTTTATGCAGCAGCAAACTATGTTTTCTGCTAAGGAGAAGTTATTTAATTTAAAAGAGAGCTTATGAAGGCAGGAGGGAGAAGAGAGGAAGCAGCACAGGATCATGTAACCCTGGTGGAACAAAAGGGGACAAATAGACAGCTAATATGAAAGGCTAAATATGCTGAACCCAAGTCCGGGTCTCATGAGCCTGAGGCAGAACCAGCAGCCTCTTGAACCACAGACTCTGAATTGGGACCCCCGGAATCAGCATCCTCTGAAGAACTTGATCCCCTTAAACCAGGGGGCCTCGTATTCCCACCCATCCCAACCAATTGCCAGCACAGGCAACGTGTATGGCAAGAATGGGGTGGAGGCAACAGAGAGGGGTGGAGAGTCATAAGAATAGGAGGGATAAAAGGCTTCCTTTTTCTTCCAGATAAAGCTGTCTTCTAGGAGATATCTAATGTCCTGCAACCTGACCATACCTGTTACAACTGACTAAGCCACCCCAAGGTTGTACCTCATGGGTCTTTGATCATGGTCACAATAGGATATCAAGGTTTGATCTATGTACAGTGGTACCTTGGTTTACGAACTTAATCCGTTCCAGAAGTCCGTTCTTAAACCAAGGCGTTCTTAAAGCAAGGTGTGCTTTCCCATAGCAGTGGGGGACTCAATTTACACTCAACAGGAAGCGGAACATGTTCTGCTTCCAAGCCAAAGTTCATAAACCAAAACACCTACTTCCAGGTTTGCAGCGTTCTTAATCCAAGCTGTTCTTAAACCAAGGCAGACAGTGATCTACTAATAAAGGAGGATGAAGCTCTTTTTCTTCATGGGCTGTGTGGAACAGAGACTCCTAGGAGTTTAAGCTTATCTCAAGCCTGCACAACCAACTGTAAAAAGGTAAAGGGTAAAGGTACCCCTGCCCGTACGGGCCAGTCTTGACAGACTCTAGGGTTGTGCGCCCATCTCACTCAAAGAGGCCGAGGGCCAGCACTGTCCGAAGACACTTCCGGGTCACGTGGCCAGCGTGACATCGCTGCTCTGGCAAGCCAGAGCCGCACACAGAAACGCCGTTTACCTTCCCGCTAGTAAGCGGTCCCTATTTATCTACTTGCACACGAGAGTGCTTTCGAACTGCTAGGTTGGCAGGCGCTGGGACCGAACAACGGAGCGCACCCCGCCGCGGGGATTCGAACCACTGACCTCTTGATCAGCAAGCCCTAGGCGCTGAGGCTTTAACCCACAGCGCCACCCGCGTCCCTACCAACCAACTGTACTTCTGCACAATTATTAGAGGAGCAAGATATGTGCCCTTATTTGCATCTTCTCATGAGAGACAGTGGTGATAGGTAGAAAGACTGATGTGTGTTAGAAAATTAAAAGCCTAGGGTTGCCAAAATGACCAAAATTGCCCCACCCTTCTGCCTTAATAACAAGGCACTGTGCATAAATGAACAAGTGGAATTTTCCAGTAAGTTGCTCATCAACCTTCTGCTAAAGGCACAGCTACAGAAGCAGGTTGAAAAGGAGCCAAGCAGAAGCATAATTTCCACTCTACAGATATATTACCATAAGCTCCCCAGAAAACTGCATTATATGAGGTGGGCTAAAAATGTTATAAATAAAGTAATAAAAGGTTGAGGACTACCAGGATGAATTCTATTGGAAATGGGCACGATCTTGCCAAAGTGAAACAGTTTTAAGTCACACACACTGCTTTCAGTAGAAGAATTCTGTATGTGCTTAATGTTCTCCTATTGACTTTGAAGTGTTGGATGTTCACTGGATTGTGGCCATTCCTTGTTCCTAATTATGTTGTCTGCACCTCTTGGCATCATATATGACCTAATGATTTCTATAAATAACATTAAAAGGCAAAGACAACCTGCTGAGTTTTTAATAAACATCCTTTACCCTAATCACTTTAATGTTCCCGGGAAAGAAGCCTAGACAAAGTTTGCATAACAGAATGCTTGACATTTATAATTTCAGCTATAAATACTTTTATTTATTTTTTTACAATGCCTACTGTTGATTAATTGCAAAACCTTGCAATAAATAGTTCTAGGGCAATGACAGAATGGATTTTTGCAAGAACAAACAAAAGATTGTTTGGGGTGGGGGGGAAGCATGCCGTTTTGCAAAAATAAAGGGCTGTGCTTTTTTTTAAAAAAAAAAAAAAATACTGTCACAGGGGAGTGTTTGTAAATCACCTTGACTTTCTTTTTGCTTTTTGCTTGTAGTATTTGTACTTTATAAATTTGGATGGGCTTCCACTTAAATATTCTTCCTGTTGGAAGAACATAACATAATCAGTGCTGTGTTATTAATTAAGATTAAAGCAGAAGTTAGGATCTAGGGTTGAAAAGCCTAAGAAGAAACAATTATTATTTTGAACCCAACACAGGCAGCAGCCAAGAAATATAATTATGCCAGAGGTCTCTTCTTCAAAAAAGCTGGCATTGCACTGTGTGGAGGTGCATATTTATCACTCCAGGAAATGTGTAACCAGCTACTCCTGGGTCACTCTCTGGAAGAGGCCCAATTCTGGAAGGTAATAGAAGTATAATGAACAGCTTCAAATTAAATTACACTGCTATAATGTGGCATTAGTTGGTATAAATGATTTCAGTGCAATTAAAGAAATCAGATACATGGCTCATACCAGGTGGTTGATGATATACCAAGGCTCAGACCAGTTGGTCCGCTTATAGAAAACACAGTGGAATTAAAGCATTTTCGTATATGCAGCTGGGTCCTTACCTTCACATATTCAAAGAGCATGTGTTGAAAAAGTTTGAACTGCTAAATAAAATATTAAGAGAAATTCAGCCACCTGCAAGCACTGGTAGGTTCCGTAGGAAATAGGCTATATTTTATGATAAATATGGGCTTTTGCAGATGGGTTTTTAAAGGCATGTGAGAAGTAGGGTGGTCAGATGCAAAGGAAGTCAGGGCTCCTGCACCTTGAATAGTTGCACAACAAGCTACATCTATGGACATTCTCTATTTTGCACAATTATTAAAGGTGTAGGACCCCATACTCTTTTGCATCTAGCAAAAGATGCACTTTGTGAGTTACAGTGAGCAGTCTGGCTGTGTGGGGGTGATGGCCAACTGGTCAGAGAAAAAAGGGAAGCCATGACTGGAGCTGTGGGCTGCTCCACCCTCCCCATACAGCTGGCAGTCAATTTGTTTATATTGGAAGGATGGGACTCTTTCACACCATCTTTTCCTCCTGAGATGCCAGAGTAAAAATTGTGCCTATCCCAGTGTCATTAACAGTTCCTTGGTCCTAGGTGGAGAGATGTTCTGGATGTGAAAGGAAGGGGACTGGTGAATCCTGGCCTTTTCTGACCTCAGAGGGGTGGAAATAGCCTATATTAGCGTCCCTGCCGCTGTGTCATATACCCGCCTGCCATTTGCTAACGTTCAAAAGTAATGCCAAGAACTACTGGTTGCACAGGAAACAGATACTTTCTCTGCTTTCTGGTCAGTGCAGGGTTAATCTGGCCTCCAATTATTATGATCTGACCTTTGTTTTTTGTTTTTGTTTGGTAACTTGCTGTTGCCTTTTGGTGCAAATCACTTAAAGGAATGACTGCAGGTTAAATAAACACAACTTCTTCTTCTTCTTCTTCCTCCTCCTCCTCCTCCTCCTCCTCAAAAAAGGGGAGCCATCAAAAATATGAAAGAAAAGCTCCAGAGATCAAGCAAAGCTACCTCAAGGACCATCTCTCCCCACATGAACTGACTCAGACTCTGCAATCATCATCTGAGGCCCTGATTCATGTGCCTCCTCCATGAGAGGTCCAGAGGGAAGCAACATGAGAACGGGCCTTCTCTGCCATGGCTCCCCGTTTGTGGAATGCTCTCCCCAGGGAAGCTCACCTGGCTCCTTCATTACATATCTTTGTATTTCAGGCTAATGGTTAATTTTTAAAAAGGGGGGTTTGGGGGTATTGTTTTTGTTTGTTACTATGCTATGCATTTTTGTGTTTTTATATTGTAAACTGCCCTGTGATCCTTGGGTGAAGGGCGGTATAGAGATTTAATAAATAAATAAATAATGTGAGGAAACTTATTGTTTCAAAAAGACCAATGTGAAGAAACAGAAATCTGGTTTTTTTTAAGTTCTCCTGAACACTCATATCCTCCATCATTTAATAGTAAAATGATGTACACTTGTTGATATTAAATGAACAAAGCATTCAGCGTGGTACAACAATGAGGAACCCAGATGAATTAGCCACTTCAATGGAGTTTGATGTCAGAGCTGATCAAAGTATTTCTGAAAACCTGAATGTCACAATATATATTTTCCTATCTCTTGGAAAGTACTTTTCACATTTAGGTGTCACACACCTGCACATTTCCCACCGTCTTTGTATCACATCCCATTCTTCAAGTTCTGAAATATTATATATATATATATATATATATATATATATATATATATATATATATTTAGAGTGTACTGTGCTATGAAAACGTTGAGATAAGAGTTGACAGAACAGTCTTGGTGCCACTCAAACCAATATTGCTGACAAATAATTCCAGTATTATAAACACAGATACTTGCTAGCAACCAAAACACAGTGTATTAAGATTGCTACTTTTGAAAAAGAACTGGAAAAGTAGGCCAGAGGTTCTGCAAGCTTTGCGTATTAGGTGAGATCTCAAGCGAGACTTCTTCATTTCAATTTAATTTACACCTCTTTATCTCCATTCTCATAATGCATAATAATTAACTGATTTTTGATGAAACTCTAGGTGTGCATTCATTCAGAGCCCGTTTATCTTCTTTGTCTTTGTGCTAGTAGTGCTATGAACCTTCAACAGACATATGGAAAGATAGAGTCTGTCTACAATATTTGCAATTCACTTAAGCAGCATAGTGTGAGCTTGTATCACTGAGCAAGTGGGACCTGCAGCACAATCTTGCAATATGCCCTGCCTCCTGTACAGGGTTCTAATCAACTGTTCCTCCAAGAAGACCAGCCAACTCCCTGTTCTCCATTTCCCTGTTGATAGTCAATATCCCATAGCTACTGTGCATGATCATTCTGAAAGGTCCCCCCATTTAGGATTGTTTTTAAATGTTTGCTGCTATTTTGCAATTTTTCAAGTTCCTCTTCCTCTTCATTGCTTTCCAATGGACCTGCATTGCCAACACAGCTATTGGCACTCATTGTTTGAGTTCACTGTTGGAAGGAGTGATGGTGCAGCCCAGGATCCTTTTCCTTCCTTCCTTCCTTCCTTCCTTCCTTCCTTCCTGAACACTGAAACTCAACTGGTCTGACTATGGTAGTTTGGCCATGTAATTAAAATTCTGTAACATTCCTAGATTCACCTCCACCCTCACATTTCAACAAGCACTTGAATGACTGATTAATTGACTGATTTAATATGAATAATCCAACGATAGTCCTTCCCCACACCATCTCTACAAAAAATGTTATTCAAATTCACTAGCCAGATGATGAATTCTGAGGGCACATCCACGCCATACATTTAAAGCACTCTTATACCACTTCAGTAGTCATGGCTTCCACTAAAGGGTCCTGGAAACCATGGTTTGTTAAGGATCCCCACAGAGCTATGATTCCCAGCACTCTTTAACAAGCTGCAATTCCCAGGATTCTCCATGACTGTCAAAAGTTGTATAATAGTGTTTTAAATGTAGGTGTGGATGTGACGCAGGACTCCATTGTCAAGATAGAACACCCAGAAGATTAACTGGACCAACTGGTTTCACAAATCAGTGCCACTCTTAAATAATACATGTATGTCTATGAGCTTTGCTCTAGGGTACAAAAATGTGTCTGTGGAATTTGAGGACCTGGGATTTATTAATTTAAATACCTTTCTTTCAATTGAAAAGTATATATCTAAACAGCTTCTATACAATTAGAAATCTGTACAAGAAAATTGCACAGGGATTTCTATGCAATTTTATCTTCAATCACAGTTGTTGCTTTGTTTAATTGTATTCTGTTTGGCTTGGGCTGAGCCAGACACGATGTCTGACAACTTACCAATGCTAGCCAATATTAGTGGTGATACAGATACAACTGGGTCACCCTGATCAGAACAGGTCATTCAATTTGAAATAAAGATTTGTCCAGTTCCGTTTGTGTAAGGCAACATTCAGTCATGAGGCGACTGTAAATGACAATATCAGTAAGGAATCGGATGTTTACCTGCTTATGTCTGCATCTACTTCACAGTGAAAACTTAGAAATGGAATGACTGGACACCAACCAGCCCCACTGTTTATACAAAAACCTGTCCTCAAATCAACAAGCAATGGTGAGAAGGCCTGGAGAGAAGCATGCAGTTCAGAATACTCTGAGGAGGAAAGAAAAGATTATCTGACGGCTTTCAAAACAACAACCCAAAACTGTATAGCCCCTGGGGCTGTGGAAAAATTAATCTCAGATGAGCAAAAACCAGAGGAAAACAAGTTAAATAAAAGTATGAGTGTACAGAATGTGAATTCTTACGAGGGGTACATGATTTTGTTTGTGTGTGTGTGTGTCTTTCTCCCTACTGCCTGAGGGGAAGTTAAGTTCTCTTGGATCAACTCTGAATTAACTCGAACAAAGCATGCAAACCATAATATATGTTACACTTCAAAGTGCATTTAAGAGATGTTGCATGAGACTTTGATTCTCTTCTTTATGGTTAGCATTGCCAACATTTTCCTGACAAAGATGGCCTGCTCCAAAAAAATCCAGATAGTCCACAGAAATGTAACAAGTCCTTATTTTAAACAAATGTTGAATTATTTGCCTGTTGTGCAGCTTTTCAATGAGAAGACCCTCTGTCAAGAAACCAGTGGCAGACCTAAATCAATCCTGCTGTGCAGAATTGCACTGTGGGAAGCTTTTAGACCAGAAGTTCTCAAGTAGCCTTCCTGACAGGGCTAAAAATGACTAAAAACAGAGGCAAGGGGCAGAGCAGGTCACAAAATGGCGGTGGGATGGGGTAGAACCAGTCACAAAGTCACAATAGCACCAGGACAGGCAAAGAAAGCCACAAACAAGTTGCGTGAGATGAAGACATGTATAAAATGGCAGGAAACGGGGTGGTTGCATGGCAGCGTTGCTGTATTACAAGCAGAAACATCCCAGATTCAATCCCCAGGATCTCTAGGTAGAACTTGAAATGGTCCCTGCCTGAAACCCTGAACAAACACCGCAACTCAGTATCAAGATTACTGAGCTAGATGGACCAGTGATATAACTTGATATTAGGCAACTTCCTATGTTTGTTCCTCCCCTTAAATCTCAGTCTCATCGTTTTCTCCCCGCCCCTCACTCCATGAAAAATGAGGAGAAACCAGCCAGCACGTGTGAAGACACTGCGAAGTGAGGGACATAAAGGTGGCCAGGGATAGAACAGCTCATCTGGTGTAATGCTGTGTCCTACACTTTAATAAGTTCTGTTTTAGATTCATCCCCACCATATTCTATATAGTCATACAATTTTGTTAAGCCAAAACAAGATGCGTGTATTGCTAGACCAGGAGCTAACTCCAAGGGATGCACAAATGGAAACAATAAAAAACCTTGGGGGGGGGGAGCCCACTAAGGAGGAACACAAAACATAGCATCATCATCTCAGTGGTGTTGAATGACTGAGAAGGGGTGGAAGAAGAAGAAGAGGAGTTTGGATTTGATATCCCGCTTTATCACTACCCGAAGGAGTCTCAAAGTGGGTAACATTCTCCTTTCCCTTCCTCCCCCACAACAAACACTCAGTGAGGTGAGTGGGGCTGAGACACCTCAGAGAAGTGTGACTGGCCCAAGGTCACCCAGCAGCTGCATGTGGAGGAGCGGGGAAGCGAACCCGGTTCACCAGATTATGAGTCTACCACTCTTAGCCACTACACCACACTGGCTCTCTTTGTTAACTCAATGGGAGGGAGAAATGGAATACTGCAACAGTATTCTGACAATTGGGTGGGAGGGGAAATAGAGGGACTGGAGCTGCAGGATATAATTTTATTTTATAGGTTTATTAAATTTCTATCTCAGAGTGGCAAGCACTAAAGTGATAAGACAATTCTATTAAAAACAAAGCCACACTATGAAAAACAAAACTTATTTTTAACATTAGAGAAACAAGTAAAAACCTCTACAGGTGTTTAGAATCATTGAGGGCATCTAAAAACGTGTAAAACAGTTCAACCATCTGACTTTCTGGTTAGGTCACTTCTGCGGTTCATGCTGAGAAGCTATTTTTAAATGCCACCAGGGATGGAAGTGAGAGTTGCCCATGGAAATCAATGGAATTCTCTCCAAAGATGGAAAAAAACAGACTAATCAGGACTTCACAATGCTAAGCTGCTCTGCTTGTGGTTGCTCAACAGTGAGAAATAGCTACAGTAATTTCATTAAACTAATGACATAATTGCTCTGGAAGTTCTATTTTTAAGCTGGATTTTAAATGCTATCATCTTGTGCAGGGGGCGGGGAATGTATCTTATTAACCAGAATGAATGATGGGATGCAGGCTTTCCTCTTATCATTTGATTACCTGGGGTAGTTTCCAATTTGTGCAGCATATTTTCTGGTGTTTTGCCTAGTATTACATTATTCAGTCAATGAAGCCTTCACCATCATTTCCCTGGAGATTTTTCTTCTTCTTCATTCATATAGACATCCCTGCTGAGAAGTTGCTTTAAGTTTCTCTGTTCCTAAAGCTGTTAAGAGCTACCAGAGGAAAAAATAAATAAAAATAAAACCCCTTTTCATGAGTGATGTTGACTGGAATAGTGTGTATATTACACCAGAGAGATTGTGTAATGGTGTATCTGGCACAATACACATTTCATAGTAAACATGATAAATTGTGCAGGGGAAAATAGCATGTGAGTAATCTGATGAAATATTCCAAGTATCATTAGGTGTGTTCAAGACTATATAACAGATCAGTCCCTGGGAAAGGTTAAGGTCCATAGCTGTACATTGCAGAAGTTCAAAATGGTTTGTGGGGAAAGATAGATAAGAACTGAGTGATTGCTTTTGAAGCTTTTTGCCTTTATTAGAAACCAACAGAGATTCACCATGTGGTGCCAACTCCAGACTTGTGATTTGCACAGGACTCAGATTGGATACTAAACAAAAGGAAACATTTTTCAAAGGGCACCATCACTTCTAAGTCATTGCTGAGCTGCAGCTTTCCCCTTTCAATTAAGTGGTTTGGGAAGAACAGGCAACAGTTTAGAGCCCAGTAGGGCTGTGCTTCCCATTTTATCTCATTTTTAGGTAGGTTAGTTTGAGAAAGAGTGACTTACTTAAGGCCACCCACTGCTTTCTCCATGGCTCATTCCTGGCATTGGTCCATACTGGTAACCCAAATTAGGGGCTGAGGGTACAACTGCTTCAGCAACTGTGGGTTTGATACTTTTAAAAGAGCTGCTGAACCTTTGATCATTTCCTCCTGGCCATCCAGGAAATTGTTGTCATTGTTAAAAATGTGGCTGGTGTTAGGAGGAGAAGAATAAATTGCTTGATTTAAACTCTGTAAGTACCATTTTGCAAGCACAACAGAGAAAGTCGTGTGTGTGTGTGTGTGTGTGTGTGTGTGTTGCTTTTTTAAGGACTTGGTTCCTTACCATACACACACACACCATCACTTTACAGAACATTGGTGGTTCTGGTGAAATGATAGTTCAATGAATATCACTGAAGAGATGGAACAACACACGCAATAGAAGACAGAGCTGTTTCTGTGAATGCTAGCCAAATAAACTAAATAAAAAGAAAGAATAATTCATTCCCCTAAGGAATGAATCCTTTATCAAGAAGATTATCTGCATTGGGTGGGGGCGGGGAAAGAATTAAACCCCTAAGGGTTTAATTATTAGCCAGATGTCCCTACACACATTTTTCTTCTCCCGGATGTTCCTATGAAAATTGCATTCATGATGTAAGAAACATATATCCCATCCTAGAATGCTGCACCTGTGTTTTCGACTTGAAACTAGTATGCAACTCAGGCACCCCGTAACCTGATTTTTGAGTGCATGGGCATGCTTGCTAACTGGGGAAACTGTCACGGACACCGCACACTCACCACAACCAAGCATGCTCCACAAACTATTACACTGACTATGACAGAATGACTTATTTCCAGTGTAATTTCGTCAGGAGGAGGGGTGGGATCCAGGGAAGCTCTCTGTGAGTGAATATAAATGTCAATGTGCATATTTATATTTATTACAAAATTTATATACCTCTTCTCAACCATAATTGTTCTCAAAGTGGCTCATAATAAACAAATAAATCAGATTTATAAGTTGATGATATGGGCCTCACACTGACAGATCCTGTAAAGAACAACCTGGCACAGGGGAAAATATTTCTGAATAATGTTATCATTTTGGTCTGAGAGTATTCCTCAGGCAAGAGAAGCAAGCCTCTTCTCTAAGCTATCTATCATCTGAATGTCAGGTGCAGTCCATGGTGTCAGATAAACCTGGGCTAATGTCCAATTGCCATGGCTCTTGGCTCTATTTCTCCTCAATGGCAGTGGCAGCAAAGGGAAGTGCTCACCAGGCAGATGTGCTTTGTAGTTTTCCTGCCTAGTCCACCATATGTCATGGCATGCCTGAGCACAAATATTGAATCTCTTTCTGATCTCCAACGGTGCCAAACGTACTACAAAGCTGACCCCCAGCTAGGCCACAGACAACTGTGTAAAGAAGTAGTTAGCCTTCCAAATCAAGAGAGGCTGGCCATCTATACTAGGATTATCTCCAGGCTGGACCACATAAATCACCCAGTTAAAATATGCAAGGATCTAGATTAGCAGCACAGGAAGTGATAGTTCAGGTTGTTGTTGTTTGCATCAGTACCAAATAGGGAGGGCTAGTGACAGTGGTAGGCACTGAAGTTCAAAGCTGCATATATCTTGGATGCCTTGTGAAACCTACTTCTGATGCATAGGATTACCCTGGAAATCTCATCCAAAAGATTGGGTTTTGACTCTGTTTCCCTGCAGCAGTTGCTCTTTGTTTCCTTGAGGGTTCCCACTGTTTGTTAAAGCAACAGTTCCAATCTTTTGAATCCCACCCCCTCTAAATTTATGGTGCCTTCTAGGGCTCTTCAGTTCAGTGCCGCTCTTCTGCAGTATGCAAAGATTCTTGCATGCAATTCTGTGTCCACGCATTCTGCTGCTGCTGCATGCTAGGGATTTGTGGGGCAATGTAGTGTATATCACATTGGCATTAGAAGTCTAGCAGAGCTATCCTATTTCCTACAGCCCTATTCATTCATCTAGTCCATTATGAACATGTAGATCACTCCTGCTGGCCCTATCACTGACCTCCATACGTTTAAGGCTGCTGAGTGTGCATGGAAGCTGAGGATGGGGAGGGTGCAACTCTGATCATCTCCCTGCTTCTGCAATACATATTCATTAAATGCTGGGACAGGATTAGTCAAAACAGTGAATTGTGCTGGGGTGGTTAGAAAAGCAGAAGAGCAATGGCATGTGTGTGCATGTATAGCTATGTGGACTGCTCTGAAACCAAATATTTAAAGTGCAATCTAATAATGCCTACTCAGAAGTTAACCCCCATGTAAATAGATCTAAGACTGCAGCTTTAACTTTTAGAGACCTAATGTAGGCCTCTAGATGTCCTGGTTTTTGGGTGAAAAAACGGTGTCACCAACACGCTGGAAAAAGCAGCGGAAACAGCTCCAAAAGCTTAAAATCACTATTTTTTTTGGGGGGGGGAGGTTTTGGTAAGAAAGCTCAACAATTTTGGGGTGTTCCTAAAGAAAGCTCAACAACTCAGGAATGCTACATTTTGAAACATGGCAACCCTACCTAATGTCTCTGCAGAAGGCAAAAATTGGGGCAGAGCAGAGAAAAATATCACAGTCATTCCCCATTTCATAGAACCCACAGCAAATGGCAGTCACCAATTTACCGATGCAGGGGGAACCTGGGAAAAATATAAGAAAGATTGATTTTTTTTTGCTTTAAGCTTGAGAAAACAACACTTTAAATTTTTCCTTAACACTACCATTGATTTCTCCCCCTTTCAATAATATTTTCTGAGAGAAAAGAATCAGGAAGAGAGTCTTCTGGTGCCAAGCCAACTTCCTACTAGCAAGCTGTTCTTTTTTCCAAAATACAGACCTACTCACCAGCACTACTGAGCAAAGGAAACCAAAATTTGCATTTGGCATCTCTGCTAGTTTTAGTGGGTTCTAGAAGGACCTAGATTTGGGGACTGGAAAGAGCTCACTTGAATATGCTGTGCGCCTTTTTCTTTTTTAAAAAGAACCGCTCAGTAATACACACACAACTCTGGGCAATACTTTTGTTTGCACTTGCCCTGTCTTATTTACTGAATTTTACAGAGGGTCCTATTTTGCAATTGCTCTTTACTATGTACTTGCACTGAAGTCTGGCACACATAGGCTAATAGTGATAATAATCAAACTGCATCTGAATTCCGGGTCTGGGCCTCTACCTAACAAGAGCTGTTGTGCTATCACTCCTGCTGCACTATTCTTCTCCTCAGAGTAGGGTTGCCATACCCTGATAGTTGTTGAGCTCCCCCCGCCCCCTTCAAAAATGCCCAAAGCCCCGCAGTTTTGCAACTGACTTGTCAAAGCTCCAGGACAAAGCACCACATTTCGGAAATCCACCCCCCCCCCCAGACGTCGCTTCCACCTTTGAAATCCTGGTAATGTCCAGGAAACTCCAGACGTATGGCAGCCTTACCTCAGAGTGGCTATGGTGTCAACAGATGCTCCTTGCTAAGCTTGGGTTTAGTACAGTAATGTGACTTGTTGACAAGCAGGACTTCACCAGGCTTGGTAAGACATAGTGCACTGTTGCTATCACCACCAAGGGGCGACACGTCTTATTTTGCTGCTTGAGGCAAAATCGGAAATGCTGCCTTGCCCTGCCACTGCTGCCACCATCTGTACCACCTGTCCCACTGCCTCCACTGCCAGCATCAGTGCTGATTTCATGTGATATCCCAAATGCTCTGCAAGGATTTTGAGAAATTTCAGCAAGATCTCACCTGGAATTGGCACCAAAGCTGGTGCCTCAGGGCAGGAAAGGAACCCACAGAGGTGCCCCCTTAAAGCCTTCCATTGCCTGAGGCAGAGGCCTCACCCCATCTAATGGCTGAACTGGCCCTGATCACTGCTTACACCCCTGATCAAATAGAGGAGGAAAGGATTTGCTTTAGAGTGGTACCTCGGGTTAAGTACTCAATTTGTTCATGGGGTCCGTACTTAACCTGACATTGTTCTTAACCTGAAGCACCACTTTAGCTAATGGGGCCTCCTGCTGCTGCTGCACCGCCGGGGCACAATTTCTATTCTCATCCTAAAACAAAGTTCTTAACCTGAAGCACTATTTCTGGGTTAGCGGAGTCTGTAACCTGAAGCATATGTAACCTGAAGTGTATGTAACCGAGGTACCACTGTACTATCTTCCTTGTGTGGAAGCAGTGGTGGTGGTGGTGATGGTAACAGGCCTCAGAGCACCTACGCCTCTGAAGCATGGTACAGAAATGTCGATAAACAATAGTTCTGAACCATGTGGAACACCAAACCAGGCAAGGAGAATGAGGAAGTTGCCCAGGCTTCAAACTTCCAGATTAATGAGATACATGTACAGCAAAATTCCAGATTCTTTCCTGATGGGATCTACCACAGTATAGCCTGCTCTTCCTAATTTATACACCCCAAGAAAATAAAAATGATTCTAATTTCTAAGATTTGAAAATAGTGTTGTGGACCTGGACAGTAACACAAATTATACACATGCCATCTAACAATTTAGGTGAAAGGGGGACAAGTTTTGCGTACTTGTGAATGCCAGTTTTCTTCCTCAGAACCATGCCAGTCCCCAGGACCATCTTACCCATAGGCGCTGGGTGTCCAGGGCCTGAGAGTTGAGTCCGGGGAAGAGCCTGTCCATCGGTTGGAGTGCTGTGGCAGGCTCTTCTGCTGTGGGCAGCCCTGCGCCATGAGTTTGGTGGCGACCGAGCCAGTGAGACAATGAGGCGGTGCCGGCTCTGCCTTCCTGCACGCCTGGGGCTGGGCAACCGGGGGGGGGGGGTATGCCGGGTGGATGTTTGCACCCCAGTGCTGCATATGCTTAAGACAGCCCTGCCTGTCCCCCTTTCCAAACTTACTCACTGCTGAATGCTCTCATCAGCTGACAACCACTTGTTGTGCACTGACTTCTGATTAATAAAAAGACTTTCCCCACACCTAGGCTATAACCTTAAACATTCTTAAAGGTAAAGGTAAAGGGACCCTTGACTGTTAGGCCCAGTCGTGAACGACTCTGGGGTTGCGGTAGGGAGTAAATTCCACTGAATGCAGTGAAACTTCCTTCTGAGTCAACATGTAAAGAATGTACTGCTAGACTGCAATTCTATGCACACTTTGCGAGAAGTAAGGCCACTGAAACCAGTGGGAATTACTTCTAATGAAGCATGCCTTGGGTCCTGTCATTCGAGCACAAGTCTGTTTTTAAGCATGTTTCTCTGCACTTTTGTGTGTGTGCAAAGCTGTTCTTAAATACAAGGAAAGAGATGTATTATACTACAACAATACACAGCTAAAGACATGTTTTCTTTACAATAAAATAAGTAGTATTATGGAACACAGCCTTTTAGCCTGAGTGTTTAAATCAATCATCCAATGGAAGTAGACTGTGTTGGTTACAATGAAGAAACAAATTAAATATCAAATTAAATGCTCCCTTCTATGTACCATAAGATCAATACTCACAAAGTAATTTGGGTCTTACTTTCACAAAGAAATAAAAGGCTGTTATAAAAAGAATGATACAGTCCTTTTAAATGTTGAGATATAGTGAAGGTGAACGGATTGGATTTAAGTATTCTAAAACTTATATTTTTTTTGCTTTCAGCTGTGTAATTGTTTTTCAAAGGATGCTTTGCTCTGTATCTGTATCTCTCCATCTCTCCACCCATCCACCCATGCACACACACACACTATAACTGTATAGTCTTTAGCATACTGAGAATAGTACTTGTATTTTAGTTCACTCCTCAGGTATGTTTCCACTTCCACTTCCCCAAGGAAAAGTACACCTGTGCAGCTTACCAGAACCAGTTCTCTGATAATTTATTTCAGTATTACATTTCAACCATTTATATATCATTTAGGTAAAGGTAAACGGACCCCTGATCATTAGGTCCAGTCGTGGCCGACTCTGGGGTTGCGGCGCTCATCTCGCTTTATTGGCCAAGGGAGCCAGCGTACAGCTTCCGGGTCATGCGGCCAGCATGACAAAGTCGCTTCTGGCGAACCAGAGCAGCGCACGGAAATGCCATTTACCTTCCCGCCGGAGCAGTACCTATTTATCTACTTACACTTTGACTTGCTTTCAAACTGCTAGGTTGGCAGGAGCAGAAACCGAGCAATGGGAGCTCACCGCATCGCGGGGATTTGAACCGCCGACCTTCTGATTGGCAAGCCCTAGGCTCTGTGGTTTAGACCACAGCGCCACCTGCATCCCTTATAATTAAAGCTGCTACTTGGAAAACTGCAGGACTGAAGTGAAAAACACATGTGGCTGTGTGCTCGTAAAGCACATTCAAAGCGCGCACACACCCTGCCACCATCAAAGAATTCTGGGTGCTGTAGTTTGTTAAGAACTCTTGAGGTTGTGCTCCGTGAGGCGCAAACCAGAGTGTCCAGAATTATTTGAGGGGAAAATGTGCTTTAAAGTTATAGTGTGTACTCAGGTAGTTCCTGATATGGGAAGCTAGGAGGGCCACTATACTACTTATTAAACTTACTCTCTTGGGACTAGGAAAGAAGAGTTATACAAGAGTAAGGAGCATACCGGTAATATGACCAAGAATCGCTATACAGTGGTGCCTCGCAAGACGAAATTAATTCGTTCTGTGAGTTTTTTCGTCTTGTGAATTTTTTCGTCTTTCGAAGCACCACTGTGCATTGACGGTTTCCCATAGGAATGCATTGACGGTTTTTAAAAAAAGGCGCAAGACGTTTTCGTCTTGCGAAGCAAGCCCATAGGGAAATTCGTCTTGCGAAGCAACTCAAAAAACGAAAAACTCTTTCGTCTTGCGAGTTTTTCGTCTTGCGAGGCATTCGTCTTGCGAGGTACCACTGTACATGGATCAAGCACCATTTGCAGTGTGTCTGCCACAGAAACAATGTTTCCATCAATCTCATGTTATGAGAAACCTCATTCCATGGCATACAGAAATAGAATGTGTTTGGTAGCTGTAATATAGGGGGAGCAAACCTGTGGCCTTCTAGATATTGTGTGACCACAACCCCCTGATAGAGTCCAAGAACTGGAGGATTGAAGATAGAAATGAGGCTCTATAACATGGCTACAGCTGAAATAATATATTGAGCAGCATATTAAGAAAAAGTGTCCAGCCCAGCTCCAGGTGTTCAGAACATTTGGTATGCCATGATTTAGTATTTTTCCTTTTTATTTAAAGATGTAAAAAACTACAAAAAAAGGAAAAAGGCTTTAAAAAAACAAAATCCCAATTTAATTGGTATGTCATGATTTAATCTTGGGATGTGAAGTTTATATGGCCCCTTTTAGGGACTGTTCTGGCCTAGTGCAAATGGAAACACACAACCCTGTTACATACCCTGAAAATACTAGAGATTTCACACTGAAAAGAAAATAGCAGGAGTTAAAAAAAAAAAAACACTCCGGAAACTTGAAGGTAAACTGAATAGAGTTGCCTGTCAGTTTGCCAATACAAGTGGCTGCCTGTTCTAAGAAGACCTGGTTTGTAGATATTTCTTCCTTTTCAGTTATCTCATTATGGATATTCTGGAAATCTCAGGTGCCTGGCAGAGGCCTGTCAACTGAATGAAAAGCTGTGCTGAGAGAAGCTGTTTTATCAATATTTGGGGAAAAAAGAACTTTACTTAAGACATACCTAGTTTTTAAAAAACACACTCTTCTGTACTCACATACATACATATATATATATAGATAGATAGATAGATAGATAGATATAGATATATATATATGAATACTTTTAAATAGTCTAGTCAGCAATTTCCTACTTTTGCCTTTAAAAGAAACAATGGGGAGAAGAAAGAAAACAATAATTCTAAATATAACCCTCCTCTTACCTTCCCACTTCAAATCCTCATGCTGGCAGCAGAACAGTCAGTGGCCACCACCTGCATTTCCTGCAGGGCAGATAAGCATAGCAACAGTAGATTTGTCATTCTGACTTCCTTGAGTGCCATCTTATGCACATTTCAGAAGCATGTAAGTACATAAAGAGAGCTTGCTGGTTCAGGCCAGTGGCTCTTCTGGTCCAGGATGCTGTTCTTGCAATGGCCAACAAGCTGCCTGTGGCAAACTCTGCAAGCAGGACCTGAGTACAAGCAACACTTGGCCTTCCTGCAGTTTCCAGTGGTTGCTATTCAGAAGCATACTGCCTCCAACCGTGGAGGGAGAACACACAGCCACCAGAGTTTGTAGTACCTGATAGAGTTATCCAGAATGAATTTCTCCTATTCTCTTTGCCAATCCATGTCGGCAACTATCACTACTTCTTCTGATAGCAAGTCCCACATTTTAACTTTGTGCTGTGTGAAAAAGCTCTGTTCAGTTCTTCTCCTCCTCATGCGTTAAGTCTGCAGGCAAGGACATCTTAGTCTGCACCGCCCATCAGTTGCATTCCCAAGACCGGCCCTGCATTCCTCCACATTTCGGAGGAGAAATGTCCACAGTAGTCCTGCTGTAGTTGTGGAGGTGCCCAAAATTCAGGACCCTCCACAAAGTTCAAAATTGTCTGGTGAGCCACCATGGGTACAGGAAACTGTCTCCCCCACCTGCCACTATAGACCTTTGCCCTCCAACATGCAGTGCACCATGGGACTGGGCAACTGAGAGGAGGTGGAGCCACCCAAGTTCTCCTCTCACATGGTTTCTAATTATGTAAGAAGCATTTTTGCACAGGACTATAGAATTCTTTGAACAAGGAAGGGCAAAAAGCGATGTTAGTAAAAGAAAAGAAAGAATATTATAAATAGATGACAGTGTTCTGCAATTGTGAGACTGAGTAGGGGCAGATATTCAGCTATGCTTTTCTGAAGCAAGGCCTCTTGAACCATGAGATATGGTAGCTCAGCTTTCTTCTGGTGCTCTCCAGATATTTTGGAATATTGCTCCCTACATCCCTGACTATTGGCTGCCCTGGCTGGGACTGATGTGAATTGGTGTCCAAAACCTCAGGAGAGCCCCAGGTTGGAGAGGGCTATCCTCATTCATTCATGAGAGGGGAGGACATCCTGGCAATGAGAACATTCCTCTGGGGTGCTTGTACTCTCCAGCTGTGGTGATGGGATGTAAGTTGTTTGTGGTTTTCTCTGAAGCTCCTGCTGATCATGGGAACTGGGCTACCCATACCCTAAAGCAAAATATAAGTCCCCCTACTGAACAATATGGTGTCTAAAGGTACAGTGGTGCCTCGCAAGACGAAAAGAATCCGTTCCGTGAGTCTCTTCGTCTAGCGGTTTTTTCGTCTTGCGAAGCAACCCCATTAGCGGATTAGCGGATTAGCGCTATTAGCGGTTTAGCGGCTATTAGCGGCTATTAAAGGCTTAAGGGATTAGCGGATTAGCTGCTAAAAGGCTATTAGCAGCTTAGTGCCTTAGAAAAAGGGGGTGGGGAGCGGAAAAAAATCGCAGCAACTCGCAAGACATTTTCGTCTTGCGAAGCAAGCCCATAGGAAATTCGTTTTGCGAAGCACCTCCAAAACGGAAAACCCTTTCATTTAGCGGGTTTTCCGTCTTGCAAGGCATTCGTCTTGCGGGGCACCACTGTATTTTGCTAACCAACAAGTACCCTGTGTGGTTGATTAATATTATCAAATAATACTCCTTACTGATTCCAGACAAATAGGGTGATTAGCACTTTAAAATTAATATATCTAAAATGATAGTATCTAATGAGTGAAATAGTATTTCATCAGAAGTATATACTCTCCAATTTATGCTTTCTTAGAATATACTAATCATCATAATAATTATTTTTATTCTATTTTTATTTATGCCCCATCTTTGTCCCCTTTCCCCCCTGAAGGCAGCTTACAGATAAAAATAAGAGAAGCTGAAAGCATAGGGGGGAAGTCATTATAAAACAATTAAACATTGATAGCATTAACCACACACAAACCAGGTGAGTAGGGATGCTATTTAGACCAAGTTGTATATATAGAAGATACACCAAACAAGTCATAGATGCACACATGTATACACATGCTAATGATGATGGTGATTTTGGAATTTTTACATTCTGATCTCATATATATTTACTTGGAGAGGTGTCCTACTGAGTTCCTTTGGAGACAAGTCCCTAGTAAAGGATGGTGGCCTGATTGTGTGATGTAGTTCAGACACTCAGCATTTCTTGTAATTTGTTTTCTCTGCTGTGAGTAATCATCCACTAAGATATTACTTGACAGTCTTCCCTCTTCCCGCAAACTTCTACACATCAGGACAGTTTCAACACAAACCCTTGCAAACAGACTGAGACTCCCCACGAGTTCTTTTGATTAATTTCAGCAGAAAACATCATAAATGATGTGATAGGTTGACGACACTGAAAGAACCTGTGTAGCTTCAGAAGCAACTAAGCCACATTTTCCAGGGCAATCCCCATTGGGGCTGAATCACACTCTGTGGGGAACCTTGTGTACTGTGAGGATATGACAACTACCAGAAATTTTGCAAAGGCTTCAGACCTATCTTCCATAACAGATCTGTTAATGAAAGGCCTTAGTGGAAGATTATCCTAAGACAGGATGCTTTGATATAAACTTCTCTTGTTCTCAAGGAAAAGGAACTGATAGAGAACAACATTTTCATTGACATTTTGACATTTGTATTCCCTATGCTTTTTGCTTTTGCTTTTCAATGACACATTGAAAGTCAGAGAGCTCTTCTAGTAACTGTCAGACTTTCAAAAAGGTATAAAATGTTCTGAGCTCACCTTCCATCTCTTTCTGGGTGGGGTTCCTCCTTAATTAGGAAGACCAGAGCTTTAAGTAAACTAGAATATCTTACCTCCTTCATTATCCCATTTTGCGCCCTATCCTAAGCGCAATTGACACAATTGAATCCCTTCCTTTTGCCTTACTATGGGTGCCCCTCTCAATTGTGCTTCTCTTCCCCTTGACCTCTTTGTTGCCACCAAATGGATTTTTTTTATTCTCCCTGGCTAGCTCCTCCAAACAACCTAAGCTCCCCTCTAGCTCTCCTCCAGACCACATTGAAGTTTAGCTCTTAAGCATCAGGTAGGCAAAACCACCAAAAAAGAGACCACAGGCTTTGTGAACCTAATTTACAAGTTTACTTTAAAAAAGAGAGAGAGAGAGAGAGAGAGAGAGAGAGAGAGAGACTATTCTTAGGAAAACGGGTTTAACACCTGAATTGTTACCTGCACACCAATCAATCCCTAAGAGCAAAATACCAATGGGAAAAGGCAAATTAAACATGTTCGGCTCTTCCCGTCTAACTATTTCTTACTTGGTGAAATTCTGCTAAGCAAGATTCTCTCAGTTAGAGTTCTTATGATATTATGTCAGTTAGCAGCCCACTTTCCTTCCTCCTGCACCAAGCTTGAGTTCTTCTGATCTTCCTGTGTGTCCTTCTGATCTCCTGCAAGCAGCTCCCTATCTATCTCCCTGAGCTACACTTCAATCCATAAACATACCAGACAACAAACGGTTCACTTTTGCCTTAATCCACTCTACTGACCAGACCACCCTCAATCCATATTTTACCTTCATCTCCTGAAGTGTTTACCTGCCAGACAAGGTTGGCTCCAGGAAGCAAATTAACCACATAATTGCCAGACCAAACGATATACAGTGGTACCTTGGGTTAAGTACTTAATTCGTTCCGGAGGTCTGTTCTTAACCTGAAACTGTTCTTAACCTGAAGCACCACTTTAGCTAATGGGGCCTCCAGCTGCCACCGAGCTGCCGCAGCACGATTTCTGTTCTCATCCTGAAGCAAGGTTCTTAACCCAAGGTACTATTTCTGGGTTAGCGGAATCTGTAACCTGAAGCGTCTGCAACTTGAAGCGTCTGTAACCTGAAGCATATGTAACCCGAGGTACCACTGTACAGGTTTCTTTGTTTATTTCAAAGCAATACCACTTCTTCATACTCCCTCAACTAGTAAAATAATTTCAGTGACTCTGCCAACTTAGGCCACCTCAAATCCAGCTTCTTCCAAAATATCACCACATCATGAGAGGCATTCAGGAACCTTACTAATATTACACAAATAGTGCTAAGTAGTGATTTTCAACCTGGAATGGACAAATCTCTTAATTTTGGTTCTACAAATTTCTTATTTTTACATTCCCTAGAAATTCATCAGCATTACAGTATTAATTTATCCCATTAAACTTATTTTTGTATGCAATTTTCACTAACATGCATATTTTGTAAGCAATTTTCTGTAATATAATTCAATTTGTACATTAGGTATTTTGTATTTTATGCATGCATTTACCCAAGTACACATGCTTCTGTACACATTACTTGGCTGGAGAACTGCATTGCAAAATTCAGAGAAGTACGTTTGTTTTTTATTTTTTTGGCAAGGCTATATTTTAGTTCACATATTTTTTTTTTAAAAAAGTGTGATTTTGGCAAATTCATGTTTAAATGCAAACTGAATCAACTTGCTCTCCCATCCCTAGCCCCTATCAAGTTTTTTTGTTTTTACCTATTCAGTATCAGAAGCTTTGAACCCAATTCTATGGTATTAAGAAGGAAAATAACTTCAGCGTTTCTATTTACACCATTGCTTGTGTAAGCACAATACAGTCAGAACCCAGAACTCAATTTTGCTACCATTTTTGAGTTCTGCATTTAAATGTTCATGGCATAAACCTCATGACAACATAGTGAGTTCACACGGTCACTCTTTCGAAACGCTGACCTCTAAACAAGATTTCTTGAAGTTGTAACTTACCCTTTTCTAACCACAATTCACTTATGAACTATTCCCCTTAAAAAAAGGACTTATGAATATGATCTTACTGTGAGTGGAATAAGAAATGCTTTTGGCTGCTCCAAACACTAAAATAAAGTTAATCTGACCTTTTAAAAATAGCACTCTCCATTTTAACCAGCAGAATTGCTTTACATTTTGTCTTTACTGAAACAATCAGAGGAGAAATCTAATTTGAGTTTGAATAGATGAGCTGTCACACTCTAAATGTGCATACACAGTACCTTCACTGACATTATGTCAATTGTATTTTTCTTCTTTTGAATACAAAAAAGGAGATAGCCCCAGTGCTTAAAATAACAAGCGAGAAACAAAGGCTCCTTTTCGTTAACCACCTATAAGGACCTGAAAATACCTTGTTAGAAGGAACAAAGGCAACATTGCCTCTGTGTAGTAGCTAAAGCTCCAGCCCTTTCTGTCTGGCCAGGAATCAGGCATAAAGAGCCAGTTAAGAAACCCATGGGAAGTGTGAAAAAGGCAGAGCCAAAGTCTTCTTTCCTAGCTTCAAGCAATGTGAACTGTTCAGAATCAGAGCAATCTCAGCATGACTCCTGTCGCCACGCTATTGCATTGCTAGGAAATAATACAAGTGTGGCGCTTGGAGCTTTTGAATGCCATCGGGATTGAGAAATCCTAGAAAGTTATTCTGTAAAGATAGCACACACTGGGGATAAAGTAATATTCAAAATGTCTTTATGTATTTCTTTTTTAAAAAACTATATGGTGTCCTTTGATAATAATATCAGGGCGTGTTTTGAATAATTTTCTATATATAGCAGACAGATGAAGAATCAGAAGTTCTCTCTTTTTTGCTTTCTTCCTTCCTTTCTCTCTTCTCTTTTTTTTCTCCCTTTTGGTTTCTGTTTTTATTTAGATTAGTTTTATTATCTTTGATAAACAGATATTGGATATTAACCTTATTATATTTTCTTTCAAACTTTAATAATAATAGGTGTGCATGAGACAAAAGGATGTTTGGAATTTGATTGGAAGAGTTGTTGCTATTTGCAGTAAGCAGCCCTTGCAGGGGGCAAATAATAGCTGTGGGCAGGACCAGGAGTGCTTTTCAGTGGGAAGCTGGCTAAGGCCCCTGATCCAGACTGATGCACATTCCACTTGGAAGGTCCATGCAGCTTCTTTTCCTTCAAAACAAAAGTAGCCAGCTTTGACAACGCTTCTAAAATAAGTGTGACTAATGTAACGCTTCTAAAATAAGTGTGACTAATGTAACAGAATGTATCCCAATTCTGTGTTCTAGATCTGATTGTGATGTTGTGCTAGGGAGTCAAGACGAAACCAGAACTGATGCGTATTCACCTATGTTGTTAATGCGTTATGTTTGAAAAAAAATTCATAAGGAGTTGGGTTTCTGAGCATATTTTTGTCCTTGCTGGTTTATATTTCTTCAAAAATAAATCTGTACTGTTTCATCCTTTACAAAAATGTGACATGCACTTTAAAAAGTGCTAAGTAAAACTGACGAATCTTGCATCTTCTTTTCTAGGTTAAGCTAGATAATTTTGCAAAGCCAGATTTTATGCTCTTTGAACATTGAGTCCATTGAGCAACTCAGCCTCATGTCTCAATTATTTAATTCCAAGTCCACGGAGAGATTCTTAAAATAACGGCTTCAGAGGCCCTATGCCAAGAATTGGGATGGTAGCAGAGCACATTATGGACTGCGCGAAAAGCAAATGTTGACAGTTTAAAGCGCGTCAACGTCTATGCTTTTAAAGCTGTGTGAAGTGGAGGGAAGCAGAATCTTCTGCAGACAGTAGATTCTACATTCCTCAACACACTGAAAATAATACTCGCTGGCCAATTAAATACTGGAAAAGTGAGGCTAAAAGAGATGAGGCTAGATTTGACCTAGTTAGTTTCATTTAAGTTCTCAGTGATAAAAGGAGCAGGAAAGGAAGGAAATCAGCAAACCACACCAGATAGTTTCCTAAATTACGAGAGGCAAAACACTCCTGAGGAATACTCAAGAACATAAAAATGATTATCTCTTTTCTTAACTCTCTGTGAAATCAACGACTCCACATCTGTTTGCTATAATATTTAATGAGCTTTGGTTATCTCAGGATGGAGTCTTGTTCTCCCACCAAACACTTAATCTTACTGTAATTCTTGACTCTGATGGATCAGCTGTGAGAGTCAAGAGTTTAGAGAATCAATTACATCCCACTTGCCGCTGCTCCTAGTCGCACAGGTCTTGCCGCAGATTCAATAAATTGCTGCAAAATGCATCACTTCAGCAATGAATAAGTGCAGCTCCACACTTTGCATGGCATTTGTGTATGCTGTGGGTAGAGCTGTGCTTCCTGCAGTTATCATGTGCACACCCTTAAACACTGGCAGATATTTGTGTACACACACAGAGAGAGACATTGCTTCTGGTCTTACATACATGTTGCATCAAGTCTGCCATGTTAAATGGGTGTGAGATTATAACAAGAACAGTTTTTGTCCCTTTCATAGCAGCCAGAGGGGAAGCATTGAACACGATCAGGATCCTAATCTACAGCCAGCAGGTAATTATGCCTTTAGTTGCATTGCGCTCTTTTCCCCTCCTAATACTATTAGCTTGAGTGCCCCTACTGGGATCAAAAGCCATTTCATAGAGGGAGTGATTTTTGGCAGGACTATGGTGCATGGGGGGAAAGCCGTGTCCTCACCGCATCGTGTTCCCCGTTCCCCTTACTTTTTACACAACCAGTTAAGAAACAACAATGTGAAATGCATATGCACATTAAATGCTGTTTGTAGTTCAATCCTTAGCTGAAGTTGTGGGAAAACAGGAGAGGGCTGAGGGCTGTGTGTCTTTGTAAGAAAATGGTAAGGTGGGGATATCACTGCACATAAGAGTCATCACATGTTTCCATCTGTTATTCCCCCCCCCCCAAAAAAAAACACGAAATGGTTGGTGATGCTTGTGGAAGGAACCCAGAGGGCATAGTTTGTTTGAAATCGGGCCCAGAGTTTGAGGAGCCTTGGTGTAATAGTCTGAATCCCCTCCCATTAAAAAAAGAAATCTGGATGTTTATCTTCTTACACCAAAACTGGAACAAGAAAAATGAAGCAAAAACACCTGGATCCAGCTGAAATCTGGAAATTTAAAACCTCATTGACCTCAGTGGAAGTTGCCTTTGAAATCAGTGAAACTCCCAAATCCTTACATTTTGCTTAAGTTTTCTTGTTGTGTTTTTTGTAATAAAGCGACAGATCACTGTTCTTGGCATTAGCTGTAAAATGTGTCAGAGCCCAGCTTCTAAATTAATAACTAAAATATACAAAATGAAGCAGACTCAGAATATTGTGGGCGGGGGGGGGGGAATGTTGTTTCGTTTTCCAATTTTTTTAAAAAAGCAATCAACAAGTACCAATAACCAATACCTGTAACTTTCTAAAGTTACAATGCCAGTGGATGCTCTTTATGAGAAAGTGTCATCTTTTAGATGACAGAGACCATTACAAACAGGTTCCAGCAAAGCTTAAGCATGTCTATGCCTACATTGATTTCAATGGGAGACCATTACAGCACTTAAATCTCCCAAGAGAAATCAATGAGACTTCAACATGCTGCACTGGGGACGCATTGTGCCATATATATTTTTGGAGCTCAGATAATTTGATACCCATGTGGTGTAAATGAAACACTGAGGAAATAGGTGAGGACAATGTGTAACAAATGAGGAACAATAAATTGTACTTGTTGTGTAGCAAATTCTGGGCGGGGAGAATTCCCACTGTGTGTGGGAAAATGCTAATAAGCTACCCAAATTATACAGCAATTGACTTAAATAAAACAAAAAAATCTATTTGTGAAGGAGCCATCTGTTTTCACTGGAGAGAACAGTCAGCATGAACATGTCCTCCTCAAAGGGGCTGATCTGCTGTAACAGGATTAATTTTTATGTCCAGAATATGGATTTAATAACAGGAAACAAACGTTCCTACCTGGTCATCTCCCGCCTCCTTTCCTGGCACCCTCTTAGAGGAATTCCCAGGAATCATGCAGAGTGCATAATCGCTATTAGTCTTTGCTTGTATAGTTGTGGCAGAGTCAGCAGCAATTCACCTGTTGACTTGCTCTTCCAGTTGTGCTCTAAATGTTCAGAATGAGGTTCATGCTTCTCACCCATGGCAAAAACTGCAAGCTTCAGAGGACCCCGGCAGGGTGAGATCTGTGAATCTCACTTTGCGCAAACAAGAGAAGCGGACACACATGTCACACATCTCCACTTTCTGTGCTTTTTGGTGGGGAGTGCCTAGAGGCATTCTTTGAGGCTAAGGGGTTGGAGCTTTGTAAATATATTCAGGAAACTGTGGCCAGTTCACCCACTTTAGAGTGCCCAGAAGGGGAAAGTGCACTCAGCTGCACACATTGACACTGTGCTGTTAAACAGCACTGATTCACACATCTCACCGCAGATGTCTCTTCAGGCTGGGGTATGAGCTTTTTTGATAGCATTGTGAGCCCATGGCACCTCCACTGAGATTGGCCTTAGCCTTCTTCACTCTTGTGCTAACAGACTGTTGTCAGGATCCAGAAGTTTACATTTACTCTGCAGCCAGTGGGTTCCAAATGCAAATGTAACATATACACTGGCCTGAGCAGTGAATATTTAATTTTCTTTCTTCTGAATTCTCTCCTGAATCAGCATTATTCACACAGGGCAAGGAAAATGAAACAGGCAACAAACAAAAGCAGCAAGCCTTTGCGCCAATGCACTTGCTACAAGTGGCACTAATGAAAACGTCCAGAGGATCTTCAAGGCGTGAGGTCATCCTGCCCTCCAGCAATGAAATGACAAAATGTCAAATATCGCTGTCTGAAATTAGTTGCATTTGGGAATGCTTACGAATTTGAGTATGGTTAGGTAACAAGCGGGAAATATGACAATCACAGATACAGTGGTACCTCAGGTTACAGACGCTTCAGGTTACAGACTCCGCTAACCCAGAAATAGTACATCGGGTTAAGAACTTTGCTTCAGGATGAGAACAGAAATTGCGCAGCGGCAGCAGCGGGAGGCTCCATTAGCTAAAGTGGTATCTCAGGTTAAGAATAGTTAAGACCTCCAGAACAAATTAAGTTCTTAACCTGAGGTACCACTGTACGGAATATTGAATTTGTTGGTTTACTTCTGTGAATTGCTTCATACCCAGCAGGTTTTCTAAACAGTAAGAGGGGGAACACTATGTATACTAAGGCTGGGAACCTGCAGCCTCCCCCTCACCCCCCCCCGATGTTTCTGGACTATAATTCTATAGTTCATGACTATTGGCAATTCTGGTTGACAATTCTGGGGTGTCAGAGCCTAATCAAGGACTATAGGCTTCTCAGCCCTTATGAACACAATGTCTGTTTATAACAAGACTGGACCTAGTTGCCTAAAACTGATGGTGGACAACATAGGACTTTCAGCAGACATTGGACAACTATCTATCCCACATCAAGCAGATGATGGCCTACATGTCCCCCATGATTCTAATAAAATATAATAAAAAGATATGAAAAAGGAGACCGTATATAGAAAAAATATTTCAAATAAAATATGCCAGTAAGTAAGTTCAGCTGCTGATGCACCATGGCAAGCTGTCAGCTATAGTGAGGAACAAAACCCAGGCAATTTTGCTCCAAAATCCTGGGTGAACCGTTCCTTGTGTCTAGAAGCTAGGAAAGAAGATGCCAGGCACATCTCCCTTGAGAAGGAGTTAGACAGAGTACAACCACAGGAAAAGTTCCTTCTTTGTTAGACACTCACCTAACCTCAGAAGGCAAGGGAGTCCTTCCTTTGGGAGATTTATAATCTTATAGATCGTTGGTGCAGGACACGGCCATTTTGTAAAAATACGAAAGTGTCCTCTAGGTTACAGCACTAAAAATGTAATGGACAACCTTTTCAGTGTCAGCTTCTTTTTCTAGTCTGTTTGGTCTACAGAGCTTTCCAGTCTTACTAGATAATACACTTTTGTTCAATCTATCATCTCTGTGAGCTGTGCAGCCCAACCCAATGCGTGCTTATTTTGAAGCAAGTCCTACTTCGTTCAGTGGGTTCACATCCCACTAACTGCATGGAATTGAAACTATAAATGATAAAGTTATGACCCACCTTTCTGCACAGCGCATAAGAACATGTCAGATGAGCAGATAAAGACATGAATGGATAAATATGGCTAACCTAAAAGCAAACAAAACCAGAAAAACATTTCCTGATATTAGTGGAAGCGCATCAAAGCTGTATCAAGAGGGCCTTCCTAGGAAGCAACTTGCAGAGCCTGGGTGCAGCCAGAGAAGTATCTGTCACATACGCGCAAGATGTACCTCTGATATATTTGCGATATGGAAGCTGACCTAGCCCAAATACCTTAATACCCAAGCAGGTTTATAGCAGACAATATGATACTTCAAATAACCTAGTCCCAAGCTGTTTAGGGCTTTAGAATCATAGAATAATAGAATCATAGAGTTGGAAGAGACCACAAGGGCCATCGAGTCCAACCCCCTGCCAAGCAGGAAACACCATCAGAGCACTCCTGACATATGGTTGTCAAGCCTCTGCTTAAAGACCTCCAAAGAAGGAGACTCCACCACATTCCTTGGCAGCAAATTCCACTGTCGAACAGCTCTTACTGTCAGGAAGTTCTTCCTAATGTTTAGGTGGAATCTTCTTTCTTGTAGTTTGGATCCATAAAGGTGATAACCACCACTTCGATTTGTGCCCAGCAGAGGAAGTCAGTGAAGCTGGGCAGCTTCTACACAGTTATAAAAACACTCTGAAAATGCCCTGGGAAAAACCCGTTTTAAAGCTCACAATGAAAAATTTCACAGAGTTCTGATTTCAGCTCTACAGCGCCATTTGGGGTCACAGTATTACAAGACATTTATAAAGTTTTGTTTTTACTAATATAGTTGAGTCATTGTAATAAGGGAGTTGTGGATTCTCTGAAGACCTAGTCCTGCTCCGTAGCCCTGCTGAAGCATTGTGAATCAGCTGTGGTTTCGTAACACTTTTCAAAGGCGGCCCCATGTAGAGCATGTTATGGTAATCTAACCAAGAGGTAACAAAGGTATGTGTCACAATGGCCAGATCTTTTACTCTGATAATTCAGTCTTTAGCTACACACATTTTCCCTGATAAGGTGGTTTGTTGCATTGACATCTCTTTCCTTTCCTTTCAACCTTCTCTTGTAAATGAGCTGGGAAAGCATGAAAAGCAACACTTTTAACCTCTATCTCGAGGTAGGCCATATCAGTTTCTTGGAGAGAGTTTATATATTTTGATAGATATAAGGATCGCTTACTTTGTGTGGTACTTAAAAGAGCCCCATGTCTGTATATATTGTGTAAGTTAACTATCACACAGCAGTAAAGGCTTGGTTGTCTCTCGACTTGCAGTTCTTGTAGACAAATGCATGCACTGAAGTATGTTTTGTAATACTATTGTGGGAAGACCTTTCATCCCCACGCACCGTCTTTCAGAAATTATGCGCCACAGCTGACCTGACTGTTGACACCATTACTTCAGTGTCTTATTTAATTTCATAGATTCCCACTAATGTATGCACTCTCTCTTCCACCATTTCCCACGCTAGAAAGAACATCTTGCCTTCCCTATTGTGTGAAACTGTTTCTTTATTTTTAAATGGGCTAGCTGCTGTCACTAAGCCTTTTTCCAGGCTAACATTCCTGTTCTGCAAACAGCATTTCCATACTGTTTTAACTGGATGCAGCAGGTTCCAAGCTTCAAAGCAGCATGGTACAAATTCCTTGTTCTGAAAGAGCTTCAGATGTGAAAAACCCAAGAAGAATTTATCAACATGTACTGTGGTATTCATTGATGCTTGCCGCAAGAGATATATACAGTGTGAAGAGAAGATGCCTATCTTTCAGACGCTGAGGAGATTGTGACTCAGCCCCGGAAACAAAAGGATGGATCTGGTCTTGGAAATCAGGCACTACCAATATTATGAATGTGACTTATGTACTGAGCTGAATCCTAGAACAATAGGATCCAGAATGCAGCATTCTGATTGGTCCGCAGGAGCCACCCAATCCAGCTCCAGGTAGAAGTGAATCAGTGACCTAATTGGCCTGCAGGAGCAGCCAATCAGGCTCCTGGATGAAGTGAATCAGTAACCTGATTGGCCTGCGGGAGCAGCCAATCAGGCTTCTGGAGGAGGTGAATCCACAACCTGATTGGCCTACAGGAGCAGCCCGGAATTAGCCAATCACACATGGCCCATTGTGTAAATAATGTACAACTGCCTCATTGGGGCAAGATCTACCTGAGCTGTTTGTTTGTTTTTTGAATAAAGGGTTGACTTCACACTTACACTGTGTAAGTTATTACTGACTTGCTTCTGGCACCCGTTCCTGACACTAATCATGAGGTGGTATGCAACAAAGCTTTACCCAGAGTAGACCCATTAAAATTAGTGAACATGACTAAATCAGGGCCATCATTAGGTCTTCTCTGAGTAAAACAGTCAAATACCACCCCTTCTGTTTTAATTTCATTACTGATAATAATGTTAGAAACTTCAGCCAATTCACATGTATCAGTTGTGATGAGCTTATTCAAGCCCAGCTGCATTTTTCTATCAAAAGAGTATGACTTTACAAAGGGAGAACTTGTTGTCTGAATGGATGTATGATGAACTACAAGCTTACATGTGTTGTTAGACACAATCAGAGTTTCTGGCTAGGCCCTGTGGCAAGCGTCTCAAACAACCAGATAATCTCAGGCAGACTAAAATGAGTTAATGGAGCCACATTTTAAAAGCAATGTACGTTAGTAGTGCAATCCTGTGCATGTCTACGCATAGCCCCACTGCGTTTAATGTGACTTACTCTCAAGAAAGTGTACACAGGTTTGCGGCCAAAGTAGTTCTTGCTGTAAGCTTGCCTGCTTGAAATGAAAGCAGAGATTCCCAGCTGTGAGTTAAAGCAAAGCTTTTGGGTTCTGTCAGCTATCCTATACATCACCTTTCCCAGCCTGATGCCCTGGTGTTTTGGACTACAATTCCCATCATTCCTAGTCAGCATGGGCAATGGTCAGGGATAATGGGAGTCCAAAACACCTGGAAAGTACCATGTTGGAGAAGGCTGCTCTACATTAACAATAGACTGTTCTGCTGCAGCGTTAGTTACTAAACCAAGTGTAAGAATAGCAGCAGCTCTTTAGAGAGTTGAAAAAATACCAGCACAGCCACAACGCTGCATGCTTTCCCCTTCCAATCACTCTTCTGCATTGTCTTCAAAGGTTGTATCTTTACTTTATTTAACTCACTTAAAAATCTATTGTTCACCTCTTCTTATTGATTTCATTTCAAATAAGTCTGCACTTAATTTTGAAAAAGAAAAATGCTTGTTCTAAAAAATTACATCCCTGCTTTTGGCAGGGGCTGATTTGCCTCAAAAGCCCTCCTTCCACAGAAAGAGGCTCAAGGCCATCTCTTCCTCTCAAAGGGGGTCTGGAGCCATGTGGGTCTGAGGGTCCAAGGAGAGGGGGCAAAGCAGCATGCTATTTAAGGCTGCGAACTGGCACTCTCTGCAGCTACTGGTCCCGTTCTCCTTGGATCATCTCTTAGTTTTTAGCATGAAACACAGGCTTGCCTTGGTATATGACATTCTAAATGTGAGATGCCTCATAATGAAGCATTTTCTAGATTGCAAGAGAGACCTTCTGCATGCAATCATGTGCAAAATGATAGAAAGGCAGGGAACCAGACAATAAGCAGAGCCAGATAGGCAGCGACAGAACCAATGATAGACACAGGCAATTAATTATAGCTTTATGCCCACCCTCCTCCCTGTTGAGGTCTACAAGGCAATGCTGAGACTAGGGGGAAAGAAACTGACAGGCAGTTCCACCCCTTGGTTGTAGGGGTTGACCGAAAACAGCCTGACAGTGGCACACGTGCCCTAATGGCCCAGCCTCCATGGGCTCTACCCACCCACTGAACTATGGCCATTTGTCCAGTCTAGTTCTCCACATGATGTACCTTGAAAAGAGGGCCTTCTCGGTAGTGGCACCCGCCTTGTGGAAGGCCCTCCCATCAGATGTCAAGGAAATAAACAACTGTCTGATTTTTAGAAGACATCTGAAGGCAACCCTGTTTAGGGACGTTTTTAGTGTTTGATGTTTTATCATGTTTTTAATATTCTGTTGGAAGCTGCCCAGAGTGGCTGGGGAAACCCAGCAGATGGATGGGGTATTGTTAATAATAATAAATAATAATAATAATATATCATCATCATCATTTCTCAAAACAAGGCTATTTTTTTCCTGCCATCTACGGACCTCAGTTTCAGTCTAAGATGATTCCATATATAGCACTTTTCTGCCCATTTCCGTGGTTTAAGACTAAGGGATTGAAGACAAGGTTCTGATAGAGTGTATAATGCAGCAGCAATAGGTAGTCTGCAGAGATTGCAATATTGAGCATCCTTCTTCAATCCATTCTTTCAGGAAAGCGATGGATCATTAATTGACCGTTTACTGAGCAAGCTAAACAGGACGCAAATGCACCGAGAAGGGAACTGACTTTATCAACTTTGCAACACAACAATTAATAATGTAGGTTAACCATAAGGGAAAAAAGAGGAAAAGAAAGGTTATGACAATAGCGGTGGAGGACTAGGGTGGTAGAGTGATTAGGGTTAGGGTTTGAGCATGAGATACCCAGATTCACAGTTCACCCATGAAGTACATTGAAAGGATACCATTTGACCAATAGGCCCAAATCCGAGATTTTTTAGAAGAATTCCTTAGAAGAAATAAGTGGCAAATAGCTTCATTAGGTTGTAAAGAATTTACAGACAAGAAGCTAGGAGGGATTAAACCTATTATTTTATAAATTTGTAATCTGCCCTTCATCTTCAGCCAAAATATTTTTGAAAACACTTTGAAAACTAGGCACACCAGTTCATTGAATCCAGTATTACTGAGCACGAATTTCTTGGGATGGCTAGCTCTGCAGGGATACAGCTGCAGCCACAAATACCCTTTTGGTAGCCATTAGGAAGTGAGAACAAAGACCTTCCTGGGACAACAGCCACCGTTTAATAGTGAAAAGTATCACAATTGACAAGGGATTTTTGCTGAACCCAGGGAGCAGTACCATTCAATATTGCAAAGAGGCAGGGGATGTGAAAACCAGTGATGGGGAATTTCTGCTAACAGGGGTTTCATAATTCATGAAATAATTGCAAGAGGCATAGCAATTACAACAGACTAGTCTGACAGAAAATAGAGAAATACCTTTAGTGTGATTCCTTAAAGCTAAAGGCAGCAAGACCACTCTTATCTAGCAGGGTGTAAGAGAAGAAGCAGGCTTCATCTATCTTTCCATCAGAAAATAAATTAAACATGCATGTATACAGATTGGCATGGTTCGTTCCTCAGCTGTGATTTTGGTCCTAATGATAATGGATGGCGTTTTTAAAATGTAGTTTTACAAAAGAATCCCTCAACATTGAATCTCCCTGTCTCAGTAGAAACTTGATATTCATATACCAATAAATTGTCAGATTGCAACCCAGAGACCTCATCTTTACCTTCAACAATGCATATAGAATGTGGATAGGTGACTACAATTGCATCCTCCATCCCATTCTTTCTGGTCCTCAGCTTCTTCTTCACCGTCTGCTGAAAGGCCAAATGAAACAGCTTCTTTCATCAACAGAGGAAGATGAGAATAGGACCCAGGAAAACGATGCAGGAGGTGCCATGACAGCAATATCTGACCCAAATAAATGAACAAAATTTCCAGGATGAATCCTGGCAACACTTAAAAAAAGTGTCATTTGACCTTTGACCCTGGGTTTCAGTGAGGCTCAGCTGCTGCTCAATAAGCATAAGCTCAAAGTGTCTCCTTGGGCGGCAGAACCCACCACACAATTCTAGCTATTGAATTCTTCTAAGAAAGGAAAGAGTCATTTTTCACCTCTCCATTGCACAGGCTATATGTTCCCCAGGATATTAGTCCTTCTGAAGGAAGAGCAATCCTTCACTCTGCTGTATGCACACCCTTGGAAATAAAATATTCAGCTTGAAACCTCACCTGAATTCTGGGAAACAGATCCTTGTATAAGGAAAGTATAATTAATTAGAGGGTCATGTACCATAGCAGCTAAATTTGTCTCACTTTTTCCACTGGAAACAGCTCACTTGCACAAGCACTTAAATATTTGCTTTCGGAACATTCACACTTCTACATTCTAAATTCATGGCAGTGCACACAAATTATATATTTCCCCCTTGAAAGCCAGCATAGAAGGAGTGATAGGCATTTAAGTGAATTGTTATTAAAACCGAGCAGTAATTTGTCAGCTTTGAATTTTCATTGGTTACAAAAGAAGAGGAAGTTGAATGAGAAGTTAAAAGGTCAAATATAATAATCCACCATAATATTTGTTCTGATGAAACTCAAACATCATGTCGTGGCTACAGTCAAACGTGATAATATTTTCTTCGTAACAGTGAGAAGGGATTGTATCGCTATCCTTTTTTTTGTGACGGTCAGACAACCTCTCAGTTGGGAGAAGGGTGCATGTGATGGCATACTTTACAGGAGACAATTGGCAATTTATCCCCTATGGACATGCAGGCAACTCTGGAGAAATGAGGAATAGTTTAAGAGAAAGACCTTTAGTCACAGGAGCCTCTAAGTCTAAGACCTTCTGCTAGAACTGAAACTAAAGGCTTAAGGACAGGCATAGGCAAACTCGGCCCTCCAGATGTTTTGGGACTACAACTCCCATCATCCCTGACCACTGGTCCTGTTAGCTAGGGATGATGGGAGTTGTAGTCCAAAAACACCTGGAGGACTGAGTTTGCCTATGCCTGCTTAAGGAGCTGTCCAGGTCATGTGACTCCATGGCAAGTCTTCATATTGCCAAGACCTTAACACCAAGGAAGTGTCAACAAATTACAAACTTTGCCATTATGCTGTGCAACACCCTATTTATAGTATGTTCCTAAAATTATTCTGGGGAGCTTAAAAGGGGGGGGGGGGAGGAAGCTGGTTTATTCTACTGATCAAAGTGCTTCTGCAACACTGAATTTCCATGTTTACTGGCTCCTGTCAGTTTCCTTTTCTTTGTGAAGGTCATTACATGAAATTGTATTAGGCATACCGCATACAAATGTCTTCTCCTTTGAAAGTTTCACAATGCATTTCCATTTCTGTTCCCTCTGTTGTAAATAAATAAATTTTTAAAAACCCCAGAATGGGAGGATAAATGGAAAAGGTAAATCCAGTTATCTTCCCTTAATAAAAAAAAAAGGATGTGATGCAAATTTGCTTAAAAAGCCATTCAGATCTTGGCACTTGGCACTCCAAAGTAAGCATTATTAGATGCAATGTTATGGCCTTGTTGGTTCAAAAGCAAGAGGGAGAAACCTTCTGATTGTGTGAATAATTATGAACGAATAAACCATTGATTTAGAAGTGTACCTGAATCACAGAAGACTATGTCTGATGGAAGAACAGGGTAGAATATATGGGGGGGGGGGAAATATGGGGAGTAGGAAAATAACCAGAAGGGAAAGTATCAAGCAGCCTCTGTCATTCTACAACTCTGCGAAGAGCTTTCCATGGCTACTTTTCATAAAAAGCCCAGCAGGCTGGCTCTTGCTTGGTGTAACATCTATTTTAGCCCTTAGAATTGCAGTAAAATTGAATTGAAAGTATCACGTTTTTACTATAATATTTATCTTCAAAAGAGGGACATTATGAAAATATTTCCATGAATATTTCCATAGTAAGTAACTCATTTTAAATAGGGGCGATATTATGAATCTCGTGAGCCCTGATTTGGCAGCCACATTCACTCTGTCAACAACGGATTCAACGCAACAACGGATTCGCCCCCATATTTCAGGAATAGCAAGATGTGTTGTCATGTTACTATTCAGTCCCTCCCTCTCATGTCCAAAGCTGTGGCTACAGAGCATTCTTCAGAGTGCTCCTGTTAAGCACCCTATGTAGATCACAGCTGTTTGCGTGTTTCTTGATTTCTGGGCTAAGAGAATCATGTCCCTAGATCTTTTCACTTGCAGGGAGAAAATTTTATTGGACAGAGTATTTTGACAGGGGAAAATTGCTGGGAGAGAAAGGCCTAAGTACCCCTACACTAGATGCCCTTTCTGTGTTGCTGATTGCAGCTTCTTTTAGCAATCTTATATGTTTTGTAAAAGTAAACATTGCCATAAAGGTAAAGGTAAAGGGACCCCTGACCATTAGTTCCAGTCGTGGCCAACTCTGGGGTTGCGGCGCTCATCTCGCTTTACTGGCCAAGGCAGACAGCGTACAGCTTCCGGGTCATGTGGCCAGCATGACAAAGCCGCTTCTGGTGAACCAGAGCAGCACACGGAAACGCCAAAATATTGCCATATATTCACACAAATTAATGTATTTAATGCAACCACATAGTACTTTCAGACAGCAACATAAAAAAACCCTAAGATCGTGGCCACTGGGCCCATCACCTCCTGGCAAATAGAAGGGGAAGAAATGGAGGCAGTGAGAGATATTACATTCTTGGGCTCCATGAACACTGCAGATGGTGACAGCAGTCATAAAATTAAACGACGCCTGCTTCTTGGGAGAAAAGCAATGAGAAACCTAGACAGCATCTTAAGAAGTAGAGACATCACCTTGCCAACAAAGGTCTGTATAGTTGAAGCTATGGTTTTTCCAGTAGTGATGTATGGAAGTGAGAGCTGGACCATAAAGTAGGCTGATTGCCGAAGAATTGATGCTTTTGAATTATGGTGCTGGAGGAAACTCTTGAAAGTCCCATGGACTGCAAGTCGCTCAAACCTATCCAGTCTTAAGGAAATCAGCCCTGAGTGCTCACTGGAAGGACAGGTCCTGAAGCTGAGGCTCCAATACTTTGGCCACCTCATGAGAAGAGAAGACTCCCTGGAAAAGACCCTGATGTTGGGAAAGATGAAGGGCACAAGGAGAAGGGGACGACAGAGGAGGAAATGGCTGGACAGTGTTCTCGAAGCTACCTGCATGAGTTTGACCAAACTACAGGAGGCAGTGGAAGACAGGAGTGCCTGGCGTGCTCTGGTCCATGGGGTCACGAAGAATCAGACACCACTAAACAACAACAAATATCTGAGTGCTCCCCTCTTTAGAAAACTTATGACATGAAAGAAAGTAATATCTGGGAGAAGGGTTTGTTCATAGCCTTCTTGACAAGCTACATCTCTGCATGCAAGGAGATGTTTACAAAGGGAAATGTTCAAACACATAATTTCCCAGTTGTATTCTAATTGGTGCTGCCCCAGTAAGGCTGCGTCATACAGTTCCTAGGACTGAATAGATCAGCCCTAAAGTACGTCACATCTGCTGTCTGAGAAAATGGTAAATCCTCTCTACAGAAAACAGGCCCTGAAGTATACATAAAACCAGAGAGCCGCAGCTAAAGACTCCATTAAAACAAACACCATAGATTCAAAATAAGTCTTCGTGTGTGAGTGAAGGAGATATTTTTCTCATTGCTGACACTACCCTTGATAAAAGATATATTTGAAAATTTTATTTCCCCATATAAACAATACTGCCCATAAGAATGTTTTATCCTCTCTGGGAAAGATGAAATGCATAATGAGTTATATTGGTATGATAGGGAAAGACTGTAAAAAAAATGTTTCTGGGTCAAGATGTGCTTTTTATGAATGAGAAGTGATTTAATTGTCAACATTTTAAAGGTACCCCCTGCCCATAGGGGCCAGTCTTGACAGACTCTAGGGTTGTGCGCCCATCTCACTCAAGGAGGCCAAGGGCCAGCGCTGTCCGAAGACACTTCCGGGTCACGTGGCCAGCGTGACATCGCTGCTCTGGCGAGCCAGAGCCGCACACGGAAACGCCGTTTACCTTCCCGCTAGTAAGCGGTCCCTATTTATCTACTTGCACCCAGGGGTGCTTTCGAACTGCTAGGTTGGCAGGCGCTGGGACCGAACAGCGGGAGCGCACCCCGCCGTGGGGATTCGAACCGCCGACCTTTCGATCGGCAAGCCCTAGGCACTGAGGCTTTAACCCACAGCGCCACCCGCGTCCCTTTGTCAACATTTTAAATGCAGTTAAATAGTGATTTTCCTCACCAGCCCTAATAAGCTGGAAGATGGAGGCAGGGGTGGTGGGGGGAGGAAATTAATTTGAGCATGAGTATTGTGAAAGTGTTAGATTCCATTTTAAAAGTCAAGGCATCTGTTTTTTATTTTTGTTTTTTCAAAATACAGGATACCCTTAAGCTAGTTGGAGACTGACCTATATACATAAAAACGAAGTGTTTATGTTACAGACTGTAAGGCTAGAAGTGCAGCAGCAAGCTGGGTGGCCAGGATGACCTATCTGAAAACTCACACTTAGAAGCCAAGTCAGAATTAATGGCTTGGTAGTGTAAGGCAAAAGCCCTTTTGTACCTGATTCCATGCTGAATTGGTGGCTGCAGTACTATCTACCTCTGATGATGACTATACTGTTAACTTCTGATGAGCTCTCCCATTTTTCAGGAGAGAGAGATCGAACGGCATCAGGGATGGGGCTAACGTTCAAAGTAGGGACATCTGACTAGGTGAGCACCATTGTTCAAATGTTAATGGGCATAATCTAGGTGAACAAATTCCACCTTCAGCAGACATCTCAGTTCTGATCAATCCCAGTATATTGTTACTGGGACATTAAGTGCTTCCCACAAGGCAGGGAAGTTGGTGCAGTGCAAATGCACTGGCAGGAGGGCCAGATTGGCTCCTTTGACGTGTTTGCCCCATGATGACCTCCCATGGCTTCACCCCTCCCTGTCTCCTTTTCAGTAAGCAATAGGGACCCATATACCAAGAAGCTAACATCATAGTTTCACCCTGGTGAGCCACTTCTTGAAGGCTCCCTTGATGACAGGAGAGACGTCTTGGACCTCCCCCTCTTGAAAGTTGTGAAGATGCTGCCTGCATAATAGTACCTCCAGATGTTGTTTTCTGCTGGGGATCATGGGGATTAAACCCAGTCAAAAAGGATGCAGGCAACATCTTTTACAGAAGTTTAAATACCCCCTCTTTGAAGAAGCCCTCTGCTTTTTGTTGCATTTATTCTCGCAGAAGTGAGAGTCAACTAAGAAGTCACCATAGGGAATTGGGCACATTTGAGTGGGCACTTTCAATGCTTGGAAATCCATTGGGGGTTTTCAAGGGCTGAAAAGTGCCTGCTCAGGGAGCCAAGCTGATTTTCCAGAAAAGAAGTCTGCTGCTCACCCATCTCTACCCCCTGGGTCTTGCTGCCAGAGTTCTGGCACCCTTAAACAAGCACTGTTCTGAACACGGAAAAGAATGCATGTTGTTCTTTCTTTATTCATTGTATCAGTATGAAATGTCTCAAGCTCTAATTACTACTTCATTATGAATGGGTCTGATTAATTTGCCTTTGATTTTGCTCCATGAATTACAAAGTCCTCAATAGTCCCCATGATAATGGGTGGTGCAGTATTATTTTTATTCCAGAATCTGACATCAGTCATTGACCTTTATTTTATTTTTGGTCCTTCTAAATATATGCATTAATAGAAAATAAGAAGTGAAGTTTAGGCAACTTATTATGAAAGCCAACAAGAGGGTGGGGGACTTAATCAGTTTGATGGTGGATTGTACTGAGCAATAAAATAATGGCCACGCTGCAGAAATATATCCTTTGTTATTATCAGAATATTTACTATGAGAGAAATCATGATAGGATATGATGTGACAGAAATTCAGTTTAGTTCACATTTTACTGTAAACCCACCTGATTCACATTTCCTGAAACAATAAACAAACTAATTATTATTAGTAATAACGAACTTATTATACCTATCCTTTGAAATTCACACTTTTCCAAATTTTGCACAGCAAAAATGTGTACACAACTGCATGCATTGGTGAAAATGTCATAGGGAACTACATTATATTAGGGAGAGTTCTTTTTTTAAATTAAATATAATTGCATACCAACATGTGTATATTAGAATTACACACTAAAATGTTGCCTATTTTACATCAGACCTCTAAGGGAGGAAAATGCAGAAATGTGGTGAATTGAAGGTAAGATTGGAACAACTGAGAAATGGAAAGAAATCAAAATGGACAGATTTGCCCATCCCTAACAGAATAGGACCTATTTTGATGGCTTGCAATACCAGTACTGGCCCCTTCCCCACACCCCTGTGTGCCTAGGGACTATGACATGGGTAGGCAAACTAAGGACTGGGGGCCGGATACGGCCCAATCACCTTCTAAATCTGGCCCGCGGATGGTCTGAGAATCATCATGCTTTTACATGAGTAGAATGCGTCCTTTTATTTAAAATGCACCTCTGGGTTATTTGTGGGGCATAGGAATTCATTCATTTCCCCCCCCCAAAAAAATATAGTTTGGCCCCCCTCAAGGTCTGAGGGGCAGTGGACCAGCCCCCTGCTGGAAAAGTTTGCTGACCCCTGGATGAGAAACCTAATTCTGGCTGCTGTGGTTCTTTCCGAGACCGCCTGGTTCAGCAATCTGTTGGCTAGCAAGTACCTACTTGGCAAGTTGTTGAGTTGGGAAGTACACAAGCATATGGATAAACAGGGACAGAGAGTCTGAAAACAGCTCAGATTGCAAAGCTGGGTCAGAGCCACAGGTCTCATAGGACTGGGTGCAGTATCGGACTCTGGCTCTTAAATTTCATTGGTGCCTTATGTGATGCCAACGTTCAGTGCCTTCCTGCCTCTCGTCTTGTCATAGTTGCAGTTCCCTCTGTGGCATTCTCTTGGCTCGGCGCCCAATGCGGGCAAACCAGTCATGCTCCCCTAAATCCACCTCTGCTGGGTGGAGCACTGTTGACACTTTGGGTCCTTCCCTCAGCTAATCTGGTAGATACACTACCAACCTCTGGTCTACTCTGATGCTGAGACAGAGCAGAGACTAGGTCAGCAACTGCCTTTCTTCAGCAGACTAGTCCTGTGGCACAGAATATAAAGTGCCTGGGTCATGCTGCCAAAGTACCTGGTTAAGGCTCCCGGTACTTTATATGTATGGCAACCAAGTCCACATGCATATATGGAAGGAAGAACAGATAAAGTGATGGAAGCTATAGAGTAGGAATTGATGCATTTCCAAGAAAATGCTAGTTGAGATAAGCAACCACGACTTGGTTTGTATCTGCTTTGTATGGTATATTTTTATGTGCTAGTTTTAAAAAATGCTGTTAACTCCCACCGTAGAATATAAATTAGTATAAATTAGATCTGAGCTGAACATTTGTCAGTTTTGATTTCTTTCCTCGTTATTTTCTCATTTCCTGGGATAAGTATTTTTCACTGAAAAAGTAGCCATGTGTGAAGGTTTTAGGGTGGCTTTGGAGAGCCGCTTTCCAGCCGCTCTAGAAGCATGCGTGCATGACAATGTGAATTTGAATTTGGTGTCTGTGCCTCGCTGACCATTGTATGAGCTTTGCTGCCATGCCCTACTAGTTGCGCACATCACACTTTCACATACACGTCTCGCTCCAGTTCATCTCCAGGTGCCTATAAATTCTAAACTTGAAAGACCTCTTTCTTCTGTGGCAGGAGGGACTGCATGTGTTGAAGATGTAGAATGGCAACATGGGAGGAAATAGGAAATTGTTCCATCTTGCTTTCCCTGATAGAATGATAATCTTAGCAGGAAGTTGAATTCCTCCCTGTTGTTGTTGGGTTTGTGCAGGCATAGGCAAACTCAGCCCTCCAGATGTTTTGGGACTACAACTCCCATCATCCCTAGCTAACAGGACCAGTGGTCAGGAATGGTGGGAATTGTTGTTCCAAAACATTTGGAGTGCCGAGTTTGCCTATGCCTGAGTTTGCGTGTGTGCTCATTCATGTACATGTTTTTATATATAGCACAGCTAAAATGCCACCTACTATACTTTTGTATATGTTGCCACCCAGCCTAGCAGCTGTCAACGATGGAATTCAACTTTGGGCTGGAAGAGGTTCTCTGCCCCGTTCTAAAGTGATAATTGTGATCAATTCATGTGAATGCGCTGGGAGAATATAGTACAACAACCATTGGGAAATACAGATGACATTAAAGAGAGCAATTCCGTTTTTTAAAAAATGGGAGCTGAGGTACAAAAGGGATGGCATCCTAACAGCAGGTATCATTTGTTTCAAATGGGATGGCATGGACATGGAGCTCACACAGATAGAAGCCAAGGCGACAGGAGGAAAGGTCATGCGGTGTCTTAAAACTGAGCAACAGAACAATAAAATCAATACAAATGGCTTTCAAATAGAATGCTGTGACCTTAACATTTAATCTGACACCAGATTTTGCGAGCTGGCCTCTGAGCAATTTTTACTTAGGAGGGCACAGATCAAAGAAGAAGAAGGATTTATGCAGGTGCAGGAGAAGATAGAAACAGAGCTAGCAGCAGCAGCATCCTGGGGAGATGAAATGCATTCTGACAGTACACATTTACAAGGCTAAAATTAAGGCAATCTTGTTAGATGAGGAGCAAGGATATCCTTGGTAAGAAAAGAATATTCGACCGTGTAAGCGTCCTTTATGAATGGAAATGTTAGATATTACTATTGGAACAGCTCCTATAAATGATGTTAGAAAGTCCAGGGAGAATAAGGGAGACCAGCTTTGCCTAGGCAGCTGTGGACGGAATCACATTACAGGAGCTGCACAGCTATTTATGCCAAATACTTAGGCAAATATTCAACATTAAACACATGGGCTACTAATGCTGTGCCTGAATTCTGCCATGGTGTAGAAAGGATGGCTCAGGCAGACTGCCAGGCGTCCCCACAACTGAGAGGATAATGACCAATTTGTCATGGAAATGAAAAGAAAGCAAAAGCAACCGTTCTAGGTACTGACAGGACCATGCCCACATTTCCCAACAAGCTGAGGACATAAATGTTCTTCCTTGGAATGACTGTCATCAGATTATATCTGTGTGTAAATGAGTAAATGAGCTATTGGTATGGTTCCCTGGGTGTAAATAAAGCTGTGTTCTTTTTCTTTGTCTAAAGTAGAGCTGTGGAGTACAAAGTTGAGCACATAAACAGATTGTGATGGACAATTTTATCTATAGGAAACGAGGCTTTAACCTTATGTTGTCTTGATGCTGACTGAAATTGTGGCATGGATCCCAAACACAGCTGTGTCAATTCCCCCCCAAAAAAATTTCCTGCGCAATTTGACAGATTGCTCCACCTCAGAGTACAGGTATACTGCAGTCACCAGATTGTTAAATGCTCCCAACGCTTAGTGGGCCGAAACAGCACAGCATCTATGGCAGATGCCAAGTGATTTTTCCACATTTCTTTCATCATCCTTTTATACGAATCCATAAACAGAATATAGAGCTCTTGATCGGAAATGGTGGTAGTGAAAAATGTATCATTTTATTTTAATGGCATTCTGTCACTCACATGTGGCTTCTGAAGTACGCTGAGCCGTCTCATCCTGCCCAACTGTGATGGAAACGCTTGTCCAAAGTCTTTAAATGACCACATTACCATTAAATCTTATGGGTGTGGGAAATCTGTATTTCCTGTGTCCTTAATAAAGTCTGGAGTAGATTTGCATCTAAAATACAATATGCAAAATAAATAAAGGCTGGGGGAAGAACTCTCATTACAGTGCATATTCTAATGCAAGATTGGGCAACATTTTTGAACCTGAGGACCACATTTTCTTCTGGCTTTCAGAAGCTGTAGGCTATGACACCTTCTATGTTGAGCTAACTTTTTGCAGCATCAGTAAAGAGTCAATCAGCTCTTCCACATGCTTGCATATTGTGCATTCAGTGTGAGCTTTCAGAGCTCTGGAAGCCACATGTCATTGGTGGTTGGGCCAGAGGCATAAGTGGAGAAAGTAATGAATGTGAATTTTACCTCAACAGCTGGAAGCAGTAATACTTCTGAATATGAGTTCCTGGAAACCACAGGAGGGGAGAATGCTCTTGAGCTCAGGTGCTGTTTGTGGGTTTCCCACAGGATCTGGTGGACCACTATGCAAACAGGATGCTGGGCTAGGTGAATATAAGGCTGCCGATTGTGTGGGAAAGCCCAGGGTGTGCACACACCACCATCCTTATGCAACTGAACCACGGAACGCTGCTGGTTTGAGACTTATTCTAACATGAAAATTGATGCATGTGTTGGGAAAAAATAGGGCTATAGAAAAAATAGCAAATTCTGAACTCTGAAAGCTCACATTGAATGCACAATATGCAAGCATGTGGAAGAGCTGATTGACTCTTTACTGATGCTGCAAAAAGTTAGCTCAACATAGAAGGTGACATAGCCTACAGCTTCTGAAAGCCAGACAATCAAAACTGATGTATTTTGTAATGAATCTCTTGCTGAACTTGTCAGGTAAATGTGACCTAGATGATTAAGGATTGTTAGTGCTGCTGCAAGCTAAAAATATTTGTAAAACTGAGTGTAAAATAGGGCTCAGAATCACAGTACTCCTCATAACCAAGGATGGACTGGGTTTCACTCAGTTTCTTATTTCCCCCATCTTAAGTTCACCATATTAGTTTGGTTTGTTTGTTTCATTAAAAAAACCCTTCATGTATACATTTTTTTGTACACATTGATTCAGAGATGTGTGGATTTTGAAGGACACCTATAGTTTGGAGGAACAACGAATTAGGTAAGTTCACCTTTCAATGAGAAATGAATGAAATTTCTTCCCAATTCTTACTCATAAGATACACAGTCCAAGTGAAGTAGCTGGAAAGTACAAATAAACACATTAAAGCCTGGAAAACAGACCTATACTTTTAGAAAGAGAATGGTCAATCTCTAAACAATAATCAGACACCTCTGTCTTTTTATCTAATAGAGCTATTAATCCATACTCATATGTTTGTTTTTATACAGGCTCTTTTATAGCCATTCAACATCTGTTCCCAATCCAATCCCATAGGGCAGACACAAGCAATATTGTTTTTAAAAAGCAGGGAGTTTAAAATATGGAGTATACCAAGAGGTGTAGATGCTGGAAGTTAAGGTGAATGAAAATTTACTCCATATGTTTTGATGGAAACTCTTCAGAGCAAATTAATGGCCCATTAATGCTCAATGTACTTGACTAGCTAAGGTGCATAGAATTCTTTTATGAACTGAAAATATGATGCTTAATTTACTTTCTTAGAACATTACAACTCCAACTATCCCTTTTCCATGTTGCCATTCCTTTATACATTGCTCAGTCTCCTCTTTAAAAGATTTCTAGTAAGAGACTGACATTTAGTTAAACAAAAGGACATATTTCTTTGTAGTACTACAGTATGTAATGGTTTGCTGAATTTATTGGCACTATAAAGATAATACATCCTTTCCAAGGGAAAATCATACAAAGAGAACAAAGTTTTAAAATGTGCATTTGCATAATAGTTATGGCTTCATACAATTTAGACTCTAATGAAACACAATGAAATATATTAATAAATTGCATTACATATCAGAAATGTAGAGAACCTCATGAGAAACATGTTTCAAAGAGCAATCAAAGCTACAATATTTAATTAAATTTCACTCCTGTATTTTTATATAAATGTACGTTAAGTTCAAGTTGAATAGCCAGACCCAATATAACTAGAAATCATTCTTTAGATCCTATTGTGTGTGTTAACACAATTGCTTAGGATACGTGTCTCTATACACACCTGCATAGACAAGGAATAAATTACTGGTGAAGGTGAGATTTAGCTCATGTGCTAGGGAAACATTTCCCCTTGGGACCTGGGAACTGTTCTTCAAGTGGGCAGGCGGGTATTTCCCTAGTAGAGAGGGCCAGTTATTAGCATGCTTACTGAAATACAAAGAAGTACAGCATGAGAAACTTCAGTTTGTTTAGTCAAAGCTCTGAGTTGTCCTAATATGACAGAGACGAAATCACACAACTTCCATAAACAAAATTTTATTAAGAGAGGAAGCAGAAATGGAAATTTAGAGGTTAACAGCAGGAGGCCATCCCCAAGACAGGAGTGTCTGCTGGAAAAACTCATGAAGTACACACAAGAGGTTGGTGAAGAACTCGTGTGACTCATCCAGTTGAGGGATTCCAAGGCACTCATAGCCTTTAATTACAGACTCAAAAAAGAATAGGGTAGTCCTGGAAGGGTGGTTTTCATGTATTTAAAATGAGTCCTAATGTAACCAGCCCAAGGCCCATCTTGTCCAGCATCCTGTTCTTACAGTGGCCAACCAAATACATACAGAAGTCTGCATGCAGGACCCAAGGGGAAAAGCAACCTTCTTGCTCGCAATTCCCAGCATCCAAATTCAGAGGTATACTACCTATTTGGGTGCATATAATATTCACATGAAAGCAAACAAGTTAGAGGAATCAGAGGTGTGCTGCCAAGCCCTACTCCTTCTGGTGCATCATTTTAATCCAGTTTATAGCTCAACACAAATTTGAGAGCAGAGATTTGAATCTCATTTATTCATAGAGGTTCCTTGTACGTTTTAGGACCCTAGTCTGATAGATCTTTACCAGCTCACCCTCCCCAAGAAAACTTAGCCTTTTGAGTTTACGTGCACATGATGGGACACACAAAATGGCAGTGCAAGAGTGTTCTGCTTACAACTGCCTTTCTTGATACCGAACTTTTCTTTGGAATTCTCAGTTCCTTCTAGCTCCCTACCTTGTTAGGGACAGGTGACCTGGGCTTTCCAGATATGGTTGGAGTCCCACTCTCATCATCCCCAGATGGCATGGTCAATTGTCAGGGATGATGGGTGTCATCATCCAACAATATTTGGAGGGCCACAGGTTCCACCAACAGCTTCTAATACCACCCATTTCTCATAGCAAGGTGACCAGTCATGAGCAAGCATTACAAATATCATATGGGTTCTGCATTGCATTTGGCACAACATCTGTGCTTTGATCTTGAATTTTCTCTAACACACAAAAAAAATCACAGCTGATTTGCTTTTTTAAAAAAACAAATACAAACCTGTTCTGTGCTTTGAGTTATTCCTAAGCTTGGTTGAACATTTTCCCCCTTAAAGTATCATTCAAGTTCAAAGCCCTGCGGCACATGAGAGATTTAGATTGTTCTTGCCAATCTGCATGACCGTTAAATTGATGCCAGTTGAATTGCAGCTGCCAAAATTTTAAAATTCAACTAGTGCCTTCTGCAGTCCTCTGTGGGTTTTACTAACTGAAGAATTTAAGGCCGAACTATCCAAACCTCTGCTTTGCAAACAGTGTTGGAGTGCACAAATGAAGTAGTTAGGAGTCTTAAAATGCCAAGGGAGCGACGATCGCAAGAGGCTGAGCAAGTATTTCCATTGCATTAAATTGCTAAAGGCTCAAAGCTCAATATAGCTCTCCCCACTTGAGAGCAATGGACCACTGGGCCAGTGACTCACTGTTCATCATAAAGGATGTTTGTCTTAATCTAGTTTATCACATATAACAGCATTGATACACCAGTGCTAAAGCTTTACGTATCCAAGACTACTGGGGCCATGACTGATTTATTCAAAATATGTTTGTTTTGGAGAATTCATGGCTGTTCCTCACCTCTGCTCTCTTTCCATCCAGTCCATTTCATCATCTGCAACATTTCTATAGGACTTTCAAGTACTTCTCATTAATTTTCTCTCTTTTTTTTTTCAGGTCAGCGCTACCACTAGGGAGAGTAAGGCAGCTATCCCAGGCAGTAAATGCTATGCAGTGGGGTGGAAGCAAACACACCACAATTTTCCCTGCACTTCCCTCTGTACCTTCAGTGTGTTGGAGGACGCTGTCCTTTTGTCAGTGCTGAAGTAAGAGTCAAATGCCAATCTTATTGGGTTTTGCATGCAGAAAAGTTTTGAATTATGGTGCTGGAGGAGACTCTTGAGAGTCCCATGGACTGCAAGAAGATCAAATCGATCCATTCTTAAGGAAATCAGCCCTGAGTGCTCACTGAAAGGACAGATCATGAAGCTGAGGCTCCAATACTTTGGCCACATCATGAGAAGAGAAGACTCCTGGGAAAAGACCCTGAGGTTGGGAAAGATGAAGGGCACAAGGAGAAGGGGATGACAGAGGACGAGATGGATGGACAGTGTTATCGAAGCTACCAGCATGAGTTTGACCAAACTGCGGGAGACAGTGGAAGACAGGAGTGCCTGGCATGCTCTGGTCCATGGGGTCATGAAGAATCGGACACGACTAAATGACTAAACAACAACAAATGCAGAAAGGTGTGTGTGTCTTATCTTATCTTTTGCATCCCGTACTTTGTATCACTCTACTTTTGTGTGTGTTCTTTTTCAGCCAAATTCATAAATGGCTTTGGATCCTTGGATGGAGTTAGTCTCTGAATGTGATGCCAGAAGACATTCTGCTTTTGGAGTTCCTGGCTGGGTACTCATCCTTGCATCTTTGAGTTGTGGAATGCCAGGCAATTCAAGAAAAACAGTCTGGCTTGGTGTGAAATCCTTGCTCTGAGTGCTGCACTTCCACTGGATGCTCCCCCATACAGCCTTTCTGCAACCAGAGGAAATACTTTTTGTCCTTTGGTGGAGGAAGGGTTTCTGTTAATGCCAAGGAGCCCTGCTCCCCCAATTGTGTATTGGGCTGAGCAGGGGTGATGAGCATCTTTTTTTAAAGCCACATTCCACATGCACCTTCCTTTCTGAATGTGGCCTATGTGTCAGCAGTGGGTGGGGCCAGAGGTGAAAGTGGGTAGAGTAACAAATGTGGCATGCACTTGCTTATACATTCTCTGTGATAAAGATCCAGGCAGGTGAGGTATATTGTGAGTTTTCAAGGACACATTCCAGCCAGGCAAGAACACTCGAGGAAGATGCAAAGCAGGCCTGGTGAGGGTTGTTAACCTGGGGAGTTTGGGTGTGGCTGGGGAGAAGTTGTCATCTGAGGAAAGACCAGGGGATCAGACAGAGAAGCTTGGAGGACTACATTTGGCCCCATTCCCAAGTTGTTGTTTTTACCCCAGGACAGACCATAATGAAAGAATGGCATCGCCCTATATCTATTTTGTCAGCCTTTGCCTTTCCCCCCAGAAGCCAAAGCAATTGCCTTACAGCTTCCTTGGCAATCCTAACCCTTCACCCTCTCATTTCTGGGCCAGCCTTAAGTAGCTAATTGCTAAGTTGCCTTTTCACTATATTTTCTTGATTAAACTCAGTTTCTAGAAAGCCTCTGTTCACACCTCTCTGGCTTCCTAAATATCTTACAAGGGTACATGCTGCACCCCTTTGGATTTCCACGAATGAGCTCATTTCTGGGTCAGCTCTACCAGAGAGACAGCAGCCTGTCCTCCAAAGGAGAATAACAGAACCAAGGTCACAGTAGGAAATAATTTATCTGGCACATTCAACCTAAATCTTTGTCCCTCCCACGAACTATTCATGCTCTGGAAGGGCTTATTTCATGAACATGGAAAAGTAATATTGAATGTATAGAGAGACATATTCCAAGCAAGTGTGATAATATTATACCACCCACTTTGTGTTTCCCTGCCCTCATATATAGGCGGCAGAGATTGGAAAAGGCATAAGAAGGCCTTGATATGTCACACATGGCAATACTGCACAGTATGGAAGACAATGGAGAAAGTAGACATGGGGCCGCAGTTTTCATTAGCAACCCAGTACTTGGGATAATGTCTAGTGCTATCTTAATGTTTGTGGGAAAGATCTTGTAAACATTGCAGTCCTCTGCCACGATCCCCTGACCACTCTCAGGCTCTTTGCTTGGGATGTCATTTGTATTCTTTCTGATTGCAGGGATTTGCAGAGATAATGCCTTTTGAGAGCTGATAATCTGAATAATGTAAGAGCTGCAATCTCTGCAGTGTTGTATTTGCATAGCTATTTATGTAAATATTATCAGGTTTAAACCTTCAAAGGGCTGCACATTTTAAAATTGCCATTGTTTCACTGAATGCTTCATTCCCTGCATTTGATGGCGAAAAGATCAACTTCAAGGGTTTTCAATTTACAAACAGTGAATGCATATTAAAGCTTTTGCAGGCAGCGCTTCATGGACCACACAGTCACTTTGGGTAATTTGAAATTTGAAACCATAAACTTTTGAGGTGAACCGTATCAAGATCAACTTAAGGACACACGCAGGCCTAAACTCAGATGTTTCTTGAGAGGCCTTCTAGGGTGTCAATTTAAATACATATAACATATTTGCTAGGAAGCAACCAATGGAGCTAAGTCTTTGGCATAGCATTACAACAGCTTTTGGCTTCAGTTCCTTTGAGAATGCACTCAACTGAAAACCCAGCTTTGCCCGTACATTATGTGTGAAACAGAGGGAGGAATATTCCAGTCCTATGCACATATACTAAGAAATATGTTCCCTTGTTTCCTATGGGCAGAAATCTAGAAAGAATGGAAAGGCCCCACCATCCATCAAAAAGGGAAGACAATCCATTCATCTGCTGCTCACATTTTAAGGTACACTTTCTGTAGATTGTGGAAAGATGCTCATAATGGAAACAGCTCCAGATTACTCAAGCAAGTCAACCAAACTGTGTGCTACAGAAGAAGACACCCTCCCTTAATTCTGTGAGTAAGTAACATTGAATGGCACTTTCAGACCTAATATTTTTGATCCAAGAGGGACCTTTGGCTCTCCAAATGCTGCTGAACTACAACTCCCATCATCTCTGGCCATTGGCCATGCTTGCTGGGGTTGATGCAAGTGGTTCAACAACATCTCGAGGACCAAAGGTTGCACACTGGCCTGACAGTCAAATAGAAAGCTGGGGTAGATGGACCTTAATCCATTGAAAAGACCGTTCTTACTATCTAGTAATGCAACTTCTAGTGATTTACTTTCAATTACTTCTAAGTTAGGAGTTTCTGTTAGACATATCTCATTTATTATTATCTCTCCATCTAATTGTCTAGCCAACCCTTAATACAACAGGCCCTGGGTTACGGTGTAGTGAGGTTTCTGGTTCTTCGGCCATGAGGGACATACTGATTATTGAGATTGTAACCAAACTTTAGATCAAAAAGACCACATGGAACTTCACAGATCTGGATATATATATATTTGCTCTAATATTCTCTGTGTCTGTGTTTATTCAACTCCTAGCCCCTGGGGACAAGTCTCAAAGAATAAACTATTTTTTTATAATAAAAAAACACAAATAAATCATCCACATGAACAGCTTGCAAACCAGAATCATGAAAATTGCAGAGTGCTAGCTGGTAACCTTGAGGGAAATTATTCAAAGAATAAGATGAGTGCATTTATCTGTATTTCAAAACTGTGGCTGTTTATGTCTTAATTCAAGAGATTCCTGTGTGCTTGCTGGAGCTCTGATTTTAGCAATCCATCTCCACTAACCAAAGAACACACACACACACACACACACTGTAACTGTTTGGAAACATGCAGCTAGCTTAGACATTTACAAATTGCTCCATGCTGAGCGGCCCAGCCATCTCCAAGGTTGAACCGATGTGGAGGAAGCAACATCTGATGTGGTGCATCCCTCGATACCAGCAGCATTTATCAGCAGTGATTAATGTAAATGTGGTGGATGAAAAATGTGTCACTGTACTCAAGTGAATAATTTGTAGGACATGGCTGTATCTAGGGTCACACCAAGCAAATTCTTTATTCATGTAATCAGCTTCTCATATCTATTTCCATTGAGTGGTTATACCACTCCATGGAGTCGTGTGTGAACTGAAAGTACATGATGTCATACATGAATCTGGATTAGTATTATATATCCACCTTAAATGCAAAAGATGGCGTAAGGGTGGCAAAATTGACCAGACATGGGTGATTGTGATATGGAAGGCGTCACACAGGGAGGGATACCCTCATGTGCCACCCTCCCCATTTAAATTACACAAGAACAGGGATGGGCAAGCATGCCAATTTTGGTTTCTTTCATTTGTTCCTTTTTCCAATCTTGAATTATTTACATTTCTTGATCAGTGTGTGTGTGTGTGTGTGTGTGTGTGTGTGTGTGTGTGTATTACTTCTGAAAATTCATTGGCATCTTTGTTAAAACTTCTCCTACTATACACATTTTTGGATGCAATTTCCCCCTGTATACATATTTTGCAAAATAATTTCCTCTAATATAAAGATTTTTATGTGTTAATTCCACTAATATATTCATTGAGGTGCACACTTTGCCCCAGTATATGCATTTATGAACACAGTACCTGGCTGCAGAACTGCATTGCAAAATTTGTTTCAGTTTCAGAAACTGAATTACATAAGTTTGCTTTTAAATTTGAACTGATTTTAATTCCTCTCCCAAGCTTATACATGAGAGGGGGGGGGGCAGCTTTAGTCATGCCCACTGGCATGCAATCTTTGACCACCCATCAATTGTTGAATGCAGCCATTAGATGCAAAAGAGTTGCCCAGTCCTGGTATAAAGAAAAGGGATTGACAAGTCACTAAAAATGGCTGCTACAGAAAGACCCCTCTGAGTGACTTTAGTCAACATTGCATGATGAACTCTCAAAAATTTCTATTTTTTTGGTTTAGTTTTAAGCTTTTCATTTGTAAATAATTTTTGAAAACAATTCCCACCACTGGACAAACAACAGAGCATAAAAGTAGGCAGTAGCATCGGTAAAAGGAAGTATAAAGGTAAAGGTAAAGGTACCCCTGACCATTAGGTCCAGTCGTGACCGACTCTGGGGTTGCGGCACTCATCTTGCTTTAAAGGTCGAGGCAGCTGGCGTACAGCTTCTGGGTCATGTGGCCAGCATGACTAAGCTGCTTCTGGCGAACCAGAGCAGCGCACGGAAACACCGTTTACCTTCCCGCCAGAGTGGTACCTATTTATCTACTAGCACTTTGATGTGCTTTTGAACTGCTAGGTTGGCAGGAGCAGGGACTGAGCAATGGAAGCTCACCCCGTCGCGGGATTCGAACTGCCGACCTTCTGATCGGCAAGACCTAGGCTCTGTGGTTTAACCCACAGCGCCACCATCAGAAGGAAACAAAATCTACAGCACAGACAATAATATCAATGTCAACAAAGCAAATGCAGGACCAACAATGACTAAGGCATGGCTTGGTGGATATTTTTAATAACAAAAGTAAATTATAAACTACAAACCTAATTAGGATCTGAAATCACAAGGTTTTAATATTCAGTTTTATATAACGGACATATATTACCTAAAACCCTCAAAAAGCAGCTGCAAAACAAAAGAACAAAGTAAAACAAATGAATAGCAGAACAGAGTTGTATGGGCAACAATAAATCACTCAGCCAGTGTTTTCATCAAAAGTCTTCTGAAGTAATCAAGATTTTGCTGCCTGCCAGAAGTTGAGGAATATAGGCAGCCGAATTATTCTGAACCAGAGCATTGATTCATCTAGCTCAGTTTTGTTTACACTGGCTAGCAGAGGCTCTTAGTGGTTTTAGACAGGGGACAGTCTCAGTTCTACTTTGAGATCCTGGGGATTGAAACGACTATCTTCTGAATGCACGGCAGATGCTCTGCCACTGAGCAACAGCTCTTTCCTTAACAGTGCTGGAGCACTGGGAAGTAAAGAGAGCAATAATGAAGCTGTAGATTGCGTCCTCCCTAAAAGAGGGCACGTGTTGCGGTGAGACCTGGAGAACGACCCCCTGTGTTGTGGTTGGGTTCGATTGGTTAGCCACAACACCCGATTGGTAGGTCTTGTAAGGTTGTGGACAGGCTCTGGTTCAGGTGATGGGGATGGGAGAACGCTCTCTCCATCCCTATGTGAAGGGTATTCTGTTAAAGGAATCCAGGGACTCAAGTGGTTTGGTCAACCCCTGTGAGGGGGTTGTGCCCGTACCTGAGTCCAGGGAGGCATCTGGGTGGTGAACAGAGTCTGTACCCGGCTTTTTGCCTACCCAGGTTTTCACCCTTGGCTGACCTATGCTGGTGCCCCGGGTCAGCGCTGCCTGCAAGAGTGCAGGGAGCTAGTCGAACCAGGGCCTATGCAACCACTCACCTTCTGTAATCAATAAAGTTGTGGCCTAAATTCTGCCAAAAACCAAACTAAAATTTGAGTCAAGTGTGTGTGTAGAGGACCCTTGGGATCCCTCCCAATTCTACGATTCTGTAATTCTACGAAGTCACCCAGGTCCCCTTAGGAGGCCATTGAGTGCTGTTGCACTCAGGTCCTGCATGTAGACTTCCCATAGGCATTTGACTGGCCTCTATGAGAAGACAATACTAGATGAGATGGGCCTTTGGACTAATCCAGCATGACATTCCTTATGCTGTTAGGGATAAGGTCCCGTTATGTCCACTGCATCTCAGACACTAGGGTGGAGGAAGATACACAGAATACCTGTGATTGTGTCTGTATCCTTGTACCATGATAGGCCTTGCTATAGCACAGCAAACTTAAACACCAAATGTTTACACAAATAAAGGATGTCATTAAAACAAAACAAAACAAAACCCATGTGGGCAATATAGATCAATTTCACTGGGCTATTTTAGTGTCTGGGTCATTTTGGGTCAGATCAGACTTTTATGACATTTGCCATTTTCTTTGAATTTCTTCAAATGCAATGATATTAAATTACTAAGACGGAGTCCCTGTGCAAACTGAGGATCCACTGAACTCAGTGGGATGCCTCGTTGAAGAGGCTTAAGAACGGATATTAATGAGTTCTGAAACATCTCAACTTTTCTAAATAATTGGCATGGCATGGCCAAAGTTAAACAGTTTTCTTAAACTAATGTGTAAAACTCTCCAGTTTGAAGTCAATGGCACTTTAAAGGGAATAACTTTGGCTGGAACATGTCCAATGATCTTAGACTGATACATGTTTTATAGTACTTTGGGAGCTGCATTCTAACTAGAGTGCCATTCTGCCCAGCTCCCGTATAATTCATCCTATCGATTGTCTTTACAATATGCTTGCATCTCTTCATATTTTGGCCTCTTTTTTTATATTGCTGAGACATCCTTGCTGCACAATCCTAAGCATATCTACTCAGAAGTAAGCCTCAATGAACTTAATGGGACTTACTCCCCTTGTATAGGATTAACTCAAGTATTTCTAGTGTTTACTTAAAAAAAAAAAAAGCATTGGAAAATGGATAAAACAGCTCCCCCAAGGTGTCATGATGTGCACAAACTTGGATAGCTTTAAAGAAGGATGAGACACAGTCATGGAGGAGAAAGTTATCAGTAGCTACTAGCGATGATGCCTGTGCTCAGTCTCCACCATCAGAGACTGTATTCTTCTGCTAACCAGTTGCTTGGTATCACATGTGAGTAGTTACCCTCAGGTCTTGCTTGCAGGCTTCCCAGAGGCATCTGGTTAGTCACTGTGTGAAGAGGATACTGAACTACATAGGTTTTTGGCCTGACCTAGCTAGGCTTTTCTAAGTCTGGCTGAACTAGCATTCAGGTTCGCGATATGCACATGTGTCCTATTAATTGCAAGGCCACGAGGGATGGCAACTCCTGAGCAATCACCGTGGCTGATGGTTCCACTGGGAGTTCTCTTTTTATATATGTCTATCTCCGCACACCTCCTGGGTTTTCTAGCCTCTCATAGAACCGGAGAGAGGCACTCACTTATGAATCCAACTTGTTTATGTCTGCAGATCAGATATATTCAAAGAGTGACTCAGTTTGGATTTAAGATGTGAGATTCATTATCAGTCAATATTAATAGTAATAATAATTTCAGTGGTTTCCCCGCCTTACCACTCACAGAGCACTCAAAGCAGAGTCGGTACCAAAAACAACAACATCTCATTATGAAATATTAATAAAATGAAAGCACAATGGAGCAAAACCAGTATAACTGGAAGATACCAAAAATAAGGCAAGGCAAACAAAAAGTATGCAATCAGCTGTGGAAACTAAGGCAAACTACATGGGACACAAAATTCCACAAGCTTGATTCCATTTCAGAGAACCCAGATGGTTTCCACTATCTAGACATGAGCAGGAAGTGGGAATCACAGAGGTTGCTTTCCAATGGACTGCAGGGGATGGGCAGAATAGGGTGAGATGGTCTTAACAGCACTTGTTTGTACCCTCCAGGTGTTTGTAACTATGAGACATTACATTTGATTTATAACCTCAGTCCAATCATTTGATTGGCCCTTGAGTGACCGGCATCAATTTCCCAGGTGTATTTTATATTTATGACAGTTATATAATGATAAAGGTCCTTGGTTATTATATTTGTACAATTCCACAGACTGAACAGTCTGCGCCTAGGTACAATTGTGGAGCATTATCTAATAGTGTCATTCTATCTGTTTGGGCTTTCATTGTGCTTCTCCTTCCCTAACTGCTGTACTTATTCCTGGGGGAGGGCGGGGGGAACCCTGTGAAGAATAGTGTGCTGACTGCTGATAAATTCACCACATTCCAAATAAAAGACATGGCTGAGTACCTTTGACTTGCAGCAAGTGTATATATGAGTGCTGGAAACGCTAGCCAGGTTGAATCTAAAGTGTCTCATTTGCTTGTGCACCTGATACCATCTGAAGCAATATTTCTCATACCTTTCCTAGGGAATTAGAACGCCCCAAGACCTAAGGCATGGGGCATGGAGCGTAATAAGAGACATTTCTCTTTTTATTAATTGGAATGCAGAGAACAAGGGCACAGGCCTAACAAAATTTCTAAAAGGTTTCTATATAGGGGAAAGAAAACAGCTTCCCATTTATCATTTGTATGGCTAACGCTGGCATTTGCAAAAAATATTTTTTATTAAAAACTGTAACAAATTACACTTCAAAGACTATGGCAAATGAAACATTTGCACTGCGGTCTATTCCTTTCAACAGTTGGCTCTAACAGATTCATTTCATCGAGCATAAGAAGCTTTCCTCAATAGGCAAGGTGTAAATAAATTCCTGAAAGAACCTTTGTTGTACACGCTCCATCTTGATAAAGCAGAACAAGAAGCAACGATACGTTGAATGATTTCCATCATTCCATTTATGGGGTCTACCATGTACTCTTTTTCAGAGCACACCCTTTTGCTATCCTGGAGTCTGACACATTTGCAGATAGACTATTTTAGCACCAGGCTTTTACACTGTTGAGCCGGGTTCTTCGTGGCAAAAACCTGTTTCACTAGCCATTTGTCCCTGTGCTAGTTTGTTAATTTTTCTAGTAGGGTTGTTTCCCATACATATTGGTACTAGTGGGCCATGTACACTCCTGATAGATCCTTCCAGTGTCTAGTTATGATATTTCTAGCTGCTGAGATTAAGTGATTTTTAAGTTCCTTGATATTGCTCCGTTGCTGCCCTGAAATATATTTAACAGGGCTAGTTCTGGAGTTGCTTCCACTACCTGTTTTGATATTTTGGAGATTTCCTGCAGTACTGATATCCAAAAGGATTAGACTTCACATATCCCCTCCCAACAGCATATGAATCAATATGGCTAATCTGATCCAACAACTGCACCCCCTCCCCATATATAAGCAAACCATACTGCAACCAACCAAGCTCTGGGCTTTCCAGTCTCTCACATTGCCAATCAAAATAAATAGATAAAAACCTATATAAATAAAGGACCCACCCACACGACAGTGACACAAAAATCCCTGCACAAAGAAAATATCATTATCCCTCCATCTCTCTCCCCTCTCCTCTCCCCCCGCCAATGTCTATAACAATAGCGTCTCATACCAAAGGGAAGCAAACTGTGAAAAACACTATATGTTCTATATGTACTTTTCCTTGCTTATTTGTTTGTTTTGTAGCACAAAAAAAATATTTAATAAAAACTAACAAGAAGAAGGTAGTGGTTTGCCCCATTTGTTTGTGGCCTAGACTAATGCAGAATGAACTCTTTATGCCTTGGTGGAAGAAAGGTCCATTTCTAACAATGCAGCTGCCAGCATATATGGATGCCTATGTGCGAGGGGAGGCAGTTGTGTCCCCCAGAAAAACCATAATAAGCTCCAGAGTCAGATCTTTTATCCATAGTTTTTCTTTTTCATTAGAGCTCTGGCCTTTGTAGAACCCATGAAATGAGGCAAAATGGGCAGGCACAATTCTGCTCATTTGTTTTGTGCGATACTGTCCTCCTTACGTCTTTCAGTGTTTTAAAGGCAACACATGAAGCCATAGCAATGAGCAACATTTAGGAAAGCAGAACTAACAGTAGATAAAAAGAAGGTTAGAGCAGTGCTGGGTAACCTGTGACCTTGCAGATACAAGGCAAGGTGGTGCCACAGACCTGGAGTGGCATTACTTTATGGCTGCTGCTGTCTCCAGATGCCCACTCTGGCAAACCATTTGGAAGACCCAGAAGAACCTTAAGCAACTGATTTGGTATTATCTCCAAAGTGCTAACATCATCCAAACTCCACAGTTCTGCACCACACAGACTTCTAGCAATACGATTGCCAACACAGATCTGAATGTTAAAGTCGTGTAGCTTTCTCCCCTGCCCTTAGAGAAATTTGGAACAACCTGGACTAACTGAAAGGTAGCAAGTTTTATTGCTAATTTGTGCCCTTTCCCACACAGACATTTATTTAAATGGACCTTTGAATATTAGAAACTGTGGACTTGATCTATGTCCTCTTGCCAAAACCCATAACTTTGGTTTTCTTATAATTTACTTTTAGATGTTCCTCCTTGCGGGAGGCTCACATATTTTTAATAGGAGTCGGAGCCTTACCTGGATAAAGGAGATGAGGGCAACTTTATTTGCATATAGCAGGGCACAGCTGTACCACTTTGAGCAGAAATGTTGTCCTGCATCCTGTGATGACTCATGTCTACCGCCTCTGGTGCTGTATGCCATCACATAGCACAAGGGGCTGCTGTGGCCAATCGTGGCTCCCCAACAAGGGAGCTTAGAGACAGATCCGCATACATATTTGTCACATTCACATTTTACATTTCTAGACTGCTACCCAACAACTTCAATGGCCACAAACTAAATCAAATAGCCGCAATTGCCACTGGCTACAAACAATAAAAACCTGATTCTCTAAATTGAATGTACTGATGGGTAGAGCAGTACAATCCCCTTTTGTGCTGAGCTGGTTGGCAGAGATCAATCTAACCAATCCTGCTGGCCTCTACCAGCCCCCTGCTAGCTGCTGAATGTGAAGGGTGGAAGTATCATTGGCGAGATCCCCGATAGAGGCAGACAGAAAACAAGTCCCTAAATGGGGCTTTCTGGGTAGCGTGTATGAGAGAGAGAGCTGGCCTGCAACCCACTGGATCCTGCTCTGGCTCTGCTGCCACTGTGTGATAGTACCAGGCCCAGTGTTGGCCTAATTGCAAAACAAGCTCGAAGCTGGTGCCTGTCTCTCCATCTATCCCCACCTCCACCCCCTGGTGTGTGGTAGGGCTGTGGTAAACCCAGCTGGGCTGTGTGTGTAGGTTAGGATTGCTCCCATTCCATTTTCCTTGGTGTGGCTTAATGCACACTGAACTTTTTCTGGATTGAACTCAGCAAGTGAAGTAGCCCTTTTGTAGGGTAGTTTCTACTGCTGGTGGTGGTTCTTGGGAAAGCTATTAGCGTCTCTTGGGAAGGCTAGATTTTACCTCATGAATTCTTGTGTAATTGTAAGCTTACCTGCCGCAGACATTTTGCATAATGCAGGGATTTTACTGGCTGCCTGGGAAAAAACCAAGAGCTGCTCAGTTGGAGCTCCTGATATTTCTCACTGTCAAACAGTAATCACAAGATTTTTCGTAAGACTGAGAAGAGAGTTGGAGAAGAGCAAAACAGCAAAGCCAAGATAAATAAATGGCTTGTTACAGGCAAATAAGATGTTTTTGTATTGCAAGCTTACCCTTCCAGTGGTGTAATGTTTAGAGTAATATACATTGCAATTATTAAATATTTATATACGAAAAGCATTGCTGAGGGAAAGGGATTATGGCTCAGATTGTTAAAAATCTATGGTTCATTTTCTTGCTGCTAGGGAATAAAAGGGATACTATATTTTCTTGATCAAATAGTCCATCTATCCCAGAATCACTAACAAATAAATGTCAGGTTCCAGGTATGTTTGATGCAGCAAACCCATGAACACTGTCAATGTGCAAATCAGGACACAGCAAGAATGGTGAAAGAGGGCTGGTGGGTAAACTATGGCTAAGCTTAACACTCCACCCTCCAGAGCTCAACCTTGAGGTATGAAGGTCTACTGCAGGTGGATAGACTTTTGCCCCTCTAACATCAGTTTCTGCTTCATATTACAACCTATGCAAACAGAAGGCGATGTCTTCTCCGGCAGATTGTATAAGAAAGGCATGGGGAACCCCTGACTTCCAGATGTCTTTGAAGTACATCTCATGTCACCCCTAGTGATAAGTTGAGCTGGCTGGGGCTGATGGGAATTGCAGTGCAACAACACACCAAGAGGGTCACAGCTTCCCCATTTAGCACGGAAGAGTGATTTGAAAGGATAGAGAACAACATGTGATTTCGGTCAGGCTTTATCCTGAACCTCTGGCCTACCTTGCAGCGAGTCAGTATGCCAAATCCAAAGTCTGAAGTCCAGGGTCAAGCCACACAAACAAAGTCCAAAAGCCAAAGGTCAGGAAACGTAGTCCAGGGTTAATCCAAGTAGACAAGTCTGAAGCCCAGCAGTCAGAATACAGTCCAGAGCCGAGCCTGAAGAACAGTCTTGTAGACATCTAAGAGCATCTAAGCCAAAGTCCAGCAACATGGGCAGTGGAGCAGACACAGCACCTCAGCTCTGCTTCCCTTTTGCACTTTGCATCTGGGCTTGATGAGGCAAGTGACCCTCACCTGTTCCAAGCCTGAGGAATCTCTCACCTGCTGAGGAATCTGAGGAATCTCTCACCTGCTGCCAGAGCTAACGAGACCCACCTGGCCCGCTAACGAGCTAGGCTGTGGGCCCTTGCCTGCCTCAGCCTCCTAAAGTGCCTCTCCCACTGTTCCCTATGCACCAGAGCTCACTTTGTTTGTGGGAACTGGACCCTCTGGCTCTGATGGGTTCTGCTGCTCTAGTTCTTGTGCATTGATCTCCATCCTCTTACCAGCCTCTGTCACCCTGTGGCAATGGGCTGCATATTGATCAATAAATTGAAGCTGAAGCTGATATTGAAAACACAGTGGTGTTGTGCATTCTGAGGTCTCAAGTCCAAGAGGTGGGAAGGCAACCTGTTCTGGCTGAGGATACGCTTCCCTGGAAAATAGAGGAAATCTATAAAATTGCTGCAGTTCACATGGTTGTCTGCACTCAGGAATGGAAATCAGTCAATTGAATACTATCAATTTTTGTTATTTTAAGTCCATAAATTATATGTAACTAATGACTCCTTAAAGTAGTGTTATGGCATTTGCTTTGCCTTGAAATGAGTCTAAGTTATGTGAGTTATGTAAATAGTCACTGAAGTTATGTAACCTACATTAAATAGCTGACAGTGAGACAAACAAACAAACCAGTATTTGAAGGAAACTGAGCTGCAGCAGGTCAGAAACAGTCCTGATTGTGATGAATACAGTTCCGAATGAAAATAACTGCCTTTTACATTCTCACCTGGAAGGAACATAGGTATTTGGAGGTGCTTCTAGATTTAAAGGCAGAGGAGGAATTAAAAAGCAGAGGAGGAATATGACTTCCTCCTTTAATGTATGCATTGTGGATGATTGGGCTATTTCCTTTGAAGCAGGGCTTGAAAGGTCTATTTCACAACGATGGCTGTGATGAATAAGAAAAGCCCTAAGATTACCTGAATGGAAGCTAAACTGGTCCTGAACTCAGTATTAAAATCAGCTTAAATGCAAAAATTTTGGATTGGCAGTTGTTTGGGACTATTTGTCTCTGTCAAGCTCTGAAAACTGTTAGCTCTCCAGAGAAAATATTATGAGTCTTGTTACATTTAATATTTAAAATCTGATTTAAATGTAAATAATTTATACCATACTGCATTTAATTTGCCACACAGAAAGGATTCACTGTGGTCTGTATTATATTCTGCCAGGAAGAAAGCTATGGGCGCTGCAACATTTTGTTGCTGGTGAAATCCAGGGGCTGAATGCATGCCTCTTCCTTTACAAATGTTATTTTTATCAAAGGGTCACCACACGGTGTTATTTATATTATGTCAGGCTGTGCTTCGCATAGTGCAGGAAGCTGGGAGCTTCTATGATAACATCTGCTTTTAAGGTTTGTGCTGTCAAAAATGGACGTCTATTAGCAGACACCAAGGGTTATGCATAACCTATGGTGCTACCAGAAAGGTAGATCAATGATGTTTGGTTCGCTGTTACAGCTGCAGCATTTGCACCGTTAAGCTCTTTGTTAGCATATACAAAACAGCATTTCAGAACATGCAGACACTTCCAAGAAAGAAACCAACAAGGTAATCTTCTAATGAACATCAACGTTTAGTGGGGTGGTTTTGTGTTCTTTTTTGAAACCGTGGCTAAGGAATTTGATCCATCATACATTAAAATAATAGTATGTCACATAAAGAAGGATGAATAAAATAAATAATTTTATCATTAAATATATATCACAGCATTTAAAGCAGGGGTGGGAAACCTCAAGCCTGCGAGCCACACCTGCCAGCCTTCAAGTTTCCCCAGGGTCACATCTTGTTTCCCATCTTCCTTGAGTGTTTTTGCTGGGCTGGAGTATGCCCTTGAACACTGATAATACCTCTTTCTTCCCTGGATGGAGGATAGACAGGGTGCATAAAAGCCAACCTATTGGGCAAAAGTAAATTTTACATTAATTGTTCTACCAACTTTTACATCTGGCTCTACTAACACATGGTCCATAGAGTGTTGCTCAGAACACAATCTGGCTGTCAGGCTGAAAAAGTTTCCTCACATTCTAGAGCTTTAAAATTACTTTAGAGTCAGTAGGCCCAAGGCCACAGTCTGATCAAATTCTTCACAGTACAAGCTGAAGGTTTGATGGGATCAGGCCTTGATCAGATGTTTAGGCATTGTTTGCTTTAGTGTGATATTATTATTATTATTAAGCACAGAGAAAGATAATTTGTGCATGGCATGCACTAATTTGCACAATAACAAACATTAAAATTGCAAAATATTTTATTTTGGGGTGCCTTTTAATTTGAAGAAACCCTAGGAAATCCTTGGGTGCAGGGGATAACATACCTGTAGCAGAACCCACAATATTTAGACTGTCATGACCATTTAAGGAGAGTTTGAGTTGATAATGTAACTTCGCTGAGATAACTGTGTGTTGACCGGAAAATAGCAAAGCATAAACTGTGGGCCAAGACACAAAACTCAGGCATGACATGAAGGCCACATTCGATGGCCCCCTGTTGTGGCTGCCTGCCTCACGGAGAAACATCCTGTCAGCACACGGGTTAGTGACAGCCAGTAATGCAGCTTCATGAAGCTACTAAAAATCAAGGCTTTAGGATGTTTGACTTCTTTAAACACAAATTAGCATTTTGTAGCAATTTTTCCCACATGCACTAGCCCAACAATAATAAACAGCTGATCAAAAAAGAGAGGACGATAACCCTTCTATTTTGTATTGTGTGCTAAAGCAAGAAGCATTTCCTTTCTCCCAAGTCCCTATGATTTTCCCCCCATTGTGTGTAGCTGCTAATTTGTTCCCCTGATTACTAATCAGCAACAAATCCCTAAAGTTTCAACAACAGTAAGCTTTGGGTGTCAAGAAGGGAGTGTGTGTTTTTACCTACAGACAGAGTAATTGCAGATATATGGCCCAGTGTACAGAGGTGACCATAACAGGATATAATTTAAAGTGCCTCTTTGGCGACCTCACATTTCATTTCTTTCATTTCTAAGTACTATTGCGCTGAAGCAATGAGGTTAAATTCACTTATATTGTAGACAGCTAAGTGGTGGTGGCCTGTAGTCAGGACAAAATCCAGCCTCTTAAACAATTTTATGTGACCTCTGGACATCATAACAAATTATAATCAAGGTATGACAGAGTAATTGCTTATTATTCTGTAAAATGATTGCTTTTTAAATATATCTTCCATGAAAGAGTATGAAGGAAGCAAGAAATCTGGTTTTAGTTTTTGTGGGTGTTTGCCTGCTACACTTGGAGTTCTTGTGAGGAGGAGTATTGTAAGAAAATGGACTGGAGCAGGACTGGGAGACCTGTGCCCTTTGAGGGGTTGGTGGTTTCCAGCTCCCATCAGCCTCAACCAGCATAACCAATGGCAAGGCATGATGGGAGATGTAGTCCAGTCACCTGTTCCCTATCACTGCTCTATAGCCCAGAAGAAAAGGGTAAGCCTGAAGGCATAACCACAGCTTGGTAGGAATGGACAAATGAGTCTATTTGTGCTCATTCCATGCCATTTTCATGTGCCTACACTTAAATCTATTCCATCCTCTTTCTTCATCAATCTACAATTTAAAATCTACATGAAATGTTGCATTTAAATACATCGTCTTCATATGTAGTTTCAAAACATATTTTTTCTCAAAATTTTCATCTTCGGTATGTGTTTTTTTGAACCAAGAACTGTGCCACAACATTTGGGAAGTGTGAAATCCTATGGTTCGGTAAGCTCTGGTCCACATATTAGTCTGAAAGGCCAGTTTATATTAGGATTCACAAAGACTAAATTCCTCAAGTATACCTTAGTTGAGTTTGGGCAATCATATATGATAATTATTTTAAAAGGCTAGTTGTACTGTACAAAGAACCTAACACATAAATGAATGAGCTGTTGCATCTCTTCAAATAGTAGAAGAGAATAATTATTACAAGGTTGTATCCAGTATAGCACTAAGCTAACATCATTTAATTGTTCTGCTGGTGAAATGTTTTGCTTCAGCAGAATGTGTTGGGCAAGAGAATGCATAAGCAGTTTGCTGGTAACTTTGAAGCACCATATATAGCACAATTCCCAAATATTAATTCGGTGGGTGGGTAGGTCACTGTTTTTGTGTGTTACTATGGTATGGTTTTTTGTGCTTCTCTGTTGTAAACCGCCCTGTGATCCTCTGATGAAGGGCAGTATAGAAATTTAATAAATAATAATTTTAAAAAACTGTTGCACTGGATTCCTTTGCTGTGCAACATTAAAGGAGACCTTGAACTAGCGGACAGAGAATGTTTGATACAATCCCCAGGATTTATATTGGCCACCCAACAACAGAGTTCTCCGAATAGCTCAAAAAAATAAAAAAAATGCTAAAAATATAATTTTAAAAATAGTACAAAATAATGCCTATCCAATAAAAATAAATTACAACAAACAAACAAAACTCCCACTCATTTATTACTTTGGCAAAATAAATAAAACAAAAATTGCCTCTGCCGCTAAAACAATTATTCCGGGTGAGCTTTGTTGCCATTGTTGAATGCAACAAATGCCATCCCTCTTCTTCAATGCAAAACTCCACCGGTAATTTCTTTCTACATGGGAAGCCACAAGGGGACACGCTGGCATAGAATCTCCCAGCTGTCAGAATGCCAAAGCTAGAGTGGAATTCACTTCTTTCTTTTTGTGCCACCAGGAATTAAATCCAAATATAGTAAGAGCAGTTTGCCACCATTGTACACTAAAAACACAGCAAGTATTTCTATGTGCTCTGTGTGTGTGTGTGTGTGTGTTCTGTTCTGTACATAAAGGATTATAATGTACCACCTGCTTCGTGTCTGGCAACAGCAACAAAAAGTATTAAAAAATCTGGATGAGCATTTTAGGAAGCAAAGACTTGCTGGGATGCTCTCCTGCTCTCCAGAAGCATTCAGAATGGAGCTAGCCAGCCCAGGGTGGTAATCTGTCTCACTAGTCTGAGCTCCGTGCATCATTTATATTGCCAAGAGTACACATAACAGCATATGGGAAGGAATATCAATAGACAGATGCCTGTAATCTGTGAAAGGGACAAAGATTCCGGCGGATGATATTGTCAAGCACTCTGCTGGTGCAAGTTTCATTTATTTCAAGAGGACTTGGATGGGCAACACATATTTCAAACGGGCCTGCCTGTCCCACCAAGATAAACCTATCTGGTCTTGTAGCTCTCACCTGGGAGTGCTGCGAGGGATGGCAATATATTCTATTCTCATATTGCCATCCCTCTGCAAATGCTTGCGGACCTTTCCTGCTTGCTTCTCCATTCCGGAATGCCAGGAAACATTTACCTGCCACAATTTAATATAGACGTATTTGAGCCATGGCTAATGCAGTAAAAAGAAATAATCTAACATGAGATGGCATATTCACCAAGTCTGAAGCACCTTGTGTTCACAAGTGGTTTTTTGTTTTTTGCAGTGGCAGGTATTTTTTTGGTGATATTTTCCTGGGTGCCATCCATTGCTCCGGTTCCATCTCATCATCGCCTGATCACAGCTTTTGTTTCCATCAACTCAAAGGAAAAGTTGCAGCATTTCCTTTTCCGCCAGTTGTTGCTGAAGGGATGTTCACAGTACCTTTATTTTTATTTTAACAGCTGTTTTGTGCAGGACTGCCTTTGTGCAAAGCAACTGCATTACAACTAAAGATATAATTAACCTTTGCATGTACAGGAGGTGGGAAAGAGAAAGAAAAACACTGGGCTATGTTCTTTCTCACATAAGCAATTTGTGGCTTGCTTGTTGGTTATACAAACTGTATAACTAACAGTTATACAGTTGTGGAAAACAGAAGAATGTTCTAGAAGGTGTCCAGTAGGACACCGCTTGTGCTCATCTAGGTTATATGAAAATTATCTGACACTATTTTTTGCTGTTTCCTTAAGGCTATAATATTTTTTTGTTAACTGTTATATGTCATTTCCAAGTAAAATAATCTCTTAAAAGGTGTTAGTAACCTTAAGTATAGCTCTGAAACAATGGATATATAAAAGCCAGCCCTTCTGCCCTGCAGCCACCATAGAGTCCTATTATGCTAATTCAGATTTCAGGAGTGTGGAAGATTATTGGTAAGATTTAAAGGCCATCTTAAGAATAAATAGTAAACAAACAAGCAAGCAAAGGACATTTTAAGAATATTTGTTATTCTTACTGGTGTGCTTGTCATCCATATCTAGTATAAAATATATTCAACCTCTAATTGTATGCATACTTACCATGTGATTTAATTCTGAGGGAACATGCATAAGATGGGCATTTTAAATGTTTGTAACAATAGTAAAAAAAAATAGCAGGCGCTCTTGATAAATAATCACCTGAGGAGCTGGGGGAACCACTGTTCAAATGGCACCCCAGTACATAATGTCTTAGAACTGTTTGTACTGAATTGTATGCATCCACGTTTTTGTGAAGATAGTTCTCCTAGATTGTCTGAATATGTCCATATTAATTTATTATTTTTAAGTTCTGTTCACACCATTTCTACATCAGTCTCTAATACCTATATCTATTTATATCTATATAGATAAATACACGAGAAAGTCCACACAAAAACTTGTATGTTTTTGGGGGAACATTTGCACCACAGAATTCAGAGAAGTGCAGTTTTCAAAGATAGCTACATTTGCCTCCTATATTCTTTGTGAATTTCTCTCCAGTCCCTCTCTCATACCCCTTATTTCTGCATCCAGCACATGTTGCTAATAATTCTTTATGGGGGTGGAAGAGAGTTGTGATTACTTTTTGATTGCTTTGTAAATGGTAAAGTACCGCAAAAAAATTCTCAGCCTCGTTTACAAAAGCATGTTGTAGATCTGCGGGTTAGGTTTGTATGCTTGTAAAAGCCAGAGCCGCTTCCCAAATTACAACCAAAAGGCACAGAGCACCTTTACAGGCATGCAAGTATCTTGTCAGGATACTTAATATAATATATGATCTTCAACACAGGCACGCAAATACGTGGAGCCTCCTGTGGAATATGAAGAAATCACATCACAATCCCTGTGCTTTTTACATTCTAAGTTTCAACTCACTGCTGGAACAAGCAGTGGCTGTGACGGCACTGTGATGAAAGATCTCAGTGAAACCAGGTAGTGCTATATCTAACTGATGGATGAATAGAGTTTTAGAATGTGGGGTTCAAGGATGACACCCGAGGGGAAAAATATATTTGTGATATTATTTGTTATTATACGGGACAGTGGTACCTCGGGTTAAAGATGCTTCAGGTTACAGATGCTTCAGTTACAGACTCTGCTAACCCAGAAATAGTACCTCAGGTTAAGAACTTTGCTTCAGGATGAGAACAGAAATCATGCGGCGGTGGCAGCGGGAGGCCCCATTAGCTAAAGTGGTGCTTCAGGTTAAGAACAGTTTCAGGTTAAGAACAGACCTCCTGAACGAATTAAGTTCTTAACCTGAGGTACCACTGTATAAGCACCAAAACATTCTGTCTGCTATTTGGAGGTCACCCATGAAAAACCAAGCGTTTTTAGTGTACACCTGATGACAAGGACCCTGCTTGTGGGAATTGTATGATTCTATATTTAGGGAATATGCAAAAAGAATTTCCCTATTATATTATGCAAAGGGGGGGGGGAAAGATAGGTACAGTATTCAACATTTTAAACACTCGATTCCTCTACCCCCCCCCCCCCCGACTGCAAAAACAGCGATCTGGGCTACTTAGCAATTGCACAGATGCCACAATGACTGCCATCCAGACATGTTCAGATTTGTTGGCAGCAGTGGGCAACGCGCCAATGTGCTTAATGCCGGCATTATCTACACGTGGCGGCTTCAACAATGCGGTGCTAGCAAGGGAAAGAGACACTTACGTACATCTGTTCTTCACTTTTGCTGAACAACGGGAGGCTTCCGAGTTTGTGATGAGACTCATCAATAATGTGAGAGCACAGTGTAGATACATCCCGGGTGCTTTCAATGCTGCACCACTAATCAGGCCACCAGATGTGGCCTAAATTACACTCCGTAGGAAGAAAGGGCAGGCTCAACAGCTTTTTCATACTTCCTACCCAGTGCCCATATTCCGTTCCTCAGAGTGCTTCTCAAATGCAGTCTTGTTATGTATTCCTGCAGTATATAGCCTTTGGTAACCTGGTGTCTTCCAGACATTTTTGGACTACAATTCCTATCAGCCCCAGCCAGCATGGTTGGCAAAGGCTCTTGGAGTACAATGCGTTGGCTGCACACAGTCTCTATGTAGCTGTCTCAGTTTGAGTAACTGTAATTTGATGCTTTGTGTGCTAGTTATGTATGAAGCTGAAAGTATTTTGTGACTGCAAGGAAGTGTAGCATCCTGTTTTCTAGCCCTCATTTATATACATACTTATTTAAACAATATTTAGGCCACTTCTCAGAAAAAGAAAAAAAACTTCGGATTGCCACACAGATGCAACCCAGTAGATGGATATACGTTTATTGTAGTTTGACTCTTCAGAGGTCCCTATTTTCCAGGGACAGTCCCAGATTTACAGAAGCTGTCCTGGTTTCTGATTTGATCCTGGAATCCCCTGCTTTTCCTTAGGACCTCAGTCTTTAGAAATTGATTACTCCACAGCATAAATACTGAGGCAAAACAATCCTTATAGTTTTGATGTAGTTTATCTGCTGTCTATGCAGGAGGCCACTTCCATGGACTTCCACTGTTCCCACTTGGTGGGGTCAATCTGCACCAGTTGCCAATTTCACCCAGGCCCAATTTAAGGTGTTTTCGCTGGTGTATAAAAAGTCCTGAGGGACTTGGGCTCCACATATCTGAAGGATTGCTTCCTTCCCGATTGGCCTGAGTGTTATGATCGGATGGGAAGGCCCTGATCATTGTGTCACCATCCGGTGTATTCCAGGGTGGTGGGGGTAAGTGAATGGACCTTTGCTATGATCTTCTCAAAGCTGTGGGATGCTCTCCCTAACATTGTGTGCCTTTTGTCAGCAGGTCGAGACATGACCTTTTTTGTAGGCCTTTGGAAGGTGATGTTTAGATAGAAGTGATGACACTTCCTCCTACTGGATTGATGAGTCTGGTGCTTCAAACTGTGATGATGATGGTTTTAAGTGGTTTATGCAATATAAAACCTAATTACAAATTGTTAAAATACACAGTAAATAAAACACACATCAAGATTTCCATTAAAACATTAAAATATAAATAACCATAGCTATGTACAGTGGTACCTTGGGTTAAGTACTTAATTTGTTCCAGAGGTCCGTACTTAACCTGAAACTGTTCTTAACCTGAAGCACCACTTTAGCTAATGGAGCCTCCTGCTGCTGCAGCGCCACCGGAGCCCGATTTCTGTTCTTATCCTGAAGCAAAGTTCTTAACCTGAAGCACTATTTCTGGGTTAGCGGAGTCTGTAACCTGAAGCGTATGTAACCTGAAGCGTATGTAACCTGGAGCGTATGTAACCCGAGGTACCACTGCATTGGCTTTTGTGACCTGCTTTGGAACCAACAGCTGAAGGGCATGTAATAAACACCATCCATCGACAGATAAGCAAGCTGTAATCTATCACAAGGTGCCATGTGGATCCTCTCAATCACATATCATATCTGCACTAGATATTATCAGAGGTAACTTTCACTTGATGTGGAAATTCCTTAACTTGGTGGGAAGAGCAACTCAAACAACAGATTGAAACAAAGCAAGAAGAGTCACCCTGTGGAAGCATCTTCTTTTTACATAGATCTGGAAACATGTATTGTAGCCTTCCTCAAACTGGTGCTTCCAGATGTTGCTAGACTTCAACTCCCATTAACGTTGAGCCCTGGTCATGCTAGTTAGGACTGATGGCAGTTGTAGCCCCAAACATCCGGAGAGCGGCAGGTTGGAGAGGCTGTTGTGGAGAATCCATGGTGTAGCACTCAACAGGAAAGTTTTAGAAGAATATGCCAATCCCTGTGGGCAAAGAGCTGAGAGTGTTTATGGGTATTCAGTCATTAATTTAGCTCAGTCTCTTAAAAGGCTTTTAATTACCTTTGGTTTTTAGAGAGGTTCCTTTTGATAACTACTCCCAAGATGCTGTGATCCCAGAGCCTCCCCACACCACACACATTGTGAATCTGCTGATGGAAGAGCCTAGGAGTCTAGTGGTTTAGCTTCAGTGCTGAATATAAAGTGCAATTTGTATGCATTGCTTTTTTCCACCGATGAAGCTGTGGATTTTGGCCTTTGGTCTTAAACAGTAACGATAAACTGTGCCCTTTCAGTTGATGGCCAAGTCCCAACAGATCTCTATCTGCATGTTGTATAACTATTTTTAAGTGAACAATGCATCACCTCTGGGAGGAGAGGACAAAATGCTGAAGCAGCCATTCTAAGTAGGTAAACTACAGAACAATCTCTATTCAGTAATTCAGTTATTTTTGGAAGAAATGAACCATATGAGCAGCAGGTGTATATGCTAATAGAATTACTTTCTATTTTAATTAAGCTGCATTTCCCCACAGAGTAATTGCATATGGTGTTTACTCAACTTTTTTTTAAAGGCCATTAAAGTCTTTGTAATCTCTTTTCTTCCCAGTCTATAAGCTACGGTTTCCAAATCTCAACAACATTTCCATCCTTAAAAGGCAAAGCGTCAGTCAATGAGGCACATCTCTTCTCCAAAGAATTTCAGCCCAGCCAGCTGCAGAGAATTTGCTATTCTTAGGTTTCAATCGCATACAAACGTATGTGAGGCAAGCCCCCTTGAACTCAGTGGGACTTCCTTCTGAGGTGACATACATAGGGTCACTCTGTAAACCTGCTATTCTTATTCTGACCAAAACAGTAAGGAATTTTTTGAATACCAGTTCCTTAATTGTCTGCTGAAATGTGACTTTTCTCTCCCCTCATCTTGCACTGTGACATGGGTTGGGCTGAAGAACTGGTTTCATTTGTCCTGAGGGTTTTCCTTCCAATAAAAAAAACAAGCCACACATAGGAATGAGATGCTTTCAGCTCTCACCTTGTATATGTGTATATGTTCTAAGGTTAACAGATCTGCTTGGAGAGGTTGACCTAGGTTAGTTCAGAATGTTGCATATCAGATGTAAATTATTAATAAAGTTGGCCCCATCATTCAAGTCATTTACTGTTGTGTCTTAATTCTGATGCTGAGGGGACAATGGTAGCTTGCCTGCATGTGGGTGAATGCAGAGAGACATGTGTGCACTGCTTCGTAAAGATGACACGGTCCTTGTATCCTGTACTGTTCTAGGTATGAAGCGTATTCTTAGAGACCTTGGATCACTTTGTAAAAATGAATTTCTTACTTTGAACTATGCCAAAACTCAGTTTACTTGTTTGCCAGGCCACATAAATGCACAAGTAGATGATATTGATATAGAAAAAGTTAAAGATTTTAAGTATCTGGGATTTCAGTTAAATAAAAATCATATTTGAAATCTGTAAGATGGGGAACTGTAAGTTAACTATGGGCATAATAAATTTTGCTCACACTCAAGGCAGGAATTTAGTACTCTCTGCACTTAATATCTTTTTTGGAAAATAAACCCATCAAGTGGTATGTGGTGCAGAAGTGCTGGGCTGGGCAAATGTTGCCAAATTGGAAACTTTCTTAGGTAATTCTTGAGCCTACCACATGCACTCATGCCATAATGACGTTTGAGGTTGAGTTTTCTTCAATATTGTTCAGAGTCCATACTGTCTTGCTTTTGTTCAGTGGTACCTCTGGTTACAGACACTTCAGGTTACAGACGCTTCAGGTTACAGACTCCGCTAACCTAAAAGTAGTACCTCAGGTTCAGAACTTTGCTTCAGGATGAGAACAGAAATCACGCGGCAGCGGGAGGCCCCATTAGCTAAAGTGGTGCTTCAGGTTAAGAACAGTTTCAGGTTCAGAACGGACCTCCAGAATTATTCACATTCGTAACCAGAGGTACCACTGTACTTGTTTAAATTACAGCACATACCAGGTACAAGGCTGCTCCAAAAATACTGTTGGAGCAAATTTCTAATAGACCTGTACAAAGCTGAGTGAATAAATGTGAAACTCTTTTAGTTTGGTATGAATAGAAGCCTGACATCCTTGAGGTTGCTACTTGTATAGCTTCAAAACAGTGTATTGAAAACAAAATTCAGGAATAAGCCTTTTGTTAATAAGCCTTTTAGATGACATCTTCAAACTATGTTGTTTTCATCATTTCATTATTATGTTAAATCTTATCATGGTCTTCCAGATTATGTTTTTGAATTATCTGTTGGTATGATGAAGAAAGCATTAACTGCCTGAGATCCCAAACTATGCCCACGGAGTATTTAGAAGGGAGAAATGATGGAATACCTGTAAATTGCTGTTTATGCATCTGTGGCCAGAGAGAGGCGGAAGATATTGTTCACTGTGTATTATATTCTGTCTTCTATAAGTCCCCTAGGGATAGGTTTTTGAAAAAGATTCTTTAGACAGTTTCCTTTTTTAAATAGTAAAAGGAAAATCTGTTATTTACTGGTTGAAAGGGATTAATATATCACATATACAGTTCTTATGTTTGCTCTAGCAACCCAACAGATCAGACAAAACATTTGTCACACACACACACTAAGTGTCCAGTACGCTGGGGATCATCTATGTTAAAATGCAGCTCTGAACTTGACTCCCCCTCCAATGAACACTTCTTTTGGCAAATACATTTGGTGAAATCTGCTCTTGACCATCTGGTCCCAAGGCAGTATCTATCTATCACCATCTGATAACAGGGTGGATCATATAAAACCTCGTAAAATGTAAACATCATATGTGATTTAAAAGGAGTATTTTAAAGCTATTTGTTTAGGCTTATTATTATACATACAATAAGAAGGATCCTAAAGTCATAGTTGTGCTTTGTCACTCATTTCCACATTCCTAGGGGAGTCTACTTTCAAGACGAAAAGAAATATTTTCTAGACAGCCATCATTTGTGTTGCTTGCTTTTGTGTGTGTCTGTGAGGGTTGTTATATATGCCAAGAAAGACGAGGAAACTCACTGGAGGACATTCTGTTCCTATTACGGATTTAAACACATTCACCGAGTCAAACCTTTGGAAATATGCTCTAAGGTAAACACGACTTCTCTTTACTGTGGGCTACTGCAGGCTGATACATTAGTGTCAGGTCATTGAAAAATCTTTATGCTGGGCCACTGAATGTGACAGCATGAATGACGCTTCTTACACATGCATTGTGGAGGAGAATATTAAAGGCTAATGTATGTGCTCCTTTCTCTAGAGGTAGATAAGATGAAGAAAAAGAAGTGCTAAGGAGGACGTAAGGTCCTGTATATCAGTATATATTAGGATGATACACTATTTTATTTTAAAATTTTCCAGCGCTTGTGAAAGTTTGCAGAACATTTAAAGGTATGTTAAGCAGTGCTTTTTTCTGGGGGGTACACAGGAGTACACATACCCCTAAACATTTTGTGAATCTTTGTACTTTTGTCCATTTACTGTATTTATTTTCCCCAATTTGAACTATAAAATGGTGATTTTATTGAGTCAAAATGAGAGTGCCCCTAAACATTTTTTTTTTGAAAAAAAGCACTGACGTTAAGTCTCAAGTATGAACTAATGCAGGCATAGGCAAACTCAGCCCTCCAGATGTTTTGGGACTACAGTTCCCATCATCCCTGACCACTGGTCCTGTTAGCTAGGGATGATGGGAGTTGTAGTCCCAAAACATCTGGAGGGCTGAGTTTGCCTATGCCTGAACTAGTGAGACTTAGGTTGTAATTTAATGGGAAAGGGTGAGTTCACATGAATTCCCTGTTTCACCGCCTGTGTGAGTGACAATTCGTGTGACCAGTAATGTGTAGCAGTCAACAGGTTATATGTGCATTGGTTCTTTCTCATTAAACCATTGCTGTTTTCTACCTACTGAAATTTTATTATGATGGAACACATGCAGAACATTTTATCTTATTTTCTATTTATTTATTTATTTATTTCAGGGTTGCTTTTTTATCATGTTTTACAGCTTAAGCACTTTTGTACACTGTTTCTTGGTTTTTGGTTTTTGTAGCTTTTGATACCCTTATCTTTGCTCTTAATTATTACATTTGCATTGCTCTCTTCTCTCTCTCTCTCTCTCTCTCTCTCTTTGTAATTTCAGAAATTAGAGATTATTTATATTTGTATTATTGTGGTATGCTAGTACAGTGGTACCTCAGGTTAAGTACTTCATTAATTCCAGAGGTCCGTACTTTAGCTGAAACTGTTCTTAACCTGGAGCACCATTTTAGCTAATGGGGCCTCCTGCTGCTGCCGTGCCGCCGGAGCATGATTTCTGTTCTCATCCTGAAGCACTATTTCTTTAGCGAAGTCTGTAACCTGAAGCGTATGTAACCTGAAGCGTATGTAACCTGAAGCGTATGTAATCCGAGGTACCACTGTAAGTAAAAAATAATAATAAAAATCTAATCCAGCAAACGGCTAGACCTACATAGAAGTAAGCTTCTGCATTTGTTTCTCTAGCTGGATGATAAACTATATTAACACATGGGACCTGTGTATTTCTTTCTGTGAACCAACAGCTGGTACTGAGTAAAGCTACAGAGCAACAAATATGCTCCACCAGGTTTGGGGGGCAGGCAGGAAGTACAGACAAAATCTGAATCCAGTATGCTGCACTCATTTGCATGCTGGGTTGAGTTGTGCTCTGTGTTGAAATAAGTTAAAGAACAAAAGGGTGCTTAGGACACCTGAGCCTTCTTGTTAGCCCACTACCCTCAGTAAGGATTGCCCAAAATATAAGCAGCCTCTGAAGAGCAGGGGTCACAGATCTGGTCAGGGAGAGGCTCAGAGGGACAGAGAACTACTTTCCCCCCTTTGTGAATTGAAGAGCTCTGGTGCAATGCTTGAAATAGGTCTGGTGTCTCCAAACTGTGATTTGTGGACCATCGGTGGTTTGTGAACTTCATTCAGGTAGCCCACAGTGTCTTTGTAAAAATAAAAATCATACAGCATCTAGCACAGTGCATGATAATTGCTACAACAGGCAGAGGAATCATTATGTTGTCACTTAGCAATTTTCAGGTGGGGTCCATGGGGGGTGGGGGTGGCAGCAAATGACAACAGGAATACTTCCATGACTCTGCAGCTCCCAAGCAATGGGAGTGGTTAAACTGGGTCTAAAGTACTAGGGAAACCCTAAGTTTCCATCTATCAATATAGGGCTCTGCTCTCTGTAATGGCTTTCCTATCTACATGGAAGCTCCCCAAGATATATGCAAGGTAAGTGCTGCACTCAGTACATTGGCTCCCAGTATGTTTCCAAGCACAATTCAAAGTGTTGGTGCTGACCTTTACAGCCTTAAACTGCCTTGGCCCAGTATACCTGAAGGATACTCTTATCATTCAGCCCGGACACTGAGGTCCAGCTCTGAGGGCCTTCTGGAGGTTCCTTCACTGTGAGAAATGAGGTTATGGGAAACCAGGCAGAGGGCCTTCTTGGCAGTGGCGTCTGCCGTGTGGAAGGCCCTCCCATCAGATGTCAAGGAAATAAACAACTATCTGACTTTTAGAAGACATCTGAAGGCAGCTCTGTTTAGGGAAGTTTTTAATGTTTTATGTTTTATCGTGTTTTTAATATTCTGTTGGGAGCCACCCAGAGTGGCTGGGGACACCCAGCCAGATGTGCGGGGTATAAATAATAAATTGTTGCTGTTGCTGTTGCTGTTGCTGTTGCTGTTGTTGTTAGTCAGCTCATGAAGTTGATCTACTGAACTCTGGACTAAAGCAACAAGGCCAGTTTATTTTATGGAATTTGAAACCACAGTTTAATTCTAAGCATGTGCTTGAAAAGAGAGCTGTTTCACAGGACAATCCTATGTATGTCTACTCAGAAGTAAGTCCCACTGGGTTTAAGGAGACTTACAAAGTGGCAGAATGTGTAGGATTTCAGCTTTCATTACCATGCATCTATGAAAGGAATTGGCAATTACAGTTTCCTTGCATTGTAAAGAAAAGGAGTAATTGCTACCTGTAAAAATACGATTAGCTGACCTTCTGTGTAGCACCTCAATTAAGTAGTTCAGCATCTAATTCTCTCCATACTTAGCCATGACCTCTGTACACTGTACATGAATGCTGGAGGATGTTTCTCTACGAGAAGATTCTCAGTGCCACTTCTTTCAAAAAGCAAACCTGAACTTGAGTAAATGCTTCAAATATGAATTGAACTGCCATCCTTGTTCTTTATATTGATGTAACTATGGACAATGAATCAATTATAGAGAAGAAGACACACAGTACAAAGCTTATTATGTGAGATGGGGAAGCTTGCAAACTAAGAAGCAGGTTTGTCAAGGAGGAAGTTCTGAGTGAAAAATTTAACAGAAATTGTAATTTTTGACGAGGAGACAATTGTTGTTGTTTTATAATATAAGACTCTGAAACAGCATTCACCATAATCAAGGCCACATCTGCACTATACATTGGTTTCTCTCATTTATATATATATATTTTCATGTAATAGTACTCCGCTTTTCAAACCACACCGAGCACAAAGCAGCTCCAAATAAATAACAATACCTGAAAAATCTTAGCAGAGATTACAATCCCTGTAATCATATAACAAACACAATAGCAAATAAATAAGGCAAATGTATGAAATAACAAACTGAATACAAACTCACAGTGATTCGAAATACCTGGCTGCTGAGCACCAGCCTAGTGCCAGTTTACATATTGGCTCTGTGAAACGGCTTCTTCACCCCTCACAGCAGCACACTCCCAGCCAGTAAGTTCTTGCATATTTTTTAGTCTTGACTTCCTTTTCACCCTCAAAGAAAGAAATAGATTACTTCTATTTTGTTTTCACAAGTTCTTCAGAAGATCCAGAAAGTCTACAATGTCTTTTCTCCATTTCAACATGTTTGTGGAAATTCATTAGCATCAGTGCAAATTTCTCCAAACATACATACGCCAGCATGGTGTAGTAGTTACGAGCGGTGGACTCGTAATCTGGGGAACCGGGTTCGCGTCTCCACTCCTTCACATGCAGCTGCTGGGTGACCTTGGGCTAGTCACACTTCTCTGAAGTCTCTCAGCCCCACTCACCTCACAGGGTGTTTGTTGTGGGGGAGGAAGGGAAAGGAGAATGTTAACCGCTTTGAGACTCCTTAAAAAGGGAGTGAAAGGCGGGATATCAAATCCAAACTCTTCTTCATATGTTTGTAAGGAAAGCCTTACTACTGGATCACACCAAAGGCCAATCTAGTCCTGTTTACCACAGTGGCTAATCAGTTGCCTCTAGGAAGCCCACAAGAAATTGTAAGAACTTGTAACTCAGAAATTGCACCTGGGGATGTTGATTCCCCTCCTGCCCCCCAATCCATTTCCCTGCTGTGTCTTATTTTTTTAGATTGTAACCCTGAAGCCAGGTAGTCGTTCCTTCCCCTCACCCCAGTCTGTAAGCTGCTCTAGGATTTATTTTTGCCAGAAGAGAGTGGTACAAATACATTAAATGAACAAACAATGAAACACCCTTGTTTAATATTTGCTTTCCATGTTGAATGTTTCGTTTCTACTGTTCCTCTGCCATGCCATCTCTTATATCAGCTTGTGCTGCTCTCTGACGCCTTGATAAACTATCTTGCTGAGGCATCAAGGCGTATGGGCATCTCTGAAGTTGGCAGTCGGCAGATTGGTGAAGCCAGCAGAAACCAGAATTGAGGTGCGCCACTCAAAATCCTACTGGTTCACCTTTATGACATGCTCTACTACTCTGGAAAATGCAAAAATTAAGACTACCTGAAACCTGAATCTTTGAGAAATGTGGTGCTTTCTGACTTGGCTTGCTTTCAAAATAAAAATAAAATAGAACAACAACTTGTGCACATGTATTTAGCAGAGCTTTTTATTTTAATTTTAAAAGGCATTCCCCCCCGATTCATGGCTGTTGTATTCAATCCTGTTATTCAGCACCTTACTGCATGCTATACTTGGATTAATCCATCTTCCTAGCACCCGTGTGAGTACGTGTTTTCTTCAGAATTATTCACTGTAGAGTTTGTGATGATTTCTTTTACAGTACTAACCTTCACATGGATTCCTTTGTGTAAGCCCTCCCAATACTACCATCTCATACTGAAACACCTCATCGTGTTCACAGTCAGGTAGCAAAAATGTTTAAGACATTAAATGAATAAATAAATACACATCACAGGACCCAGACCAGTTTAGAAAATCTCAAGATCTCAAAGCAACAGCTCAGAAGCCTCAAAATACACTTTTTTTGAAATAAAATGGTTCAAGTGATGTTGGGAGGAAGTTCCAAAGCCTGGAAAAAGACCCAGTTCCACTAAAGGCCTCTGAGGTAGATCTCAGTGAACAGGGTGGTTCACGTGGTGAAAAAGTGGGTCTCAATGGGGCACAATTGTGGCATGTGGAAAGGGGAGGTTAAGCCTTTCCTCTGCACAGAAACCCTGGCAAAAATGTCATGTATTCACTGGGTGGTGGTGGTGGAGGAGGTGCTGCCTTTGGTATCAGTGCCAGTTCACCTCCCAGAGTGAACAGCATCTTTGAAGAGGTGGTTTCTACAGGGACTGTGGTTAAATCCCCTTACTCCATCCACTGTGGTCCAGATCCAGACATGTTATATACATGACTTAATGTCACATAAACTTAATGTCACATCTAGTTTGTCCCACAGACCAATGTCACATCTAGTTTGTCCCACAGACCAAAGGGTGGTGTGTGTGTGTGTGTGTGTGTGTGTGTGTATTTGATAGCTACTTGTGTATAGTTGGAAGCTGATGCATTGTGGTCACAGCTAACCCTTAACCTGACACTAATAAATACTAGGTTTACATGTTTTCTTTTCCTTCTTTTGGCAAAACCTAGCAATTAGTCTTTGCAAAAATAACTCTAAAATGTGAAGAGTCTTCACTGCTTATTAGGGAAGTCCGACTCCAATTAATCAGTAACATCATGGCAGGCTGGATTGCAGGAGAAATTATGTCATGTGGTGGCAAAATGTGAGGACCAAAAGGATCAGCTGTCAGAAGGGCCAGTGAGCACTGAAAAGCTTGTAGGGAACTTTTTGATGGCTGAACAATGCATTCGCTGCTAGTGACCTAAAGCCCTTTTGTAGAACAGTCATCCTTGACTACAGAGCCCATACACGTCTGTGTCACCACACACCATAGGTTGCAGACAACAGAGCATCAATCTCTGCATGTTTAAAACACAGTTATTGAATGGATTCTAACTACACTTGAAAACCCAATGGAGAGCCATTGAATTTATGTCCACTTCTACATTCAGATAAGAGTTCTGTGGGATGGAGGGGGTAACCCAGAATGCAAGCTGGGGTGAATCCCAGTTTATTCAATGTCTAGCATGGGGGTGACTCAAGTTGTTTTCTTCAGTTTTCCTGTCCTTTCCAGATGCTCTGAAGTTGAGGGTGGTGTTTTGGTGCAGATACAGGGTGGGTGTGAGGATACAACTGTCAATCATGGAATGACCGGAAGTCCCAATAACTGGCAGGTAGGGATGTCAGAGAATCCAGACAAAAATGGAAACGGGAGTAGAAATTGCCCCTCTTTGCTTATTCAACCCATGTAAACCCATCTAGTGAACTTGATCAGTCTTTGCTGCTGCTGTTGTTTACAGTCCACAATCATACATGATTGCTTATGTCCCCACTATCACCACTGTGTTTTCTTTGTACAGTAAAGTATCAGGTGGAATTGCTATGGCAATGTAATTTATTCAATTAATTGTGTAAATTATGTTAAGTTGCCACAGCCGACAGTGGGACAAATAACATCAGTTTTGGCAGAAGATGAACTGTGGTGGAAGAGAAACAGTGCTGTATGTGATGGTCACAGAATGGAATGGAAAGCAATGGATTAGAGAAAGACACTATTTTCTTATGGTTCCGAGAGAGAAGACAGGAAACATCACTTTTTCTAGTTGGCTTCCTGATGAAACCTGGAGATAAATTATACTTTTTGGTACATTTAGCTCTGGAAATAACCTAAATGCAAACCAGGGGACAGGAGTGAGGAGCGAACTAGTAGTTGGGACCAAGCCACCATCAAGGATACAGAAGCACACCTAGAAGCCCTTGTTGCTCAAGAAAGACTCAACTGCCACTATAAGGCTTCTTAAATTTCTTCCTGGTTCTGCAGAATCCTATGACTCAACCACTGATACATAAGCCTACTTCACTGGGAAGTTGCCAACTTGTAATTATCCCCTGGGAAACTATTAGCACCTCTGATCTCTGCCCCTCATTACACCTGCCTAGTTTTCCTTCCTCTTGTCTGAAATTAAGTCCGTGTGGATCCTTCCTCTAATCCAGCAGTGAACTGATTTGTGCTTTGATACTCCTAAACAAACACAGAATATGCAACTATCATGATATATTACATATTTTAGTTAAGAGGGAAGCTTCATTAGGGAGAGCAATAGCAGAGAACATTAATTAGAGTTTTAACACCCTTATGTCCTTCTGGCAAAATATCACAGCATTAAGTAGCACAGAAATCCAGGTTAATTCAGGATAGATATGCTGAGAGCTGGTGTGCTGTAGCAGCTAAGAGAGCAACCTATGAATCAGAAACAAACCAGGTTATCAGTTTATGAGCTCAAGAGGGGCAAAACACTCTTCCTCAGACCATCTCTCTATGTCCAACATGATGATAATCACAACACTGACCTATCTTACAGTTCTGTTGTGAAGATTACAAAAAAATAGTATGTGAATTACTTTAAACACTATACAAATGCTAACTATTATTCTAGCATGGATCGTATAAATTTTCATTTTAAATAGGTTAAGTTCTGCATGTCAACAATTTACAGATTAAAAGAAGGGAAGAGCAAAGGAAAAGTACTTTGTGCATGTTCTCTCTCTTCCTTACAGCTTTCATGGACTGTGTCATCGATTATCACTATGCTAACTGGGAAAACAATATTTTCATCATGGTCTCTTGTCACTGGCTCATGCATATTGGAAATCAGGTTCCCTCAGGTTGGTGGTGTCTTTAGAATGTAAATATCACCAGCTCCTCTGATTTCACATTCAGGGTGTTGGATATTGCAGAACATACCACCCAAATTGCTTTAATCTGTAAAGGATTCAGAATTGTAATCTGTGCTTATGTTACGTTTTTATATTAGGAAAAAGAGGATAAAGATTCAATCAATGTCTATTTCATGGCTCAGCTTGTTAGATTTTTTTGACACTGGCATTTGTCACTTGATATAATTCTCCCACCCAGCTCTGAAACTTCTGCATATCTGCCAGAGCTCAATCAAAATGAAAAATCCATGCTCTGTCGCAAGGATGGGAGGGAGGGAACTTGTTCGCATTCTGATCACTGAAAAGATGGTAGTTCTTTCATAGCAGTGTCCAAAAGTTAATTTTTTTAAAAAACACACTCAGTGCTTAATGTCAACAGTTACTGGTTGCAGGAACACATGATGAGCATTTTAATCCCTAGTGCATTTTACACATCTGTAAACCTGGATATTATCCTCTCTTTCTCTCTCTCTCTCCAGCCTACACTCTTCCTAGCTGAATCTGACATCTGTGCATAATTTAAGGCGTATTTTATGTGGTATATGTTTGCTGTCAGAGCAGTGCTTGGTTTTCAGCAATGAGAATGTAGAGACCCAAATCCTGAAATACATGTAAGTGGCAATGTGCTTCCTATGCACTGCTGAGTACATTCATCTATAACTGTCTAGCCATCCAACAGATGGCACTATCAGCATTGGCAACACTGATCACATGCTCGGAGGCTAGAAAACTCCAGATTCTTCTCGTAATGAAGCGAAAGGAAACACAGTTCAGTTTTGGAACTGTGCATCTTTCAGTGTCTGGTGCAATGAATCAGCCATTAAAGCCGCATGCAGAACAAACTTTTGCTTATGCAATTTCTGATCCGGTAATGGATGCATGGATATAAACCTGCTTGTTTAATATGGACTGCAGTAAAAAAATAAGTAAGCATAAGGCCTCTCCCATCCAAGGCATACCTACATATACTGATCTATATCAGGCCCCACAGAAAATATTAATGCAGATTGCTAGCCAAGCTCTGCTGTCATTGCCCCTCAGCAGAACTGGGTGTTGGGTTTGGAAATCAGGACTGGAGAATAAGTTGTTAATTGCATTTATATTTCATAGGAACGTGGGCTTACCTCCCTCCCCCATTGTTTGGGCACTGTGATTAATGCAATGGTAACCTTGCAGCTGGACTACTGCAATGTGTTCCCTGTGAGGCATTCCTTGGGATTGGTCCATAACCTGCAGCTGGTGCAGAATGCTGCAGCCAAGTTGTTGAGTGGAGCATATATTACACCTGTCCTGAGGGAACTGCATTGGCTGTTGACCACCTACTGGGCCATGTTCAAGGTATTGTTGCAAACATATAAAGCCCTGAACAACTTGGGACCAAATTACCTGAAAGACTTCCCAATGGATAATTAATTGTGTGTGTGTGTGTGTGTGTGTGTGTGAGAGAGAGAGAGAGAGAGAGAGAGAGTTTGTAGACTTCATTATGGTCAACCTATCTTTTTCTTTCATTATTTCAACAAAGTTGCTGAAATCAGGGCTAGAGTTGTCAACAAAGTTCACCTTTGTTGAAATTTCAAGAAGAAATGCTTAGAAGAAATACAGTGGTACTTCAGGTTACAGAGGCTTCAGGTTACAGACGCTTCAGGTTACAGACTCCGCTGACCCAGAAATGTACCTCAGGTTAAGAACTTTGCTTCAGGATGAGAACAGAAATTGTGTGGCAGCAGTGGGAGGCCCCATTAGCTAAAATGGTACTCAGGTTAAGAACAGTTTCAGGTTAAGAATGGACCTCCAGAATGAATTAAGTTCTTAACCCGAGGTACCACTGTAGCTGAGAAAATTCAAAAGAAGCATAAGGCATTCTGAGAAAGCCTAGCAATGTTTTGCAGTGGGATTCCAAATAATCCTAAACAACAATCCCTCTTTCTCCACACCAACTAAGAATTTAAGGGCTGTTGAGGTCGCTTACAACACAGCTATTTTGAAGCAGCTGCTGCCGGGCTGCTGTGACATGAGAGATTATGTCAAAGATTCAGAAGTTACATTGCTAGAGTCAACTTGCTATTCAAAATGACTTTCCACCTGAGACACACACGGAGTTTTGATTATTTGTGTTTAGCATTCTACGACTGAGCCAAAAGCCTGTCTTTTTGGCTTAGCTGGGAAATAATTGATCATCTTAGGAGTCAGAGCATCCTGAAGCAAAACAGAAATGACTTAACACTGACAAGGTCAATTATCTCTTGATAAATCCTACAATCACAGCCATTAATAATAAAGGAGGTTACTCATGGAATGTCACCAGCCTTTTCTCCTTATTCGTTTTGTGGCCACTGTCATGTATGGTTAGTTTAGACTGAGTAAAAGTGAAGGGTTCAAATGAGAATTAATCCCCCCCCCCCAGTTCTAGCCACTATTATTTATTTGTTTCATTTTTTAAAAAGCGGTTCAGATATCCAACTATATGGGGAATGTGATATTTCTGTTTGCCAGGAAACCACTCATCCCTTTTTGACAGCCCAGCTGAAAATTCAAACCACGCTGTTTAAGCTTTGCTACCAGACACCATATTAGTTATGCCACTGAAGCTTATAATTGCTTAGTTCAGTATTGTGGCAAAATTATATGGGATTGGATTTTAAATTTGTATATTGGGAGGCAGTATTATATTACTGTTATGTAGATGATGTGTGTGTTGTGGGATTGTGCATTGTGGCATGATTGACTCTACTGATGTGTTGTTTGAGGTCATTCTGAATCTTGCATGATTGACAGGGGAATTTCCTCTGATCTAAGTGAGGAAAACCCCTTTTGGAGTCCTGTTTGGGGGAAACTGGTTCAGAGAATTCGACAGCTGAGGCGGGTTATGAGGGAGCGCAAGGGGAAAGAGATTGTTGGCTATGGTTTAGGACCAAAGGGGGCATTTGTGTTTAAAATTAGGGCTTTTGACATGTAGACAAGTGCAACTGTGAAGCTCCCTTGTTATTTTTGCTATTGTTGTTTAAGTAATCTTGATATATTTATAGGCATGAAATGTCTTTTTGTTTTGCTATGTTATTATGAAATTATGCAGTATATTATGCAGAAATTATACAGTATATGCACTGTTGTGTATTTACTTGGTTGGAGAACAGCACTGCAAAATTTGGAGAAGTAGCATATTGTTCCAAAATTGTTAGTTTGGTCCATCTTTAAATGTGAACTGATTTGCATCTGCCCCATCCTTAGGAGATAAACACACACACACACACACACACACACAAATTTTGTTATTATTAATACCAGTGTTCTTTTGATTCTTTTTAATATATTTCTATCCAAAAACATTGCTTGTGAAAAGAGCATGTACTGCAAAGGGGGCATGATTTCCTAGAGGAGCTGGCACTTAATTAACAAAAAATAATATATTCAGGAGATAAATCAGAATGTCTGAAGAGGTTTACTGGAATATCAAGATAGCTGACTGGCAAAAGGAAAGATCCATGACTTTTCTAGAAATAGATGCTGGGAAACGAACTTCAGCTCAGAAAAGAACATAATCAATGGCTAAGCCGTTGATTTTTGCATCGGGGCCTCTTCATCACAAAATGCAGATTTCATTCCAGGCTTAGGCAAAGGGTTTAAAGGTTTATGGTGGGATAGTGCTAGAAGTGAATAATAGTAGTTTAATTTTGCAACTGTTAAAGCCCATTTTAAAAGCTTTTATCTAATTTGCACATTTATCTAAATGCACGTCCTTCATTTGGATCCCACTATTCATTTTCATGATCCGCTTCCATGAGAGCAGTTGGCCTTGGCCAGAGAAGGAGCAGATAAGGGAGAAATGAGTCATAGTTCCTAACATAAAGTCAATAGTTCTGGAGGCAAGCAGAAGACTTTGGGGAGGGAAACACTCCATGAACTGAAGATTTGCTCTAAAACATATTTGATCTGAACTTAGGTTGGACAAAGGACTGAACTTTGGAGATATCTGGGCTTTTTCATCCTTTTTTTCCATATTCATTCATTCTCAAATCCTATATCCAATAACAATTTGCATGTCTAAGAAAAATAAAGGGGAGAAATCACAGGGATTGTAAAATAGTAGCAGTGAGGTGAAATAATAAATACCATGTTGAGAAGAGATGAGGAACCTGCAGTCTTCAAGGTACAGTGGTACCTCGGGTTACAGATGCTTCAGGTTATAGACGCTTCAGGTTACAGACTCTGCTAACCCAGAAATAGTACCTCGGGTTAAGAACAGTTTCAGGTTAAGAACGGACCTCCAGAACGAATTAAGTTCTTAACCTGAGGTACCACTGTATTGTTAGATTCAGCTCTCATCAGCTATTTGGTAGACAAAAACCAAGCGGGCAAAGACTTCTTTCCCAAAGTCCTTCCTTGAGGCCTCCAGAATGGAGGAGCTGATGCAAACTGCTGCTGCTGGCAGGAGGAGACTCTGAGAATTTACACCCCATTGTGGTGGTGTCAGTCAGGCATCCAATATACCAGATGGAGCACAGGTCAGGTTCAAAACTCTGCCGTCAGGTTCAAAACTCGTAATCATTTTCAATCAGGAGCTTAGCAGTCCCATTCCTTGCTGGGTGCACTGGTGTGGGTTGATGATATCATTTATCAGCAAATATTGGTGGTCTGGGTCTTGAATTGGGGTCAATGAACTTTGGCCGGGGGAGATGAGCAAGGGAGTCCAGAAGTAATCCAAACCCAGCAGACGATCCCTAGATGGCATCTGCCTAGCCATGCCTAGCTCTAACCAGAACCATGTGTCTATCCTAACTATGTATGTATCAGAGCTACTGCATATGTATGACTTTATCCGTAATAGAAGTTTTGTTGGATTGGGGGGGGTGGATCTTTGCAAAGTATTATTATAGCACATCATGCACAGTTAATGCTTGCCCTGTCCCCAACACTTTTCACAAGCATTAGAACAAAGAACCTCACCTTTTAAACCACCCTGTGTACCACGTTTACTTAGAATTGCTCTGAGTAACTCTGTCAGTTTACTCAGAGTTGCTGTGGGGCAGTTCTTTGCACAAATTTCTCAGCAGCAGCTGTTGCTAAAGAGCAGCCTGCCGGCAGCATAGCAATCTTCTTCCAATCTCTCCTTTGACTGGTTATCTAACTACGGCAGAGGAAATCTGTTTGTACTCAGACTGGATAATGCAGCTCTTTTTGTGCTACAGATTTTGTAGTGCATATGATTATCTGGATTTCTTGCACCAGGAACATTTGAAAACGAGCTTTGTTCCAGTTTATTAGCTTATAGCTGCAGGGAGTTTAGTTAAGATCAGACCTAAGATGTAAAATTCACACATGCGTGAGAAATTAAAATGATACAGTTGTATTGCTGTTTACTGAGATATCATATTGCAAGCATTGTTCCAGCAAAACATACGGTGAACAGTGATTGAGATGTACCCAGGCTTTGGGCATGCCATGATCTCTCATCACTGCCCTCCCCCTACAATATGGGGAATAATGTTACTGATTTACCTTATCTGGCTGTTATAAGATTTACAACAAATCATTTCACATGAACACTTGAAAAAGCTCTGCAGAAGTATTGTTAACATTGCTGCACTTCAGCACCATTGTAGTACAGTGGTACCTCGGGTTAAGTACTTAATTTGTTCTGGAGGTCCATTCTTAACCTGAAACTGTTCTTAACCTGAAGCACTGCTTTAGCTAATGGGGCCTCCTGCCGCCGCCGCGCCGCCAGAGCCTGATTTCTGTTCTCATCCTGAAGCAAAGTTCTTAACCTGAAGCACTATTTCTGGGTTAGCGGAGTCTGTAACCTGAAGCTTATGTAACCTGAAGCGTATGTAACCTGAGGTACCACTCTAGATGCAAAACTTGCTCTTGGCCAAAACCCCCCACAAACTTATTGCTGATTTGTTTTCTGTTTTCAAAAATTAAACTGTAATGGTGGTCACCTACAGGGATCACGCAGAGAGGTGATCAAAGCCCTTTCTCAGCAAACTTTGAAATTTAAAAGCCTTCCTTCCACACACACTTACCCATTATAACAATGGCTGATTGTTATGCTGAGAGTAGACCCCTTGAATTCCATTCATTTCAATGGGTCTGCTTTGAGTATGATGTAGCTGGATATTATCCAATGCATCATAATTTTAAAAACAAAGGAATTATTTAAATGTGAACATCACAAATGGTAGCATTGTCCAAGAAATTCATTGTTGTGATAGAAGAACCAAAATGCTTTCTTTACAAGAACAAAACCAGCCATGTTGAAATCCCTCCAGGGTGTTATATACATGCCCAGGGTCATAACATTACAAGTGCACCTAAAATAAATTATAGAGTTAATGAAAGGAAAATAAAAAGGAGGGATAAAAAGTTCCTTGTTAAGTATAATTGATAGCACAAATCTAATCAGAAAGGTTAACAAGCTCTTGAAAACTGTTGAATCAAGCATACAGAGTGAAGTTGCTAATATAATTATACACAGCTAAGCATATGACAAAGTATCCTTTATTATATTCTGAATCTAACCTAATGTAGTTTTATTTCTGAAAACAAATTATAAATGAGAGAAATAAACTATTTTTGTCTTGCAACAGTATAAATATTTTCCTGGGTTATTGTCTACATACATTTCTTTAAAAGATAGTATACTTTTAATAAAGTTATATGTTAAAAGCTTTACTTACATATCATTCCATTTTAATAGGGCCGATTCAGCAAAGACTTTTCATGTGCTGACTGAGTGAATACCCTATTTTAATATGGTCTCCTTTACATAATCTCCCAGAAGTAAATCTCTAAAGTTCTCATTCATGTTCATTTTCTGGATTGTGGCTTTAATGGCTATTGAGTGTGGCTGTTGAGGCATTTCAAAAAGAAAAGAAGAAGAAAAGGACAGATTATGTGCACATGCCCTGTAATCACCTGCCAATATATAAGGGAAGGGTGAGGCAGGGGGAAGGAAGGAGAAACCAAGGCTCAACCTAAACTGAGAGCAACTGACTTTGAAGGCAAAAAGCAGGGGGATGTTGTAGAATACCAGACCCATAAATTAACCTTGAATAGAGAACTGATTGGGACGTGGGTGGCACTGTGGGTTAAACCACAGAGCCTAGGACTTGCCAGTCAGAAGGTCGGCGGTTCGAATCCTTGCGACGAGGTTAGCTCCCGTTGCTTGGTCCCTGCTCCTGCCCACCTAGCAGTTCGAAAGCATGTCAAAGTGCAAGTAGATAAATAGGTACCGCTCTGGTGGGAAGGTAAACAGCGTTTCCGTGCGCTGCTCTGGTTCGCCAGAAGCAGCTTAGTCATGCTGGCCACATAACCCGGAAGCTGTATGCCGGCTCCCTCAGCCAATAAAGCAAGATGACCTAATGGTCAGGGGTCCCTTTACCTTTACTAGAGAACTGATTACAATATAGGCGGGAAAGTTATAGATAAGAGGTGTGAAGTTAACACCATAAATACAGGGCAGAATTCTGAGAAGAGTTCTGTAATGAGAATGGGGCAGACAAACACAGCACTTGCTACATGTGGGTGCCCTATGATGAGAAGAGTCTTGGACTTACCCCTCAGTAAAAGACAGAGGTTTCTGGGGCTCTGAGGGAATGCTGAGCCTAAACAAAACTCTTGTACCAGAGGGAAGGCAGTGAGTAATCTTGCACACATATCTGCATAAAAGTCGCATGAGCTAATTGATATGTGCAGATGCATATTTATAAATTATTACTTTAATTTAAATAGAAATAGCATATGTCTGGCCACAACAGAGAAGCCTGTGATCAAGGTGATGTGTGCCTGCTCAGCCTGCTTTGTAGGTGCTTACTGTTGACAGGTGCCTTCAAGGCCTTTGCTCTCACTTCTTATGGTTATTTATCATTAAACCAGACTTGAACCAGACAGCCCTTTGAATAATGGAGACGTTCAGACAGAGAACTTCCCTCTGATAGCCCTCAAATAATAGACTGCCCTCTGTAAAGTAGGACACATGACCAACCTAAATTTCAACAGGTTATCAAAATGCTTGGGCAGAAGATCTGTTCATCTTGATCCAACCGGAGGCGATAGATGCATGGAAGCAAATCCCCTACATGTTTTCCTTGATGATAAGTGATAAGGAATTTTGCATGCAAACATCTCCTTAGAGGGAAGTTCTCTCACCTGATCTACCATTTAGGGCTGTACATATGTACAGCTTATAGTCCAGTTACAGACCAACACTGATCAACTGTTTGGAATCTTCTTCTCCTCCTATCCTCCTTCATGGCCAGAGGTATTAAGAGTCTTTAACTAAGAATTGGTGTGCATGCATGTAATTGACTCTTGCAGTAGACTACTGGTAACCAATGTGGTGTTCTCCAGAATTAGGACTGTTGAACTTGCAAGACTTTGTACAATTAATATATGAACAAAGAATGAGAAAGGGAATAGGAGGACACGGGGACTGGCAGACAACAATGCTAAGCATCAATATGCCAATTCAAAGGACTGGTGTTTACCATCGAAGCCCAAAATGGCTTGGGACCCAGATATGCTTCACAGTGGCTAACAAGATGCTTGTGGCAAGCCTGCAATCTGGACAGGGGGTGCAACAGCACTTTGTAATTCCTAGCAACTGGTATTCTGAGGCATACTGCCTATGACAGTGCTGGTAGAAAATATCAGCCTGCCTGTGTTCCGGATCTCTTCATGTACTCGTTTTGCTGAAATATTCTTTTCTTTTTTGCTGGCTCATCTTATACTTGTGACTTATTTACTTTGTGTGTGTGTGTATTTGCAAAGTGTGCTGCAATCTATTTTGATTAAGGGTAGCATGTAAATATTATAAATAAATGAAAGACATAGCAATCGAATGTCATTATCCCCATTTTGCAGATTGGAGGCCGAAACAATGGTGCCTAAGGCTACCTAGAATTTCTGACTCACATATCAGACTCCACTGCTGCAACACAAGGTATAGACACCTGAAAACAAATTCAGTGCTCTTGCACACTGTTGCCTTCAGTCATACAGTATAAGCCCCTCTATTCCACACCTCCATGTTTATGCCCTGTGTAAGGACTTGGAAAAAACGAATCCCACCCAAAATTTTATAGATGTTAACCATACGATTACAATCTCCAAGCTGCCACAAAAGTGGATTACATTTGTCCCGTCCATATCTCGCTCTTGTTACAATCATAGCTGCAAGATTGGATTTATGCTGTGCTATTTTTCTGTCCTTGTTACAATCTTTCTTGCCGGAATGAAGTTGCAGGATTTTATAGCCTCCTATATTCTTTGAAAGATAACAGTAAACTGTGCTACTTTAATCTGTTCAATGTTCTATAATTTCACAGAATGGTCATTTTTATTCTTCCTTTTGTAATCTCGGCAGCATAGGGAAGAAAGATAGGAATGGCCAGCAAAAAGAATATATGGATGGTTACAATTCAAAATGATCTACCTGGCTATTGTCTCTCTCCCACTATACAAAGCACGGATGGATGTGTGTTGCGTGAGTGCATGCTTGTGTGTCGCTCTTGTTCCAAGGATTTTAACAAGAACAGAGTATGGCACAGTGTGAATCAATCAGTTCTCAGTACAAAAACAGTGATGAAAATGGATGGCCTATGGATAGTTGGGGAGAGAAACCGGAACACCTAATGATTTCATTTCCAGGATGAACTCCTGCAATGTCATGTACCAGGAGCAACTTGACTGAGAGACAGTCAGCATGAAATAACTATGGTAACAGAGGTATTGTGTATTTCAAAACTAGGAAGTACAGCGTTTTCAAGAAAATCACCTGTGCACTGAGCTCTTCTCATGAGACTGCTGCATTATTCAGTATTAGAGAGATGTAACAAAGAGCCGATTGAAGCAACAACAAAAATGACTGGGATGTGTTGAATGCCAGGCTATTTGTAGAGTGTGACAAGATGTTCTGTTCAGGGCACATGAATATGGAGAGTTAGGCTTAGAAAAGGGCAGGCAAAGTATTAAAATTAGGGTTCCTTTCTACCTGCCACATTGGAGAAATTATACTAGTCTTCTTGCACCTTTCCTTTGGATTCTCCTCATAATCCAGTGATGTTTTACCTCAGAAACTCCACTATGACTAAGGCTGCGGCCTAGTTACCCCAGTGTCAAGTGACTCATCTCTTTATTCTGAGGGGGGCCAGATTGTTTGGTAAAATATACTGGATTATACTGGATATACTGAATGGTTTTCAAATATATAGTAGTTTGCCATCCCTGTCTTAAAAACATGACTCATTCGCTTAGACACAGAAAAACCAAGCTATGCTGTGTTAATCATGCTGGAGTTGGAATGATCTCCATTCATTTATTTATCCCCACATGTCTCAATAGAGAGTATCGCGGCTGCTAGATTGGCAGTTAATAGCAGGAAAGCTGATGTAAGCACTATGTGTAACTAAGGTGGAGAGAGGAGAACACAGTTCCACCTTGTAAAGCATATGGGATAAACAGCTTCATATAACCAACATGCTTAAGTCTAATTAATACATAAGGGCTTACTTATATCCATTTCCTCTCACCTTGGTAATCAAGACCTTGTTCTCCTTCAGTCTACCTGAGAATCTCAGGCTCCAGCTCAGACCACATGGTTTTCACCAGCCTCTCTTGAGTTCCTATACTAATAATCTAGGAACTTTCACCACTTTGTAATTAAGCTGTGCTTAATTCTGAAGCACACAAACCTGACCTATTAAGAATTTGTAAGGAAACAATTTCTTTAACTTACCCAGCATGTGGTCTTTTTCTATGCTAGGGGAAAAGTGAAACTTTGGAAAGAAACATTTGAAGGGCACATTTTGGAACTTACTTGGAGGAGCATATTTTAGATGTCTAACAGCCTATATTTACACACTTTACTTTACAGCATATTTTGTGACTTTAAATCTCTGCTGGGGTTCTCTCACTGAACAGTACTTGCCCCAAACATGGATCTTGGCATCCTTCCTTCCTTCCTTCCTTCCTTCCTTCCTTCCTTCCTTCCGCCAACAGAGTAAGGTGAGAAACTGATCCCAAATTTTTTTGTTCAAGGAATGACTTTTCTTCAAGCAGGTTCCATCTTCTGTTCTCTTCAGCAGCATGGAAAATTTCATCAACTTCCCTTCCCTATAAACTGCTATGCAAGTGCTCTCTGGTGTTTATGAACACTATTTCCCTAATTTCTTATTTATTTATATTGTCACATATAGTAGAAGCAGAGTGAACAGCCATATCCTCCAACATTTTTCCAATAGAAATAGGGACATCCTAAGGAAAAGTGGGACATTCCAGGATCAAATCAGAAACCAGGATGGCTTCTCTAAATCAGGGACATCCCTGGAAAATAGGGACACTTAGAGGGTCTGTAAAAGTATAATGTATAAAGGTGAAAAATTGACTTTTAGTGTGTGCAGTAACAGAATTAGGTACCTAAAAGAGACTGAACCAATTCAGAGGCTCTGCAACCCTGCACACAGGGTGTCTATGAACACAGCCACATGGGGGAAGTAACATTCAAATCAGTGCAAACATGTTGACCACTGGAGCTTCCTAGCACTGTTGCTGATTGTAATTCTGATCACGCCAAAACAGATGTTGCTTCCTCTCTGTGGCTGTGTCCATAGGGGCTTTCTGCACAGAGTATTTTAAATAATAGGAACTGGCCCATCAATATGCACATAATGTATGGGCCCTTAAGCCGTGAGAGGCTGTCAAAAAGACAGGTAAGGTTACGAATTCTGATGGCGCAGACTTCGGCTGAGTTCCGATTTGCTACAATTCTGGAAAGGGACTGTTTGTGAGTAAATGGAACTGCAACACAGAGGCTGTTGGTGCAGCCACCGCAATTTGAGTTATCACTGATTGCAACAGCTTGAAAAAGAGCCACCTGTGATCACATCTCTGACAAGTAGGGAGGTGTCAGCATTTGCTTCATTTAGGTGACAAGTGTAAGCCTTTTTATTCCCCAGGACTGTTAATGGATAGCGTGTCACATTGATGCCAGCTGTCTGAGTTGTTTTTCTCTAAGTTAAAGCTACTACCAGCTTCTGTTGTTAGTTTTGATTTTATGAGAAGGCAGGCTTTCATGAACATTTCTTCCAGTGTTGTGTTTTTATATATTGCTTGACTAGTGAGCTGCTTTGCATTAGACCAAAGATAGGTGGCATATAAATATTTAAGCGAATGAATTAGGAAATAATGTAAATCAGGCTTCCCTAACATGGTGCCACCCAGATGTCTTGCATGATCAGTGACTAGTGGTGCTGAGCTTTATAGCCCTAAATGGCTTTGGTCCTGTATACCTGATAATGGCAACTCCATGTTACTGCTGCTGTGCCACTAGTCTCACACAAGGGACACTAATGTGTCATGCCAAATAGGTACAGTTAGACAGCATATATATCTGAGGGTCCTATATCCACTGAAATCAATGCAGTTTTGCTTTCCCTGCCCCCCCCCCGAAATATTTGTAATAAACGTTCAGAACCTGGTACAGCTGAACCAGGTGCAGAGTTTGCATACTTGAGGATACACCAAAGCAAACGCAAGATCTATCTGCAGAACCTAGTTTGTGGTCATGAAGACACATTTTTCATTGATGTAGCACTTCCCTAAAATAGTTTATATGCAGCAAATAAATACAGCAGCATTAAAGGGAAAAAGTGCATCAATTTGTTCTCAGAGGTAAAAATCCTTCCCCAAGGTAAAATGACATTAAACAACAACAAAAAGGCTGGATTCTTAAGGATGTCAATCATATTTTTTTAAAAAATGGGACAATATTATTATTTTCTTTTTATTTTAACATAAGCTTTGATCCTCAAATTGATCAAACATTTATTTGATGAGGATTGCAGTTGGTACTTGTACTCATTGTACTCCCTTAACTTATTTTCCTGTTCTTCATATTGTAGTCCTCAAGGATCTTCCCCCCCATCCCTATTCTTATTTAGACTTTGCAAAGAAAGGTGTTAATTACTTCATCTGAAATTCTGTTTTGTTAATCAACCTCTTCTTTCATGTTTCATGAACACAAATTCAAAGAATAAACAACCCCTAGATGTTCTTCATCCTGCTGTCCAAAAGTAGCAATTTTTATTAAAGATGTTTCTCAGTTTTTGATGCATTGCAGTAAGGCAGGATGTATTGTAATGACATTCAGTCCTGCCTCTCAAAAGCATCTCTCCTCTTATACAGACAGAAGAACCAAGCATTTTCAAAGTAAATTCATATATATTATATATATATATATATATATATATATATATATATATGCAGGTTTTGGTGTCCTCGGGTGTCTTCCCGTGTAAAAGTTGGGGTGTCTAGGCGACGTTTCGACGAGGTCTCACTCGTCATCTTCAGGCTGGTGCTTTCGGCTTCTTGTTACTGGAACAGAGCAGGATCTCAGTGTTTGAGTTCCTATAAATACTGTTGAGGAGGTGTGGTGTATAGCCTCCAATGTTCTGGGCAGAGAGGAGGTTCCCAGGCTAGTGTGCCTTTTCTTCTTTTGTTCCTTAATTACTTAATTCTTAATTACTTAATTCCCACAAAATCTGACACCAGATCCAGAGGCACACAGAACGCCATCACCAATCAACCACACCAGACCCAAACCCAGACCCTCTCCACAGATAAATTACAGACACCATCCAGTAGCCAAACCAGGGTGGCACCTCCGGATGCTGCACCCCCCTGCAATCCCTACACAGATCTGGCTGGCACAGGCCACAAAACCACAGCTCGCCCCTATACACGAAGCCAAGCCAGAGCACAACCAAGTGCAGTACAGCCATCTTCTCAGAAAAACTCTTCACAAAGTTCAAGAGTTCAAGACACGAAGGCTTTAGCAACTAATCCACACCTAATGACCCACCTAAGTGGGATTCAGGAAATCACTCAAGAAATCACTCAAGATATCCCTCAAGTAATTAAGGAACAAAAGAAGAAAAGGCACACTAGCCTGGGAACCTCCTCTCTGCCCAGAACATTGGAGGCTATACACCACACCTCCTCAACAGTATTTATAGGAACTCAAACACTGAGATCCTGCTCTGTTCCAGTAACAAGAAGCCGAAAGCACCAGCCTGAAGATGACGAGTGAGACCTCGTCGAAACGTCGCCTAGACACCCCAACTTTTACACGGGAAGACACCCGAGGACACCAAAACCTGCATTCCTGTACCCGTGAAAATCTACGAAAGCATATATATATATATATATATATAACATTTATATTTCATAGGTTTGATTTGGACAAGCAAAAATCCTCTTTTTGTTAAAACCATTCACAGTTTGAAATATTTAAAGAGTGTGTTCGCATCAGCATCATAATGGAATGGTACCATCAGGCAGGACTTTGGGGAAGGAAATTCAGGGCCCCAACTCGGCAGAAGAGGCTCACAAGTGCAGCAGTACAGACTTGCACATTTTGAAGCAATATACACCATCTAGAGCAGACACCCCCAACTTGGTCCTCCAGCTATTTTGGGACTACAACTCCCATCACCCCTAGCTAACAGGACCAGTGGTCAGGGATGATGGGAATTGTAGTCCCAAAACATCTGGAGGGTCGAGTTTGGGGATGCCTGATCTAGAGAGATCACCCCCTTACAAAAACTGTTAAGTCTAGGGATGGCCTAATTGAATCATTGATTTAGAGTGTGTGTGTGTTTTCATAGAATCCTAGAATATGGAGTTTGAAGGTCCATGAGGGTCATGACATGAAATTTATTATGGTCAGAGACCAGCTTGAGAAACACAAATGGAACCACAATCCCAATAGCAAAACAACAATGGAATTTAATATTAAAAATGTGATAGGCATATAAACACATAAAAACTTTAAGATAGTCTTTTTGTTGTTTAGTCATTTAGTTGTTTCCGACTCTTCATGACTTCATGGACCAGAGCCCGCCAGGCACTCGTGTCTTCCACTGCCTCCCGCAGTTTGGTCAAACTCATGCTGGTAGCTTCAAGAACACTGTCCAACCATCTGGTCCTCTGTTGTCCCCTTCTCCTTGTGCCCTCCATCTTTCCCAACATCAGGGTCTTTTCCAGGAAGTCTTCTCTTCTCATGAGGTGGCCAAAGTACTGGAGCCTCAGCTTCATGATCTGTATTTCCACTGAGCACTCAGGGCTGATTTCCTTAAGGGTGGATTGATTTGATCTTCTTGCAGTCCATGGGACTCTCAAGAGTCTCCTCCAGCACCATAATTCAAAAGCATCAATTCTTCGGCGATCAGCCTTCTTTATGGTCCAGCTCTCACTTCCATACATCACTACTGGGAAAACTATAGCTTTAACTATATGGACCTTTGTTGGCAAGGTGATGTGTCTGCTTTTTAAGATGCTGTCTAGGTTTGTCATTGCTTTTCTCCCAAGAAGCAGGCACCTTTTCATTTCGTGACTGCTGTCACCATCTGCAGTGATCATGGAGCCCAAGAAAGTAAAATCTCTCACTGGGAATTTTCTTAACAAACTAGATTTAATTGGGGGATAGTCTGCGCCTACAGATCTGTGCGCAGAATCTGGCGATAATCCAGGTCATTTTGTGGTCTTTGCCTAACAGGAGAAGATTGAATTTTTGCTTTCCCGGGAGGTCAGCAAGCCTCACCAGCAGGGGGTCAATGCTTTCTTTCTCTATCATGAGGGTCATTTAGTGCAATCCCCTGCAATGCAGGAATCTTTTGCCCAGCATGGGACTCAAACCCATGACTCTGAGATTAAGTCTCTCATGCTCTACTGACTGAGCTATTTTGACTGCACCCTTTTTGATTCCACACTTATAGCTGCTTCCTCCTCCTCCTCCTCCTCCTCTTCTTCACTAGTAATACTCTTATGACTAGTGCTATTTATCTAGAAGAAGAAGTGCCAGAACTCACCATGAACACCTCCCTTGTTCTCTTATAATGACAATGGCACCCACCCGAAGGGTACCAGAACTGAGTTCCAGTGAGTTCCAGATTGAAAAAAGCCCTGCCTGTGACTTATGACAGCTTCCTGGGTCATTCCAGTTAGTCTGAAGCTAATCCATGGAGGGACTGTAGTGCTATAGAGCTGGCTGTTTCTGATCTCTTCCATGAGCAAAGCTAGGGAGACAAGATAACACTCTGGTCAGGGTGATGTGCACTCCACATGCTCAAATTATTGAGCCACAAATAATCTGTCCTCAGCTTCTGATACATGGAAAAGATCCTGCAAAGTGCTCAGTTGGCTGTAGCAGAGGAAGCCTGATACACTTAGTCTTGCATGCATAAAAGGGACATGTGAATTCAGGACTGGGGCACCCACTCCATCTAAGCAAAGGAACTTGTTCTTTACAGGACCAGTTGCCTGAAATGTGATGCTCCCCATGTACCTTGGCAAACAAAGTCCTGTCAAAGAAACTGCAGGGCAAAGCTGTGGGGCTATTTAGTTTGCTGGATGAAAACGGCAGAGTGACACAATGGCAATGAATATTCTGGCATTGCTCTGACTTATTGGTAGAAGGTAGTTTAACAAGCTCTTTAGGACACCAATTTCACCAGTGTGCCTTAAGTGCCTTGGCCAATTATCCAGAGGTGCTGCTTCTGAACATCACTTTTAAATCTTTCTATCCCCCCCCCACTCCCTTCTTTGCTGCTAACGTGGCTAATTCGAAACGACAGTAAAGTGCACTTTAGTGGCAAATGGGGTATTGTGGATTTTTTTTATGACATCTGAAAGGTATGAAAGGGAAAATGGCTTCTGTGGGTGTCCAGCTAAATGGACAGTATCTGGTTGATTGGTGAGTGCTATAACCTTTTGTATGCTTTCCATTGTATTTCCAACATTTGTCCAAGAACAAAAGCTTGGGGGAAGCTGGAAAGTGAAATGTGTCCTGGAGTTTGGAAAAGAGAGAGTTAGAGAGTTTTCATAGAATTGAGAATTTCCACTAGATTTAGAACGGGCCTGAATGCTTTTTCATTGACATTTGGATTTCCACCCTTACACTTTTCCTTAATGAGTGGGACAATTAACATTTTCAAATTTGTAATGAATTAATATATGCAATGTAGTCAATGACCTTTTCTATCTGGGAGAAGGGGGCAGTTCTCAGTGTTAAATACTGATAAAATTTGCACACTGAGTGTGTGGTGTGTCTCAGGCAAGCCTTCTGTGCTTGGCAATCTTAGCTGTGCCACTGGGCATTTCTCTTAAATTGTGCAAATCACTTTGTTTGCGTGCCACACTTCCCCACAACTCTGCTTTCCAGTTCTTAGATCTGGCTGCATTAGTGCTTATATTGAGGTTTTGCTTTTTTCCAACTTGCTGAGGTAGTAGATACTGTTGTCGGCACATCCAGTCCCTGACAGAGTCTAGGAATGGGATGAACATCAGCTCAGGGTAGAGCGTCTGCCTGACATAAAAAAGATCCCAAGTTCAGTTGGCAGCATCTGCACATTGGGGAGGGAAAGATCTCTGTCTGAAACCCTGGAGAGTCATAGCAAGTCAAAATCGACAATACTGGGCAAGGTGGATCAATGAACTGATTCAGTATAAGGCAGGTTCCTATGTTCCATAAACCCTTGTGGGAAATGGATTCATCCCACATCGTATCCAAGACATTGGTGCAGGTTAAAGTGGTGCCCCCCCATTCCACATTAGCTACCACATTATCTATAGCAGGGACGTCCAACTCCCAAGAGACAGCAATCTACTCACAGAAAAAAAACTAGCAGTGATCTAACCCTCTTTTTGGGGGCGGGGTGGGAAGGTGGGTTCAGCTCAAAGGTGTTGAGCTTTTTTTAGGGAGGAAAGTCCTGGAGGGGGTGTTCAGGTCAAAGTTGTGGAGCTTTTTTTAGGGAGGAATGTCCCATTATGGAGAGGTAAATGTCGAAATTGAGGAAAGGGGACTCAACAACAGATCACTAAGGAAACTATCTGCCTCACAGTGAAAACTCCATCTTCCATTTCAGCAGCGATCATGCAAAAATGGAGGACAGGGTGAGGGGGCGCCACCGGGTGCTATTATGCCATCACAAAGGAAAAGGAGCCCGCGATCGACCAGAACCTTGTGGGGATCGACCAGTTGAATACGATCAACCTGTTGGACATCCCTGATCTATAGAAACTAACCAGACTGAATTGTTTTTCAGCACTGGAAGAGGGACAGCGACTTCTACGGCTTTGAAAGTAACAGGCTGGCTTAGGAGGCCAAATGGCCGGCTGTGTGTTCCACACAACTCTTTCCTTTCAACGTCGTTCTGCTGCTCATCACCCCCACCCCCAGCATCTACCACCTGAGGTGAATGCCTCACACTCATTATACTGGCTTGCCAAGAGCAGTGCAGTCGCAGCAATAGCCCCTTGGTTGCAACATCTTACTGGGAGAGAGTGGGGAGGAGTGAGGAGGGAGCTGATGGAAGTGCCAAATTGGCTCTGAAGGTGCATCCATGCAGCCTTGACCTCACTACCACCTTGCCCCACCCCCACCCTTCTCTCTCTCTCTCTCTCTCTAGGTAAGTGGCAGGCACTCTACTGCCAAGACACCGTGGAGGCGGCAGCACCCCACTGGGTGAGCCACTCCCGCTTAATCATAGAACTGGTTGTGGGAGAAGGCTCTGAGTTTTGGAGCCATTGAGGCAGGGGAAAGTGGTGGCTGTTCCTCCAGAGCAGATTAGCAAGGTAGCAAATAATAGAAGCACATTACCTTCTGCCAATGTAGTGTTAGGTGCCACCCCAGTCTCCATGAGTTGTGCAAGATTCAAGGGGCCACAGGCACACATTCCCTTTTGGGAAAATGAGGCACAAAAGAGACTGTGCTGTCTTTATGATATATGCTTTTATTTACACATACAGTGGTACCTCGTCTTAAGTACTTAATTTGTTCCAGAGGTCTGTTCTTAACCTGAAACTGTTCTTAACCTGAAGCACCACTTTAGCTAATGGGGCCTCCAGCTGCCATCACGCCGCCGGAGCACGATTTCTGTTCTCATCCTGAAGGAAAGTTCTTAACCCGAGGTACTATTTCTGGGTTAGCAGTGTCTGTAACCTGAAGCGTATGTAACCCGAGGTACCATTGTATATACAACTTAGATGCAGGGATTGTAGAACATTCACATCCTATGAGGGTCTGGCTTCCCACTTAAGGACAGCATTGGATTCAAAAGACAGCCTTTGTCTCCTGCTAATGGCCCATTCAGTTAGTTCTGCTGAGCTGACTTGGCTCATTAGCACAACTAAATCCAGGGGTTTCTGTGTTTGGCAAAGTTTAAACTTTGCATAATTCTAACTTTTACTAAATCCAAGAATTATGGGGAGGATCTGGCACAAACCCATGAGATGTTTAAGGGGACCCACTTCACAAATGCATAACAGTATTGTACTCACTTCTCCATTGCAATCCATGATAACAGATCCCACTAAGGAACCAGAGAGGTTCTACATATCATTCTTATCAAGTATAAAGTTTCAGGGCTCACTGATTTATGATGAACCACAAGTTCTGAATAATGAAATAAGATAAGAAAAGGTTAAAGTACACAGAGTTAATGTCTCTAGCCCAGATCCAGTTTTGGTCTTGCCTGTTAAAAAGGATTAGTGCTTCAAGGCAGAGATGTGCACTTCTGACCTCATCAAGAGACCCATCAATTAGGTTCAATAAGATCTGAATGCGATTTGCCCTATGTGTTTCACCTCGAAATATTTCTTGGTCTTTTTCAAATATTTATAAGCAAACAACATAAATACAACAATAAAAACCGTGCAAATTCAAAAAGAAAGAAAAAAGAACCCCACCTCGATGTAATTTATAAATTACATTGTAGAAAGCCATTTCCAAAGCCATCATTATGAAACAGTAATAAAAATAGTGACATATCTAGTAAAAAAAAAAACCTCACCATAAGCCATTGGAATGAGTGGGTTTTTAAATCTTTTTTGAATACCACAGCTGGCAGGGGGCAGGGGTGGGGGACAGGGAGACAACTTCACAGTTACAATTCTCAGAGTGGTTTAACAGTCAATCCCTTTTCACAGGAAACTCTGGGAACTGTAACTCCAGGATGGGGATAAAGGTTTCCTAACTCTGCAGCTCCCAGAATCCTTTGTGGGATACCAGGAGTGTTTAAAATGGTATTGTAGTAGTTTCAATGTATGGTGTGACTGTGGCAAAAGAGAGGAGGAGAAAGAGAGCTACCAGCAGCAGCAAGGAGCCCTTGCTGTGCTTTTTCATCTCCACTGGATGATCGGTGCAAATAACCTTGGAAAGTTCGAATGCATATTCATAGTCTCAGGATGGCTGACCATTAGCATTTCATACCCAACCATATACCATTAAATGACAGGCTTTATGCTAGTCCAATAGCCTGTTCAAACACAGAGCTCCGCACTCTCTCTACCCAATCCAATGAGACTGAGAAGCCCTTAGGCAAGAACCGTTTCTTTTATATGCAAAAGCTTCCATGATTTTTCTTGCCAGACATTTCCAGCAGCAAGAGAAAAACAGAGGTTTTCTCAGGAGATGGTGAATAACTAGGGCTCAGAGAGGAAGCTGGAATGGCAGGTGTGGCCTAATGCAAGGGATTCACCTTACCTAATCCTGGGTAGAGCCTCTATCACACCATAGCTTTTCATAAGAACACAAAGAACTGCCTTACTAGATTAAACCAAGGCCTATTAAACCAAGCCTAATCTTTTATTTCCCTTCTCTTCCCTCCCCCTCCCCTATTATGAAGATTACCTGCTCTGAGACCCCACAACTAATTCTCCCCTGGCCTCCTCACTGGCCCAAGTAGGACTAATTCAGCCAGCTAGCCCTGGTGACTATCTAATGTTTATTGGATGGATTTTCCCCAAATTGATTTCTGAACTTTGAATTTTATTTTTATTCATGTTTTTATACTGTATTTTATGCTGCTTCTACAATTAAGTGTTTTAAATTTGTTGTTAGCTGCCCTGAGCCTGGTTTTCTGAACTGGGAAGGGCGGGGCATAAATAAAAATTTATTATTATTTATTTATTTATTTATTTATTTATTTATTTGTCTGTCTCTGGAGTCTGAAGAACAAAACATAACTGAGTTATGCTTATTGCAAACTTTCTTTGATTTCAAGTGCAGTGCGGAGTGGGGGGCAGAACTTTATTAGGATCCCAGCACACAGAAAGGGGAGATGTATCCCTTCTCTCTCCAGGTTCCCCATGAAAATTACCCCCTTCTTGTGCACAGCTAAAAGAGTGTGTTTATTATTTATGTGACTTACTTATAGGTCACTTTATACATGAAATTTTCAAACAGTCTACAGAAGAATTCAAAAGGGCCCCTACTGATTCTAATGGGAGTGTTCCCACCCCCGCCTGCCCCCAGTTTAAACCTCTTGCCCACATGGTAGGGGTTTTCAGAAGGGGCGTGGTTGGGAAGAGAAGGAATAAAGCTCTCCTTCCTCTGTGCTGTGATTCCCAAAACTGTCCCCCTCCACACACCGATAGATAGTTGGATGTATGTTTGGCCCTTTGATTCAGCATTTGGGTGAATGTAGTCATATCCGCTTGAACTACCCGCCCCCCAGCCTCCCATGCACACCGTTCTTGAGGTTCTCTTGATTCCCCCTGAACCAATTTCAGGGGGGCAGAGGAAAGAGGGAGGGGAGTTCTGTTGCACAAGCAGAAGCCCTTGTGCAGAGCTTCCACTACCAGGGTTTGTTAGGCAAATCCTGCCCTGTATTTTGCGTCGTTTGTTATAAATCAACAGAATAAGCAGGATTTTGCGGTAACAGTAGCTACCGAGGCTGTTCTGAAGAGTTAGTGTTTCAAACATTCTCCTGGCCTTTTGAAAGGGAAAGCAGCAGGCGGAGAGAACCAGAGTTTTCGACAGTTATGCTTAGCTAGCACATAAAATGAACTGTAGTTAAATGCTTTAACAACAGCATTTTAAAAGACAGATGTCTTAAGTCTGACTCTGGCAGGCTTCTTTCTTTCTGTATTTGTTTGCAATCTCCTGCCTAGCTGCCTCAGAGACTAGCAAAATCCTGTCTTTATTAGCTTAGAAGTAGAACTTGCAGTTTTCCCGTGTCTGCCTCACACAAAAATATTGGCACTAAAGCTATTTATCCTTTTGCAATAGATTCTTTAAAAAACACAATCTTGTCTAGTTCTTGCTTGTGCTTGCCTATGTGTAATGCCTTATATTTATCTATTGACTTTTATTTTATTCTTTTGTACCCACTCCCCTCCTACTGTATAAAAATCCAACTTTGGGTAAGCACTTTCAACTTTTTAAAAAATATGTGTCCCATAACAGAGATTATGTGTCATATCCAATAAAGTCATTGTGCTTGCGGAATGACTTCCACTCACGCAATGGAACTTCCCCAATTTCTGCAGCCTCCTAAATCTGCTTGGGTTTGGGGTGGGTGGTGGCTTCTCAAATGTTCCAGAACATTTTGTGGCATGCAGGGGTGGAGCACAGCGGGAAGTTCCATTGCATGAGCAAAAGGAGTGCCACAGCTGCAATGATTTTGTTGGATGTAAACCAAAGTTCTCTCACCATTTTCATACCTTCACACTATTCACTGAGGTTGAAAAAAACACAGAGAAGCACCAGAAATATCTGACCTCTTCTGCAAAACCTCACCATTTACCCTCTTTCCTTATTTGACGAAACTTGAAGAGTGGCTAAAGCTGTGAGCTATGAGCCACGAAAGACCGTGTTTCAAATTCCACTCTATCCATAAACTTAGTAGGCAGCCTTAGGCAAGGCATTATTCTCTCAGTTCTTCACCTGAAACATATGGATAATTATTCAGACCTAATTCAAGTTCAATATTTAGATGTTGTGGAGATGTGCAGAAGCAGGAAATTTGAGGCACTTGAGTTTTCTCTTCCCTGTGCATTTCTCTAATGCAATCTAGGAATGGATCTGTCAGTTCTGTCCAAACTGTAAAATACTTTCACCCAAAATGTCTGGAACACTACTTCCTTTCCTAAAGACCTTTTTGGGTTTTCAAGATCTGTGGTGGGGTGGGTCTCAGTTGCTAAATTTACTGCCTTTGGGTGTTCAGGGGATGGTAGCCTTGGAGAGAGGGCATTATTTGTGGCAGCCCTTAAGCTGTGGAATTTCCTTTCCAAAAGAGGTAGAAGCTACACAAAGTTAAAATTGAAGATGCACCTCTTTACCTTCACCTGATATATGTATGTGTGTTATACACACACACACACACACACACAGAGAGAGAGAGAGAGAGAGAGAGAGAGAGAGAGAGAGATATTTTAGGACTAACCCTATTCTTCTGACCATAAATTGTTTTAAACAAATTCAGTATTGTACTTCTACATTGTTTTAACTTCCTCTGGGCCCTTATGGTAAAGGTCAGGTATGGGTTGTTGTTGTTGTTGTTAGTTTCTCACCTCAACCCCATCTTAATTTCAGTTATCAATTTTTATGCACTTCCAGCTGTTAGCTCTGAACCTCATGGAAGTTTTCGACTGCTGCAGCTATGTCTGTTCAAGCCAGTGGGCCAGCTGTGCATACCTTTCGCATTGTGCCCCAATGCAGCAAAACAACAATGTGTTTCCCCAGTGTTTTTCCCTGGCTTATTCCTGAAAGCTCTGAAGATGGCAAGCAGAGGAGCTGTTAAGGGAATGTTAGTATTTGGTAAGCCATAACTTTTGGGTTTCGAAGAAGCTCTTTGTCTTCCGCTGCCACAACGCTTCTTGCTCTTGAAAAGGCAACAGAGACCACTTTAAATAGCAGTAATAAAAAAAATAAAAAACCCAGTTCCCTCTCTCTGTCGCTAAGTCGCAAACATCTGGTGAAAAACAACAACAAAGACCTGCATTGCTTTTTTGCTCTTAATGTTTTATCTCTTAAGCCATGTTCACACAATTTGTTTAAAGCACTATGACACCATTTCAAACAGTCCTGGCAAGTCTGCAGTTTATTAAGGGTGTTGAGAGCTGTTTCTCCCACATAGCTGCAAATCCCAAAATTTCATGTGAAGAAGGATTGATTGTTGATCTGCTCTGAGAATTATAGCTCTGGCAAGGGAAATAGGAGTCTCCTAAGAAGAGAAGAAGAAGAGTTTGGATTTGATATCCCGCTTTATCACTACCCGAAGGAGTCTCAAAGCGGCTAACATTCTCCTTTCCCTTCCTCCCCCACAACAAACACTCTGTGAGGTGAATGAGGCTGAGAGACTTCAAAGAAGTGTGACTGGCCGAAGGTCACCCAGCAGCTGCATGTGGAGGAGCGGAGACATGAACCCGGTTCACCAGATTATGAGTCTACCGCTCTTAACCACTACACCGCACTGGCTCTGAGCACCCTTAACAGACCACAGATCCCAGAATTCTCTGGGTGAAGCCATGGCTGTTGAAAATGGTATGATACTGCTTTAAATGTGTGGTGTGAATGTGGCCTTTCTTAGCCTTTGACTTCCTTTTGACACCTGATCAGCAATATCATGGTCACGGTTGTAGCTTTACGTTATGGTAAAGTGTTATATTTTAAGAAGCTCAGCATACATGGGTTACATACATTGAGAAATAATGTTATACTTAATCAGTATGAACTACTTTTTCCTGTTTGCTGACTAATAAGAGTGTTTACTCACTCTATCCTTGTAACACTAATTTGTTTATTATTATTATTATTATTATTATTATTATTATTATTATTATTTCATTATTAAAATGAATGGCACACTAAATTAATCATGTAGCAGAATCCTATGCCTATTTATTCAGAAGGATGTCCCACTTTGTTCAATGGCATTCACTTCCAAGTAAGCCCCTATTATCTGAAAAACCATTGTCCATCACATCATTACAGTTTATTGAACAAGACATTAACTAGCAGTTGTTTTAATGATGTAGAAAGCTGAATGAAATATAGCTTGTTCTTCCATGGTTGTATTGATTCCTTCATCATACAATAGTAAGAATAAAATTTAAAGTCTGACTCCAGTGGAACATTAAAAAAATTGTTATAATTTGAAAGTTTTGGAGTGGCAATAAGATGAAGATTATGCTCATATGGCTTTTCTCATTAAAATTACCCAGTTGCTGTGATCTTTCATTTTTGTGAAAGTTTGATGACTTTTGATCCTATCAACCCAGCTTTGTAGACAGTTTAAAGTTACCAAGAGGTGGGGTGGAGTTGTTTGGGGCTCACAGAAAATACCTTTATTATTACCAACCAGCTTTCCAAAACTCTCTACTCCAACTTTACCTTGAAGTTCCAATACAAATAAAAAGGAGCAACTTCCTCACACTTAGAGGTATAGCATGTCAGAATGAAGGCCTAGCTGAATCCCAGCCCTTCAAAGTGTCCTTATTTTCCAGGGATGTTCCTGATTTAGAGAAGCCATCCCAGTTTCCGATTTGATCCCACAGTGTTCCGCTTTAACTTAGGATGTCCCTATTTTCATTGGAGAAATGTTGGAGACTATCGAGTTATTCGATTCCTGAGCTGTCTGGAGGCAATTGTGTATAAATGAGTTTTTTTTAATGTTTAATGTTTTATTATATTTTTATATTTGTTGGAAGCTGCCCAGAGTGGCTGGGGCAACCTAGTAAAATGTGTGGGGTATAAATAGTAAAATTATCATTATAGAATGGGACTTCCCTATTTTCATTGGGGAAATGTTGGTATGGAATCCTGACAATGTAACCTTATACATTTCTACTTAGAAGCAAATACTATTGTGTTTGCTTGTGCATATGCCTACAAAAGTGAGAATAGAATTGCAGAATTGATTGAGTTCAGTGGGGCTTACTCTGAGTAAATGGGCACAGGATTGCAGGAGGGAGGTTTGTTGCAGTGCAGTGATATGAAACTGGAGTTCTAACTGTATTTGCGCGTGCACGTGTGTGTGTGTTTGTGGGAGGGGGAGAGAGATATTTAATTTATTCTGGCTTTGTGTTACTGATGTTATGTTTTCTGCTTATATGTAAATGATATCTAAGTTTCGTGGTTGTTGCTTTTAGGAAAGAATGGTCAACCAGTGAAGTTCAAAAGTTTGTACCATTTTAATTTTTAAAGCAGGGTCCTATTATACAAGATTTGTAACTGAAGGGGAGAAAGGCCAAATGGGCGGGGCTAAAGAGGGAAGGACTGTGGTTCAATAAAGAGGAGGAGTCAAATGGTAGGAGTGTTAAAGAAGGATGTGGTGTGGTTAGAGGAAGAAGGGGTAGCTGTTAAAATGGATGGTACCAAAGTAGGTTTGCTGATAAACTTGTTGTCCAGGGCCCACAAAAACCTTGAGCTGGCTGTGCACTTTACCAATGAGAACATATCTTTCTTAATACTGAGAACCTGTATACTTGTGAAGTCATGCTGCCCAGGAAGGCCTACACACAAGCCTACACACCACATGTTTCATTGTGATGTAGAGAGATACAGTTTGTGGATGGCTTGGAACCATATGGATTTTATAGCCTGAATATGCCAAAGGTTTGCTCTACTTCTACGAAGCTGGTGCACATTTTTCTTCAACAGAAGGGGATAGTCAATGCATCTCTTATTCCCTGAGATCAGCATAGCCAAAAACGATCTGTGCCAAGTGAGAAAATTGGGTTGGACAACATATAACCTTCCTTCCAAGCGAGATAGATAAATCCATTTTAAGTGATCTTTAATACAATAATTCTGGCACCGAGACAAACTGTAGATTGGTTAAGAGATATATTAAGTGTATATTTAGATTTTATAGCCGCCATACTACCACCAGTGATAGAAAATTAGCCCACCAGAGTTGGGAGCAATTAAATGTAACAGCAGACTGTGATCTCCCCCTACTGGTCCACAGAAGTGGCATCAAACTCTAAAATTCCCATGTTGTAAGTACACTCTTTCTTGACAGGGTAGATGCTGCTCATTTGAAGGGTAAGACATACACATGGGCAAAAATATGAGATTATTTTTTTAAGGCCCCTTCTGATGGCAAGATTGTTGAAAAATGAGTGGTCTACCCTACACATCAAGCCATCGCATTCGGACTCTCTCTGTCTCTCAACACTGAATTAAATTTATGGCTCCTTCTAACTATTCTTTATTAAAAAATATTTTTTGTGTTTAAGAAAGGAAATTTAGACACACATGTGAGAAAACACTGAGGTGCTTGATTATGTGTTCTATATTTGGAAGGGATATAGACTAGAAACACAGGGTAGTGGAGGATTTCAGTATGTCGGTTTATGAAGATTTTCCTCTGTAGAGAAAATAATATTTTTCTCTTCCTTTCCATAGAAAGAAAAAACCTTCACATCCTTTGCATGAGGGAACCCATTCCAAGTGAACTTGGCTTAGTTTATGCAAAGGAAAGCTTTGCATGTTTCTTGATGTTTGTTGGGGGGGAAGCTCTCACTGAAAGCAACAAGAACCTTGTTACCTAAAAAAACTCACACTGTCTTGTGACTAATTTACTGGCTTCTCTGGCTTAAGAATGCTGAGAAGTATGTATACACTATGTACACAGAGAGATCATACATACATACATACTTTGTTTGCATTAGCCACTAGTCATAGCAAGAGAGATAATACAGTAAATGACTGACAGTGGATTTTGCTATTTCTCTCAATTCTAAGGATTCTGACATTTACTGGTAACATTCAAGATTAACCAAATGCCCTTGATAAATGACCAGATTGCATTCTTTTAATTGGTCAGTTGATCCAAAACTAGCCTTTGAGCTGGTATGTTTTCAGAAACACTGCAATGCCATTTTTTATTTGGCTAGGTAAAAGCAGATAGGACACAATTTAATCAGTCTTTAGATTTAATTTCTTTATTGGGAATTTTAACTGGTATTACTGTGATGCATTTTAAAACACAGAGTAAGCCCCGGGGATGAGAAATTTGGTGTCTAATTTAATGGATACATTGGTGAATTAAATGCTGATGGCAGCAGAGTATCTTAAAGATAAAATAGAATGAGGCAGATAGGCGTGTGAAAGGTACTTTGGGCTTGCATGATGGAGGAAAATGCAATGAGGAATGCATCTTAGGGAAAGAGAAGTGGCAGAGAAGAAAAAGTGGTTTATAGACAGGAAGGAATTGAGGCTCTAGAATATGATTCAGGACAGGCCTCTAAGACATTTAATTAATTCATCTCTGAGTAGAAGGGCTGCTTGACACAAACTTTACTACTGCCCTTATTAAAGATATACCTGCTTTTGGTGGTATATATTCTCCTTTGATAGTGACTATGGCTAAACACAGAGTGCAATCCTATACACACTTATCTGGGAATAAATCCCATTGAGCTCAGTGGGGCTTACTTCTCAGTTTAATCAAATTGCACTCCTGCTTGTGCTGCACTGATTTCAATGGGGGAACATATTCACAGGTAATTTTACCGAGAGCTAAATTACAGATGAAAGTAGCTATTCAGAAAAGCACAACTGAAGTGATCTGGTGGCTTGTAACAGGAAGGAAAGCAAGAAACAAGAACACAAGGAAAGTCTAGGAGTTTTGTTTCCGAAGTCGACGTCACCTTATCCCCTTATCCGTTTGCTTCTTTGCCACGTTCACTGGTTATGCATTCATTTAAAGGATATGTAATGAGCCTAAAGAAAGCTCCTTTCAAAGACCACAAGCTGCTTTTAAAGTTCTGCATTCTGCAAGAGCATCCTCAATCAGTGGCCATATATAGGAAGGAAGCTACAACTCCTTAGAAGCAGCAGGAGACTAAAATCTTCTAGTAACTTTTCCTCAACAGAATCTCCATGAGGTCTGTTTTATTTTGTTTCCATCTAGCAACTGAATATCTTCCAGCAGCAGCAGCAACAAAAAAGACATTTGGGGAATAAGGCATCCAAAGCCAACATCTTCCTATACATATAAATATCTAGTTGAAACTTGAGGGGTTTATAGTTGGGTAGATCTTTCAATCAATCGAGTCCAAATATTTTAGATTGAGGTCCCTAAGCAGCCATGGGCTGCTAGTGGCAAATATCAGGGGGATACATGTGCAAATCCCTTCCCAACCTGCTTTGCTCTACTTTGCTTTCCCTCTCAAAATCCTTGGAAAACTCACCTCTGTTTCTTGCCTCATCTGTATCGTTAAGTCAGGCCCTGCTCATCTCTTCCTTATAGTTCTGTTCAGCTAGTAAGCAAAGTTAGTAAGCAAAGAAATGGAGGCTTTGTAGGGTGGCTACTTGTGCACCACCACCCCCCAAAAAAAGAGAGAAATGCACAATCAAAACAGGTGGTTGGGTTTTTTTTAATGGCATAGCCTAATTGATATGTACAGATGCAAATTTAGAAATAATTCTCTATATATTTATAAACCCCACACCATTTATTTGTATTGCATCTGTCAATCGCTTTATACAAAGGGGTCTCCAAATGACTGAACTACAGGCCTAAGAGTGTTATTATGGAAGGTTTGTTTCATATCATATGGCAGGGATAGGCAATGTGGTGTCCTTTAGCTGTTCCTTACATCACCCCCAACCATTGGCCAATGGCCATGCTGGTTGGGGGTGATGGGAACTGGAGTCCCATGACATTTGGAATGTTATCATATTACCTATCCTGGTATATGCAGTTCTCAATAAATGTAATAGTGTGTGTGTGTGTGTGTGTGTGTGTGTGTGTCTACAATGTACTTCTGGTTGTGAACGGGATCAGTTCCTGAGCCCCGTTCACAACATGAGCAGAACGCAACCCGCGCCTGCACATCTGCACATGCACGGGTCACGATTTGCTGCTTCTGCACATGCGCATGACCCAGAAGTAATCCTTTCCAGTACTTCTGGGTCGCCGCGGGATGCAACCTGAAAAGACGTAACCTGAACCGAATGTAACAAGAGTTATGACTGTATTATGTGTGTGTGTTCTCTAACTTGGTACCCTCCAAATGTTTTGGACTACACTTCCCACCAGTCTCAGCCATTGCACCTCTGCTTGCTGGGTTTCATGTGAGATATAGTCCAAATCATCTGGAAAGCATCAAATTGGGAAAGGCTGCTACATGGAGCGGGGGGGAGCCAATCTGCATGATTAACTTGTGGTGTTCTTCCTAGGGCCTCCCAAGTTCCCCACCAGTGCTAAACAATGGAGCAAACAATGCTGTTAATTTAACACATTATGAATTCTGTTTTGATCTTTTTCTCCCCACACATCTGCTTGCCAAGAATCTATCAGAACAGCTTAGAATGATGTTCGCATTTCAAGTATTGCACACGCTGCTTGAAAAGTGATTGAAGATTAAAATTAAAGCAACTGCCTTGGCCTTCTGAAGAACATGGCAAGGATTGGATAGGAGTGTAGGAGCACCCCTGGATTCAGGAAGGACAAAAGGAATTCTTTTGATTCTGTTCTATAGTAGTAGTAGTAGTAGTAGTAATATCCCTCTATAGTGCTTCAACTGGACTTTATAGATGTAATGGCCCAAACAAGCAGTGTTTAAGGGAGGCTGATATTATAAGGTGTGGTGAGAGAAGAGAACTGAAGGAAGTTGGTCTGTCACATCCAACGCCTGGCCTAACTCTCACTCATAGATGTTAGGTGGGGCACCAGGGCACCAGATTTTGGAGGGTGCCACAGCCTGAGTGTCTGGGAAGGAGAATTAGGGCATGCTCCCTTCCTTGCTCTGGGGCAACCCACTCCTCTCCTCTCAGCCCCCCCCCCCGTGACTCCCAAACTAATGACTTGCAAGCCGAGTGGCCATGCCAATTGGCAGCCCCGGCGGGCGGGCAGATGGTGCGGCTGCACCAATTGGCAACCCCCCTCCCCCTTCCCTCTCTGGCTGGGTCTCAGATGAGCCACAGCAAAGCAGCTCTGTGGCTCTCACTCTTCCCCCAGCTCGCTGTAGGCTTGGGAGTAGGGCAGGTGATTAAGAAGGTCTGCCTCCCAAGAGACTTCTGCAACCTGAAGGATTCTCAATTGCTCTGGCTCTCCTGTTGAAGCCCTAGTCTTACTGTGGAACAGTGAGATAACAGAGACCTTAGGCATAGTTGCTCCTCTCTGTCATGGTCCCCTGGTACATAGGTGAGCACCAAGTGATGAAACAAGAGGGGTGGAGGCTAGTGTGTAGGTGGCCTAAGTGCTGTGACCCTAGAATCAGAATCCCCTTCCTTAGGGGTGAGATCAAGGACTCTGAATCAGAAGGGGAATTACACACAGGGGCCACACCCAGAAACCTGCCTGAAAAAGGCCCCCTCCAGCCTGAGAACATTGCACTGCCATCCTCTGGCTTGGAGGACTCCATTACAGAAGCCCCAGTACAACCAGATATTCCTACACTCTTTTGGCTCCTTTAACTGAAGAAATAGACAACTGAGATAGAACCACTGCTCCTGTATAAGGCTCTGTCTAAGACTGAAGCAACATTAGAGCACTGCAGTTAGAACCCTGATTGGCCCATCCCTTCCCTGTGGCCAGCCCCCTGCAACCAGCAGTGCCCTGAGAAAAGGCAGAAGTGAAGAAGCCCAAGCCAGGGAGCAGTCATCAGTCAGCCTGAGAGTGTTTTGCTGTTTCTAATTTTGGACCGTTGCTCAGTTTTAGTATTTTAAACTGCCATGGGGCATGTGAATGGAATTTTGATAATACTTTATCATCTATTAAATACCCAGCAACTGTGATTTATTTGTCTGTCATATGCACATCCCACCTATTATCAAGGACCTCCCAAGTGGCATAGATGGGATTACTCCATTATGGCTTCACAGCAGTTCTGTGAAATACTGCCGCGAGCTGAGTAAGGATTTAAACCTGGCTCTAAGGGACACTCCATTCACTATCCCACACTGTCTTTGAGAGATATCAACAAGCTGCGGTGCTAGGACAGATATCTGTCATGGTCCCCATCAGCCATAGTATATATAACTTAGTTTGTCACAATATGAAGTCTCTTCTATCTTCACGATGTATGCAATCTTCTCAGCCAACTTCTATCCAGCTTCATTCGGTCTGACATTTTTGCTGCTATGCTTTGTATTATGTGTCCGGCTGATGGAAATTATCCCTCAAAGAAACATGGTAGCCCAGAAGCCTTTAAGAAAAAAGATAATGACTGAGGGGAAATCCTATAATGGGGTTTTACAATGGCCATCTCTTAAAGTGCTCTTGATTGCAGTAGTGATGCTTGCATTCTAGTTGACAACCTGAAACAGCTTATGATGTATGATTGGCAGAGGTGTAGAAACCCTTCAGAATGTTTTTCCAAAACACTTCAAACCAAACCCTCACCAAAACCTATAAATTGCTCACTTTGATTTGCCTCTGAAAGACCAGAAAACACATTTACCTTTAATCTGGTATTAGGGTCTCAAAAATAGATAGGCAAACCGTTGATACCTTTCCTGGAAGGCCTGTTATGGAATCATTTTAATTGTGCTCACAGTTCAGAATTAAGAGGCAAATCGCAAGATAAATGAGGGTCTCACAAAGATCTGCAGAGGAAAAAACTGACCATCTGTGTGAGAATCAGCTGCTACCTCCTCCTCCTCTGTATGTTTAAGGGAAAGCCTGGGCACAACCTGCCTGGATCCCACCTCTTGGTTGATGGAGGTCCTTCCAATTCACTATCCACACCCAAGCCCCATGACTTTTGATGTGTGTTCCAGTTGGGCCTCAAAATGGATCCTTTCCCCACTCCTGGGTCTCACAGTCCATTCAGGAATCTCCCTTCCTTGTAAAGGTGCCTCACTGCCTTGTTCTGCACTTGTGAGGCTGATTTAGTTAGTGATACCACCACTCATTGCCCTTCAGGAGCAGTGTAGAGTAGGTGACTCTACCAACCAGGGCCAATCGGGCTGAGACAAGAACCAGCCAACCACTCAGGCTTATTCAGTCCTGCTAGTTCTGTCCCCACTAACCAGCATCACATACACATTACTGTGCAGTTTTTCCTCTATCCGGGAATGGCTGGAATTGCTCCCCCAACCTCACTTGCTGGGCTTGGGGGCAGGAAGTATTCTTATTCTGAAGGATCACTGTTCAGCTACATGTTTATCAAAGAAAGCCAAATATACAACTGGGCAAATGTCCCAAAAGCTCCAGCGTCAGATCCCAGTATTGGTACCTATTATAAACTCATGCTCCAAAACAGTGGGCAACAATCTTCACTCTTGCCCCTGAATCCAGATCAAGGGAGCATATTTAGCTGTTTCTGCATGCTGCAGAAGCTATATAATGCATTTTACAATGATTGGACATCTCGCCATCCATGTTTGTCCCTAAAGCAAACATACAGTATTTTATTTCAGCCTTCTCCACATTTATTTTTCAGGTTTTATATTCTCTGCAGAGACATAAATGAGGGAAGAAGTGGAGGTCTTTGTTCCCCCTTTCCACGTGTTCTCCCCATAGCTCAGAGGAATGTCACCTGCCTTGGTGAACTTGAAATTTGGTTGCGTCAAAGCCCAAGTTATTTCCTTGAACTCCTGCTGATTCTACCATTGCTGTTGTAACATTACGATTGGCTTTATGTGACCATGAAGCTTGTCACATGAAAGGGACAGAAGGAAATGTGGAGAACCAGGTGGGTGGTTGCCTAGAAACACAGAAACATCCTTTATTGCTTCTGAAATGCATAATTGGAGTCAGGGCAGGTAGAAGACCTCTGTGCTACATTGGGAAGTATCATAGGCTACAGAATACTCTGAATGCATCTAGCTGTCAACACTGCTTTCAAGGGACATATTAACATTTATGACGGAGACTTGGATCATCACATATTTAATTCTGATTCTCAACAATTCTAGCTGCCATTATCTCATTTCTTTCTTAACTCTCATACAGGTTAGAGATCCTGAAGTTCCATGAAATTCTGAGAAGTGGGGCAGTAATAAACAGAGGCTTAGTCTCATATTTAATCTGGGTGATTTTTCAACCTCCTGGACCTCTCGCTCTTTGTTTTATCAATGCATTTCAAGAATAAGACTGTGGGGATGGTAAGAGCTTTGGACTGAGGCCAAACAGCCACAGTCAAAGTTTCACAGAGTGTTTTCCCATTTGTAAACTCTTCCCCAGTCTCAGGTTAGGGCTCTGATTATTGGATAGTGGTGATGTGCTTAGTGTTAAGTTTGTATGTCGGAAACCCTGGTTCAAATTCCCATGAAGCTCAGCCATAGACAAATTATTCTGTTTGAACCAACTTCTGCAGTTGCTGTAAGGGTAAGGTTGCAACACTTATTAGGGGAGCTAGTCCCAGTGAATTAGAGAGTTCCACTCTTGAGTAAACATGTTTAGGATGGCTCTGCAATCTACAAATGACTGTACTGAATTCCTTGGAGCAAGCGTGGAGTACAAAGTGCTGGAATTGCAACAGGCAAGATCATTCAGTTTTTAAGTTAAGGGTTAATTCTGTTAGTGTTAAAGACAAGTAGCCAAGAGCGGGGCAGGGGGGTGTTGCTTGGCAACCAGGAAAAGTGGTATGAGTTGCACATGTGCTCTGATTGGTTCTGTTGTTTTGTGAGAACTTTCTTTGTATGTTTGGATAAGTGTCTCCCTCTCATATATTGAACTAAGAATTACAAAAGTTCTCTGTTCCATTCCCTTCAAATGATGCACTGTTTTTCTTCAGTTTGCTCAGTAAACTGTTATTAGAACTTTTCTCACTGGACTTCATTTGATATATTTAAGTGACTTTGGTAACACAAAGTACAATTAACTCCAACTCGATAAGACAAAGTATCAGTAGCCTGTGTACTGGAAAACGAGTCAGTCAGAATTAAGACAAAACTCAGTGGAAGAATACCTTTGAAGTAGAATCCTTCTACTACAGATGTTGAAGTTTAAACGAACACTGGAAAATCATCAAATATGTAATCACTGATTCATAAAGAGAAATTGCATTTTAGAAATCCAGATAATCTAGTTAATTGATGTCACCAATAGAGGAAAGTTCAGATGCAATTCAAAGAAAAATTAGACAATTGCTCAGATAATTGCTCAGATTAATTCAAAGAAAAATTAGGGAATTGGCAAGAAATGTCTCAATATGTACTTGGTACAGCTGAGCAATACAGCTGTTATGTCATGCATATTCTACATTTAAAATAGCTTTAAAAATACAGGTGGTGGTGAACCATTAGAACATAGGCTTTGCATGAAGAAAGTGTGTATTTCAGCCCCTGACACACCCAGTTAAAACAAGGCTAGGGAACCTTTCTCAGCCAATGAACTGTATTCCTGTTGTGGACAAGGGAGCTATATTCCAATAGGAGAGGCCAGAGGAAGAAGTTGGTGGGGGCAATGCATATTATGAGCTTTACCTTTGTGTTGTTGGCTAATTTCTACACCCCCCTCCCGGCCTCTGGCCAGGAAGTCAAGAGGCACCCTTACAGCTCAAGGCAAAAATACTCAAGTAGGGTGTGAAGAAGTTCTATAAAGGGAGTGACATGGGGAGGGATTGTGGCCTGGGGAAAATCTTGAGGGCCTAGCAGACCTAGAGCACTTCATTCTCATACCCTCCAGCATCCCACGGATCAAAATCAGGATGCTCATTTTTTGGTCCCGAGCTCTCGTGTGAGCCAGTTGATCCATGAGATCAAAAAAAGAGCATCTTTTAGTCTGGTGCTCTGGCGCAAGGCAGCTGACATGTGCCACAATGCAGGAACAAAAAAGAGAGAGAGAGATATTTCAGGATCCAATCCCATAATTCTGGGATGTCCCGCTTAAAACGGGATGGTTGAATACAGTCTCCCCACTGGCCTGATATTTCCCATCCCTGAACTGGGTAAGCAGAGCTGGTAAAGAACTCTGTGAGAGAATGTGGAAAATTGTTGTCACTCAGAGGAGACAGTACTAGGCTAAATGAGCCAATAGCATGTTTCAGTACAAGTCAACTTCACAATCCCACAAGCCTTTTGTTGTGCCTCTCCCATACCCAGCAGTAAATTGACAGTCAGACAGTTTCACCCCTGACCGTTGGTTGACAAGAGTTCACTTCCTTCTCTCTGAACTATTGCACCCGTGAAGATCGCCAGAGAATGCCTTCTTACCAATAATGTGCAACCCCTCTAAATAGCATGTGGCCTTTTCAGGAGATGCTCCTACAGAATTCTCTCCCTCAAAGACACATCAAAGCCTAAATATCTTTGAAAAGTACTGAAGGTGTTTTGTTTTTTTAAAGTAAGCTTTTAGTAACTAACAGTAAGCTGAGAAATGGAGAAAGAAATTTGTCTGGGATATCTTAAGCAATATTAAAGGTAAAGGGACCCCTGACCGTTACGTCCAGTTGTGGCCGACTCTGGGGCTGCGGTGCTCATCTCGCTTTATTGGTCATGTGGCCAGCATGACTAAGCCGCTTCTGGCGAACCAGAGCAGCGCACGGAAATGCCGTTTACCTTCCCGCCAGAGCGGTACCTATTTATCTACTTGCACTTTGATGTGCTTTTGAACTGCTAGGTTGGCAGGAGCAGGGACCGAGCAATGGGAGCTCACCCCGCGACGGGGATTCGAACCGCCAACCTTCTGATCGGCAAGTCCTAGGCTCTGTGGTTTTACCCACAGTGCCACCCATGTCCCATGTGCCACCCACGTCCCATGTGCCAAAACAAAGATAGCTGTGTTGGTCCATAAAGGGTGGAGGCCCCCAAAACTGGCAGTCGGGCAATACCTTTCTACGGACCAACCAAAATGGAACAAAAGAGTGGCAAGCTTTTGAGTGCCCCAGAACCCTTCTTCAGTCAAGACTTCACACAAAACAGAAGGGGTGTGGGGAAGGTTTAAATTCCCACCATTTAAATCCTGCCCATCAGCTCTTTTGGTGGGGAGGCTTGGGAAGTGGGACTGAATTACTTCAATAGTATTTCACATAAAAGTCAATAGATTAAAAATTAGGGAGATATACTTGTGAAGAACAATATATTAACTTCCCAACATCCCACACATTTTAAAAAACTCTTCCTGACCCTACACCCACTTCTTAAATGCCATCTGCTCAGGGGGAATATTTGTGTTTTGTTTTCTTCTCCATTGTGTCAAATTAATGTTCTTTTGATAGTATTTAGAACAGTTCTCCCTATTAATTTTCTATATTTCTTTTAAGAAAATGACACCTTATTTGGCACCAGAGTTGTCTGCATCTGGTGCATGGAACAAGAAGTAAAGTAATGTGTTCTAAACTGTGCAATTGAACACTTTTTGAAATAGTGAATCAATATGATTGGCTGTGGTTTTTTCTGTTTAATAAAAAAGAAGAAAAATAGAATAACTCTTCTCACTTCCACACACACACATGCTTGCTATGGACTGATTTTCAAGATGATGTATGGAAGCAATTTTCCCACTATGTTAATTTCACGAGGTGAATAATATGTTTGAATGCATCTTCTCTTGGTGAGAACAGATTTCTTCTACCTTGTGAGGGAAATCTATGGTAAATTATATTACTCATTCCACACACAAAATGCTTGCACAGAAAACTAGAAGTCAGGGCAAAGATCTAATACCAGCCTTCTCCCTGGCATGTTTTCTTTCTATTTGTTCAAAAACATTTTGCTGGCCGAGCAAAGGGCAATATGGTCCCTCTTTCCTTTCTGTGTACAAAAGCCAACCAGACTGGAATCTTACTTAAACACTGAGGATGGGAAAGGATACACTCATACCTGAGGTCAGCAGGCTAGTTTAGGGGAGGGCCGAGCACACTGCACATACAGCTTTGTTCCTCTACTCCACATCACTGCTGTTCCCTGTCTCTTGGCATCATTTGTCCCAGGCGACTGCATCCTTTTGCCTAATGGTTGGACTGGCCCCAGAGGTGTAAACCTCCATCTGTAATGTGAATTGATTGACCCAGTTTTCCACTAGAAATTATCCAAAATAGATATCAAGCTTTTCAGGAACAAGGGACTACCTGTATTCTACCTGCAAGTAGGAATGGAAGATAAATTCAATTCAGTTCACATTTAAAAGTAAATCTATCAAATTTCCACTTTCTGAAACAGCATAAGAACTGAAACATACCCATCCTTTGAAATTCACACTCATCTGAATTTTGCAATTCAGTTTTCTAAAATTGCATGTATGGAGGGAAACTGTGCATAAAACAAATACAAGAGTGAAAATAGCATAAAAATATAAATTGCTTGCAAAAATGTGTATATTACGCAAAAATGCACACTAAAATGCTGGAGTGTTTTCATGAGGATTTTTAAAAATCCAAATTGCTGCAGAAATGTGGAGAACTGAAATTAATGAGAAAGTGAGAGAAGCAGAAACATGGAAATCTGCCTTCTACCAAATCAGGCCACTGCTTCATCTTGCTGAGTATTGTTTACACTGAATGGAAGCAGATCTCCAGGTCTGTATCTGCTGTTACCCACATCAAGCCTTTGAAGCCAAAATAAATATGTAGTACATTTCTGTGTTCATCATGTTTCTTAGCTGAAACTTTGATTGTTCTGCTACATCCCCCATTGCTTTTCTTAACTAAATATATTTCTTGAATAAATACATTCAAGAAATGAATACATTGGTACCTCGGGTTACAGACGCTTCAGGTTACAGACTCCGCTAACCCAGAAATAGTACCTCAGGTTAAGAACTTTACCTCAGGATGAGAACAGAAATCGTGCTGCGGGAGCGCTGTGGCAGCAGCAGCAGGAGGCCCCATTAGCTAAAGTGGTACCTCAGCTTAAGAACAGTTTATGGTTAAGAATGGACCTCCAGAACAAATAAAGTTCTGAACCGGAGGTACCACTGTACATTTCTAGGTGAAGCATCTTAATAAATAATACCTTTACAACTCATTTCAAAAATTTGGTTTTTCTGTGCTGCATATTGGGCTGTTTAAATCTGAATTTAGCAGCATATGCTGCAGTCCTATTATTATTATTATTATTATTATTATTATTATTAACTTCCTCCATCTCATGGACTATATCAGAGCTGGTAACAGACACACATGTCTGTCCTGAAGGGGACCACAACAGAGTAAAGCTGGGCAATTTTGTACTTTTAGCTATTTAAACTGGTATGATACAGAGTTAAATATAAAGTACAGGTATGGTCATAATAGTGGGATGCTGAAAAACCTTTGTGGAAGAGCTTCCCCTATTATGCATCCCCAGACAACTCTACTGAGCTGTCAGAGAGAAGAGGGCTATGTTTTGATTCTCTGATACCAGTAATAAAACTAATTGGTGCTAGTCCTTTTAAAAATGGTTTTGATCTAATTACCATATTTCAGATTGGAACATTGTATGCACAAGAGTTTGTAAGATAATGAGCCTTTGGTTTATTCTACAAGGAAAAACAACTTAGAACCATTTTCTGTGTATGATTTTTTCCCCAACACCTTCTTGTCAGACAAACTTGCTTTGAAGTTGCATGCGGCAGCACCTATGTATCAAAAGACTCAACGTTTTTTCTCATCTGTTTTGCAAATTTGTATGAAAATAGGAGTTTAGGGGCCCATGTCACATTTGGTAAGGATGAGTTTTAATTATCCTTCTCTCTTTTAGCAAATGTACCAGATGGCAGATCTCTTTTTTCAAAGATTCATTGATCTAATGCAAATTCCTAAGTTTGACGGGGAAACTTTAAGTGACAGGATTTTACCAAGTTATTGTTCTGTGTATTTTTAAACTAGATAAAAAAATAAATGCAGATGTTTGGCCAATGTTGTTTGAACATCTTGTTTGCAATTAATGCCTTTCATAAGTTTAAATCATACAATTAATTGTGCATTAACCTGTTCATGTTCAACTTGTGCAGGCACAATTGTGTGTGTGTGTGTGTGTGTGTGTGTGTGTGTTAGTGCATGTTTGGTAGCAAAATCCATCCATTTTTTTAAATATTCCATTATTTGACTGGTGACAATTCAAGTTCAACCCAATTGGTTCTTGTTTGGATCTGATGAACTTGCCCAGCTTGTCAATAGTTTTTTCTCCAATTATTATCCGAGAACTGAGATGCAAGTGAAATGTGTCAGCTGAAGCAATCCTGAATATGCCCATGTGTAAGCAAATAAAGGAATGTTGGAGGTGACCTTAGACTAGCCTTGCATTTCAAGCCAATGGTCATTCCTTTTTTCCTACATGGAAGCTGGTGCAGTTTTGTGGAAGGAAAACATGTTCAATGTAATGTGACAATATCTGTGTTGGTGCCCATCTTAACTCTAGCATATGTTTTAATAAACTAGCACCACAACAGCCTCCTAAAATTATTTATGAGTGAACTCCCTTTGGTATAATTTGAAAACTGGGCTTCATAATCTGTGTGCCTGGTCTGTCTCCCATCCAGGTGCTAACTGTTGATGGGCAACTTCAAGGCCCTTGTTTTATATAATAAATAAAACTATTATTATCTAGAAAACATCACTGTCTTCCCCACTATGCAGAGCTGTATTGTGTTTTTATTTAAATTATAGTCATTTCCCCCTAAATTTGCATCAATATCTATAAATCAGCACATGCATATTTTACATCATTCTGCATCCTCTGAGTCTTTTCGACCTCCTCATCCCCCAACCCTGATATGCAGTAACACTCATCCACGTGTTGAATAGATTGTTTTGAAGGGTTACTGAGATTATATATGTGAAACACTTTCAACAGAAGTGCATGCAGTTATCGCAGTTCATCACAGTGTAAGAGGAATGTGTTCTACATTGCAAGAAATATTGTATACAAATTCCTGGCTTTGACAATCATGAATAGCTTTCTAAGCCCTTGCAATTGTTTACAGAAACAGAAAGGCAATCTATGCAGCCATCTCCATTCACCATCAATGGCACGGACAGCCACACAACTGCATCAGCTCCTGCCACATGTGTCCAGCAGTTAACCTATCAGTGGAGGCTGTAGGACTCAGCCCTTATTTGAGTACTTCATTGTTAAGTTGTCTCCTCAAGGTTACAGTGGTAAACTGAAAGAGAGGCCTGGTATATTTTGCCCAGAGATGCTCCTGCAGAGCTGCTTCAATGATCAGGTATGGGGGAGGCACTTCTATTTCCAAGAAACAGCAGGAGATTGGAAGCTTTTATCTAGTGACCCTAAAGAAACTTGTCTGTTGTCAGAGAGTGTGATGAAAACAAAATAGGGAATCTGCTGTTGTGTATGAGGCAGGCAAGGCTGTTAAAGGATAAAGCAGCTGAAACTTGTCTTAAACATAAAAAGGCAAGTCAATCTCCTTGGAATGAAAGCCCACACCTGTTTCCCTGTGGCTATTCTCTCACAATGGAGATCTTTCTTTATATACATTTTGATGACTGCCTCCATGTATGAAAGAAAGGGCTAATAAACCAAGCTGGCTAAGGCTGGGGACTGGGAGACATCCAACCCCAATTTTCAATGAAAATATTAGCCAAATATTCCCTTTCTGGATATATACGAATTATATTTGTTGAAGGCCTGTTGTCCCGCTTCAATAACTTCCCTACCACCACTCAGTAGTGCTGAGGACCAGTTTTACAAATCAGCAGAATCAAGGGGATATCTGGGATATAAGTGAGAAGCTTGAGTGTCTGAATGTACCCTCCTGAAAAAACAACAACAAAGCAGGCCTCTGAACACAGAAAAAGAAAATCTTGGGAGAGCCTAGCTTTCTCCCTGATGCATCCTTTTTATGTGGGCTGGGGAAAATTTTCCTTGCTGTTGTTGTGAAACATTCAAACATGTAACTAACACGCACCCCTCAGTCTGAAGTTCATTACAGAAACAAAGTTCGGCTTTGTTTGGCTCTTGGTGGCCTAAAGTGAGCATTGCTGTTTTCCCCTTTCAGGCTCCAGCTGGCTATTGACTGCACCAGGAATGGTGGTGGGTACCATCAGAGGTATATTTCACTCTTTATCTACCACTTCTCTTTTCCCTGCTGTGTAACACATTTTCAGCTGGTTAAACCTCCCCTGCAGTTCCCATGATGGCTGACTCCATGCTGTTATTTAGCCTTTCCATAAGCATCATAGCACCATGAGGGCCAATTTCCATCATAACTGTGGGAGAAAGAGGAAAGGTTTACAATGGTCTTTTCCCTGCCATCCCCTTTGTGCTGCTCAGCAGACCAGGCAATGGCTAAGACAGGTGAAAAGGGGACTGCATAGTTTTTATCTGAAGCACCCCAACTTCCTCCTTGGCTGATCAGTGGGAAGGTATGTTACGCACCACTATCATTCTAGGTAGTGGAGATTGCACACTTCTGAACAGTATTTTTTTTTAAAGGGATATATTTCATGGATACTGTGCATACTGACCAGAGAATGTGCATATGTGCAAAGGATGTACAAAATGCCGTCAAGATATGCACATTCCCTAAGGTCTGTTGGGAACTGCATAATAGCCAGAGAATGTACAAAATTCAACAAAAATTCACACACATTACTGAAAGACTGTTGGAGATTATGCATAATGGCTGGAAAATATACAAAATTCAGTTGATGCATACACATTCCCCAAAGCCTGTTTGAGGTTATGTGTATTGACTGGGAAATGTGTTCAAATTTCTCTATATTGAAGGACTATTTTCATATTCTCCATGAGGCATGTTGAATATGCACAATGGTCAGTTCTGATGCATATTAAATGTTTAATTTACATTCCCCTTATCATACATTCTCTGTGTGTGGAATGCAGTCAAATTGCAGAATGGCACTCCAGAGGGAGAGTATTCCACAATTGCTCTCTCCCATTTTGTGATATCCTGCAATCTCAATGTCACCTTCTAGTTTCCCTCCAGAAATTGAAGTGGAACCAAATATGATTTCTTAAACTGGGCTGAATGCTTTCCTGTCTCAGATTCAATGCGACTTTCTATATTGTGTTGGAATTAATAATATGATCACCTTTGAAAATTGGAGAAAATTAAACACACGAAAGTCTCTCTCAAGCAGCAAGGCAGCTTTTCCATTACAACGGTCACTAGCAATGATATCGTTACTGTTTCCATAAAATCCACAAAATGCTTCTCAATTTGCACTTGAACTGTAACATTCTATCTGCACCTAGCTGGGTAAGTTCTGTGAGGCAAGATGAGTCCCTTAGACATCCATCTCAGTATGAAAGGAATGTCAAGGTTTCTTCAAAATCAAATCAATTCCTCCCTTTCCTCATGCAAACAACCGAGAAGCTCAGTGTGGCACATTCAAGAAGGAGGAACATGAAATTGATTCCCCCAGCTTAGTTCAAAGAAAAACCTGATCATTTTTCATGTCTTATTGGTATTTCCATAACAAAAAGAAAAAGTCTTGTGTGTGCTAGTTTATTTATTACAGGATGATTGACCACCAACACCACCATTATTCTTACTACAACTCTTACTGTTTACCATAGGAGCCAACTCCTAGGAGCCGTGGGGGCTTCAACCCCCACAATAAAATATTTGAGGGGGGGGGCCACTAGGTGGCGCGTTGGAAGATGGCCGACAATAACATCTCTCTGACCCATACGAGGTATTAAGGGGCTGCTATGGGAAGTATGCAGCCTTCCTAAACCCCCCCAAGGGTATGGGGGGGGCTGCCCTGCCAGCGGTGTTCACAATGCACCCCCTGATCCGAGAGACGGGGGTGTGGAACACTTGGCAAAAGCCCTCGATGGATTCAGATCTTCCCGACGCCGATTCCAATCAGCGCGTGCTGGTTGCTTCAGTCTGGAATTATAATTGGACTAATTGGCAATAACGGATCGGAAGAAAGGCTGAAGCACATATATCAAGTAAGGCTCGAGATAAGGACTGCTGACTAATGCATCTCTGTGATCGGGAGTGACGGATGGATAAGTAAATCTCTTGATGAATTACCACCATGAGAACGTAAGGCTGGAACGAAGGGGGGGGGGTGGAGGAAAAAACCCTCTTAAATTCCTTTGCATGATATGACTACAATAATCCTCCACCCTAGAAAGAAATAAGATCGTCGCGTTTTAAAAAAACATAAACAGAACTTTAAAACTGTGTGGGGGAAATGACTACAATACGAGAAGATTGAAAGGCGAGAAGGAGGAAAATTCTTATGACGCAGTTAAAAAAACATGGCGTCTCGCAAAGACAGGCTGGCAGGAGAACAGACGAGGGGGAGGAGATTCAGGAATTTGAAAAAGAAAGAAGGCTGGAATGCAAGTTTGACCTGACAGAGCCCCTGATAATGTCTGATTTATGGCTAGCCTGAGGAAAAATAATGGACCGACCGAAGACTAACAGAGGTCGCTCCTGAATAATATGAGTTTGGCAGAGCATAAAACCCACACAGAGACGCTAAATCTTCAATCTGTTTGTGAAAACCATCAGAGATCGCAAAGAAAGGAATAAATGATAACAACAAGAAGAGAAAGAAGGTAATAAAGATCTATCCGAATCGAACTGGATGGAACTGTTTAATAAAAGCAGTAAATAAGTGATGTCTGGAGTCATCTGGAATTTTGGACTCGTGCTGAGCTTGATGTATGGGTACCCCCCAAAAAATTTTAAAATTTGGCTGTATAATTTGGAATTAATGTGATTTGAACAATGTGATGTGATTGGCCTGTTAATAAAAATTATTTCAAAAAAAATAATAAAATAAAATATTTGAGGGGGTCGGGCCCCCACAAAGTTGATGGGCATTCCCATTCAAATAGTGCGAGTGCACTGTGTCGTGATCAATTATGGGGGGGGACTTACCTGGGCCCCCACAATATTTTTATTCAAGTAGGCACCCCTGCAATTTACCCCAAGGTAAATTTACCTCAGGGTCCAAGGGCCGGTTGCAACAATTAAAACACAATATTAAAAAGAGACCAATTACAGAAATATAATACAAGCTTAAAACCATTTACCGGCATTTATGCTCATTTTAGGGACAAAAACAGTTTAAAACAACTTAAAATTAGAGAAATAAGGTGGGTCATGAAACTGTGTCAAAAAAGGAAGTGTGTCTTCAGAGTTCACTAAAAGCTGTAGTACAATGAAGTTTCCAGACTCCCTTCTGTGAGAAGATAGTTCTACAGCTTAGGGATCACCACAGAGTTTGCCCTCCAAACAGCACAGGACAGTAGGGAACTTGTGGCACCTCCAGATGTTGTTAGATTCTGATTCCCATAAGTCCCAGCAAGCATGACCAATGGACAGGGATGATAGAAGCTAGAGACCAGTAACAGCTGGAGGGCTACAGGTTCCCCACCCCGGGGGGCAGATAGTTAAGTATGCTAGTTAAGTATGATAACAAATCACAAAGCAACATGAAAGCATTTGAACCATGCCTAGTTGGAATAACTGCGGGCAGCCTATCCTTTTCTGCCTAACTTACATCACAGGGTTAAAACAGAGCAGTCCCACCACACTTCCCAGAATGCCACTTGACCCATCAGACCAAATGTTATTAACAGACTTCCTGATCTGGGCAGTTTCCTGCCCAACTTCTCTGAAATCTCAGCTTCTGGACTCACTGCAGTCTTCAGGCCTTACAAAGAGGGAATAAATGGAGAATAAATGCAATGTTTAATCAAGAAATAATATAATTTACTCTCCATCAAGAGAACACCTATTTGACCAATCAGATAACTGGCAATATTTTTGTATGTCTAGGGAGATGAATTCTTAATCTTCCTGCTGTTATTTTTTTTTCTGCCAGCAAAGGCATTTTCACGCTTTCAGATGTGGCAGCTGGATGGGAATTTAACCAGATCCCTATAGGATTAGATATATTTTCTTGTCTAAGCAGTGAAACCACAGGTAGTAATGAACATGATAAGCATTTCATTGCTACCACCAGGGCTTTCCCTTCTCCTGGGAATTAGCTGTCTTTACCAGTGGATTTACAATCAGTGGAAAGATGGGGCTGGAGAATAACCTACTTATGTTGAATAAAATGGAGATGACCACATCATTATGAGAACAATGAACACGTTTCTGGGAGAAAACAAGCATTTAAACTGAGACCAATTACAGAAATATAATACAAGCTTAAAACCATTTACCGGCATTTATGCTCATTTTCGGGACAAAAGCTTTACTCACATTCAAAAAACGATACTATTGAGAGTTAAATGTTACTAAAGTTCACTGATGGTTGTATTACTTCTGAGGCAACATCTGAATACTAAAGTTGCTGAGAATCCCAAGCAAGATGGTGCTGTTGTGCTCAGGTCTTGCTTCCTAGCTTCCTACAGGCATCTATCTGGTTAGTCATGTAAGAACAGAATGCTGAATTTGTTAGGCCCTTGTCTGATCCAACAGGACTCTACTTATGTTCAACCAATGAAATAAATCAGAATGAATCCACACATCCAATTAGCTTCAGCAATGGGTCCAGAGTCAACATACAGTCAACGTAGCCTGGTCTGTCAACGGAGGTAACTAGAAGCAAGAGGACTTCACCACTCATGAAGTGGAGAAATGTGACAAAATGGTTTCCTGAGGTGACCCAATCATGATGGTAGGGCCTATCTTAAAAGAATGTCTCTAGCCAGAGACATGCACAGTGGTTATTTGAAACCATGTCTTAATCCTCTTCTTTATGCTACATAAAACTACCCTTACAGTCACATGTTAAGTTCTGAAGCTCTGGGTAGAACATCCTGGTTACCTGGAACACTGTCCCATTGGGGTAACACGTATGAAGAGATGTTTCTGAAGTTTCAAGCTTTAAGCCCCAAATGTCTACTAAAAAACATATTTGGTTTTGACACAAGGAAAGCAGCAGAGACAGGATGGAGAAGTGGGGAGTGAAGAACTGAGAAAGTACTGCAGAATATGAATAGGCACTGTCAAGCCATACCACCCAGAACAGTTATTCCTTATCCTTGCTTGCTAATTTGTTATTCTATTTTCCCCCCTTTAATATCACTCTTTTTTTTTTACTACGTAGGTCTCAAAGCAGCTTACAAGAATAAAATAGACAATAGCTAAAGTTTGACTGCACTCTGGGATAGATGAAGTTGGTAGTATTGGGAACAGAGAAAGGAAAACATGAGGACATGCAAAGAAATGGACATGATGGCTAGGATATTTGGGCAATATTAGAACTAGGGCTCATCCAAACATCCCTCCTGTGGAAAGTTTGGTGTTTTCCAAACTTGTGTGTGTGTGTGTGTGTGTGAAACCCATCCTAAAGATGGAGAACCAGAAGGATGTCCTTGAATATGCTGCTAGGATATCATGTAATATTGTTTCCTGGGACGTAGTATGGTTGTCCCCTGAGCCCTTAAATATGATCTATAATAGTTCATAGGGAAGAACGGGGGGAGGGGGATCATAAAAAGAGATCAGAAGAAAGGAAGGATAATTCTAAAAGGAATGAAGGCTGCTACATTTAGGGTGGTAGTTAACTAAGTTTTATTCAGAGTAGACCTATTGGAATGAATGGCCCTAACTTGGTAATGGTCAATGATCTGAGTGGGTCTACACTGAGGACAACTTAGTTTAATACCATCCGTTGCATATCTGCAGGGTGGGGCAGGGTGGAGGCAGGAGAAAGAGTGGGGGCGGGGAATAAGACACTGGTGTAGCAGCTAGAAAACTCTAGAGAAGCAATCCAATTAGGATAGCAGCAATGATTAACAGTCAGAATATATGTTGGAGCTTTTGATAATTAGGTCAAAAGGAAAATCAAGAATTAAGAGTGAGTGCAATGAATGCAATTATAAAATTACAAAGGGGGTATGAAAAGACAACTTGTACAGTGAAAGAGATAACCGCTTGTGCTGAGCTTGTATTATTTGGCTGTTATTGTTTGTTTTTCTCTTTGTACGTATTGTCTGTTTCTGTTGTTCAATAAATTTTTGTTGTTCAGTGTTTTATTTTTATTTTTGTTCTGTTGTCCAATAATTTTTTAAAAAGAGAATATATTGCAGGAATGAATACATGAGTACTGAAGGGTGAGTGAGTGAGAGAGGCAGATGAAGTGAAGTTTCCTTGCCCGCTTTACTCATTTGGTTCACAAAGCAGGACTTAAGGGCAATAGCTGAAGGGGGAGTCAAAGGCACCATGGTCTTTTAAGGCTCCTCTTAATAGGGTTTTCTCTCCAGGGAGCCAATAGCTGGACTCTTCTACCTCACCAGAACCTTTCATTACACCAGAATTGTGCAGTCTTCCTCTCCTGACTGAAACTCATGCATGCAACCATACAGAAGCGAGCAGTCATCGCTTCAGCAAGAAATTTCAATTAACTTGTGACATGTGTGCAGGATGACCTCCATGTCTGAAAGAAACCATCAACAATCCCCATTTCTTCCTCCTGCCCCTCTGAGTTTCAGAAATTTCTTGCATATTCTAACTAATATATGACCTGAGTTCAGCCTGGAGGTTAGTTTCTCGAAACAACACCATGCCAATAATATTTTTCATTATTAATGTGTCTTTCTCATATTGATTCCTGCTTGAGGGAGAGCAGCAGGACATCGGCATGGAATCAGGCCAGCTCCCAGGAAGTTAAATGATTCTGTCAAATCTTGGCTATAATAGAGTTGATTAGGAAGGACAATGGCATGTTGAGAAGTTGCACTTGTTAGCTCAACTCTTGCCTGCTTCTTGGGGGCACACTCTTCAGACTTAAGAAATGGGTGAGGGGAAAGAGTTTGCTGCAGGGCATTTGTGACTGGCGATGCTTACAAATTATGGAGAGGGCAAGAGGGTTTCTAAGACAGAAAGATTAGGGAGGAGTAGATATGGAAGAGACAGTGAATAGCTTATGCTCAAGACTCAAAATTTCTGACAGGGCAAATGGTTCACATTGTCCTTCGAGTCCCTCTTCAGCTACTGTCCATTCCCTTTCCTTGAGGAGTGCAGAGGTTTTTCACAGAGATAACAAATGATGAACATGACATTTATATGAAAAGAAAATGATGCCAGGGAAACTGCTACAAAGCCACTTAAAGCTTTAGCAATACGGAGAGGGGGTAACGATAAATGTAAACACATACATGTCTAGAAAATACTGAGGAAAAATAAACACTGTACCAGTATTAGATTGTTGTTGTTGTTTAGTCGTTTAGTCGTGTCCGACTCTTCGTGACCCCATGGACCAGAGCACGCCAGGCACTCCTGTCTTCCACTGCCTCCCACAGTTTGGTCAAACTCATGCTGGTAGCTTCGAGAACACTGTCCAACCATCTCGTCCTCTGTCGTCCCCTTCTCCTTGTGCCCTCCATCTTTCCCAACATCAGGGTCTTTTCCAGGGAGTCTTCTCTTCTCATGAGGTGGCCAAAGTATTGGAGCCTCAGCTTCACAATCTGTCCTTCCAGTGAGTACTCAGGGCTGATTTCCTCAAGAATGGATAAGGTTTGATCTTCTTGCAGTCCATTGGACTCTCAAGAGTCTCCTCCAGCACCATAATTCAAAAGCATCAATTCTTTGGTGATCAACCTTCTTTATGGTCCAGCTCTCACTTCCATACATCACTACTGGGAAACCCATAGTAGTGGTTTAACTATACAGACTCTGTTATATACCATGAGCTAAACCAACAGTCAACAGTCCAGGAAACAAAACCAATGGTCCAGGAAACAAACATTGCTGATTAATTGTTTGACTGCCATAAAGGCCTTTTAAAGCCTATAAAATATGAAGGTTGTTTTGGAGGATTAGCAAATAACAACAGTTCCAGTTATCATACGTTGGCGTCACATCTTTTTGTGATCTTTGGCAATAAGTTAATGTATAAATGTATTTGGAAATGTGCTGTCACTTGGAATTTTTCATTGCATTCATATTTTGATCTTAAGAAATAGGAGACTTGTTAACAGGAACCAGTAAATAAGAACAGACTGCATTTCTAAGGATACTTCCTTAGAGGAGCAGTGGTACCTCGGGTTAAGAACTTAATTCGTTCTGGAGTCCCTTCTTAACCTGAAACTGTTCTTAACCTGAGGCACCACTTTAGCTAATGGGGTCTCCTGCTGCTGCTGTGCCGCTGTCATGCGATTTCTGTTCTTATCCTGAAGTAAAGTTCTTAACCCAAGGTTAGAGGAGTCTGTAACCTGAAGCGTCTGTAACCTGAGGTACCACTGTAAATGGATTTGGTTAGAACTGGGCTCTTATAGTGCAATCTGATACATGTCCAATCAGAAGTAAGCTCTACGGAGTTCAGTTGAACATACTCTCAAGCAAGCATGTATAGGATTGTAGCCTTAAAATTGTTATTATTTGTTGGGGTTTGTGTTTATCCTCAATCTATAAATCTTTATCTCTATGTGTGCAATGTGGAAGCTTTAGGAAAGCAGTTAAGCTCACCAACAAGAAACAGTTGTTGTTTTCAGCCGAGTTGTTTTACTTAGCACAAGCAAGAAAAATACTATATTTATACACCATATACTGGTTACACAAAGGCTTTTCTCTCTCTGGTCCCAGAGGGGGTTTCTGTACTCCAAGACCTTGCTGAACAAAGGCCACACACAACATCTAAGTCAATTTGCACAAAGTTGTGCAGCAGCTTAGAGTTCTCTGTGTTCTGTCACTTCTCCAAGTCTTCTTTTCAGTCGAGCTCCCCTCAAAGTGTTCTGATAACTCCACAGTCCAGCAGCAATCCACTCCTTCCTGATCACAACTCATGGCCCATGTAATCTGAGCCCTTTTATAACACAAAGTTGCATGCTTAGTAATCTGCCCAGTAACCTGATGAGGACGTCACCAGACAGATGAATCTCACGGAAGAGGCAACTCTTTCCTCACAAATGGAATTAACCCATTAACTGTGTTCCTTAACTTTTTGAGAATGTGGAATCTTGTCTGCTATACAGAACATTTAGAATTTATTGAAAAAGACAACTAGGTCAGCTGTGAATAAAATTTTATGCATTAATGTTTGACATGTTGGTCTGGTTTAGTAATCAATCTAGTCAACTAACATTGGAGGAATCAGCAATATTGTACTTTGGTGAAACGGCAGAACCACCATTTAATGTGTACACATTAGGCAACTCATGTTTATTGCATGCCACCATTTCTTGATCAAAATAAAAATAAAACAGAAGCTGGCTAGCCCCTCACATGTATATTCCCTTTTCCACGCACTTTCATCAATTGCCTTGCTTCAGACACAATGAACAGGATCCTAAATGATGGTATGGTATAAAATGCAAATTTGGACATTCAAGCTCTTCTTCCTGTTGCGTTAATAATAATAATACAAGTTGGTTGAAAACAAATGTAAACTACTTGCCAATAACATTCAAGATTAATTAAGTAACAGCTACTTAGTGCACCATATGTAAAAAGGATATTGGGTTAAAAAAAGATTTTAAAAAGTGTGCTGGATTTGTTTACATGTTGAATTATTGTAATGGAGGAGAAGGCTGCTGGCTCTAAAATGAATAGTTCAAAGCTTTGCATAATGTAGACTGATTTGCTCTTCAGTTTGATTCCCCCCCTCCCAGTACTAAGCTCTAAAAATAACATTTGTCTCTAGGAGCCCTCCTGCATTTTCTACACATTATGTATGTGTTAACTGAAGTGAATGAATGTGGGGAGGAAAGCCCCTATTGATAGGAAGATGAAGGGAGACACAGCCCCTTCATAAACTTTTCTAGAGCAGCCGCTATCACCCCCTCATTAATGTCATGAATCATGGCTAAAATGGCTGCTACAATTAATGAGTCTCCCTCTGTCACAAGCCTGTGCCTAATTTGCCTTTCAGACAGATGTCAGCCAATGATACCTTCAGAAAAATAAAGACCTTGTTCGTAATCTGATGCTAAACCAATAAAAGATGATATTCCTGCAATGACATCTTTCTCCAGGATAATGTCAAGAAGATAGTGATACAGAAAGCTGCAGTTAGGAGGGGGAGAACCCAAAATCATCCTCCTAGATAGAATGCTAAGTGACTTGCTATTTTTGAAAATGCAGCTATGATAATGCTGTTTTGCCATGCATCACTCTAATTCACTACTCAGATATTGACTGTCAGAAACTCCCAGCTCAAAGACTTACCCCTTCAGTGAAATCCTCGCTTCTCTGAAGACCAAAAAAGACTCTGAAAATATGGAGAATCATACTGTCTTTCTAGCTATTCCTGTGGGGAAGAAATATATGTCAACTATGACCAATAGGATAAAATAGAGTAAGGCTCTACACACCACATACATTTTGAGCACATTACTTCCCTCCCCCCAAGAATCCTGGGAACTGTAGTTTACCCATCACAGAGCGCCAATTCCCAGCACATTTAAAAAATGGCAGTTCTCATGATTCCTTGGGGGCAGCAATGTGCTTTAAAAGTGATTTAAATGTATGGTGCATACACAGTCCAATACAGATGTCAAAGAGAAGAACAACTACCAGGCTTTTAGAAGACATCTGAAGGCAGCCCTGTTTAGGGAAGCTTTTAATGTTTAACAGACCACTGTATTTTAACATTTTGTTGGAAGCCGCCCAGAGTGGCTGGGGAAACCCAGCCAGATGGGTGGGGTATAAATAATAAATTATTATTATTATTATTATATTAGATGTCTACCTGACACTGTCTTTGCACTTTGCCATGCTGCCCTGCAACTCACTTGATGTAAAAGTGAGTATCTGAGAGGACTTGGTGTTAAAAAAGCCCACATATTTACTATAATAAGACTATGAGTTTATCTGTAAAATGAATTGTATTAGCTCTTTGACAGAAATTGGCCAAAAGCACAATTCTGACTTGAATGTTACCATTCCGCTAATTTCCAGTATTGGCCAGAAACAAATATGGAAAGTTTACTGAAGCCACTAAACTTTTTGTAAATTTGCCTGATATTTATCCTTGAAGAAACGAGGAAAATGTTTTCATGTTTTACTGTAATCAACAGATGTTCTGTTTTCCCATTCTCTTCTCATATCTACATTCTTGTGATAGTTTAACCCTTTTGCATCACACAGTCTCCCAGACACTTTTCTGTGTAATGACTGCTACAGATCCAATTAAACATAGCTCACGTAGCAATTCATTTATGTTTGCACACATGCTGCAAAGCAAAATGTGCATAAACAATAATGGGTCTGTCATAATCTGATTGCAAACAGAAGATCGGGAGGGGGGGAACACAATCCTTTGTTTACAATCAGTGAATTTTAATAGTGTAACACACCCCACTTCCCAAAAGATTAAAAGCAGTGTGGACTTAATCTGATTTTGTTTTTTAAAATGTTCTTAACATTTTTTTTAAAAAAATTCAAAGTTATTCAAATCAGATCTGAAGGCTAAGAGAATAATATCACATATTGGACCAAAATATGAAAGGTGTTGATACACCCACACCCCGGCCAATATCTACAGGTAACTTCATTTTAAAAAATATAGCCCCAAATCACATTTATGAACAAATGACTAGACCAAAGGACTATACACCAGTTTACACAACTCCTGTTGTGCAACACAGTACCCAATACTTGTATTCATAATGCTTCAGGCAGAATAAAATGATGGAATCCATTTTTGTTTCCAGCGGAACTCTTTCAGCTGATCATTCCTCATATAAAACTATTGGCTATGGTACAGGAACTAGGTCATTAAAAAATGCTGATATCAACCTTTTGATCTGTGTTTGTAGTTTCTTCCTCTGCTTTCTCTCTCCTAGTTAAAAGACAAGATGCAACTTCAATGTATCTTGGAGGATCAGCAACTTTCCATTCCCAGAGGTTTTGGCTGGTGAAGTCCAAAAAAAGTCATCATTATGCTAAGAAAGCGTGTGGATTTTTAATCAAGTTTGGTCTGAATTGTGTGAGTTTATAGCACTGAAGTGGAAGGAAGTAATCAGACTGTGGACTTTTCACTTCTAAGATTGGGTAAAGGTAAAGGTAAAGGGACCCCTGACCATTATGTCCCGTCACTGATGACTCTGAGGTTGCGGCACTCATCTCACTTTACTGGCGTACCGCTTCCTGGTCATGTGGCCAGCATGACTAAGTTGCTTTCTGGCGAACCAGAGCAGCACACGGAAACGCTGTTTACCTTCCCTATTTATCTACTTGCACTTTGACATGCTTTCGAACTGCTAGGTGGGCAGGAGCTGGGACTGAGCAACGGGAGCTCACCCCGTTGCGGGGATTCGAACCACCAACCTTCTGTTTGGCAAGCCCTAGGATTGGGTACAGCAAAGCTATTCAAGTGGATTTAGGGGCAAGTGTTTGGAGAACATACACATTTGCATTCACCACCATACAAGATCATCTATATAGAATTGCATGTCTATATGCATGGAAACACATAAAATCAGAGAATAATAAAATGGTAGAGTTGGAAGGGACCATGAGGGTCATCTAGCTCAACTCTCTGCAATGCAGGAATCTTTCACGCAACATGAGGCTCAAATCCACAACCTTGAGATGAAGAGTCTCATGCCAGAGTCTCTGGGTTATATCTAATATGAGTCATACTCATGTAGACCAGTTGAAATAAGTGGACACGATTAACTTAATTTCAATGGGTCTACTTTAACTATGACAATCTGTATACTTGTAAGGTCAGATATGGAGATGGGCCTAAGTTGTGACATGAACTGGAAAAGCGGAGTGGGAAAGAATGAATAGGCCTCATTTAAACAAATCAGCAACCAAAAGCCTCAGAATTAAAACCAATCTTATTACTTTTTAATCTTTACACACCATAAAATTGCTCATTTTAACATGACAAAAATCTCACTTTTTCCAGCCTAAGCCTAGAATGATTGGAAACTTCTTCTCTTTTTTTGAAGTGACTGCTTGCATAATAATTCTTTTCAGAATTTAAAATGTCATTTACATTTCATCCTGAAAGCTATAGTAATAAATTCAATAGGAAACCCTATATTTGAGAATCAGACACTCAACAACATTATGCTTCTCTGGGCATCGCTGTTGACTTTGCAGCATTTCACACACAAAGCATTTGCCATGGTAACAATTTTCTCATGAAAATATGAATCACAATGCACATTTGCATGTTGTTGCTTCTTATTGCAGGGTATGTGGATTAATTTATTCAAGGTGGAAGCTGTATATGCAAACATATCAATATGATTGATTTGTACCATAAAGAAAACATGGAATCTATAAACATCCTGCTTTGATTGTTGCAGACTTTCCCCCCAAAAAATTATGTCAAGGTTTCAGAGGGAAAAGGAGAAGATGACAAAAACATCTGAAGAGATTTATGGGAGAGATGCAAGAGGAAGAGAAATTAAAGCTTGGGTATATTTGTGAATCCCCCATGTGGAAATTGTGTTCCACTTCCCAAGAAAGAAACATTTTGTGAAAAGACTCAACTGTTCGTAGAGCTCTAGCAAATATGAAAAATGTGTTGCTGGATGGCTCTGCATCTCCACGATGAAGATAACATTCTTGCCTCTATAAGCTGTCTTTCTACAAAGAAAAAAACTTGAAATTGGTATGATTGAAATGCAACAGCAGCAATAAATAGAAGGCCCTTTTGCAAGTCCCTGCCATATGAATATCTATCTGGTAAACATTCACCTGTGCTATCTCCACCACATGGTGTTGCTTGCCACCGCTTCTGTTTTCCACAGATCTGTCAATATGTTTGCAAATCCCTCATTTTGTCATTAGTAAGCTTATAATAATAACTACCTTGGAAGACTGGAACTGCCAGCTGATAAAATAGAATGCAAAGCTCTTGGTCTTTTCTTCAGGCAGAAATAAGGTGGGGGGAAATGAAAGGTTCAGTGAATTAAAGTAGCTTAAAGCTAAGCTTACATAGCAGACAGGTTCATTTACAAGGCAAATGTTTCCATCATGTCAGGTAGATAATGTGTTGTCAACAAGCCCTTAGCACGTCAAGGGAGTTTGATCTCAGGTTGGAAACTCTCTTACGCACGCTGTAACTCAAGATGCTAGGTTCTCAACTCAGAGTGGCTCCATTCTGTGACAATTGTGGCTGCCCCAGGTGTCATGTAAAAAAATATATGCAAAGGACCCTGGACAGTGAAGTCCAGTCAAAGACGATTATGGTGTTGCTGCGCTCATCTTGCTTTCAGGCTGAGGGAGCTGGTCTTTGTCCACAGACAACTTTCCGGGTCATGTGGCCAGCATGACTAAACTGCTTCTGGAGCAACGGAACACCGTGACAGAATCCAGAACACATGGAAATGCCGTTATTCTACTGCTGCTGTGGTACCTATTTAGCTACTTGGCTGTCGCAGGTATCCCATTGTTAGACCAGTATTTCCTGCTGTTCCAGTACTGGCACCAAACACAATTATTGCGTGAAATGTGGGGCTTTCCTAATAGCTTTGTCTCTCTTTATACTGCAGTTGAGCATATGAAACTGCTGTATAATGAATCAAACTATTGTTCCATCTTTCTCAGCAACTGCCTACATGAAGGATGAGGAATCTGATCTGTGGACATGTTGGATGAGGGTGATGGGATCTGGAGTCTGAAAGCATTGGAGGACAACGGATTGCCCATGCCTGGGACACACTGACTGGTAGGGGATCTCAGACAGGAATCTTCCCCAGCTCTTGCTGGAGGTGCCTGGGAACTTCTGCATACAAAGCATGTGCTCCAACACTAAACTACAGCCCTTTCACATTTGCTGCTTTTACACCAGTGGTTCTCTCAGTAAAAACGTACAAGTGTTAAGGGCAAAAAAATTGTTAAATGTGGGAACTTGCCCCAAGAAACTGTGGCTGGCTAAAACTTCTTGATGTGTGTGTCTACTGCATTTTTGGAATTTGACCTTCATGAGTCTTTCTGATTTTGAGTCTCTTAATGGAAATGCACATAAAAATGAAGATACTCCATTTCAGGGTTTATAATTAAACATTAAAGTTGTAAGGGAGCAAAGTGATTGTAAGCAAATGTTGCTTTTTTAAGGAAGTGCTATTTTCTTAAGTCTTCCTTTGATGCCATGAAGCATATCATCAATATCGTTAGTGTGGAGAAATAGATCAAGTTACATGTGAAATAGATTGCATCAATAAGATATACAGTATACTAGATATAGGTATGTGTGCATGTTTGTGTACATATAGGGATGTGCATGGCACACAGTATTTGCCTTATACAGTGGTACCTCAGGTTACATACGCTTCAGGTTACATATGCTTCAGGTTACAGACTCCACTAACCCAGAAATAGTGCTTCAAGTTAAGAACTTTGCTTCAGGATAAGAACAGAAATCGGGCTCTGGCGGCAAGGCAGCAGCAGGAGGCCCCATTAGCTAATGTGGTGCTTCAGGTGAAGAACAGTTTCAGGTTAAGTACGGACCTCTGGAACGAATTAAGTACTTAACCTGAGGTACCACTGTACTTGCATCTGTGTGCCTTTTAAGATTCTGTTTCTGAGTTGCTCTGTGTTCTCTCTACTTCACTATTTTGAGTCCTCTGCTTTTCTGTTTAGAAAAAAGCTGTATCATATGCCCAGGGGTCTGGAGGAGTTCCTCCCTAGCAGGATTAGTCAAAATCCTCACCTACCCATGATTGTTGAATTTGGTCAATTTGGTTAGTTAGGTTTGCAGATCCTCCAAGTTGGATATATTAAGAAATATACCCCTTATCCCAATGTTTCATCTAAAGAATCTGCTTGGTGGGTTTGGGCACAACCACTTGTCCTCAACTGCTTTGGGATGCCTAAGCTACCATGGCACAGAACCTGGACTTGGAAAGCTTCAGCAAGAGAAATGAAATATTGAAAAATGAATGGGCTAGCACAACACACCTGATCACTTTATCTATCAATTTGGTAAATTATCCTGAGCAGCAGCAGAAGCAACAGGAGCAAATTCAGCCATTGATTTATGGGCACAACTTCAAGTTTTGGCTTCCTTTCATTAATGGAAGTGTTGCTTGGAGCACAACTTGAGTCAGATGTCCTGTTTCCAGAACTGGAACCGTCTGGATGATTTGATGAGCATCCTGAAGCCACCTGAGAAGAAGCCAAGTGAAACCAGCTAAAACAATTTGTCACCGAGCTCATATCGCCTCTGCCCAACCCATATGATGGAAATAGCCAAGAGCAGTCAGATGTTCTACAGGACACATTGGTCCCTTGTGGACTTCTTGGATAATGACCTCGTGTGCCTTCCTTTCTTTTTATCCCATATGTGCCTTTAGGCCTGCAAGCCAAATTGGCAGAAAGCCTGTGGATGCTAGTTCCCACTGAAAACATGGATAAAGTTTGGCTGCGCAATTCTACACACCCACACACCCACACACACCCCTATCATTATTTGTCCTACGTGAGAACCTGCTTTGAAATGACCCTCCAGCTCTTCCCTCACTGTAGGATAAATAAAATGTGTGATAAAGAAGAATACGAATTGGCAACCCTGGGAGATCCATATTTTAAAAGGCGGCGAGACTCTACAACCATATTAAAGCAGATGACAGAAAATGGAACAAAATGTTAAGTGCTCACAGTCCCCATGTAACTGCACTCTGCCAGCTGCTTGAATTATTTACAGGCAGTTTGGCACGCTTTCCCTCTGTTGATTTTGTAACATCAATTTTTGCAAGCATTGTAAACAAACAAGACATCCGATGCGGAATATATCATAATGCAAATTTTTCCTCAGCTATCTTCTTCAGGGTAACACTTAGCTTGTTGCTTGCCCCTGAGTAGCTTAACTTCTGCTCAGCTTGTTTGGGGAATTCACTGAGGTGAATATCATATCCCAGTTAAAAGCGGCTCTCACAGACCATTACCACCACTGCTTCACCATGGCCTCTTGCTATCTTGTGATGGCAATGCTCAAAAACACCAAACCAGGTGGTAAGGGCTGTTTGTGTGACTCCTTACTCTCACTCCTTGTAGTCCAAGAAACTGCAGTAATGGTCTGGTCGCTGCTACTTGGTGGAGAGGCCACAATTAATTCTGGAAGTTGCAATGTGCTAGTACAAATAAAGGGCAAACATTGAATTAATGTTGTCCATTTATCAAAATGGTAGTTCTTGGCTGGAGAAGGACAGCTCCTTCACGAGTTTATCCTCCTCTGTGCAAAGAAATCCCTTATCCATTCATGGGCTGTGTGTGTATTTTAACAAGAGTCCTATTAAATCATATGCAAATAGAGATACAGCCTGAAAAAGAGGAATAAACATAACATGCTTGCTGAAAATAGCACTTGTTTCTGAGAACTCTCTCTCACACAAATCTTTTTTATTTATTTCAGCAGGCCTCAACAGATTCTGTATATTCATTTAAAACATTTTGCTGATTGTATCTGTGGTATATTGATAAATGTTTTGCTGAACTGATGTTTTAATTTATTTTGTGTATATTTATTCCTAATAAGTTGCTGATTTATTCTGTGTTTTATTGATAATTATTTTAATATGTACACCACTTAGCTATTTTGCTGATTAAGTAGTCTATGCATTTTTAAAATAAATGAAAAACAGAACAACAACAAACCCCCACTCTTCTCCCTATTATCATACACCACACTAGTGGAAGCTTCTCTTTCCCTTCCCCTTTAAGGACCCAGTGTAATTTTTAAAGGATGTTGAACTGCTTTATCATCCAAAAACTGTTCCCTATTAAGTCTACTGGCTTGTCCCATGATGTAGTTCTCCTTTAATAGGTTCATAAAGATTTGCATAGATTTTAAGCCTGAGCTATAGCTTTTATTTTAATTGTGTGGCCACATAAGTGGCAGTATATTTTAGTGGTAGGAACAGGCCATTAGTTACTTTCTGTATACGAACCAACTCGTAATTGGAAGATATTTGGGCAAATACAGAATAGGGTAAATGAAACAGGAAAAATGACCATGGGGGGGGGGGGAAATACATGCAGCAATTATTATTTTTAGACTTTAAAAAATCCACCAGAACTGCTATTGGGTAAGTTAAATGGGAAGAATTATAACCTTCTTCTTTAACTCTAATAAACAAAAAGCCAATAAGCATATGTTTTTATTTAGCCTAATACTAACAATTCCTCAAACGTAAGTCATGATGTTCAGCAAAGTCACATCAGAATAGTTCCATTGAAATCAGACAATTTACTGAAGTCCATTGATTTCAATGGGTATGAGTAAAGTTGGATATCACACAGCATCTTTAGTACCTTGGAAGTAATCTCTTCATCATGGATTTCTTTCATCACATCAGAGCTCCCACTGGGAAATCACTCTTGGCCTCACTCTTGGCCAACAGGATTGAGGCTACAACATAACTCTGACCAATATGTCAAACAATTGAATTCAAGTGTTGAATTTTGAAATGCTAACACCATCACCCTTGGAACTGCCTAACTATGTTTACATTCCAGCTGGGTTGTTTTTTTTAATGGATGAGCAGTGGGACCAAAATCTTGTGCATAGCTGATGATAAGAGATGTAGTCCAACAACATATGGAAGGTGCCATCTTGTCTACTATTACCTTGGGATTTTGTATTATGCTTAGTAGATCACAGCTAGCATGAACATTCACGAAACATTAAGGAAAAGTCCAAAAACTTTAAATCAGCAGCAGCACCATCATCAGCAGCATCTTGGTAAACTATAAGCCTAGATAGTGTAAAGACCTAACCTTAACATAACTGGTGTTACTTAGTGTTTTACTGCCATATTAAGGACAAAATGATTTCTGGAATTCTGGAACTGGGAAACAGTTTTTTTGCGGATAACTTTTCAGTGTTAAGTTAAGTAAAAACCTACCTTTCCCCCTAGCTTTTTGATGGACCACAATGGTGCTCTCTGCCTATTTTTTCTACTGGTGTGTTGGGGGCGGGGTACTTTGTGTACTTTTCAATGAATTTCACATGTTGTGGGGTGAATGTCTTATTGTGCTAATGAGCTTAAAATGCAGTTTTACTTGCACTGCCTTTAAATATTTTGTAACCTCTTCCTTATGCTGCTGAAGTTGACAGAGACCCATAGGATCAAATTTCCATGTCGTGCAATTGATTTGTTCAACAAAGTAACACATGTACTATGGATGTGTTAATGAAAGACAAATCCTGGATCCTGCACGTAAAGGACTGAGTCTTGTTTTGTCAGTGGTAACTGTTTGATTTGACAAATGCCTACTTGAAAGAGGGCTCCACCCCCCCCCAAAGGCAACAGTATGTCCCAAAAAGATGCCTGATAATTATATCTTCAGAAATGAAACCACAGGCCTTAATGTACAAAGACGTGCTATTGTTTTGTATTAAATCAGCCTGATTTTTCACAGTAGGAAGATGCTGAATTGTTATTTGGTACAAACATAGTGGGGAGAGGAAAATGTAATTTGCGCAATAAGCATGTACTTGAGGGAATGCAAACAAAGCAACATACATTTTCAAAAATGGTTTCCGCGAACACTGATTTGAATATTTTAACAATTTTCTCTCTCCTGGGTCCATGAATGTGATTGCTGAGATTTTTCATTTGTTTATCTTCTTAGCCAAATAATTTAATTCTCAATTAACAGCTTATAATGCAGAAGAATCTTTGTATTTTCAGTCAACCAAGGAACGGGACACATGCCACCATATTGTCAGGATCACCTTTCTGTTAACACAGGGCCCATGTAAGCATCCAGCCTTAGAGGAGGAAATGCCGGATTCCATGTGTTCCAGAGAGTCTACTGTGCTTGATTCCAGCCTTCCTTAAAAAAACAAAACATCAACAACCCAGCACTGGGAATAGAACCTCCAGGCCAGGTGGCTGCAGCCACAAAACTCTCCAATACCATGTCCTTGTTTTGTGTCACTGGCAATGCACCCAATGGTTTACTGACATTTGAAAAACAAAAGCTGTAGCACATAGCAAAAGCCAGGAAACAGAATACAAACCACAAAGCAGCAGTGATAATGGTCACATGTAACCATTCTGTAAAACGTGAGACAGTAGTCATCCAGGCAAAGAGGGAAAACAATTGATTTCAACCATCTTGAGGGAAGAGTTTCTGTACTACATTCCACCCTTTCCGAACACATCCAGATGAATCAGAGGCATCATCCCTCGGAATTCCAGTTGCTGGGAATCGCCAGTAGGAAGAATGATGGTGTGTGAAGGTCTTTTCAGGCTTCCCACAGACTTCTGACCAGCCCTGTGAGAACAGGATGCTAGATGAGAACAGCCCCTGGCCTGATCACTCCAGTACTGACTTTATGTTCTTAAATTCTTAATCCATCCTAAGTCTGCACTCCTTTACTCATTTACCTGAAAGTAAGCCCCATTGACTCCCTGGAAAAGACCCTGATGTTGTGAACGATGGAGGGCACAAGGAGAAGGGGACGACAGAGGACAAGATGGTTGGACAGTGTGCTCGAATCTACAGACATGAGTCTGACCAAACTGCGGGAGGCAGTGGAAGACAGGAATGCCTGGCGTGCTCTGGTCCATGGGGTCACGAAGAGTCGGACACGACTAAACAACAACAAAGCCCCATTGAACTTTATAGATTTCATTTACAGGCTACTGAGATCTGGAGATCTCAAAGCAGCCTGTGATACATAAAAATGCATAAGCACAGAAACACAATAAGTGCAATAAAAACAACATGAAATGATTGACGTACAAAAACCCCCCCACAAATACATAAACACACTATCCACATCCATAAACATAATATCAATATAAAGCCAGAGAGCATTACAAGGCAGCACAATGTCAAATCACAACCAACGTAAAGCAATTCAACCATTTGCCCCATTAACTTATACACACAGCAGCATGTGATCAGCTATATCAAGGACTGTCTTTGAAAAAAATCAGTGTATTCAGATTAGTTGCATTATTGATTTATTTACTTCACTACATTTCCATATGTTATATTCAAAGCCTTGTGTATTGATTCTCTTCTTCATTGTTATGCTTTGTGATGTGTTGCTGACTCAGCTGTAAGAATAGCATGTGACCTGAACCTTCCCACAGATATTTTGGGGTTCCTTCTTACTGGATCCTTTACATTTCCCAGAGGTGAATCTGCTTTAAGATTAATTTGGGCCCTGCGAATGCACAGAGCAACTCCAATCTAGTCCAAAGGCCTGAACGTCATAAATCAAATGCAGAAACCTAGCAGAGCACCATGTTAATGTAATCTAAACTGTTTGCACATCTGTCTGCAAAACACGGCGTCTGTAAAACAAACAAACAAACAAACAAACAAAAAACTCCTGGCAACACTTCAGCAGCAGGCCTTTGTATTCTTTTCAAATTCTTGGTACAGATAGCTTGTGCTGGGCTCATTTGTTGCTCTTCAATAGATCCAAATCTGGACTCATTTTGTTAGTGCAGAATGATTTTCCACCAGTGCACTCAGCATTGTTCAGCAAAGTTCATTCCTTTTTGCTTTGCTTCGGTTTGTCTCTGGATGCTTTTGTCAGGTTTGTGGAAACATATGCACAGATCACAGAGGAACAATGAGAGTCAAGTATGCTAGTTCAAATGTCCAGCTAGGATTCCTGGTTACAAATGAATGCCCTCAGATACTGTAATCCACCGCTGGCCTTGGCAAGCTGGATCTGCAGTCAACTGGACACAAGTACCAAACACTTCAGTCCTAGTCAGACCTATTTGAGAATGACTCCTATTGAATCTAACAGGATTTATTTTCTCATTGGTCCACCTGAACCTGTATATCCTAGCTCCATCACTGAGATCATCTGCAGGAAAATCACTGGTTATCCTCTAACTTGGCAAGGCTCCTTGGACAGAAACAAGAAACCAAGCCATCAGCCCAGTAGTGTGGAATGTTGTGCCAACAGAAATTCAGGTGGTGCCTTTTTAAAAGAACCCTTTAAATGTCTGCTGAAAACTTTTATATACTGCCAAGCTTATGCAGGCACTTAAGAAAATATACTTCTGTAATAGTTAGTGGAAATGCTTACTGTTGTTTCATTGCATATATGTAAGCTTTCATTGTACAGTGGTACCTCAGGTTACATATGTTTCAGGTTACAGACTCCGCTAACCCAGAAATAGTGCTTCAGGTTAAGAACTTTGCTTCAGGATGAGAACAGAAATCGTGCTCCGGCAGCACGGCGACAGCAGGAGGCCCCATTAGCTAAAGTGGTGCTTCAGGTTAAGAACAGTTTCAGGTTAAGAACAGACCTCCGGAACGAATTAAGTACTTAACCTGAGGTACCACTGTATATATGTATGATTGTAAACTGCTTTGGGTTTTTTTTATCAATAGCAGTAGATAGATAGATAGATAGATAGGTAATTAGCATGCATTGGATTCGGGTGTAAATGTCGTTTCAGGAAGAGGCTCTAGCTTGTCCATTAAAAAGTGACTTCATTCCCTCCCAGCAAGATTTAAAAACAGGTATATGTGATTGCAGGCTCTAAAGCTTTAAAGGGATGCCCCTCAGCATGTCTGGACAGACATCATGAGGGTCAATGAAGGACAGCTAATATGTTTTTCAATTATTTATGGCCGGCGATAAGCAAATATTTTGATGAATAACCCCAAAGTTGTTTTGGATAAATTCAGCATTTGCACCCCGAATGAATGTGGAAACCTCCAAAGGGCTTTGGGCCCCCAGGGGTTCAGGTGTTGAAGAAATGCTGCAGACAGTGTCTGGGGGGAAATGGAAACATTTCTCCCCAAGCTTTCCTTTTAAGAAAACAGCTGGGGAGGAAACAAGATCTCTTTAGTGAGTGCGAGGCACTTCTCCTTCCTCTTCGGAACTCATTAGTTGAAGTAGGCCCTATATTTCTAACTCTTCGTCCCTTAACCCCATCTATGCTTAATTCTCAGAACCCTTAGTAAGAAAAGAATATATGAGGAAGCAAAACTAACCGCTGAGTCTTCTGGGATGACTTAGAGCATAACTGAAGTTCACTTTCTACAGCAAACTCCATTTTCTGCACAGCATTCAATTACGGCTTCACATTTTTAGATGTTTTAACGGTGAATATAATATCTTCCCAGTGTCTTAGCAATGGGCAATCTTACAAAATTAGGACGGTAGCTACAATACTTTTTTCTTTTGCGTTTCCTGAATGAAATTGTTGGCAGTTCCTTATGGTTTCATTTTTTAATACTGCATTAACATGGGCTTTGCATTTCAATTCCTACCCTGTGATCCTGTAATAAACTGTAAACAGGCAGCCCCCTGTGGCGATGTTGAGCTTCCTTTCAAGACTGAAGCCTCTATTTGTTAAAATCAAATGCCTGAAGGCAGCCTAAGCACTTTATCCGTCTCAAATGCTGAAAAAGAAGAAGACATAAGCCCTTTAAACATATACGGAAACACAAGCATTTTAACTGCCTGATATCCTCACACTTTCATAAGGTTAAAGGACAGTAAATCCTTTAAAGGTCATGGAAATAGGAAAAGGCCATGGAAAATGTTGCATTCTTTTCAGAGCCTACCATGAGACAGGTTACAAGCGGCAAGGGCTCTCAAGGACATGGAGGGGGTGATGTTCCAAGGAAGAAGTGGGTAGAGGGCAGTTTAAGGATTAATGCAGAAAATTCAGCACTTCTTTCGCATAGCTATTGCCATTCCTGCTAACAGCAAACACAGGTGCCGAGCGCTGATAGAAATGGAGCTGCTGAGAAACAAAGGGGGAGGTGTCAGCATCCTGAGGGAAATGCCAAGGTTTGTCGACTTTCCAGAAAAATTCAAAGTCAGCAGCCCCCTCCCAACCACTATCGTCTTCCACAGCTCAAGAAGATTGGGCATGCTCAGTTGCCACAGACCATTTGAGTGCCAGTTTGGGGCAGGGGAATGTTGTGGGGGGGGGGACACCAGGAAGATACACTGCAACATTTTGTTGTGGGCCTTGAACCATCAGCTACTGTTACTGTAGTCTTAGTACAGTGGTACCTCAGGTTACATATGCTTCAAGTTACATACGCTTCAGGTTACAGACTCCGCTAACCCAGAAATAGTGCTTCAGGTTAAGAACTTTGCTTCAGGATGAGAACAGAAATTGTGCTCTGGCAGCGTGGTGGCAGTGGGAGGCCCCATTTGCTAAAGTGGTGCTTCAGGTTAAGAACAGTTTCAGGTTAAGAACAGACCTTCGGAACGAATTAAGTACTTAACCCGAGGTACCACTGTAGTTCAAATCTTAAAAATACCTGCCCTGCCCTTGTGCCAGCTGCTGCATTAGAAGCGAACTGAACCATAAAAAGGAAATATTTCAGCAAGAAGTTGTGTTTGAATGAATGCAGGAAATAATCTGTGGAACATTTCACCAGAAATGTCTCAGAATTCTGAGTGTTGACTTATCTTGAAGAGAAGAGTCTGAATGGGAAACAACAAAGCAGTATTTCAACCTGTTTTGTTTTAATGAACATATTGATTTCTTTTACTTAAGAGGTGTTCCAGAGGGGAACTACTTGAGTCAAAGCATCATGCTTAAGCAATGCAACCCCAAAAAACCCCCACAGATTAAAGTGTTATCGATAGTCTCTGGAAATGAGGTGATACGTAACTCTCATGCAATGAGCATGAACAGAGGTGATTTCTTGGAAAAGTTTACCTCAGACATCTTTTCCATGGGCAGGGGTGGAAGAGGTTGTATTTGAAGAAAATAATCTTAGTGCCACCAGCACCACCCTCCATCAAATTTGGTCCATGAGGCAGAACTTGAAAGAGATCTGGCTGGTGGAGTCAAAAGGGGTCCTCACCCCTGCTTCATGTTAGTAGGCAAATGCCTACAAATGCTACATTCTGAACCAAGTGATGTTTCCAAACACTCTTCAAAAGTAGCCCCAGTAATTCAACCAGGGGTGGAATGTAAGATCTGTGTTTTAATGAAACAGCTGCCTCCAATTCACTACTGGTGAATAGGAATGGTGACTTGGGTCAGCCATTTCAGTTTGGGCATAGTACAGTTTGTTTACTATTTTTCTCTCTTCATTTTTTCATATGCAAAGAGTTTTGGTTTGCAGTCTACATTTTGGTTTGCAGCCTACAATGCTCAACAGCACCACTATGATTTTTCATTGAAAATTACAAATGTTTTCAGAGCTTTCTGTCACTGCTGATATTTCTTCCCAAATCTCTGAACACTCTTCTTACCATATAATGCTGTCTCAAGCTCAGTATGAAAGCCCTTGTAGACTTGTGTGTGTTTTACAGTCCTATAATGCTCCATCACTAGGGTTCAATAATGTTTTCATTCTTTTGATCAAATGGGTGGGGGGAGAGTTAATTTTTCCATCAGTCTGAAATAATGGAATATACTGCTGGGAAGCAAGCGGGAACGTCATTAAGACAGTGATTATTCACTCCAAAATTGTGAGAACATTGGGAGTTTAATATTAATGAGTTTACACTATAAAGAAGTCAGAATGACTTAGGAACAGCGTTTTTCTATATAATTTAACACATAGCTCTACCTCCTTATTAGATGTTGGTAGAGCTAATTAGATGCAATTTCTTAAACTCAGAAAGGAAATGTGGCCTTGTAAAATTGTATTGTTTTCAAAGCAATTCATTGAAGCTGTGGGGAGGGCTTTATATTCGCTACAGGAATCTGCATTCTCACAGTAAGTTCTTACATCATAACATGTAAAATCATGTTTCCATGTCCCCAAGTGGTGGGCACCGTTGACACTGAGAATTATTTTAATTCTGGACTACTGTGGCATTTGGCTATAGGCAGTGAAGATTGTTCACATTCATGTCCAGTCATGTATGTTTGCAAACATCTTACGGGCCCAACGGGGGTGAGGGTAAGGGAAATAAGATGTCTGATGGCACCTCCTACATCTCCCACCAGCCCTCTCTCCCTTTGCCTGATGCAAGCTGATCTTCACAATGCCACAACAACAATTTTCATTTTTAAATCTCTCAGCTACAAAGCATGAGGGCTATTTCAAAAGAGGGGTGTGAAAAGTGTATTATAAAGCCTTGGCAGCATACATCAAGGAGTGTCTATTCCAACTCTTATTATTTGTGGCGATAACAACTCACATTTAGCTAACATTCTTTATGTGAGTAGTCAACTGTTAGCAGGCGAGGAAAGACATGGGAGGAGGGGTATGGGCAACGCTGCTTTCTCTTTGGGTTAAAATCCATTGAATAGGTCTTAAGAAATGTGTAGCAAAAGCTCTTGGGGGTTGACTACATGCACAATTCCATCTATTTAATTACAAGTGTCACTGCAAGCAGATTTAATTAAATTTCTTATTCTGATTTAACTCGAGCTGATGGATGAATGGCTAGGTCACAGTTTTACAAATTTCCACACGTCTTTCTAAAACGGTTGACTATGTGCCCAAAAGGCTAAGAGAACAATCCCATGGCGGTAGGGTGGCAGAGAAAATCCGTGGTGGTAGAGTCACCAGATCCAAATCCCTACACACTCACCAGGCCAGAAGGGGAGGGCTGGTTAGAAGGAAAGGGCATTCGCCAACCCCAGAATTGGGTGCATTTTGCTACCCTCTGACCCTGTTGGTGTTTCTAGAATGATCGCTTTGGATCTAGCAGGTTCAAAGCCTCCTCTGATCTGCAGTATCCCCATCCCATGCTCCATTTGTTCTTCCTCTGCTGTCAGATCATCTGTTGCAAAAGGGCAATGGCAAAAATGTATGTATATGGGGGCGGGGGAAGCATACCAAAATGTAATTTTCATGAAGACCATTTGATTAAAAAAAACAAAAGATGTGGAAATGTAGAGAGCTGAAATTGAGAGTGGAAACGTGAGAAACTGAAACACAAAAAATCGACAGCTTCACCTACTCCTATCTGAGAGTAAAGATAATTGAAATCAATGTGATTTTCTTTTGAGTAGCTATGCACCATTAAAGCATTTTATGAAGTACGGTATATTGCTTCCATTTATTCTGATTGACAGAATGAGAAGAGCTATTAGCTAACACGTCTCCTTTTCTACCATATTCTGAATCATCCCAAGTGTTTGGAACCTTTCATAGCATCACCCAAAGCTTAGATATTTTAGGCAACTCCTCCAGCTTTCTGAGCACAAGATGGTATATATTTCATTCAGTTGTATTACATGTTTCAATAACTGCATGGGAAAGTTCAGCAATTCGAAATTGAAGGTTCCATTCTCCCTTGCACAATAACTTTAGCAGTCACTCATTTCCCCCTCCCCACACGCTTCAGCTTAGGGCAATAAAGAAGGAAAGAATGAGGGTGGCACCCAAAATGAATGTTATTGCCCTGCTTCCTTGCCAGGCTTGTCACCATTGTCTTTACACTTGAGATGGAAAAGGACGCAAGTAGCTGTCATTGTTTCTGATAGTCTTTATTAACAATAACAGTAGGGAAACTTCAGAGCATGACAGTTTTATTGATTCTTTATAGTGTATAATGAGACATCACAGCTGACAAAGTCTCAGGTTGGGTTTAAAAACAAAAACAAAACCTCACACCATGTGAAGTTGCTTTAAGAAAGTTTTGATGATATAATTGTCTGAATGGTGCACAAGAAATAAGTTATGGTGTTATATGAGTGTTACACAAGTGTCGGTAGTTGCATATGCCCACCACATTCAAACAGAGAGGCTTACAGTGACCCTGGAATGCCGTCATTGTTATCACCGCCTGCAAATCAAGTGAGCATAGCAAAGATATCAAAAGATATGGTGAGCTGCTCATGAGTGGAAGCTGGAACAGGGGAAGGGGGCAGTGGGGGTGGGTTGCCCTGGGTGTCAATACTGAGGGGGTGACATTTGGCACGCCGCCCACCCATGACTCCCAAGCCTACCCGGAGCCATCAGGGGGAAAGGGTGACGCTGTCTTCCCCCCTTCCCCCTTAGTTTTGACAGCACTGGGGAGGCTTGGGAGTCGCATGTGGGCAGTGCGCCATTGCCCCCTGCTCCCGGGCTGCTTTCTGGGGGGGGGAGCCTCCCCCAAGCTGTCGAAAGGAAGAGGGAAGGGAGGAAGGCTGATGGCAAAGAAGTGCAGCTCCCTCCCCCCCCCCCCCAGGAAGCAGCCCGCCATGGGCTGCTCACTCCACCCCCCTGGGTGGCTCAGCCCCTGGGACACTTGCCGCAGGTGGAACCCCCCTGGAACACTCACCCTGCCCCCATGGCCCCACCCCTGGGTGCACAGCATGTGCGCCGCTCCAGGAGCCGGAGCAGCTATCTCTGCCTCTGAGTGGAAGGAAGCCAAGTGGCAAACAAGCAAATTCATAGCAGCTCATCTCTCTCTCTCTTGCTCACTTGCACACAAATTATCAGGTGGAAATATGTAGGACCATACCACACACAAACATATCACAATGAACCAACGTGCCAACATGTGTAGCAGCACACAGCTTCAGCTCAGTGGGTCCATAAAAGCCAAGTGCTTATATAATAAAATTGAAAGGAATAATGGGATAGTGCAAACCATTCAATAATGGAACTAACACTGTAACGAATGATGCCCAATGTCCCCCTATTGAAGGCATTGCCTATATCTATCTATCTATCTATCTATCTATCTATCTATCTATCTATCATCTATCATCTTTCTATCTATTTATTTTAAATAACCAGTGACTGGAGAGTTCTTCATTTACTAAACTTGTTAGATGCGCAATAGCAAATAGCTGTCTCCAGTGCTCCCCCCCCAAAAAAAAATGTTTAGGGGTGCTCTCAGTTTCCTACTCATACTGAAATACTGCCCCTCAATGAGGCCAAACTTAGATTCACAAAATGTTTAGTGGTATGCATCCCCCTGCGTCCCCCCGGGAAAAAAAAGCACTGGCTGTCTCCAATTCTAACTCCATTCCAGTTGGTGCAGGAACCTAGATGAACATCCCTGCTTGAATTCTTAAAGCTGAATTGACGCTGGTAGCAGTGGGCCATCTGCTTGATTTTGCCCCTTTGTTGCATCTGATCTCTGAAATAGTCAAAATTTAGCTTGCCTACGAGGGGTAGGGTAGCAACTAAGACATCATTCATAGATGGGAGTGGGACTGGCAAAGATGCTTCTTTCAGAGGGGCACTGATGAGGCCTTTTCCCACTGGGAGTCATGGAGGCAGAACTATAATCTAATTCTATGCAGCAAAATTATTAGACAACAAAGTGGCATGGAATATAAATATTAATGTACCTGCTCCACTAACTTTAGTAGTTTATTGGGAAATGTAATAAAATATAGGTTGCAGAACCCTGGTTTAGGAGAATGAAACTGACAGTGCAATCCTATGCAAAAATTAAGCCTTATTAAGTTATATGGGACTTACTGCCAGGTAGGTGTGCAAAGGATTGGAGCCTGAATAATCACCTGGAGATACATGCTGCCCTCATTCAGCTGCTCGGTGCAAATCAGATGGTCTGGCACTTAATAGGACACAGTGTGAATCAGCTGTTCAAATTAGCTCTTTGGGGTAAGTTCTGCTACTTAATATGGTCAGAACTAATCGCCTTTCAGTACTAAACACCTGTTCATTTGAAAGCCTGTTGCCTGACAAGTTATTGGCTTCATCAAGCCTGCCAATTAGCAGAGGCTCTACTGTAAATGTTTGTGGGTTGCGTGTGTATGGGTTTTTAAAAAATAATAATAATAATAACTGAACCTCTTTAATCCTATCAGACTCGCTCCTGTTGATCCCTTTTTATTGAATAACTCTAATCCTATCAACTCTGCTATTGTTGATGCATATTAAATCCAATAGGTGTAATCCGGAACCATTCAAATCAAAGAAGGGCTTGTCATTGGTTTCAGTGAAATGTGGAATGCACACAAGGCATTTACTTTAACCTTTGCAAAAGTTTGCCTTTCTTCATTTGTGTGGCTGGGCAAACACCTGGGTGAGCTCAGCTTCTGGCTGGGAAGTCCGTGTACACTCTAAGGTCCTAGGAAAGCAAGGGGCCGATGCTGGACGCAGAACCCTTTGCAGATTTCACTTCTGTGGTATTTTGGTTTCTGCTCTAGAGACGGTGAAAATGGGAAGCTGCTGTGGGAAGCATTTCTCTTTAAAATGCTGTCTTCTCCTAGGAAAACACTTGCTTTCAGAAAAGAGGTGAAGAAACTTGCATTAAGAATATGGGTTGTATCCAATGTAATGTAAAGGAACGCATCCTGTCACTGCATGGATTTGTACTTTCCTTCGCTCCCACCCTCTAAATTTGCTCTGTTCTCCCTACCTTCTAGATTCGAAAGGGGTGGGGGTGGGGGTAGACCATACATGGCGGTAAGAAAGGGAGAAGTTCCATTGCACAAGTGTAAATCCTTGTGCTAATGAGACACACTAGCCAAATACCACCCTACATGTTTTTTCAACCTCAGCAATGGTTTTATGAACGAGCCAGTAAACAGTTTAATACTAGTGTTAGTATGGGTCAAAGTAGACCCATAAGCATTCTGTTGTTCAAGACACAGGACTCTGTCCAACTGAACACTACTGAGCTATCCTCAAAATCCAATGGGTTGTATCTGTGATCTCCACCCCCTGCTCCCAGAAGGCACTTTGTGTGCTCATTTCCTACCTCCAGGTTCAGAGACTGCATGCTCCTGAATTTACCAGTTGTGGGAGTACATGAGTAGCAGACAGCTAATAACCTCATGTCCTGCTTCTAGGTTTCCCAGAGGCATGTGTCTGGCCACTGTGGAAAATGGGTTGTGGCACTAGATGGGCATTTGGTCTGATCCACCAGAACTTAACTATATGGTAGTACTACTGAGGCTGAGGCAGCAGATTTTTCTTAGGCACGAAGCAAGGGAAATCCAACTAGGTAAGAGTTTAGAGGGTTGTGCTCTTCATCTTCAGTTCTCCAATAAGGCTGAGCCCCTCACTGAAGGAAGTGGAAGTTCTCCACCACCATGTTGGAGGAAGGAAATTGAGGCCTCTAGTAGCTTTGCAACTATGGGGATTATTAGCAGAAATTACTTTGACTTCCTTTCTTTGCCAAAATTGAACACTGTTAGAGAAATGGAAGGGGACTGATATCTATACACTATTGACCCGGGGACATATTTTTCACAGCGTTTGTGCATCTGTCAAAAGTCTTTCGTGCTGTCAAGTGTAATGAGAGCACGGCTGCAGTACAGGCACTGGCTGAATCCTAGTACAGGATTTGACAGTGCTTGGAAAGCCAAAATGCAAATGATGCAAACCAAAGTTCTTCTGCCAGTGCAGATAATAAGGCAACATGCAAAATCTCTCAAATTGGGCATGCCACAATCAGGGGTAACTGCAGAATGTCAAACGTATAAAAATCCCTGCATAGAGCCAGCGCTGACTTTCTTCCATGCAACTTATGTTATTAAATGCCAGTTGTTTAATTTAGAGATGGCGTGAGCTTATCATGTTCCTATCACCCCATTCTCTAATATGTTTACTTAGTAGGAATATCCCTTTGGTGTCACTTGTACTTTTTTCTTTTTTCAGTTCAACACATTCAGACAAATCGTAGAAAGAAAGTGGTAGGGAACCTTTGGTCCTCCAGATATATTGTTTTATTACAACTCCCATTGTCCCTATGCTGAATGTGAATGATACGTGTGGAAGCCCAACAACTTCCAGAGAGCTCATAGGTTCTCAGCCCTGCTCCAAGCAGGTTTTCCTAGCACTACCACCAAGAGGAGTAAGGATACAGTTGGTGAGTTTATTCTTAAAGGGCTGGTTTCAGCCAGAATCTTGTATCTACTAGCTTGTAAAATGTCAGGGTAAATAATGGGAAAGATCAGGAGCATGATCTCAGAATAGAAAAAGGAGTTCATTTCCTATTATGAAGTCCACTGCACAGGCAGATTTTTCTCTGGTGTCAAGTTCAGCAATCACAGTGTTATTGAGCACAAGATCTAAGTGACAGGTGATCTATAATAATAATGAAGAAATACTGACAAAAAGTGTTCCTTCCACTATGACTGGTTTTGCACATACTAGGACAGTTCTGCCAAAAAAAGATGATAGATATGTGTCGTTTACCTGTTATAATAAGCTGAAGTTGGTGATTTGGCCTATAGAGAGCTAACTTTCTTTAAAGGAGCATATACATGAATTCAATGGCCTGATTAAAGATCACAGGCAATGCTTTTTCTTTTTCTAAGCACCTGCACATATTGATAGATAACCATCTCTGAAGTAAATGGGGAAGGTGTTGTGAACAGGGGAGCACCACATGCACATCGGATTCCCTGCACCTTCAAGGAGCCACTAAATCAGGGTGACTGATTATTTAGCCTCGTTTTGCAAAAGCAATTAATAAGCCAGATAAAATAAAGAGCTTCTTCATGCAACACATATTTAAATTATGGAACTCTCCCCAACCCAAAAGAGGCAGTGATGGCTACCAACTTTAATTGCTTTAAAAGAGGATTGGACAAATTCATGGGTGATGAGGCTATCAATGACTACTAGTCATGGTAGCTATTTTCTACCTCCACTGTCAAGACACAGTATGCCTCTGAATATCAGCTAATGGGAATCACAGGCAGACATGTTGTTGTCCTTCTTGTGAATTTCCTACAGGCATCTCATTGGCCACTGATCCAGCAAGCTCATGTTATGTTCTTACATTATGTATGTATCCCACCCATTCAAATAAATAAATAAACCCTAATCTGTTTCATTTTTGAGTATTGCAACATTTCTAAAGACTACAACAACCTTCTCTTTTTTTCAGCATGACCTGCACTGATCCAGGAATCAACAGAGAATCAGTTCCAGAGATTTGTGCAGTGACACTGCACATTGTGTTGATTGCGAAAACAACAACAGGAACCACGTACTGCAGTTTTCCAAGCACTTGGCATCATTAGAAAGGTCTTTCTGGAATTTGTAAAGTTCATTCATTGACTGAACAGAAAAGAAAGGTAAGCTCCAGTGAACTTTTTATGATTCTTGTGTGGCGGTGGCGGGGAATGGGAAGAGACAAAACTGGATTGTGTCTGAAAAGGCTAAATCATCATATAAAGGTTAGGTGCACCACTTTCAGCAAGACAGCAAGTATTTTTATAACTGGAACAGTACTAAATAGTTTTCAAAAAAACCCCAGAATAAAGTTCTCGGGGGGAGAAAGATGGGAAGAGACAAAACTGGATTGTGTCTGAAAAGGCTAAATCATCATATAAAGGTTAGGCACACAACTTTTGACGAGACAGAAAGTATTTTTATAACAGGAACATTTTGGATTTTTAAAATCTAAAATGTTGGTTCATCCTTTGAGAGAACAGCCAGGAATCACACTTTCTTCCAGTTAGCACCATTATATATATAGTGTGTGTGAGAGAGAGAGAGAGAGGGAGAGAGAGAGAGTGGGGGACTGTCTTAGGATGGGAGAAATTGAACCCACCATGGAGTGGGGGAGAGAAGAGCAGATTCCACCAGATTTCCTCAGCTGAACTGTGAAGCTCCCCTTTTATTGCTTCAGTGAAGAGAGAACAGTCACCTCACCACTGCACCATCGCGGAGAAGGGTGAAGAGGCCCTTATCCTAAGTGCATCTAATCAGGCAACTGCATTACCCCACTGCAGTCAACCAGACAGCTGTATCACTTCCTTCTGAATTGCTGGGCTTTGCCACTGCAGCAGCAGCAGCAGCACTTGTTTGCCTGCCCAAAGAAGTTGGTTGTGGTAATGGAGAAGAGGGTGGCCATTGAGTGCCTCCGACAATTTGGGCCATAGGACAGTGTGCCACTTGGCTGTCCCCTATCCCTGCCAGCGCCAGTCCTGTAGTCAATAAATAAACTCTAGTTCTGTGCAAAACTATTAGCTGCCTGACTCATTTTACTCTTATGTATCTGGTTAGCCTTTCATGCTGCCCTGGCTGTACTCCAGTGTTGACTGATGTCATCTCTTAAACCACCCTTGACTCTTATGTTCCTCTGGTGAGTTATGACTCATTTGGGGACCAGAGATGTAGCTTAGCAACGAAAGAAAAGAGGCCCAGGCAGGTCAGGAGAAGCTGCATGGATTGCTGTGTCAAAATCAAAACTGTGCTACAGGACAAACCTGTTTAGAAATGGAAGAATGAAATCATGCCGAATCAAGCAAGCCCTGGAAGTATAGTTAACAATTAATAGCATTACTGGAAATAACGATCACACATTTCATAGTGAGATGTGTAATTAATACATGAGATGGTATCCAGATGCAAAAATTTAGCAAATATGCCAAAAGGTATTGTTTGTTTTGTGGTTTTTATGTGCTTAACAGGATTGTTTATTGAACAATTAAAATTTATTATGCTTTCATTTGATGCAGTAGGGGTGAATGCAAAAATAAAATTAATATTTCACTGTATTTAATTAACGGAAGTTTGCTGTAGCAGATCTAGGCATCCTGCAGCCTTAGGATTTGCCATCAAGAAAAGAAAAGAAAAGTTTTTGCAATTATAGGCAAAGTAGCAATGGCACCTCAAGGCAATGGTAGCCTGAGGTGGTGAAGTTAAAAATTAATGGATTACATGTAGAAAGAATTTCAACATATTGATTGCAAGCCAAGCATTAACAGCTGAGGGATTGGACGCTTATGTAAATGTAACTTGTGAATAAAATGACTTCTGCTTCAACGATCTGCCGTTATATAATGAAAGTTGTAGAAACAATTTGCATAAATTGTTCTTAAAGATTAACTTACACTCAAAGTAATTAATTGGATACTCTTAGATTCACTTACTTTAACCTGCAAAATTGTTGAATTGTTTAAAGCAAACTTCTTAAATCAGAAGAGCTAACACGTGGCAGAAGGGCAAGCAAACTTTTTGTAATGTTACCTAGAGAAAGAATGCTCAAAAATAGAAAGGAGGAGAGGGAAGAGGTGGACACTAGAGGTCTTAAGCCAGGCATGGCTAAACTTGCCCTCCAGATGTTTTGGGACTACAATTCCCATCATCCCTGACCCCTGGTCCTGTTAGCTAGGGATGATGGGAGTTGTAGTCTCAAAACATCTGGAGGGCCAAGTTTGGCCATGTCTGTCTTAAGCCAACCCAGGATTTACCATTCTTTAGCTACAGTAGTACCTCTGGTTACGTACTTAATTTATTCCGGAGGTCCATTCTTAACCTGAAACTGTTCTTAACCTGAAGCACCACTTTAGCTAATGGGGCCTCCCGCTGTTGCCGCGCTGCTGCCACGCGATTTCTGTTCTCATCCTGAAGCAAAGTTCTTAACCCGAGGTATTATTTCTGGGTTAGCGGAGTCTGTAACCTGAAGCATGTGTAACCTGAAGCGTAGGTACCACTGTATAGGTTTAATGCCAGCCTTCATCACACCTGGCAATGGCAGGGAACAGTAGCAGCAGCATAGCAACCAGCAACGGGCAGCTCAGTCTAGCCACTATTTTACTTTCCCACAATGCACCTGAGTTGAAGTAGGGAATTTTCTCAGGCTGAAGGCCACAATCCCTCATGGAGAGCCTTGTAGCGTCCACATGCCAGTGACAGCTAGGAGCAGCAAGTAATGTGGGTGGAGCATCAGGTGTGCCACTTACATTTGTACAGTAGGTTAGATTCTGGTCACACACAGTGACATGTTTCTGCACAAGAACCCATCTCTCCATCCTCTGTCCTGGCAAGTGAGTGTCACTGTCATGACCGAAAGAGATTCCATGCAGACAATGCATCTGTGCAGGGTGTGGCCTACGTAGAGTCCCAAAGGCCAGACAAAGAGGCCTGGAAATGCTTTATTTAGTTCCCAGTCCCGAGGTTCCCCATCCCTGTGCCAAGTCAGAATAGGCCGGCTCAGGGCAGGCGCCTGAGAATTGGGATTCAGGTGCTGATGCTGCTCTTGAATGACTGCACTGAAGACATCCAGTGCGATTTTGTGGAGGGACTTCAACATGCTTAAGCGTTCCACCCACTAATTTCAATGGAAAGGATCTTCTTCACATCTCAGCAGTACGAGAGGCACAATTCATTGGGATGCAGGGGAGAAAAGTCTTCTCTGTGGCTTGCGCTCCCTGCCAAGAGAAGTTCATTTGCTCCCCTCTGTAATGGCCTGTCTGTCGCCTGGCTAAGACATTTTTGTTTCAGGAGGCATTTGACCTCTGGACTGATGAGGCCTTTTGTTTGTTTTTTGGGGGGTTTAGTGAACTGATCCATGTTTCTAAAAGTTATTTTCATCTGCTGCAGTTGTCTGTCATTTTATTCTGCAGTACATACAATAAACTATACTACTTTTTTTGTAATGGTTTTTAGCTTCCTGTAAGTCTTTCTGAGCACCATGATTGCTTGAGATGAGTAAACTATGTGGGAAATAGCTTTCCTTAACAGTGGTACCTCGGGTTAAGTACTTAATTCGTTCCGGAGGTCCGTACTTAACCTGAAACTGTTGTTAACCTGAAGCTGTTGTTAACCACTTTAGCTAATGGGGCCTCCTGCTGCTGCCACGCCTCCAGAGACCGGTTTCTGTTCTTATCGTGAAGCAAAGTTCTTAACCTGAAGCACTATTTCTAGGTTAGCGGAGTCTGTAACCTGGAGCGTATGTAACCTGAAGTGTATGTAACCCGAGGTACCACTGTATGTAAAATATGAGCAGTCATAACCTGGCACAGCATTCTATCCTCCTTCCCTCCCCCTTGGGCAGGGGGCAGAATTAACCCCAGCTTCTCCAACCAGTTTGATTACAGCTTTATTTTTTGCTACATCTCAAATCTTGGGAATATAATGGAGTTTTACTCAGAAAACTGCAGATTGGCTACCCCTGTGTCAGCTTGTTGCAACGTGACATCTTCCAGATGTTGATTAAACCACAACTCTCAACATCTTTGGCTGTTGGCCCATAAGCGACTCACTGTCTAAGGTGAAGCCACTATGCTAGCTTCCAGGTAAGTAGATCACTATTGCCTACCGAGAGACAGAGGGGCAAGGTGGCAGGGAAGTCAGTGTGGTGCAATGCATCAGCAGAGCCAACCTAGTTCTCCTGCCGTGTTCTTGCACTGTGCTGCCCTCCATTGTCAAGCCACACCATTTTGTTTTATTCATTTCCTACAGTTGCATGCTGCTGCGTGACTAGTAGCTCTCCAGGCAGCTGATGATACAACTGTTAAAATAAATGTTAAAATGTGAGTGTACCAGGCTTATCAAAGCTGCATTCCTAGATCTACTTCCTTGGGATTAGGTCTCATTTGAACTCAGTGGGAGTGACTTCCAAATCTACAGGATTGCTCTGTAAATCAGCAGCTCCCGCCCCACATTCCTCTGAATTCTTGCTTGGTAAGAAACATCAGGGGCATGGGGGGCGCTGTGGTCTAAACTACTGAGCCTAGGGCTTGCTGATCAGAAGGTCAGCAGTTCGAATCCCCGCAACAGGGTGAGCTCCCGTTGCTCGGTCCCTGCTCCTGCCAACCTAGCAGTTCCAAAGCACGTCAAAGTGCAAGTAGATAAATAGGTACCGCTCCGGCGGGAAGGTAAACGACATTTCCATGTGCTGCTCTGGTTCGCCAGAAGTGGCTTAGTCATGCTGGCCACATGACCCAGAAAAAACTATCTGCGGACAAACACCGGCTCCCTCGGCCTATATAGCAAGATGAGCTCTGCAACCCCAGACTCGTTCGCGACTGGACTTAACTGTCAGGGGTCCTTTACCTTAACCTTTTAAGAAACATCATCAAGACTATTTTGCTGGCCAATTCTTGAGGAACACCCAAAAGCAAAAAGCTAGAGGAGGAGTGTAAAACAACACAAAGAAGCAAATTTAATAACTGTCCAAGCAGAGTCTTACTGCAAAGGGAGAATGTGGCTTTGGCAGAAGCAGGAATGCGGAGAGTTTATTAGGGGCTTAGTGAAATGCCAGTCGAGACGTCATTTAAGTGACAACTGGAAGTGAGTCAGCCTATTGAAGTATGTAGGGAATTGAAGAAATGATGTGCAGGAGAATAAAGTGGTGATTCTGAAATGACAATGCCATAGAATGCCGACTCATAACTGTCGGGGAGCCTGATCTGCAATACAATTCTGAAGCTCTGCAGGATAAGAAAAAAGCATCATGGATTTCAGCAGACTTTGGAAATTTATTGGGTTTAATTGGCTTGTCAACCACATGGTAAAATCTTTGCAAAACAATGAATTTAGGGCATGAGAGAATTCTGCTGGGAATCTTTTCATTAAAATGGTGAGGCCTTTAAGTTTTAAAAAAGAAAAAAAATGCTAATACAGAAGAGAATAAGATTTTTGTAATAAATAAAAAAAACTTGACATACACTTTAGATGAATGAGGAAAGCAGAGCACAGATGCCCTGCGACTGGACAAAAGAAGGCATTTCCCCACATTCATTTATTTGAGTGATTTATTCATCCAACCATCCTTTAATAACATACTTTCACAGCTACTGTCAGTATCTTGGGGCTAAATATCTTCTCCATATGACACTCACAGCTATCCCTAGGAACACATTCCCATGGAGAAAAATAATGTGCAACCCAGTGTATCCATGGATACAACCACAGCTACCTGGAGGCAATTCCAATGATCACAGTGGTTTCAAAATATGCTGACACAATTGCTGGATTCACTGCTAGGAGGATGCAGCAGTATCTATGGATACACCAAGTCACACATCACGTTGTTAATGTGAGTGCATCTCCTCAAGTGTCTGTGTCTCATCCCTGTGTTGCTGCCATGCAGCTCAACATAACCGGCCTTACCAGGAGCTATCTCCCAAGTAAAAACCAGGAGCCTGGGATAGCGGGGAAGCCATCCAGCAGGGAGCACTGTTAGATTACCGGTAGATGTTGTTTCGGCACTGGCCAGGCTTCAGTTGAGGAGCTTCAAAGTTAGTGTTGCTGCTCCATCTCTGCCTGGCTTATCGTCTGGGCCCTCAGCCCGGACCACTTACAGAATAGAGCACCCACCACTACAATATTGTTGGACATTATCTATTGAAAGGCATCCTGCCTTCGTCGTGGTGTTCCCTGATAGCAATTTATTACCTTTGCTGTTTCTTGTTTATGGACTTATACATACATTAAAGGTGGATGTTTATGATCTGTAAATTTTGGATTATGATCTAATCATTAATAATACATTAATAATACTTACTAGCCATGTGTTTTGGGATGTGGGTGACGCTGTGGTCTAAACTACCGAGCCTCTTGGGCTTGCCGATCAGAAGGTCGGCGGTTCAAATCCCCATGACGGGGTGAGCTCCTGTTGCTCAGTCCCAGCTCCTGCCAACTGCTAGTTCAAAAGCACACACACACACACACAAAGTACAAGTATATAAATAGGTATCGCTCCGGCAAGAAGGTAAACAGCGTTTCCGTGCGCTGCTCTGGTTTGCCAGAAGTGGCTTAGTCATGCTGGCCACATGACCTGGAAGCTGTACGCCGGCTCCCTCATCCAGTAAAGTGAGATGAGCGCTGCAACCCCAGAGTCTTCTGCGACTGGACCTAACAGTCAGGGGTTCAGGGGTCCCTTAGCCATGTGTTGTGGTTGAATTTGAGCACGTAGAATAGGGAAGCTTCCTCATGACTAGGGCTCAGGGAGTGTTTTCTTCAAGATGTCTGCCAGCTTCTGCATTTCCATTCAGCCTCTGGTCCTGGGGGTGAGCTTGGTGAGTCTGAAACAGGGAAATGAGACCTGCCAGGATGTAACCATTGTTCCACACTTCAGCCCCTTTAAAATAAGGCCTCTTCTTGTGTAGAAGTCTCTGGGGGTTTATTAGCCTGGACTTAGAACCTCAAAACTGCTAGGGACAACAACAGAGTCTCCTCTTTCTCTGAGAGCTTGTGAAGCCCTGAGGTGGACACACCAAGTTGAGGCTGCCAGGGCAAGCAGAACACAATTGTCCTGCAACTATGGAACCCCTAAGAGATATGCCACAGGTGGGGCCTGGGAGTCTGACAGAAGCAGTGTAAGACTTCCTTCTCCCACCCAGGGGCTTTTTTAGGTGGCAAGGAATGAGAAAGAATAGGATAGTAAATTGAGCATATTGTTTCTAGGGCTGCCTGCAGCATTTGATCAATTTATTAGCTGCATTGACTAAAGCATCATCCTCAATTAATTGTGTGCCTTTAAAAAAAACCAAGAAGCATTAGTGTAACATAAATAGTCCTCAAAATGTCAAAGGCATTTCCCCTTTACTCATACATGTTTGCAAATGAGGTGGGATCTTACAAGAAGCTGTCCCTCCCCCACCTCCAAGGTTGTTTTGGGTTTTATTTTTCCTCTCACATCTTAGGTTTCATAAAGACTATTTTAGCTCTCTTGATACACAGTAGTGACCCAATTCCTGCTCACCTGATGAGCCACACACCATCTTACCCCCAACAGGGCTCAAGATGAGGCAGAGTCAACCACTACAGCTTCTTCCTCTCCCACTCCCATGGGGTTGCTCTGCCATAGTGCATTTCCCCCTCAAAATATGTACCTGAATGCATTTGTTTCCCCAGAAAAATAAACATTTCAACGTGTGCTTTGACGTGTTATAAGCTGCCAAGAGCTGTGCTGAAACATATGCCCCCTTATGACATACATGCCCACTTGACCTCTTCAATCTGCAGAACTAGCACTTGTATACATAATGTTTTTCCCCGACTACATATCCTTCATTCTGCCCTTGCAAGGAACATACACATTGGAACTCCCTGACCATTGATTTTAGACAGGCACCATCCCTGTACTGCTAGAAATGTTCTTGTCTGTTTGTTTGTTTTAATATGTAACTTTATTATTTATTTATCATTACTATTATTATTTATTAAATTTATATATCACCCTTCATCTGTAGATCTCAGGGCAGTTCACAACATAAAAATACAAGGTAAAAACACAAAATACATAATAAAAACAAGATCAAAAGGAGGGGGACATTGATGGGAGGGGGGCTATTGGTTTGTGTTTTTGCCTGATTACTTCACACCTATTTTTAAAAATAATTTAACAGCATATTTAATATTTTATGTAAACCACAAACATTGGTTGGCATCTGTCTTTCTTGGGAAACAATGGAAGACTGTGCCTTTGGGGATGAAGTCAAACTGTTGGGGAGTTATTGTGCCTGTAAATGGTATCTATAATCCTGTAAGATAAATAACTTAAATCAAAGTGTGAAATCTTGGAAGTTGCCCAGGCAGGCACATTATGTGACCTATTATAGCAGCACAATAACCAGACTGTACAATGGCGATGGGATAAAACCAAGCCAAATCTTTGTTGACAGCAGCCGGCGGGGCAAGGATTGGCATGGTATTGGGTCCCCAAATCAGTTCATCATTCCACAACGCCATGTTGATGGAATGGATCCACTGGGTTTGTATTGCTCCAAATCTGTATGACGCGAGTTGGCCAGTGTCAATCCATGCTGTGGTGCAAGCCAAGCAAGCAAAGTCTCACTGGGGGACCAGGGTGCAGATTATAACCGGGCAGATACTGCTTGGGTTTGCCATGGTCAATCCTCTCCTGAGGCCCCTTATGGGGGCCCCTTATACTATTTTGATGCTGCCCGATGCCATTTCCACCTTCATACAAACAATGTTCTTCCGTCGAACAAAGGAAAGCCATAATTTCACTGAAGGAAAGGCGAAAAAAAATCCCAACCAAGTGCCAATCAGGCTGAGAGAGAAAAATTCCTTTCCAGCCCCGTCAACCAGCGACCCCAAAATTGCTCAGTGAAGGCTCTAACCTGATAAGCTCTCAAAGCAAAATGGCTGTGAGCTCCGTTATATAGGTTTTTCACTCCTGTCTTCAGCAAGGGCTCATGGGACAGCCTTTTCCCATGAGCCCATCACACAGAGAAGATAGTGGGCAAAACCTTGCCCAGTATTGTGCTGCAATCTATGCGCCAAAGTGCCGCCGGACAAAGTCGCCCCGTATTTATTGGCCATGGAACAGGGCTTCCAATTCACACATTTGTCTGAGAGCTGCAGAACAGGTAGTTTCGTATACCTTAAGAATACAGTGGTACCCCGCAAGACGAATGCCTCGCAAGACGGAAAACCCGCTAGACGAAAGGGTTTTCTGTTTTTCGATGCGCTTCGCAGGACGAATTTCCCTATGGGCTTGCTTCGCAAGACGAAAATGTCTTGCGAGTCTTGAGATTTTTTCCCGCTCCCCACCCCCTTTTTCTAAGCTGCTAAGCCGCTAATAGCCTTTTAGCAGCTAATCCCTTAAGCCTTTAATAGCTGCTAATAGCCGCTAAACCGCTAATAGCGCTAATCCGCTAAGCTGCTAATAGGGTTGCTTCGCAAGACGAAAAAACCGCTAGACGAATTCGTTCTGCGAGGCACCACTGTACTTAAAATGTCAATAGCAGGAGTTAATAAGTTGTAAACTTTTCGGAACACAGGCAGAGCTCTGAGCTCAAAGCACAAGGCAGGGGAAAATATCTCAAAAGCACAAGGAAAGTGTCATTAAAATCAAAGTGTATACGTTCAAATATTCAGGATGATGGCACTCCTAATTCCTTCCCTTTTGTGAGTTGTGAGTTTCTAGGTCTAAGCATTATCAGCAAAGTGTTCAGTATTTTGCTTAACTACATCTGTATAAAGAACCAGCTACTGCTGAATCATAAATAGTAGTGTTACAAAAGTCTATCAGGAATTACTGATTTGTCTGAGCAGGTTGTGAAGCGATACATTAAGAGATCAAATGACGAGCTTGCCTTTTAAAAGATGCACAAAATGGGTTTCAGCTGCACATAAAAATTTGCATCATAATTGCTCCTGATATGTTTTAGCCTTGACATTAACAAGCCATTAACACTTGTGCATTCTTTGCATTCATGGCAGTTGCCACTTACTGGATATTATGGCCTGTTCTGCTGGAAGTTGTTAGAGAAGCTTACTGTGTGTGCTTAAAATATAGCAATAATGACATATTGTAATTCTGAATAAGCAGCACTAATTTCCAAACGCAAAACAAGGCTGTTAATGACATGTAAATTAATAAAGTACATTAGAGTCTTTCCCAAAAAGCATGTTTCTAATTGAAAAGTTTTTACTTATGGCAAGTTAAGTTTGTGCTAGAGCTTTTACTGTGCCTTTTAAAAAAATATGATTTTCATACCTGTGAACAAAGCATCAGAATCAATAAGTCTGGATCTCTGCAGAATGGATAACCACTTACAAATAGATCATATGCAGAATAAAGCATCTGCCAGCAGTTATGTTGAAACAATCTTGGGTTTCTTACCATTGTTGTTGTTGTTGTTACTACTACTACTATTGCCAGTACTATTTTTCTAGGGGGGGAAAGGTGCTGGAACTCACCTGAAAGGTGCCAGAATTAATTCTGGATAATTCCGGCTACAAAAAAAACCACCCTGATTATTACACATACTTATTTAGAGGATACATGAAGCTGAACTGCACATGCTACAGATTTGTAAGTGCGATACACAACCTTTCTTCATGATCTATGAAACAAATTCTATGCTTCAGGTTCCACTTTCTATATGAATTCAGAATATGCCTTCTTGATGCAAAGAAGTGAGTTTCAAGGGACAGAAGTAGTTGGACAGGCTTCCTTCCAACCTGCTTAACTCCAGATCAGTGGCGTAGCATGGGTTGTCAGCACCCGGGGCAAGGCAAGTAATTTGCGCCCCCTAACCCGTGGATTTGCGCCCCCTAACCCTAACCCCCAGATGTTGCAGCCGGTGCGGCCGCCCCCCCGCACCCCCCACGCTACGCCACTGCTCCAGATGTTTCTGGACAACTTCCACCAACCACGCTGGGAAAACATTTGGAACTCTCAGCATTTTCCAAATGAGCAAAGATACAAAAATAAAAACACCCGGTATATATAAAAGCAGGCAAAGAAGCAGTAACAAGAAACCCAAAGCTCCCCAAAACAATACAAATAGTAATACATACTTAAAATCTATCTCAGACTTTAGGAAGATTCTAAGAAAACAAACAAATGTACAATTATTTGTTTTTAAATTTACATCAGAGGGATGAACGAAGGTACAAACCATCTCATGATCTGTTATATACTCAGATTTCATTTGTGGCCAAACAAGTTTGCCAGGCAGCATAATAAGCAGATAATTAATTGTCCAATGCTGCAGAAGCATACAGATGTGTTCTAAGATGTATCTGCTAGCAAGGGACAGAAAAATAAGAAAATGTACCTCAGGGCAACTAATTACATTTTTTTTCTGTCACTTGGGGTGGGGACTTAGGAATTTCTACTTCAGATTATAAATATTTGGGGTTCAAGTGATTCAGGGATACTTCTAAAGTCCCAGCCTGCCCAGACCTATAACCAAAATGACTTTAAAGAAAGAACTAAGAGACAAGAAGCACAGCTTACTTTATGATCATGCAGCACCCCCTAAGCTCTCCACGTGGCATGCATGAGGTTTCCTCTGCATTAAAGATGCTAAAAAGTAAGTGAGAAAGTTGTTTATTTCTTTTTTCACCAGTCTGTACTGAAATCTATTTCTTTGGATACAGTTACATTATATTGGATTTTAACTGAATGCAAAATGGTTTTTGTGTTTCCTCAAATTTCACTTTTTGGTTGTAATTAACGTAATCAGTGGGGGGTGAACCACAGTTAAACTTCAGGCATCCTCTACTGAATAGGAGCAAAAGGAAGCACAGCAATGTGCAGTGGGGTAGCTAAAAGTCCCTCCTTTGCTTACAATCTTTCCATCGCAAGCAAAGTGATACCGGCCCCCTGCCTGCTTATCAACGCACAAAACTGCTTTTACAACAATCACTAATGTAGCTAATGTCACCCCTATTGTGCCTCAGGTGAATTACAGGCCATGAGATCAGTCATAGGTTAATTAAAATTATTATCTTAAGATACAATTCTTGACACTTTATCTTATTTTTCTGAACAAAAGATATTTGCTTTAAAAGGAGGGAAAAGCTCACTGAACTTGAAAGATATATTTCTAGAAAGTCATTATAATAATAATTAGGAACCCATTGTAGATTGAAATCTTTTGAAAGTCTCTGTAATCCTTTGGAGAGCTGAGTGTGTTTTCATTGTGTTGCATTAGTATTCTGACTCTTCTACATGAAACAAACCTTTAATCTCCACAAGCCCTTGGGATCTATCATTGTATACTAATACCTAGCATGGGCTTAACCTGTCTAAATATTTTAAACCACATTAGCTAAGTATTTTTTTCCAGAGAAATTGACCATAGGGTTTGGTTTCCCTCTACAGGCAATAGTGATAAGCAGCACCTGAACTGAAATCCCTGCCTATATAGAGTGAACTATGTTCAGTATGTGATCCTGTATGCGTCATCATTCGTCTACATAATACTGTAGCAACTCTTGAATACGGTTGGAGTGATTCTGAGCAGATGGCCATAGCTGCACATCGTCTTAAGATGAAGGCTTGCTATGGAACTGAGACATCAGCCCTCTTCATGCATTCATCACATGAACGGGGCCCCGTGTGTAGTCAGTGGACTTGTGCTGCTACTAGTCTCACTCCCAACATCCACACAATAAGCTTGAACATCTGAGAGGCAGAAGTATGTGCACATAGGCCTATATGAGTTTAGGCTTCCATTGGAGCTATACCCTTGATTGTACAGGGTTCCATCTGCGGAAGCCTACACACGTAGAAGTCTACATGTGTAGACGTCTGCGTCTTAAACATTGGGGAGCAGGAAGATGAAGTCACATGATATTGGAAACAGTCCTGGTGGCATGGTGCAGCTGTTCGTTTCCACATGTACACCCTCTCCTTGTGATTCTATGGAAACTAGATTTCCGATACAGAGGAAGACTTACAGAGGAGATTGTGGAGCATGGACAACTATTAAACATGGCTTCTCTGCAGTGGAAGGTAGTGAATCAGAGTTGAGAGGGAGGGAAACAAAAGTGATCTGAGGTGAGCAAGAACAGGTTTTCAGGTTGCTCATACCAGTGAACAGGCCAGGTAATACCCCCTGATCTGATTGGTGTATTTTTCTAAGAGTATTCTGTGTAGTTACCTCCATTGACCAGAGGTGGTGGGTGGTGCACAAGATCTCCATCTTGTCGTTTGAAAGGCTTTATTGTTTTTCTGGATGCTTATTTTGTTCGGTTTCTACCAAGTCTGAGTGGTTTATGACTGTAAGGGGCTCTCAGATTCCTTTTTGGCAATGAAAGGTGGGATAGAAATATGTTTCAAATATTTATTTAAATAGGTATATAATTGTTAATTATGGGGTTGGTTTTTCTTTAAAACAACAACTACTGCTGCTGCTACTACTTCAGATTCATACAGAAATGGTGCAGAACACACATGTTGGTGAAGATGAGTAGAAGTGATGCAGATCAGAAATGGGCAGATTCATCTATCCTGGAAATAAATGGGATCGAACTATTGACCCAGCCATTCAGTAAACTTTCCCTGATTCTTTTTGCAGATGTGCACATTAGGAGAAATTTGCACTGAATGCTAAAATGCTGGTGAATTTTCGTAAGGTGCTTTTATTCAAAAATCCACATATTGCAGCAGAAATGTGACAAACTGAAGGCAAAATGTAAAACTGAGAGATTAACAGCGTTGTCTATCCCTCCTCATGGGTAGCTGTGTCTAGGGCTGAGATCATGACAAACCACTCTTACCATGGAGGGGGACGGGACCTGTGGCCTTACAGTCATTGCTGTCCTTCAGCATCCTTCATCCTTATCCATTGACCAGGCTAGGTGGAGCTGATGGGAGTTGGAACCCAACAACATCTGGAGGGCCACAGGTGTTGGGATACTGCCAGGGAGACAAAGTCCATCATGACTCCACGTCGTCTCCGAACGTCCATCAATCTCCCGTAGACACGCAGTATCAGCAATTAGTGACATGAGCTCCAGAAATAGCTTGCCACATTCCAGAGCCGATGCACGCTCTATCAGCAGATAATGCACAGTGAAAGATGCACTCAGGAGAGCATTATTTACAAGTTTATTTCTGCGTTGATCAGAACAAAGAAAAACATGACTGCCTGTTTCAGTGTTCCAGCACAGAGAGAGACGAAAGCAAAGACACAACAGAAACATCCTGTGAAACAGGAAATACGCAGGCTGTGACACAAACATCCTGCTCCCTTTTAAGGTGGAACGGAAATATCCTAACAACAGGTTCCCCGTTCCTGATTTATAACTCAATCCTATTCAAGAAGTAAGTTCCATTAAGCACAATGAAACTTAGCCCAAGTAGTGAGGATAGGATTTCAGCTACAGTAAGCCAGTTCTCTTAGTCCCCAACCAACTCTTAAATAAGTAATTTCTCCCCAAGCACCTTATAATGCACCCCCCAACAGAGCATCTCTTTCACAATGTGTTTTTAAATTAAAATGTTTCCATATCTGGGTGACCAGAATTAATCTCAAAACAATTAGCACATCTTGCGTAGGATCATTATTAAGAGGCAAGAAGCCAGATTTTCATAATCATCTTGTTGCTTCACCCAGAAGAAATTCTGGCCACATACCTGCTCACTAAGTGAAGACCTTGGTAGAGGAGATTAATCCACTCCTCACACTCTGTTAAGATAAAAAGAAAAATTATAGCACTCCACCACTGAAAGGTTCTCACTGGAAATACTGATCACCAAGTCACGCCTAATGTTCCTCCTGCATTATTGGAAAATTACCAAAATAATAAGCTCTCTCACAATTCCTGGCTCAGGGTCAATTGACTGTCACTGCTTATTAAACACAGCATTAACCGCTTAAGTCAAATCCAATTCCACCTTCTTCAAAGCATCTGAAGTAGGCTTGAGAGGAAGAGGGCTTTTAACCATATGTTGTGAGTAGGAAAGTGCCCCAAAAATATAAAAAGGGGGGGGGGAGAGAGACTTGCTTATAAAGATACCTTGAAGCCCACAACCTATGTGCTCCACTGGGGATAAGAAGGTTTCTTTAGGCTCCTTGGTAAGAATAAAGCTGCAGAAATTCCAACTGAAAAGAATAAAAAGGCCAACTTTTCTAAAATAACAGGCAACCTCCCTCTGAATAACAAATAAAAGGACAATAGCTTTGAGAGAGAAAATATGACACCAGATCTATTTTCTACATCCACACATACTTGCAGTGAACACTGAAAGCAGAAGCAAGTCTTTACACAGCTACAGCTGCCAATCTTTGTAAAACCTGGGCTGCTCCTACTTCTTCTATTTTTATACAGAGATTTTGCGAGCAGACGCCTAGGATTACAGCCTCTTTGAACTGTGCAACCCTATGTATGCCTGTTTAGAAGCACTTCCTTGTAAAGGACTACAGCCTAAATTGCTATCTAGAGATGGTCAGGAAAATAGCTAGAGTAGCCAAAGTTTTTACCACAAACAGAAACACAACAGATGATGCTTCTCCCCACAGCACAATGCTGCCAAAAAAACACACAAAAAAACCTTAGCCACTCGATCTTCCGCTTGTTGCGTAGTTAACAAAGACAACAAAAGCTGCCTATCCCAGTCTGTATCAGAATGGTTTCAGGACAGCTGGCACGTCCATGTTTAGAAGAGGCTAATTTGGGGTACACTGCCTAAAAATAGGAAAGTTTTTAAAGGAAGCCTTAGCTCCATTCATTGTGGTCAAGCCCAGCACTCCCTGTTACAGAATGCAAATAGGAATTTACATTTTGTCATGTCTGTGATCAATCCTATTTAGTCCCAGATCGGATTTTAGGAATATCATCATTTTACTGTGACAGAGCTGTTAACCATCTGAGCAGAATCGATTAACAATGCAATGAAATATAAAGGGCTGCAAATGTTCCCCAATCATCACCATTAACCAAGCAGCAAGATGTAAAATGGAACCATCAACAGCCATGGAGTGACAGTAATAGGTATTTAAAGGGGAGAAAACAAACCCCTGTACAGTGCAATAAAAATATTACAGATTAATTGTGATGAATGCTGTATTTGTTCTATAAAATTCTGGGGAGAGGAATGCCACATGGGCAATATGGTTTTTTTAAAAAATCAGCTTTAACACCTTACCTGTAGCATAATTACACCTGGGGCTTTGTCGCTCTGTAAAGCTAATAATCTAACAAAAGCTATTTAACTCTGGGGGCAGGTGAAGATGAACTCAAATAGCTGGGCAGCTGTTGGATTGTGAAAATGCAAAATACATTAGACATTCCACCCTGCTTTCTGACATTGCATTCTTTATGTAAAGAGAGGAAGTAAAGAATATGAATCAAGTGTAGCCATTGGGGTCTTTGTATGTGTGTTGGCTTAAGGGCTGAAGCCAGTGGCAGACCTTGGGTCTCAAATTTCAGTAATGCCAACATTCATCGCCCTGCTACATCTCATCTTCTAGTCTGCTTCATAGTTGTGATGCCCTTGCAGTACCCTGAGGCTCTGCATCCAGTGCAACTGAACTGGTTGTGCTCCTCTAAATACACTTCTGTTCAGCCCTGTGCCCAAATATAAGAAATGAGTGGTGTTTGGTGCTCATTAAGGCACCAGGTGGGCAGACCAAGAATAGATGGAGCTTCAGCCAATGACAAGTGGAACCATGTGGTTCTGCTTTTCGTCATTATCATCCTGCCTGCTGAGTTCTCTAATGACAAAGCTGAGATTAAGGAGAAGGAAGCTGAAAGCCAGGGCCACCCCCTGGACTGGTCAGAAGGAAGAAAGCTGGTGGTTTGGAGGAATCAAGGTGGGTAGGGGAAGTGCCCCTCTTTACCCTAATGGACCAGCAAGCATTTAGATGTACAAATCCATAGGGACTGAGAGTTGAAGCTGCATAATTGCTTAATGTGGGGTGGGGTACATGGTGCCACCCACTGTGTAGAATAGGGTAGGACCTTAGCTCCATGGTAGAAGCAAGTCCCAGGTGGCTGTGCATTGCTTTTACATCCCCCACACATGCACAACTGGGGTGGACTTTGGTATTTCAAATTTCAACAGCACCCTGTGTGAGGCCAATGTTCATTGCCCCTTCCCTCTTGCCTTCCGTTCTGCTCAATTCACTATGTCATAGTTTTGACACCTTGCCACATCCTTGAGGCTCGGTGCCCAGTGCAGCAGAACCAATCACAATGCCCTAAATCTGCCTTGTGCACAATGAGACTGTAGTAATTTCTGGAACAATGAAGGGGCTTTGGGGGTAAGAGTTGGAGGCTCTATCATAAGTAGAGAGTAAGGCTGGATGAATCTGTCAGTTTCAAACTTTTTTGAGGGAGCCCTTATTGTTGGATCTCAACATGGAGCAACATCAGGATGTTGTGTTGGGCCCCTTCAATGTGCTTCTGAAGATGGCACCTCTGGCCAGAATACTGCCCCAGATTTTGTCACTAAGTTACCACAATTTTCCAGGTTAAGGGGGCTGCAAATGGCTTTTTTCTGGAATCAAATAACAGGGAAATGAGTTCTAAACATGCAGTATAGTCCATTAGTTTTCCGGAAGTGTCTTTTACTTTGTGAGAAGCCTCAAATACAATGCAGAAATTAACAGTTAGGGGAAACGTCAGGAAAATGGAACAAACTGCTGTGTCACTGCAGCCATCGAATGGAAATTACAAGGTCAAAGAGAGACTATGAAGTGTTTTTGCTCTTGCTGTTGTACATCACTGCTTACTTAGTCAAGCAAACATTGCCTGGTGCCTCTACAACAGTATCAGTAACTGAGTTAATCAATTGTTGGCTCTCTGTCTTAAGAAACTGAAAGATGAGTAAACACTGAAAACTATTAGAGGGCTCAGCCACTGTTCTCTGAGAAGATGCTGGAGCTCTTAACACTGAACAGCTGGTGCTCCCTCATCTCATCAGGGTGCCAGTAATTATCCACACCTGGCAAGCAATTCAGTGTCATGAGCACTGAAAAATCTCAGTAGAGAAATGTTTAAAAGGGAACACAACAAAACAGAATGGAGGTCACATCATCTGCAAATCAGCCAGGAGAGTGCATTCTGTTATGGCATAAATATTTATAATATCTCACCAGAACTTCATTATACAATTCATATCCATTTTCCAGTGAATCTATTCAATGTCCTAAGGTAGCTTGATTTTTAACGACCTTTATTAAAGATTTCAAAGAACCTCCCTGCTGCAACTGGGAGAGCTTTGACTTGTTGGAACTACTTGCCATGTGGCCCATTGTCCTCAAATTGGTGGGGCACAATAGTTTTCATGTGCAAGTCTGTACTTAGAGCTGGGGTCCCCAACATGGTGCCTGTGGGCACTGTGACACCCTCAGACGACCCCTTTGGTGTGTCCCTCTAATTTTGGTAAGAAAGAGAAAGAGAAAAGAAGGAGATGGGGTATTGTTTTGGTTGCTTGGTCGGTTGTGTTTGATTTGGTGGGCTGAGCTTGGTTCAGTTTGCTTTTCTGGTGTGTGTGTTTTTAAGAACGGTTGCCTACTTTGTGGGTTTGAGTCTCTTGCTGCACAACTCCAGTTTGGCTCACATAGGCAACCAGATTACTCTGGGATTGTGAGAGTTAAGAGCTTTAAAAATGACAAGCAGAACTACTGCTAACTCCCATGGTGACATCCAAGCTGTTTTATTTTGTACTTGTTTGTTTTACAAGTCTTTTGGACTCTTTGAATTTGTCCGCTGTAGGGGACTTGTATGTTTTGAACTACTCTATCCATCAGTCCCAGTTCCAGATGGACCTGAATCGATGGGTCTATCCATCCCTGATTCAGTGGGTCTACATTTATGTGAACAAATAGGGTTGTGTGGATGATGACCCCATCTGATGACCTCCTTCCCCAGAAAACATGCTAGTGTTATTAGAAAAGCAAAAACCTTGAAATTCTGAAAGTGTTTCACAAGGAAGACAGGAGGGTTGCACTTAACTGCAATCGCACACATGCAGTTTGCTGCTCCTTGAGTTCACTTCTGGGTTTCTGCATGTACTAATCTCATTTGTTAGACAGCAATGAAGAAGCAAAAGAGAACCTCCACCTCGGTTTTGAATTTTGCATGGGCCAAAATATCGTGCTTATAGCCAGAATTTCCACCAGTCTTATTAAAATTCTTGGAGCTTTCCTCAAAGGGAGAACCTCAAATTTGGCACTGGGTATCACTTTAGTGAAAATGTGGGTGGCAGCTCTTTAACTAGAATTTACTTCTGGTAGCACATTTCCAGTGATGGCATGAAACAGCTCTAATTGGCTTCTGGTGGGTTTTTCTTTTGTTTTGACTGTGCCTCACTGCATTTGAATGTACTTTAAACCAATCCATTAGGCTTAACCCAAACAAATTGAGAAATGGCTTTGTTTATTCTGCACCATCCTCCTTCTTCTGTATTTCAACTGTGCAAAGAACAATGTCTCCATGCGCTATGCGCCCAGGGGCTCTGAGTCATGCTTGTTTTAGAAGTCTGCACTAAATAAGTGTCAATCATGCCTGCTGAGAAACAAGACTTTAGAAGGCATTGTTCGGATTTATGAAGACTGAAACGGAAATAAATTCAGAGGGAAATACAAATGCAAATAGATCACAATTTGTCACTTTATCAAAGACGCTAGAGTAGATCACTGTTTGAACAGGGACCTCCAGTGCAGCACTGTGTTCTGTGCTGCTTGCATATCATGAGGGGGATGTTTCACAACCTAAATAAATAATATTAATGTTCAGAGATACTGAATAGCATTTGCCAGGGATGTATTCTCTGAAATATATAGCACTAGAAGTACAAAGCAGGGTCATTCCCTGATATCTTGCTCAGAAGATCTCAGTTACTAAGGCCTCTGCCTTTCTGCCAAATGCCTAGTACTAGCCTAGATGAGGCCACCTCATGAGAAGAGAAGACTCCCTGGAAAAGACCCTGATGTTGGGAAAGATTGAGGACACAAGGAGAAGGGGACGACAGAGGACGAGATGGTTGGACAGTGTTCTCGAAGCTACCAGCATGAGTTTGACCAAACTGCGGGAGGCAGTGAAAGACAGGAGTGCCTGGCATGCTCTGGTCCATGGGGTCACAAAGAGTCAGACACGACTAAACGACTAAACAACAACAAAGCCTAGATGAACCAATGATCTGACTCAGTATACCCTGTATGTGCAGAGACCATCACATCTAGATATTTAGAGACAGAAGGCTATAGCCTTATTTTAGTTGCATGTTAGCAACTGTGTGTGTGTATTCCTTGCATTTCTATATCACTTAATAGTGTAAGTCTTCTGGGCAGTGTACAATAAACATTCTAAAACCGCACATATAAAATAACCCATACACGTGAAAGACATTTAGGATTTTAAAGACATGGGCTGGCAGGTAGTGCAGATGGCAACATTATGTTGTGATATTATCATATTGGCCAATTGCAGTCTTGGTGCTCTATTTTGGGATCAGATAAAGTGTCTGGACCATTTTCAAAGGCAGTCCTATGCAGAATCACTGCAGCAATCTAGATGGGAGGTTGTAAGAGTCTGGATAATGGTAGGTAGACTATCTCTGTCCTGGTAGGGGCATATGTATAAATTGTAAAAGGTGTTCTGAGGTGGTACCTGTGACTCCAGTGACAATGCTAGCTCCAAAACCATTGTCCACACTATGAATCCTTAAGGCAAATACAACCCTTCCAGAATAGACTGGACACCATTCAGCTAGACAAAAGAACCACCAACTTACAGTACCTTCATCTTGTTGGGGTTTATTGGTCCTCATGCAGTCCATTACAGTGCTGAGCCACTGATATAGGACACCATAACTAGCCTTGGGCAATAATCCTGAGAACCATCAACACCATACGTGAGCCTATCTTCATTAGCTCAGCAGGGAAAACGGATAGACACTGATGTGGGTGGTACACCAGTAAAATTCCCAATCTGTCCCAAGTGCCCAAGAGATGATACATGGGAAGAATGTATTCATATAGACCAGGCATGTCCAACCGGTCAATCACGGGGTGTCTGTGGTCGATCATGGTCAATCGAAGTATCCTGAAGAACAAAAGAAAAGCTGAACAACCTTGGCTCATCCTCCCCCCAAAAAGGTCAACAACTCTGGTCAATCCAATGGTTAGATCATTGCCAGTTTATTTATCGTGGGAGTAGATCGCAGTCTCTTGGAAGTTGGACGTGCCTGCTGTAGAACATAGTATTAACAGCCACAGCTATATTCTATAGAGCCAGGGATGTTCAACCTGCAGCCCTCCAGATGTTGTTGAACAATATCTCTCATCAGTCCCAGGCAGTATGGCCAAGGCTCAGAGTCCCTGACCATCAGGGATGAAGGGAGTCGTAGTTCAGCAACACCTGAAAAGTCAAAGGCTAGCACCCCCAGTTTAGAGTAAGGGCAATATATTCTCATTAATCCCTAACAGCCTGCATGCTCACCACCAGAAGAGAGACTGGACTGTGGAGCTGTGGTGTGTCATGCCACCAGGTATATAATAAGCATGCAGGTCCACATCACTGTTCTGTACAAAGTACTGTGCATTGCCTTGTGTCCAAGCGGGTCGTGTTTCACAAATCAGGTGACAACACACAGGGATGATAAACGGGGGCAATAAATAATTAAAGGTGGCATCTCTTTAGTGCCATAGTGCTCTGCTGATGTGAGAGATCACGTCCTATATTATCAACATGCCATCGCTGGGATGATGTATTGGGGTAAACCATCTGCAAAGAGTCCACCCCTCGCTGATGTATAGCTCATGCCATCTCTGTGGTAGCAGGAACAAATTAGAAAAACACAATTCACATGAGTGCGACCAAGGAAAAGGAGGATGCTGTTATTGTTCCTATAAATATATTTTCAGGCATATACATGCACAGGCACACCTTAATGTGATTTTCTTCAGGCAGTTAACAGTTTCTATTTAGCATTCTTTTTTTTAACAAAAAAAAAACCTCGTAAATGTTTACATTTACCCTTGAAACAGAGGTTCCTTCTGTTGCTAAAGGGCTTTCTCAAAGAAGGACCAAAGTTCAGGCTGAAATACTTGGTGGATAATCTAATCGTATTTCACAGGGATTTTGACAATACAAGCCACACTTTAGGCCACCAGAGAATTTGTCTTTGAAGTTACCCCAATATATTGAGGAAGGTGCCTGCATATGCCACACCTGTGAGTCTCCTGGGCTAAATTTCAATGTTTCCTACCTATTTTATTCCAGCAGAGTTTGCTCCCTTTGCTCATGCTGGAGGGCAGCTTACAAACACCCCATCTCCCATAGGTCCAAACTTATCAGCTAAAAAGCAGCAGTGTCCTCAACTCAAGAGTTCTCTTTTAATAAATAAATGAGTAAAGCACAATCATCCTTTCCTATGTGCATGGGGGAACTTTTACAGTTATCAAAGCCCTAGCTTAGAAATACACCTGGATGGTTCAATTGGACAATATCACTAAAAACATATGTTAAACTGCAATCCTAACCCCACTTACCTGGGAGTAGGCATTGGGGCAGAAATTCATTACAGTTTTGCCTATTATTATTATTATTTGTATACCGCCATGTTCCTGCTGGTCTCAGGGCATTTAACAGGTTAAAATCACGATATAAAAACACAGAATATAATCTAAATAAAAATAAGAACAACCTAATAACAACCCACCATCCCTATGTGAGAGTAAGTCCCACTGAAGCTAACAGGACTTGCTTCTGAGAAGACATGGCTAGGATGGCAACCTTACAGCCTGTGTGAGACATGAGACATTTCTCACATGTTCCCTGTGTTAACAGTGAAGGTTGCCTGGTACAGCTGCCTTGCCCTAAAGGGATAACAGGCTGTATTTGAATGACAGGATCTGCTCCCTGAGGGAAGTGGACAGTTCAAATCAACAAGGTTGAAACTATGTTCAACCATAAGGAGGACCTTCCTGTTAAATAAATCCCCTTTGTTCTGAAGTGGAGTGGGGTGAGAAAACCGTGAGGAACCAGGCAAGCTGAACTAATCTCATCTTGGGATATATTCTGCTCAGAAGCACAACTTGAATAGCCTCTTTACTTTTCAGCATTTGAAGACTGAGAACATTTCCACATACCTTTCCACCAACCTGTGGCGTTTTCCCTTCTTCTAAATGTGACTTGTTTCCCTTTCCCTTTTCATATATCGTCATCTTTCTGGTATCCTCTCACCTTGGTTGCACACTTTTTCTTTTCTCACACGCTAGCAGCTTTTCGGTCCCCAGGGGTGCCGTTTTCATCCTTGAAGGACAAAGGCTCCACATGTGGTACTTGGAAATGAGAAGTCTTTGAAAGGTTTAGCATTTTACGGTGCTCCACTTCTGCTACACCCTACCTCTCAACATGACAGACACTCTAAAAACATTTGAAGCTGCATCCCCTCAGTCAAGCAGTGCTAATACAAAGCTAGCCTGGCAGCACATGGCAGTAAAGGCATTCAGAATGCCAGGGGATTCTCTAGAGATTTTAAATGTTGGTCAAATACAAGGAAGGGGGATAAGTCACTTTCAGACAGGGCAGACTTAAACTTGCTCTTCTCCACCACAAGGAACCTGTTTGTTTTGCTTAAGGATGGAGATGTCTATATAACTGCTAGATTTTATAGTATCAAAAATGGTGACTCAACAGTTGCATATGGCGGCATCTCAGTGACATCTGCCACAGAACATATGAGTTTCTCACAACACAAGCCCAGTCATGTGTGCTCAGAAGTGTGTGATATTGTCTTCAATGGAGCATACAACCTCTGGTAACTGCAGTTAGAATTGCAGATTAATTGATGAAGGGTTATATCCAGCTTAGTCATACTCAGCGTAGACCCACTGAAATCCATTTACACAAGTAACTCTGCAATTCTATGATTCTAAGTAACTTGAGTTCACTGATTTCACAGTTCTGTTTTGAAATTTGCACATATGTGGATGTTGTTGTACAGTTTCCCAATCGAACGTTTACAGAAACTGGTATATTGGAGGAAAGTGTGCATAAAAATGCATCCATTAGTGGAAATAATATGCACACATTAATTAAAATTGCACAAAAGTATGTGAATATTAGGAAATATTTGCTGATGAATTTTCATGAAGTCTTTTTTAAAAAATGCAAACTGCTGCAGAAATGTGGAGAAATACACTTACAGCTTGAAAAATGAGAAATCGAGAGCAATCAAACTGACAAATTTGCCCATCCCTAGAGCCTATGCAAACCCTTTGATGTCTACTCAGAAGTAAATCCTATTGAATTCAATGGAGTTACCTTCCACCTAGTTGGATACAGCATTGAAGCTTGCAATACTGCTCCTGCTTAATTATTCCCAAGTGATCTTCTGATCTGGACTGCTGCAAGTGGTTTTCAGCTAATGCCTGTCATGTTCAGGAGCATAAAGACAGACTAACGGCAGTGTTTGCTGCATATCTGATAACACCCTGCTATATCCATTCTGCGCCTTAAGCCACGTCATTCTGTTTCAGAGGAGAAAAAGGCTGGTTGTAAAAAATGTTCACATACTGTGAATACAGTTTAAGAACCAGGAGTTCATTAACCAACGAAGGAGAGTTCTTCATTAACTTTTGCCTCCCAACCTACTTTGTCCTTTTTCACTCCTCCAAATATTTTGAGCTGCCATGTCTAACATGTTAACTATAGCTTTGCCATGGTAATTTCTCTGACCTCCGACTTTCCCAAAGTGCACAGAGGTACTATAGGGATATTGAAGGGCTGAGCCTTCAGTGTATGATTTCCAAGGAGAGACTGTTTGGATAGTATGCCTGGAATTTCTTTACCCAAAACCTAAATATGTGGGAAAGCGTGTTCTCCAATAAATGAGAGCACGTGTTGCAGTGTGGGCCACCAGGCCAGGCCTCTTGTTGCCAGGCTGGTTAATAGTTATTGCCTGGCATCTGGGATTGGATAACCGGGTTGCTGGGGCAAATTGTATGTTGCAAATTGAGTGGGTGGGACCATAGTCTTTAAATATTGGTGCACTCTGGTTTCTCTTTCTCTTTGCAGAGTGCATCGGATCACCCGCCCACCCGCCCTCTTTTCCGGTTGACCTTGCTTTGCCTGTCATGGGGGTCGTCTGCCTTGGCGCAGGGGCCTAGTAGGAATTTTGCCATTTGGTGATTGGCTGTGCCATTTGGTTTTTGCCTACTACTCTGCAATTCGTCACAACTTGTAAGGTTGCGGTTAGGCATTGGTTATAATATGCTGGTGGTGGAGGGGGCTGAACAGGCGGTGCCTGCCCCTCCTATTGCGATGAAGGGAATTCCGTTAAAGGAATCCTGGGGCTTGCCATGATTTCGTCCAATCCCTGTTATGGGACCAGGGCCGCCCAATCCCTGTTATGGGAATCCCTGTTATGGGACCAGGGCCGCCCAATCCCTGTTATGGGAATCCCTGTTATGGGACCTGGGCCGCTCAATCCCTGTTATGGGAATCCTTGTTATAGGACCGGGCAGGCAAGCTTTCGGGGAGCTGCTGGGGAGAGCGGCGTGGGTCCGACGCTTAGCTCAGGTGACCCCCCAGTTTGACTTTCTCTTCTACTGGCTACTGATCGGACCTCGGGATGCCAGTTCTGTCCCAGGCGGGGGGACAGATAGTCATAACCAATGTCTAAACAACCACTCACTGATTTTGTATTTTAATAAAGTTGTGGCCAAAATAGTGCCCAAAAATTAAAACTAAATTACGTGTTACGTGTGAAGTTATTTGAGGGGTGGCCTGGGGACCTACACACGCAATGGCATTATCTTGTATCCAGAGGCTATTAAAAAACCATACATTCTTTAATTCCAGGAATCAGCCTTCTATTGAGCATACATCCTTGGATGAAACTCTGGTAAACTCTGGCAGAAATGAAGCTTTGCACCTGCTGCATCTGCTCAGAGTCGCACCAGATAACATCTGAACTGCCCATCAGTGTTGGCAGGCAGAAGGGAAAAACAGATGGATTTTCATTTGCTTCAGAAGAAATTATAAATTAGGGATTTACAGTTGCAAATGAGTATTGAGGTCACAGAAAATGGGCACTTTCCCCCTCAGTCTCCTCCAGATAAATTTATAATGCGTACCTTGCCCGTCAATCACTCTAGGTACAACTTTGTGAATAAATGATTAACCAAAGCACAGCCCTACAACTAATTTATTTCTGTGTTTACATCTGGGTTGTAATGTCTTTTAAAGTGCCATTTGAATTGATAGTTCAGACTGCATGGGGAGATTATAAGAAAAATGCAGGGAGAAAATGAGGAGAAAAAGATGGTACTTAGCATTCATCAATGAGTAATTCTGTTCTTTAATCCTAATACAAATGACTTTCTGCGTTATAACATATTGAAAATTATGTCACTTTATACAATATGTGTTTCCAGCTTTCGCAGCCTCTGAGTGTTGAATAATTTTTGTTTCATTATTATATTTTCAGGCACCATAGTGAGTCTGAAAACATTGATACTCGCAGTTTACAAAGGAGGAGGAGAAGTTTCCTAAATGTTATATGACATTCCTGCATTAATGCATTAATCAACCCAGTTCCATAAACTTACTAAGCCATGAGGCTTATGTGCTGTCAGGTAAAGGTTGGATAACTCTGAGTGATTTTGCAGCATCTAATAGTCAGACTAGGCTCTCTTTTGCTCTTTAATATTTATTTGGCACAAACAGTGTCCTAGTTGTTTTAACGTAGACTAAAATATTCTCAGCCTGTATTTCCCAGACCTTGGTACCCATGACTCAATTATATTTTTTATCCGGAGGCGCAATTCACTCTATTCTGATATATGCACCTATGTCTTTGTATCTTTTCCCAGAACAATCAGGCATCAGAAGGAGTATCTGAGGAAGACTACCATAAGTATTGCTTCTTAATGTCCGTCCTCTCTTGATTAGTTAGTCTAGACCAGACTTCCTCAACCTCGGCCCTCCAGATGTTTTGAGACTACAATTCCCATCATTCCTGACCACTGGTCCTGCTAGCTAGAGATCATGGGACTTGTAGGCCAAAAACATCTGGAGGACCAAGGTTGAGGAAGCCTGGTCTAGGTTTAGGGACTATACTATACTTCTAGGCAGTTCTCCTAGTATTCTCCAGAGCTTGTCAAAAAGCAGAAGATACATTTTTAGGTAAATAAACATTTTAAAGGTGCCTGCACATCCAATCTCCACTGACCCCTTACACATTAAAGAAGAAAAATGCAATATGTTAATGGTCTTAGAATGTATTTGCATCACCCAGCCCTATCAATTTGTTTGGAAATTGACAAACTTTTTTTAAAAAATCTAATTTTCCAACACTGTAGACATTTTCATCTGCTTATCCCTATGGAGAGATAGCTGAGAAGAATGACAGATGGTCCAGCCTAGCAGAATCACAAACAAAACCAAAATCCTTCTTTAAACATTTTCAACTTTATAAAGTTATATATATATATATAAATGTGTGGGGAGGAAAAGCTGAATAATACATTATCTAAATGACACATTCAATCATTTTTTAAATGACAGTATTTTAAGGTCTGCTAATTTGGCACATAAAGAACAACTTTAAACCTAGAGAAGTTGCCAAATGAACTAATGTTCAAAGAATATTTTCCATGTTCCTTCTAGAAGGAAAAAAGTGTAAATTCCCATTAAAGTTGTATCCAGCTGAGCTCTGTGCAAAGTAAGCCCATGGAAATTAATGAACTTAATTTAGTTGTGTATATTAACCTCAATAGGTCTACTCTGAGTAGGACTAGCATTGGAAACACCTCATAGTGACTCCAGATGCTGGTGCAATGCTGCCTCCAACACAGTAAAAGAATCTGCATAGAGATGTAAGGATCTGTTTATTTCTGGTCCATGTTGTTTTTGGATGTGTTCTTTTTTTATAAAAAAAAAAACCTGCCACGAAATATTTAGATATGCCTTTAAATACATGTTTTAAAACCTATATTGAGTGATATACAACCAAATAATACTCAGAGAACATCTGCTGAAAGTGTACCCTGATAATGACTTACATTGGCTATCAACCATTTTCTCAGAAAGTACGCATTTCTATATGTATTTTTAGACATATTTTGGGTACATTTTTGATGCACAAAGTATGAACTTGTGTGAATTTTATTGTATTTATTTTGAGAACTTAGATACCACTTAATCACAACTGTGTACAGTAAATAAACGAAAGGAAAATCAGTTAAAACTATAATAACATAATTCAGTTAAAATGCCTGTAGGAATAATAATAAGTCTATAGTAGGTGCTTTGTTGCAACATGAACATTGGCCTAAGAGGTGCTGAATACGTCAATTCGTACCTGATAAAATAAAGAGTGCATGCATATATAATGATCTTTTCAATATACTCAAAAGAAGGATAAATTCTGGTCAGCTGAATGACCCAGATGTTTCAGACTGAGCCTTGCCAAATATTGTCCCTGAGATAGGAAAAGCAAAATCCAAGTTGGCACAGAAACAATCCCCGTGTGATTTTCAAACAAAGTGAAGAATACACGATAAACTAAGCTGGAAAATCAACAGCATCACCTTTGTTGTTCATGTTAAAAGAAGCAGGTGAGGACATGTAGCAGGTTAAGTATCTCAAGCTCCATATTTCTCATATAATAAATAAGGGATAACAAGTTTGATGCCCATCCAGAACATTTGTGATATAAAAAATCACAAGATTTTGGCAGGAAACAATGGGGCATGCACCAAGTGAAAACAAAGCACGATCGTCACCCCAAAACCTCTGCAGGCACAATCAGTACTAAAAGTGGGATCATGAGTAACTACCTTCTCTAGACCAGGGATGTCTAACAGGTAGATTGTGATCTACTGGTAGATCGCGGTAGATCTCGGGACCACCCCCTTTGGCTCCCTAAAAAAAGTTCAACAACTGTGGTAGCTCACTACTGCCATTTTTTTTTAACAGTGGGCGTAGATCTCAGTCTCTTGAAAGTTGGACATGCCTGCTCTCAATCCATGCAATTGCAAGAGAGTTGCAAAGACTACAGTCCTGAACACAGGGAGCCTGGGAATGCAATCCCTAGACATGTCTGCTGAAAGACGTTAGTTCCATTGAGTGAAACAGAACATGCCCCCAGGTAAATGGATACAGTATTTTAATGCAAATTCCACCGAAGTCAATGTGATTTAATAAGTGTACCAATGTACATACATGAGATTACTTATAAGGAATGGCTCAGCTGGCAGAGCATGACTCTTAATCTCAGGGTTGTGGGTTCAAGCCCCATTTTGGGCAAAAAGATTCCTGCATTTTCGGGGGTTGGACTAGATGACCCACGTGGTTCCTTCCAACTCTGTAATTCTATGCTTCTATATATATTTGTACCATCACCTCTCTCCCTTTTGTGCTACCTAATTTTTAACCACAAAACCAAGCAAGCAAGCAAACCCACTGTAGGATTGTACTCTGTTGTAAAATCGCTTTGAGGTACTTTGTAGGATGCGATTAATAAATGAAATAAATGGCAATGATGGTAATGATAATAACAGCAACATCTGCTTAGATGTTGTTTTGTTTCTAATGAAATGTAATGTAATGTAATGAATGCCTTTTCTTATCTCCACCCCCCCTTCACAGTCTAAGCCTCTTCAGTGCCACATATTAACTCTGACTTTCATATTAACTCTGGGTTTTAATTGGCAATTGCGTTAGACAGAGACAAAAGTATCAGACAGCTTCAGCTTCTTAAAACAACAACACTGCTTTTATATGGACTGCCTCCCCATTCGGTTTGCTTCTGGTGGCTGAATTCTCCGCTGTGCCGACACTTTGTTGCTTCCTTCTAATATTCTATTCCTCTGATAGAACACTGGAGCATTCCTCTTCTTTTTTCAATGCAGATAAATATTAGCCTCCAGGCAATGAGACATTCCCCCACAATAACTTTCAGATCTCCTCATACCCAGCCAATGTGTTGAAGGATGCTTCTGCAGTACATACACTTGTTCAAATAGATATCATTGCTCATCTAGCCCCATGAGATTGATACATTATGCATGGTCTTTAGCTTCACTACATTACTGAGTGCAGATGTGCAATGTGAAATCTTGAGGTTTGGGAAGCTTTTTAAGAAAGATATTGGGCATAGCATATTTTACGCCACCAAGACTTGGCTGTGCAAGTCTTAAATGCACATCATTCATTCTGGGAATGCCTAATCTAATTTCTTCAGAGTTGACAACAGGAAAAGTAAATTACCTAGCCATTTTTAGCATCAAAGGAACTCAGGAGTAGTGCTAGTATCATCTGCAAACTTTACAAGACAACTCCAGCAAGGAAAATCCTTCCTTTGGCTGCTATTAGCATATGGAGTTTGTGGTTCTCTCAAATTATTTTAAGATTTGGGGGGGGGGGGAGTTAGCTGTTAAACATGGCTTTTAATACCGCCAATAAATGTGCATTTTACTAAACCTAGCTATATAAGCAAATGTAATGAACTATAAAATATTGTGTAAAAGAGGAGTCTTAAGGTGGGAGTGTGGCAAATGACAGTTGTCATTTGACTTGATTGTAATACAGATTGTTGTCCTATTCATAAGCCTAAGGTCAGCTTCTTGGGTCCAAACTAGACATTACGCGCAGGTGTCTTTATGACTCCTCTGTGGCCTGGCTCCCCTAGAAAGACAGCTAAATAATGGAAGAAATCCTGGAGAGTTTCTGCCAGTCAGTGTGCAGTATTGAGCTATGGACGCGGGTGGCTATGTGGTCTAAACCACTGAGCCTCTTGGGCTTGCCGATCAGAAGGTCAGTGGTTTGAATCCCCACCACGGGGTGAGCTTCCGTTGCTCCATCCCAGCTCCTGCTAACCTAGCAGTTCAAAAGCATGCCAGTGCAAATAGATAAATAGGTACCACTGCGATGGGAAGGTAAATGGAGTTTCCATGTGCTCTGGCACTCGTCACAGTGTCCTGTTGCACCAGAAGCCATTTAATTATCCTGGCCACAGGAAAGCTGTCTGTGGACAAACACCAGCTCCCTCGGCCTGAAAGCGAGATGAGCGTGGCAACTCCATAGTCGCCTTTGACAGGACTTAATCGTCCAGGGTTCCTTTACCTTTACCAAGACTGACTAAGGGTCTGGCTCAATATAAGACAGCTTCTGATGTTTCTTTGAAGAGTATCAGATTGTGTATGACAAAACTGGTTGGAATTTCTGAGGCATTACTGAGGAGCACCACTGGTTCAAACTGGGGGGACAACTCATGCTGGAAGTTGCTCACCATTTAAATATTTTATGGGGTTAACATTAAAAACAATTGAAGTTTGGAAGGATCATCGGTGATGTTTAATAATATGGTGCAGATGCAGCTCTAAATAAAATAATGTTAAAAGCCAATCTTCATTTGGATTTATCTCAAGATAACTCAGTGGCGGATTGTATAGTATTTTTATACTGGTTTCTCCTACCTTTTATTCTCATGGTTAACTTTAATTATGTTCTCGCTATGCTCATAAACTTAGAGAGGATTTTCACTAAGCTCTTTCTTCTGTAGTCTATATTAAGACCTTTAAGCTCTAAAAACCCAAGTACGTATAATGGATTTTGCCACTTTAACATGAAGGGACACACACACACAGCAATATGCACCCAAGCTTACATATTTTACTTTGGATTTGAACCTTTTCATTTTAATTGTGGGATTTAAAAACTTTGATGGGCTCAGAATTTTCAACAATCGCACTATGTCTTCCGAATCAGAAGGGAAAGATTCATTCAATTGCATTTTTAAAAGGAGCAGATAAAGCAAAGAGCAACAAGTTGGTGAACTATTCATACTGCAATTCTGGCATCTAGTAACATTGAGCAGGAAAATAAAATTATTTGTCCAACACAGAAAACAGATTCTCTAGTGTTGTTCTCCAGCTAGGTGATGTGTACAAGATACATGTATTAAGGTAATGTAAACATACAAGTGCATACACTAGTGAAAGGAACATGTATTATATGAGAGAAAATGGCTTGCAAAAAAATATCCCCAAGTATATTTTCTGCTGCAATACAGTTCACATTTCTGCCTCACCGAAAGGGACTGTACTATTGTACATATCCTCCTAGGGATTTTCCCATGATGCAGTAAAGGATGCATGTCTAAAACACCTTTTTCTGAGCCACCAACAGAGGTTATCTCCATATCTATCAGTATAATAAGCAGCCAACACTTCATTCTAAATTCAGCTGTCGCCGCTCTGTGAAACACATGAGAAATTGCTCAACACTTCTCTCTTGACTTTTCAGTTATTTACGCTCTTCTACATTAGAACAGCCATAATCAATATGATAAATTATATGTCCAAATGTTCTAAACATGGGGTAGTGTTTGATGCCGTGGCGAATTCAAGCTGTGGTGTTTTGTTCCACAGGTCAAGCCCACCCAGAAACTAATGCATTTTGGATCAGTCTCTTGATCAGTCCAGCCTCTGAACTGACAGAGCTTATCCCTGGGGGCTGCTGTTCATATACAAAGCTGCTGGAACCACAGGATATTTAAAAATATCTCTAAAGGAATATGTGAAGAATTGCTGTTTCAGGTGCACCTAGAAAAGAAGCGCAGTGGTGACTCTGGTAGAAGTTATATTTGCTTCATTTATGGAACGGATCAAGGCAGTCCATTTGAACTGAACAAATTCTAAGATGCAGCAGCAACTCTAGTTCACAGCTTATGTGTTGACTGTGTGGGTATCCTGGAGATGCAAAACTCACCCTATTTGGAGTCTATCTCACTTTTGCATATGTTCACTCATAAGCCTGTTCTGTTCCACCTCCACATTAATCTGAAATCATTATTTAAAAAGACATAATTAAAATTCACATCCAAATATGTCTTTGTTAAATTGTTTTCTCTGAAAAGACAAATTTGTTTCCTCTCAAAACACATGTGTCTATATATAGAGCCCATTTGTGTCCCTCTGTTGACGGAAAGGATGCATCAGTGGAACAAGGAAGGAGGCAGCTTCCAGCTATTTCATCTCCCCTTGCAGCCCTGACCTCTGAAATCTGCTTCAAAGGATATGGGTATCCTCAAGATCAGAGTTTGGGGGTCGAAGTGCAGAGGAAGGAAAGCATTCACTGAAAAATACCTCCCACTCTGTTCTACTGACAGATGCTTACCACTGGTAGAGCGATACTAACTGGATACCACGTTAAATATATGTTCTCTCAAAATATGCCTATTCAAATAGATTCTGATATACATTTTCCAGCTGAGAACAGAACTGGAACATTTTGAAATTGCAGGTGTCAGTGGATAACTGATCTGTACATTGCTCTGGGAGGTGCAGCGCACGTAGCTTCACATCGGAATTCACAAAGATCAACTTCCTGAAGCATTCTTAATGTAGTTTGACTTTACAGGCTTCGTGACAGAGTTTCTGGGATGTTGGGCAGAGTGTCTAACACACAAGGATTATGCTAATCTCCAGGCTGATTCTTCAGCAGTGCTACCAGTTGCTGGGGCGAAAACAGGAGAGGAGAGCGCTCTTGTGCTTGGGGGTCCTGGTTGTGGGTTTCCCACAGGCGGTGGCCACATCTAGGTGGCCACTGTGAGAACAGGATATTGGACGGGATGGCCCATTGGCCTGATCCTGATCCAGCAGGCTCTTTTTATGTTCTTATGAGGATCTAAACAACAGGCCAAGAAGTACAGGCACCATCAATGTGAATGGCCCAGTTATCAACCACAGCTGTGTACACACCATACGTTTAAAGCACCTACAAAGCACACCCACCAAGAACTGCAACTTATGCCTCACAGAACTACAATTCCCAGCACCCTAGGCAAACCACAGTTCTCAGAATTCTCTCTCTCTCTCTTTGTGAGTGTGTGTGTGCTTTGAATGTGCCTTATGGGGTACTCTCATTTTCCTACTGCCCCACAATGAGGCCAAATTGAGATTCAAAAAACCTTTAGGGGTATGCATACCCCTGCGTACCCCAAGAAAAAGCACTGTTTAAAGGTATGGTGTCCATGTTTTTCTCCCAGTACTCTTCTCCTATTTCTTATTTTCACATTGCATTCCTGGGAGAAGCTGTCATACAGTTGACAATCTTGACAAATACCACTTCAGAATGGTGTGCTCACAAGATCACCTGACTGTAGGCACCTCCCTTAGAAATACATTCCAGGCATATATAACTTTAGATGAACTTTAGTTGGCGAACTGGCTGGAGCTGGAAAAAGGCAGTCCTAGTCACCATGGCCATGACTCTCCAGTGACAGTTTTACATCAAGGAGCACCTCCAAGCTCCTTACAGGGGAGTGTATTCACCCCATCCAGGACAGGATGTCACCCCATTTCCTGGATTGAGAACTCAGGACACACACTACCCCTGTCATTTCAGAATTCAACCTCAATTTATTGGCCCACATCCAGCCTATCTAAGCATTGCTCTTACACCTCAGCAACCTCTCCCAATGCAAATGAAGCAGAAAGACAGAGCTGGGTGGAATCTGCACATGGATGTTCTTCATATGTACTTCCTAAATGTCTTTGACCCCCCAAACCATCTCCGTTTCCATTGAGGGGAAAACACCACCACCACCTTATTGCCTGGACCTCTGTTGCACCTTGTCCATTGTGCTAGCTTCTATCACAAATGCAAGGGACCCTGTTGAGTAAAACCACCAGCCAAAAGACCCATGCTACTCTGCAAAGCTTGCTGACACCTATATGCATTTAATCACATTTAATGGCTTCTGTCTGTAGCTCCATGCCACTAAGAGAACACCTTCTAAGTAATGCCATCTGGCACCATGAGTGCCTTCTCATAATTATACGTCAATAATTTTCCTGCAGTGATGTTGGATCTCTCATTAGTTGTACTTGTAATTGTAGGGCCAGATGTTTTCAGGAAGTGCCTTCAATACTTAGTGGCATTATGCTTTTGGTATTTGTTTTGTGAATAAACTATCATTATGCAAATTATACAACTGAGAGTCTGCTAAGAGTAAAATATACAAAGCTGTGTGAACTTAAAGCCACAAAGTATACAGGTGACTCTTAGATGTTTCCTGTTAGAATCAACTCACAACCTTCCTTCCCTAAAATGCTAAATATTATACATATTTATGAGAGGCTGATTGCCATGAGACATCACTGTCCCTGATTTTATATTAGAAGACTGTCCTATATAAAAAACATCTAACACAAGAGTAAATATTCTTTCTTTAATAGGAAGTTGCTTATGTCCATATCAGTAAAATAGCACAGTTAGTGGCTGCAGGACAAAATTATCACTTATGGAAAGTCAATATATATAATATATATAACTTTTAGGCTGTCTACATGCACAGAGGGCATATCAGGATTTGCCCTTGGTCAGTATCCTACTGAAGAGAAATAATAATTTTTAAAAATGTCCAGAATAAATGTGCCTGCACACGAAAGCTCATACCAAGAACAAACTTAGTTGGCCTCTAAGGTGCTACTGAATATATATATATTTCTACTGCGTCAGACCAACATGGCTACCTACCTGAATCTACTGAAGAGAAGAACTCCATAATAAAGGTAAACTGAGAGTAGGGAAAACCAACAATGAAAACCATCCACTTGCTAGTCATTGTAGCAACAACTACATTGGCTCTGAATGCAGGTTTTAAAGGACTTGTTGCAGTATTCAGAATGGCATAACAAACTTATCACCACCTTTGAAACCTTCACATCATCAAATTTCAAACTATCAGTATTGTAATATAAGTTACATCAGATGAGTTGAGGGCAATGAAACATGAGGACACAATCAGGAGGGCATCCTCTGGTCTAGAATGGATTACTTTCTTTTCATTGGTTATGCTTTCTCTGTTGATCATGAACAAGAGTTGAAAATTTCAACTGTTTCCCCAGACATTTAAGTCCAATGGTAGAGAAAGCCCAATCCAGCATCAAAAGGCAAAACACTTAACAGAAGATCTCTTGCAATAATGATAGCTTGCTTCATAATGAGGTCAGGAGACAAGACCTTGAGTTTGTTATTATGAGCATCCTTTTCTAAACTTTGGTTACATCTCCCATTTCTGGGGGGAAAGAAGCATTAAACTGCAGCTTGCAGTATAAGGGATATAAACTAGAGACCAATCTACCTATTCTACAAAAAGGGGGGTAGCCAACAAAACACACTTCAGATGTTATGGACTGTAACTCTCATTGTCCCTTGTCATTGGCCATGCTGGCTGGGGTGGACGGGAGTTCTAGTACACAATTTCTGGAGGACACTGTGTTGACTACCCCTGCTCAAACATGGATGTTTCACTTATTACGTCATGATACATTGCCAACAGCTGGGTGACATGTTCCATTTTTCCATTCTCAGACCACATCATTATGATGAATTATGGTTAGGGCTACCTTGTGGCTCCAATCCAGAAGTCCCCAATCAGGTTAAACGACTGAGCCAACCTGAGGACCACTCATTTGGCCCTGGAACCAGTCTTGGATTATTTCAAGGGACAGGGCTCATGCTTAATTAGGATGTATGTCAGATTTCAGTCTTTTCATGGGGTTTTCCACCTGATCCCTGACTCTCCTAGCTTCTGGATGCCCCATGCCCCTGACAGCCAGGGCTATCAGATTTCAGCTGTAGCAGTCCATGGCTGCCTACCTGACTTGTTTGACACCTGGGTACCTCTAAGTAGGCCTGTCTTTTCCTTATGGTGACCCTTGCTATATCAGTAAATACATAACAATTTCCTATTGCAAGGAGACGTTCCTCACCAATTCCACTCTTTCCCTTGGGTATCTAGTGTTGGAAAATTCCAGTGGCAGAGAATGTCCACATGATGGAGAGCCATCACATGGTGACTGTTACTAGACATAACAGAAGGGGAAATGGACAGTCATCCCCACAACTAAGTGACCAGGGTGCAAACAATGTACTTTGCAGACCAGCCCTGAATGTGTGAAATATTTCCATTGCAAAGCATTGTGTGGTGTCAGAAAAGTAGAAGCTGCAGCAAATTTGCATGCAAATCATCACTTGAAGATGAACTATCTGAATGATGAATATGCATGTCTGAATCAGCCCTCAGCAACAAGAGATACAAGGCGGTGGAACTTTACAAAGCCAGTGAAGAGATTCAGAGCAAGTTTATTTTCTTTTTTCTTTTTAAAGAAAAAAACTATGAGATGTGGAATGCAATTTACAATGAGGAACAACGTACTGAGGGAAAGGGGATTTCAGAAAGCGTTTCTACCTCATCTTACCAAAATCTATGCAAATTAGTTCATGTAATCAAGTCAGCTACAAAATATTTAATCATGGGTGGGGAACATTTTCTGACTGGAGGGCCAAATCTTTATCTCTTCCACCCCTGGTAGACCAAATTTGATAGGTTAGTGGTGCTGCTCACCTGTCAATCACATGGTGCAATAGTAATAGAATAACGGAATTGTAGAGTTGGAAGAGACCTCAAGGGTAATCAAATTCAATCCCCTGCAATGCAGGAATCTCAACCTGACATAGTCATGTCAGGTGATGCTGTGCTTTGAAGCCCCAGTTGTCAGGACTTCAGTACAGAGTGCAGGGCTCTTTGAAAGCCCCTTGCAATCAAACAGTTTTGTGATTGCCAAGGCTTATCACTTTTCCAGGTAAGCTTTGGTTGTTGTAGAACTGCCTGACAAGATAAGAGGCAGAATGAGTGTTCATGAGATATATGATAACAATGTTACACACACACACACACACACACACACACACAGCTATTTTATATCCACTTAGCTTGGGAAAAGCCCCATAGAACTTTCTGCTATGTAGTGATGTAGATGATTGCACTGTGAGGTTATTAAGTGGTGTTAACTGTAATTACAGTGGCTAGGGGCTCTAAAGCGAAAACATTCCCATAGTCCATGTTAGCTTCACTATTGGGGCAAATCATTAAAGCATTCCTTAGGCACAAAGAATTCTGTAGGCCAAACTAATTTTACATAATTTTTAATTAAAGGGAAATTAAATGGGACACCCGCTTGCTCTTTTTAGATTAAACATTTCCAGGGGGCATCTGCTGAAGTAAAAACAAAACATTCAGAAGAAATGTGAACCCTCAGTGGAGAATACAAACAAGTGGAGAGCCTAAACACAGAAAATTCAATATGTCTGGGAAAATGTCACTTTATATTTGTTGATGTATCCTCACTCGATTTCCTAGGCTCAGTTTGGCCTATGAAAATAGAGGATATGTCACAGCAAAGCAGCGGAATGTGCTTAGCAGTGGTTGTACTGAATAAAACCTATGCTGCAGTCAAAACTATTCTAATTCAACAAGTGTACAGATACATTTCGCAATATTCAGTTTCTGGTTTAGTAGAGAAACTCCCACTCAAGGTAAAAGGGGAAGGAGGTGGGTGAAACAGCCCACGTGGGTGGATTTTCCACTGGCATGTCACTCATAGATGAATAAAAGAGGTTTACAACAGGCAGCAGAATTCATAAAGTCAGAACAGGGGGAGGAGAAGGCAAATAGCAATGGAGAAGGCGAGATGGAGAAGCAATGAACAAAGGACAGAACAATGGGGCAAAGCCAGGAGGCAAGTAGAGCTATTGCTCAGAAATTAAGCATTAAGCAGAACTGTCAAGTTCGATCTGAGTGAGAATCAAAAAGCCCAGGCAAACAAATGAAAATGGAGGAAACAGCTATCGTTCCTGATCTTTCACTAGCTCTAGGGCTGCCATATGTCTGGGTTTTCCAGGATTTCAACAGCGCTTTGTCCTGGATCTAAGGCAAGTCTTCCTGAAAAAAAGGAAGACTGACCTGGTCAGTCCTAAACAATGATCAAATATACAGTGGTGCCCCTCCATTGATTCAAGAGCACTTTGATCACCAGAGGCTTTCATCAGAAGAAAGGGAAGGAGGCCGATTTTCATCAGTTTTACTTCACACCACCACAAATCTGCTTCAGATGGTTTTGGAACCCTTCATAACAACATGAGAGGTAGGCATGGGGCGGGGCTTCAGAGAGAAGGGGAAGTGTCAAAAACGATCTCCTACACCCTGATGGATTGGAGAGACATCTTTGGATAAAAGTACAGCCCTCTGTCTGCAGAGACTCATTTAGGGAATTTCAGAGAGCCTAGTTCAAATTGCATGTTCAGTCCAATTCAGTCCAAATGTCTGACCCTCTCAAACATTTCTGCAAAACCAAATTCATTTTTTAAAAAACGCATAACTCTTAAGATTTGTGGTCAAAACTGTGTGCACAGTGAAGCCATTTTTAGAATACTTCCCAAGTGCATCGGTCTGATAATCCCCACAGATGGATCTGACTTGTACAGGTTGCTATTAGGCAGAAGGTACTGCAATCCCAAATGGGTCTTAACTGAGGTCTTTGTTAAAAGATTGATGTGAATTCTCTGTTAGTGCAAATGCAGCATGTGCAGGAAAATATATAAGAGCCTGCAATTTAAGGGCATAAATAACAATATTGATTATTTCTTAAGCACCTAAAAAAACCCACCTCAGGATACTAAAGCATAGAATGTACTTAACCCCCCCCCCCCGAAAAAAATTATAATCTAGAATGATAAATAAGCCCACAAAGAAAAGGGGAAAAGAATGCGTGAAGAATGAAAATAGAGACCCACCTCAGGAGGCATTGCTAAAGTTGGGTTGCTCTCTTTTGCTCTCCATTTAGGAATATTTTGTTTGTCTTCTGTCAAGAATTCTGTAGAAGAACTGCTTTTTAATAATAATAATAATAATAATACCGTATTTTTCGCCCTATAGGACGCACTTTTCCCCCTCCAAAAATGAAGGGGAAATATGTGTGCGTTCTATGGGGCGAATGCAGGCTTTCACTGAAGCCTGGAGAGCGAGGGGGTCGGTGCGCAGAGTTGCCTGCATGCTGAAGCCTGGGCGCGCTGAGCTCAGCACGCCCAGACTTCGCGCAGCTCTCCACAAGGCACGGGAGCCCGGCGCTGGGCTCCCACAGCTTGCAGAGAGTTGCCTGTTCTGGGGGCTGGGGTCGGGGGAAGCTTGGGCTTCCCCCGCCCCAGCCCCACGCCTGGGAGGGGAAATAATTTTTTTCCGTTTATTTCCCCCCAAAAAAACTAGGTGCGCCTCATGGGACGGTGCGTCCTATAGGGTGAAAAATACGGTAATAATAAATAATAATAATAATCCATTGTATTTAAACCTGTTTGAATACACCTGTACTCATTGACCTCTTCAAAGCAAATAAATTGTTTGGTTATGTGTATAATAAATAAATTATACAATAAATTGGTTGGTTATACTATTGTTTAAAATGAGCTGAGAATGGGGAGTTCATTTCAGATTTCAACATGTACATGGTTAAACCCTGAAAGGGGGGGGGGCGAAACTAAGAAATTTCCCAATTGTAGCAATTGATGTGGCTCTCTTATGGCTCTGAGCAGCTGCTACGTTTTAATTGATGCCAATGGATATTTTATTCTGCATTACTTTTGCCTGTGACTGGTGGCTTGCCTTACCTTAATCACTTGAAACTCTTTAAGTTTTCTTACAGAAGGTGCCCTTGGGTGATGCATCTGCTCTCTGGGCCACTGTCAAGAGTCCAGGTTCCCAGCTTGATAACAAAGTAAGCGTAGCTAATTAAAAAGCTGGATTTACTGCAAAAACAAACAGATAGCTCCAGACGGGCCTAACACAGCCTCCAGCTCCATTAATCAAGATGACTTTTCTGATGCCTGCTTCAGTCATGACCAGAAGTAATTGAACTTACGAATCTTACATCGTTGGGTTTCCTTCCTATATTGAAGTCCTCCCATTCACCGGTGCCTCGGACTGAGGGGGTCAGCTCACACCTCTTCCCCATTCTCAGAGAAGCTGTCTCTTAACTCTTTCCCTCCTGTTTGTGCTTCCAGCGAGCTTTGACTGCATTCTAGCCTGTGCTCTGCTATCTTATCAGCTTGTACTTCAAGTTCAGGAAGAGCCAAACTATGCAGCTGCCCGCTTTCCTCTGTCTGACTAAGATCAGAGCAGCCAGGAACAGAGAGGCTGCTTTCTGGAGTTTGCTGCAAACCTTCACTGGGAGCTGGCTCATTCCTGACAGCCACAGCATCACTGACTGCAGGGGGCAGATCATGGAGGGGCTAATACATATATGGCTCTGCATCAAGACAGGAGGTTGGACTTAATGGGTTTTGGGTGCTGCCCACTTTTTTGACTCTAGAAACTCACTTGGACCAGAAGTCACCTTATCAGCAGCAATCTATTGTTATGAGAGGGCTGTATAAGGCAAGCCTTCATTTCCATTGTCTGTTATGTCTGTTTCCGTTATGGCTGTTCTCTTAATCCCAATGGGTGGTACCAGCTGTCACCTATTAGGCAGTTTACACTACCTTTCCAGAACTTTATTACCGAGTAATGCCAAATGCTCTGTATGGCGCAAGGCAGTATAAAGGTTTTTATTTGGCCATTACTTCTGTTGAGCAGATTTAAAGCTGTGGGCAATGTGCTACGCAGTTGTTTTGCAATTTAAAGACATGCTGGTCAGTTTCCTCTGCTTTGACAACAAAATAAAATGGGGTAGTTTTGAATTTGTATATTTTATGTTTAATTTTGCATATCTCAGGCAGCCAATAGCAACGTGTGCTAGCAAACTTCCATTTGCTCAGTTCAGCTTGGATATCTCCTAGAACTATAAACCCAGTCTCTGTAGGTGGGTATGAACAATTTTGTTTCTAATTTATCCTGATATTGTACAGAGGTCCCACATAGAATCATAGAATCATAGAACTAGAGTTGGAAGGGACCCTGAGGATCATCTAGTCCAACCCCCTGCAATGCAGGAATATTCAGCTGGTCCATACAGGGATCGAACCTGCAACCTTGGTGTTATCAGCACCATGCTCTAACCAACTGAGCTATCCAGGCTCATGCACAGGCTTTTATTGCAATTTATCTGTGCTGAACATAAACTGTAGATGAATTCAACATGGTTAATCTATGCAACAGCCAAGAAAATATCTTGTATAATTAGTACGTAAAAAGTATTCATGGATCAATAGATTTGGGTACTTTGGGGAAGGGGTACCACTTTAGTGAGGAGGTAGATAACTACACCATTTGCTTCAACTAGCATGGGAGAAAATCTTCCAGGAAAAATAGTAATAATACACAATATTTTACATCCAGACCCCAAATCTCAGTTATAAAGCACCACAGCTGTTTGTGTGCATGCTAGCATTTCACTAAAAGCTTTTGTCACTTGTGCCAGACACTATTTTTAAGAAATGTAAAGTTGGTGATAGAGGCATTGTTGCCTGTGATGTATACATTATTCTGTAGTAGTAGTAGTAGTAGTAGTAGTAGTAGTAGTAGTAAAAAATATAGTAGTAATAATAATTTATTATTTATACCCCACCCATATGGCTGGGCTTCCCCAGCCGCTCTGGGCGGCTTCCAACAAAATATTAAAATACAGTAATGCATCAAACATTTAAAGCTTCCCTAAACAGGGCTGCCATCTCTGGTTGAAGTAGCTTTATGAAGCACCGCAAAGAACTGCCAAGGCTCTTAGTCCTGAGATGATAATGAGAGGAGTTTGCACACAATGGGCAAGAATAGCTCTGTAAGGCTGCCTTCAGCTCCCTGAAATAACACTTGTCATGAGAATACTTGAATATTATGAATGGGTATCCAGTAAGTAGGGAAGTAAGAAGGCATAATTTTCCATACTTCTCTGTATTCGTTATATGTGTGCGAAAACATTAACTTGGAAAGTACACACAGCCAATGCATACTCCTAATAAATAAATTTATTTTCGGCTTTTAATTAGGAATGCAATCAATATTACAAAGAAGCACTACCATTTGAAATCAGTAAACTGTGGCTATTTTAAACTATGGATAGTGAACAAACTGGGACAATAAAATGTGATTTGAAATAGCTGATTAACTTACCAGAGTTAATTTAGGTTTAGGCCTAGTGAAAAAGTGGGAGTGGATGCTTCCTTCTTACATCTGTGCCAGACATGAAGAGAGCAGGGGGAAAGAGGGAGCCAAAAGGTTGTGCAAGCTCATACACACAATACACACAATGCCAAATCAAGGTGTAGCATTATATCAAAAGGGCCCAGACACGTAGTGTGCAATCTAGATTTAGCTGGCAGAGGGCTGAATTTAAGGAAAGCTAGGCTGGAGATTGGGAGACCAAAACAGTAACACTCTGGAATCTGATGTAAGATCAGCAGGTGTGCTGCCTATTTAAAGACATTTGCTTGATTCCAGTAAAATCTGCCTGCATATCTGTAGATAAAATATTCCATATATATATTTGAATTATGGTGCTGGAGGAGACTCTTGAGAGTCCCATGGACTGCAAGAAGATCAAATGCATCCATTCTTAAGGAAATCAGCCCTGAGTGCTCACTGGAAGGACAGATCCTGAAGCTGAGGCTCCAATACTTTGGCCACCTCATGAGAAGAGAAGACTCCCTGGAAAAGACCCTGATGCTGGGAAAGATGGAGGGCACAAGGAGAAGGGGACGACAGAGGACGAGATGGTTAGACAGTGTTCTCGAAGCGACCAGCATGAGTTTGACCAAACTGCGGGAGGCAGTGGAAGACAGGAGTGCCTGGTGTGCGTTGGTCCATGGGGTCACGAAGAGTCGGACACGACTGAACGACTAAACTAGCCCATGAGTGAGGAGACTGTGGCCCTCCAGATGTTGTTTGACTCCAAGTCCTATCATCCCTGAATGCTAGCCTTGTTGGTTGTGGCTGATGGGAGTCCAATAACACCAAGCTTCAGTAAGCAATGAAAAGAAACAGCTCAGCAGAGCTTCAGCGGAGTAGATTTAGAGCCAAAACATTACAGGTCCCAAAGCTGATTTTCTGGCATTGAAATATGCAAAAATAGATAATCACTTCAGGCTTAATTCTCTCCCCCTCACACCCCATCTTCTTTAGAAAACTATGTACAGTTTGCCTGAAAGCTAAGTATTATTGGAATTTAATTGCTGAATCAATCAATGAAAGACTGCAAATCAGAATACCCCTCAATCCAAAAATTTGTTTTTCAACCTAAAAGGTATGGTTGCCAAAAAACAAAATAGCCTAAATATTAGAAGCAAAAGACAATTCCTTAGGCAAAAGTCTGTGAAACTTCAGGATTTGGCAACATTAAAATAACCTGGGCTTTGTGGTGAAACAAGGGAGGCACTGAATTAGCAGGTTTTAGCAAGAAAGGGGGCCCTTTAAAAACTATTGCAACAGAGAAATATAGTTCAGGGTTGCTCATTTGAAATGAATAATCTCCCTTGTTATAAGGGAAGCATCCTATTGGAATTACTTCTCTATACACAATTTTATATGTGTAGCTATATCATACTTATCTGTATTTAAGACAATGTTCTTAAAGAATGGGCATTTTCTAAGTGCAAACATTTTTTGATGACCTAAGTGAAAACTAAACCATTAAATGTAATAGCGAAAACCCTGTTCAGAAGATATTTTTACAATCAGTGAACTTACACATGACCTATGCGCTTGTTCTTCAGCCTCGACGTGGTTAATTGAATCTGAATGCAGAGCCTAATATGAATTGCACGATGAGGCTCTCTTTATGTGTTCTGGGCCTTGGAGATTCCAGACATCAGACTGCATGGAGGGAGCCAACACACATTTATAATATGTACGTACGCAGGCTTCTCTGAACCTGTGGAGGTTGAGCCTTCTCACACTACGTGTTACTGAAAGCAGATATGGCCACAATCCAAATTCTGGCTACGGCCTTTTGGGGTTTAATGAAGTGGTAGGGGTACCGCTACATACGCAGCCTTGCTGCACATGCCAGCCAAGGCAGACATCAGGGCCTGATGCTGTCATGTAATGGAAGTGGGGCTGAATCAAAACCCACAGGACCCTGAGCCAGCTCAGCTTCTCCCCACCCACAGGACAACCTGTTCCAGAACTTTCCATTGGCTGCGACTGGCAGGTCTTCCCATTTCTACTCACATGCTTGGTCAGTGGAAATGGGAGCTCCAAGTGGAGTGATGCTGGCATCCCTGTGTAATTTTGTGTAATAGGGATGCGGGTGGTGCTGTGGTCTAAACCACTGGGGCTCTTGGGCTTGCCGATCGGAAGGTTGGCGGTTCGAATCCCCGCGATGGGGTGAGCGCCTGTTGCTCTGTCCCAGCTCCTGCCAATCTAGTTTTACCTTTACCTGTGTAAGTAGAGACTGGCAGATGCTGGAGGACCATCTCTGCCCAATTCAAGCACCCCAGTGCAAAGGGAATTTGTGTTGTGCCCTGAGTCTTTTGAACAGGACTATGATATTCACGAAAAGCCTAAGCTTAAGGTCCACTTTAGCTCATTGTTCACAGCCAAAAGAAATCAGCCTCGCCGAAAACTTTGGTATTTGTTTTGTTGCCAGCAAACCTGAGATGAACTTCCTAAAGTTTTCACGGAGTGCCCTTACTGCTGGCTTCTCCCATTCCCCCCTCCTGCATGTAGCAGCCTAATTTTGTCTTTGAGCAGAAGACAATTACATAAACACCTGTGCTAAATACATGAAGATCATCAGTGCAACTCCATTTTCAAATTAATGAGAGTTATATGGCTAATTCCCCATCTATCCTAATGGAAATTGCCTATAGTGTTAATAGCCCTCAATGTTTATTTCTTACCTGTTGTGCCAAATGTAGAAAATTGGATAAGGCCCACTGCTTCAAATATCCTCTTGAAGAAACAAACTAAGTAACCCCGTGTACCACACAGGGGTGTGGGGGGGGAGAATCCTTGTTCTTTCTTGGGTTTTCTTTTTTCTATTTGGTTATTTCCTGCAGGGTTCGGGTTGCATTTTCCATACTTGCTTTGAACTGCACTCCAGGGTGTTGGTGCTGTCCTTGTGCTGAAAGAAACATTTTGCTACATTCCACTCAAAGGCACTCTGCTGGCAGGAATCACCAGAAGGCGATGCCAAACTATATGGGAAAGGAACATTTGTAACAGGAGGCACTCAGATGCTGTGGCTGTGATCTAAATCCCTTGCGCTGATTGTTTATCATTAAGTACTTCTTATCCACTGACAGGTGGCTTCAAGCCACAACCACAACCCTGTCACCTCTTTTTCTAATCCCACGATGAGGAAGAAAAATACCTAAAAGCCAGGAAAAGCACAACTGGCAGGGGGAAAAAGGAAAGCCATAGGACTTACTAAATAAGTTTGGGCACTTGAAAGAAACAGCTATGCAAAATGTTTCCCCAAAGAAAGGTTGTTCTAAAATGTATCTGTCCTGAAACTAATATTTCTTGCTGCAACAGAAGTTTCTTCTTTTCCCTGTCCCATGATAAGGCACAACTATTTCTCATGAGTGGAATAACATGCATAGCTTTTCTAACACTGTCATAACACTGCACTGTCTCTAATTGTTCTATCACTCCATTGCCTCTCAAGACAACAATCCACACTCAAGGATTATGCCATCTCACTATGACATGTACTGGTAGGCCGTAGATAGTGCTGTTATTAGGGATGAGAGATAAATTCAGTTTAGTTCACAAACCTACCTAATTTGCCCTTCCCCAAACAATACGTGAACTGAAACAAAGCCATCTTTTGAAATTTGCACTTACATTAGGGGGGACTGCTTGAAAAAGTATAGTAGTAGTAGTAGTAGAAATAGAAAAAGAAAAAGGTAAAAAATATATTGTTCTTTTCCAGGGTTTCTTCTTCATGGATACAAAAGGGTATAAAAGCTCATTCTAAAAATGATGAAGGGGGCACTCACTCTGGAGGCAATGTCACTAGGGCTTTGTCTCTGCCAGCAGAGCATCATCTGAGGAAAGCAAGATTACAAAAGGGATTCTCACACATGACATACTTTTTAAATGTCATTCAACCAGTATCCTTCAGTTCTGCTTCTAACAACTGTTGAAGTTGTTTATTAAAAACCACAAGGACGCAACCAAAAATGTACACTAGGGCATTGTTAGAGGGTAGTCCAAGCCTCCTCCCATTCCCCCCATTTTAATTTAAAAATTAATTAATACTTTGCGTACATGACTGCTGAACATGCTGCAAATCACAGTTGCCAGTGAGATTCTAGCTACCCACCACCTTTATTTGTTCAGAGTCCTAAGTCTGCATCTGTACATATAAATTAGCATATGCAAGTTTTCTCACATCTGTGTCATGAGCCTGTCCTCCAAGTCTTTTATGTACCTAGCAATTATTTATGCAAAGCTATTTCGGGCATTACGTCAAATATTTGACAATCTGTGCACAGACTTAAGCGCTATGTGATCACTGATCCACGCAAAGGTGTTGGGGCAACCAGAGGCAACCAATTAATACTCATACTTTACAGGTGTGGGAAGTTCAGACTGAGATATTAGTAATTAGCACAAGGCCACCCAAGGCAAGTGTGTGTGTGTCTTTGCAATTTATTTACCAATCTCAAGCTGTTACTTTGAGTCAGAAACCTTGCCAATCTATAGCAAATGACCCCAAGTTCAGATAACAGATCCCTTCTGCCTGTCTTCCATCTACCGAATTCCCTTTCAAAATAGCCAGTTTGGGGAGTTGGGGTTGAGGGGGGCAGTGTATCACTATACCTCAATAAACTGCCTTTATTAATGCTTTTGATTTCTCAAAAGTAAAGCAGAAACAGACTTGTTGTTCTGTTTCAACGAGGAAGTTGGAAAGAGAGCAGTTGCACACGGGAATATATACAATCCAAACCTTCTCATTAACACAGCAAGTGGCCAGCTATAGCTACAGCAGCCAAGTTCCTGACTAATGAAGAATTCCACCGTGCACAGAAAAAACCAACCGCCCTCAACCTTCCAGCATCCTGTTTATTTTAGAAAGCAACCTGCAATTTTGTACCTAATCAAAGAGTTCAGGAATACATTTCTGCTAAGCCAAAAAGTACATATCTATGTCCCAAGGTGTTAAATAAATTAGGTGAGGAATATGTTTGTCAAGCTCTGGAGCTTTTCAGTGAGCAGTTGGTATAGCCCCAACAGCTTTAGCTGCCTATCCTGTCTCTCGCAGAGGACAGAGCTTAAGGAGCATGATTCCGAAAGTCTGCGGCCTCAAATACAAACAATCCCCTAAATGATCCCGCAGTTTGCCAGGAGGAAAATGTGCTTCGGATGTTTTGTGAACCACATTAACCTTCGCATCTTCGAAACCTACTACCCCCAAATCACACATTATTGCCAATTCATTACAGAGCACGGAAGTGCCCTTTTCTGAAGAAGAAGAAAAATTGTATGATATATTCATTCCATGTTCCATCGACATTTCACTTGATCCTGAAATTGAGCTGGGAATTGAGTCAGCATGGTGTAGTTAAATACACAAATTGAGACCAGAAGCCAATTTACACATGCAGTTAAATCACATGGAGATCAACCCAATGAAGTCACTATGCGAGTGAAACAACTTCCAATTCAGGCAACTCAACTTTCCCTCCTTCTTCTCCCTACACATCCCCCACAACCCCAATTTCTCTGGAGAGTTGGGGGACTCCCCTCCAAAAAAAGCAGATTTGTGCAGGGTCTGGGGGGATGACAAGGAGGGGAAATGCTATTGCATGAGCAAAACTCATTCCAGTTATACATTGGCTTCATTGGAGACAATTCATCAGACAGAGTTCAGACCATTTCAGACTTTGGGTAGGGAAATGTATGTGTGACGTTTTGCCCACAGTAAAAGGTTCCGACAGCTAGAAAATATGCCATGCCATAGAGAATTTTCCAGCAAAATGTTCTTCCTGACATGCTATTTTTTTTAATGCGTAGGAAGTCTCTCTCTTTTTTAATACAATGCAAGGTATTTATTTATTTGAAATACTTCTGTGCCACATTTCTGCTAAGACATAGCCTCCGAGGTAACATACAAATACAATTTAAAATAGCAGAATGACCAAAAGGAAGTAATTAAAATGATTCACAGCATAAACCACGGTTTAAAAAAAGCATAAATAAGGAATAGACAAATAAGAAACAGAAATAAGTGTTAAGGTTAAAGGTACAGAGGATTTTCCCTCAATTTATTCTCATTCTGTATTTTCCAGTGGAAATACAGGGCTTTTTTTTTTTCCAGCTGGAGCTCACTGGAACTCACTTCTGGCACCTCTCAGGTGGGCAACATTGCCATTATAAGAGAACAAAGGAGGCCATGGTGAGTTCTGGCTCTTCTTTTTCTAGAAAAAGAGCACTGTGCAAATATATTTGGTCCATTCAATCCTGCATCCTATTTGCACAATGGGCAACCACATGGCAAACCTGCAAGCAAGACCCAAGCAGAAGAGCACTATCCCCTTTTATGGTTTCCATCAACTGATATACAGACACATATTTCCTCTGGTCAGGGACACAGAGCATTGTCACTCTGACGAGTAGCCACTAGTAGCATTTAGCTCCATGAATTTGTCTAATCCTCTTTCAAAACCGCCCCAGTTGATGGCCAGCACTGTCTCATGTAGGAGGGAATCCCATAGTTGAACTATGCACTTCATGAAGGAGTACTTTCGTCGGTCCTAAATTCTCCAACATTCAGCTTCACTGGAGGTCCATGAGTTTTAGTGTTATGAAACTTTCCTCTCTGCACTCTCTCCATGCCATGCTTCATTTTATACCCTTCTAACATGTCGCCTCTTTTCATTTGCTTGTAAGTGATTAGCAGTGACTGCTCTGCAGTGGGTGGTGAGGTGGTGAACTGAGAACTGTGAGGCTGCCACCCCTGAGCATCAGCTAAGGGAGAATCACAACATTTTCTGGTAGGTATTCTGAAGTGGAAGCAAAGATGCAGGGGTTGCTAGGTCAGCCTGATGCAAAGACACAGCTCCTGATTGGCCACTTTGGCCACTGACATCACAGCCTGCACTGCATGCTGTTGGCCAATCACCAGCCATGTTATTGCATGGCGCTGAACTAGCTGACCCCCTGCTTTCCACCTAGAAGGGTTCTGAGCTATCTTTGAAACTGTTGCACCCCTTGCAAAAGAAAAATATGCCTCCAAAGTCAAATGAATGCCTGGCATTGTGCCTGTTTTTCTGCTTCAGGTACAAATGGCTTATTTGTTAACTACTTCTAGGCTGGAACAAGCATGCGGTGCTGAAGAAGGAAAAATAAATCCTAGCAAAGCTAGCCTGAAATGACAACATTAGAGGTAAAGCTGGTGTGACCTTATAATTTGTGTTACAAAAGATTGCTGCACTTGAAAGGGAATGCAGAGTGCAAGGCCTTTTGGGGTTCTGCATTCAAAGCTGTTGCTGTGCTGTCTGTTAAGCCTACTGGCTGAGCTCAGGAGGAAGTGCTGAGCCTTATGCCTCACTAGCTTAAACCTGGCAGCTGAGGGAGAGCATCTATTCTTGCACAGAGCTAAAATCCCATTCTGCTCAAGATAATGATACAACCTACTGGTCTGAAAACCATTCAGATGGGTACCTGCTGAGAATGCGAGCATCAAAGAATCAGAGAGAGAGGAGAAGGGGGATTTTATGTACCTAATGAATCAGAGATGATAAATAAAGAACACATAGGGCGGAGGAGGGAAGAAGAGAATTCCTGGAAGTCAATATAGGTAATATTGATCGTACAGAGAAAAATGCTAAGGAAGGAAGCTATACTTACTACCTATAGCTGTCACGAGCTTAAGCTCAAATGTTATTGCTTTCAGCCTCTGTAGAGACTGTTTTATGAGGTAAACAATAAATTTGACATGAGGGCCCACCAACATTTTAGGTAGACTACTTTATACCCAAAAGTGGCTAAAAGAGACTGCATCAAAATGGGAGATAACCTATAGATTAAACTGGAAAGATACCATAAGACTGAAAAGGAAAGGCTTTTAAAATCCTCTGTACATATTAGAAAAGATTTAAAAAACCAAAAGAAACAGAACATGGACTTTTATCCAAGTCAAACAGCACCAAAGACTGCAGAGGATTATTTGTTTCTGTAAAAGCTCTCCAAGCATAAATGCTTTCTCTGAAACTATGCTAACTGATCATTGCAAATATTTTCAAATTTACTGCATGAGCTACTTATTTTCTCAGCCCGCAGTAGTGGGGGGGGGGGGGGGCAGAAACGGAGTGCCCAGATTCATTTGTTACTTCTTACATCGAGGGAAGGAAATGATTCCGACCGATTGTTATTATGGAAGCCAAGTGCAAGACTACCCGAGGGCATGAGGAATGCATCAGTGAGCAAGCCGGCACATGGCTCAAACAGCCAAGGAGCCTGGGAACACAGGGAAGACCAGGAAAATAAACTCAAGGCCAGAGTTAATATTCACATTTATACTTCAAACTGAAAACACTCACATCTCCAGTGAAAGCAGGAGTTCATTATTCACACCTTATCTTGGCTCCATTGGAGGGAGCATAAATATCCATGCATAAATATCCATGTAAACAGCAGCTCAAAGGGTGATGGGAAGTGTTTCCTCTGAAGAACAGAGTTTGTTTGATGGCCCTCAATGAGATTCTCAGGCAAGCTGTATGGCTACCCAGTGTCAGAACCAGAAGGATAACAGAAGGGTTGTTCCTTCTTCCAACTTTCTTGGCTCCATTGGAGGGAGGCATTAAGAAAGGGTGAGAAGAGATCAAAACGCTTGGATTGATTTTACAAGTGTACAGATCCATGTGTACAGAATTATGTACATATCCTCATAATTCTATTAATGAAAAGGATTATTTTTTTTAAAAAATGAAATACTTTATTGATCTGAAACAGTTGGGGTCTACTTACCGTCCTACACATAGTCAAAATAGTTATCCTCTTTGTCTTGTGCTTAATGCAAAAGAGGGATTTTGCTGGTCCATGGCTAAACATGATCAAACCAGCTTCACTTATTAAGGAGGGAATTTTTGCAAAGTCCCATTCTTTTGTTGAGAGATTGGTACTTTGAATAACTAAAGAGTTGGCCAAGAGAACTAGCTGTACTAGTTAATGGTCAAGTAAGATATTTGCTAGCAGGAAGGTCAGAAAAATGTACACTATGTTTTAAATTACAAATAAAACATTCATTTTTTGAAGAGCCAAATTCACTCATTAATTTACCATGAGATGTGGCACATGTAAGATGGGAAGCTAGTTTCAAGGCCAACTTCAGGGTGCTAGAACACTGCTCTTTGTTTGTACATGAATGCTAATTTGGCTAATTTCTCAGACATCCTTTGAGGATGTTAAAACCAATTGTGACCTGCCCAATATAAATGTCTGAAGATGGCATTTGGCAAGAAGTAGTTCAACCAACGACTTCATACAGTTGGAACTCCTGAAAAATGCCAGATGCAAAACAATGCCATGGGCCCATCAGTTTGTAGTGGGTAAACAACAAGCCTCCACTCTCTTGCACCTCCCTCCTGCAAAAATCTGTTCCCCTACTGCATAATGCAACAAGTCTTGCCAGAGAAAACATAATAATAATAATAATAATAATAATAATAATAATAATAATTATTATTATTATTATTATTATTATTATTATTATTATTATTATTTATTATGTATACCCCGCCCATCTGGCTGGGTTTCCCCAGCCACTCTGGGCGGCTTCCAAAAGAATATTAAAATACTGTGATACATCAAACATTAAAAGCTTCCCTAAACAGGGAAGCCTTTCTGTGCTGAGCACTGCACACCCTCCCTCCATGTTCTGCATGCAGGAAGGGAGTGCTTGCTAATTGCCAATCAACTAATTCCAATCCATTCCCAAATTCTAGTTCCAGTCCCAAAAATACTGGCATTTTGTAATGGGAACTTCTTAAACTGGGGGGGAGTTAGCATCAGTGCCAGCACAGGAGATTGCACCACCTGAATCACCACCAACTCTACACATCCTCTTCGTCCTCCTCTGGCTCTACCTCATTGGCCATTTTTGTCTTTTGCCACCACATTAGCAGTGCCAGCTCTCCTCTGCCTCCGCCTCCACCCTGCCTTGTTCTTGGAAGGGCAAAAGGGTTTCTTTGTAAAAAACAAGGCATTCTGGCTGAGGTGGCTGAGAGAGTACTACCACAATAGCCCTGTGGTTTACCATGGCAGCTAGAAAGGCTCTTTAAACTTGGGGGTGGGGAGTATAAAGTTATTAGGTACTTTAAATATTTTATTTAAGTTTAAACAACATTTATAGCCACTGTGGCAGTACCACAGACAGTGCCCTAGCCTCCTCACTCAGAATGCCTCACTCTGAATAAGGAACCCCTTGATCCTTCCTATAGTGAGGCAGTAATGATGTGGTGGACACAGTAGAGAACGTCACTGGGTGGATGGCCAGCACTAGACTGGGTGGACAATAAGGCAAGCAAACAGTGGGCCAGAGAGGGGTCAGTTTGCCACTCCCCTGTGTCTGCCACCCGATACAATTGTCTCAAGTTGCTTCATGAACATTGTGCAACAATGATGTTTTCAACCACTCAGTATTTGGATCATCACTGATGGATTGCTCATATAAGAATCATGTACTCCAAAAAGGTTGTTGGGTTTTTGTCTGTTTCAGGAAGAAAGAAAGAATGTGAGTCATGTGGGTATATCTGAATATCACACAGCTCTAATTATCTGAAGCTTAGTCAACAAGAGTCCACTAGCACTAAATTTCCTGATACCTGCTGAGGTTCTGTCACCTTTGATGCTGTGTGGGAATACTGTTTATTATTCAAATACATTGAAGCTAAAAGATAATCAGCCATTATTGCAAGCTCTCTGAATCACCATGCTGCAGTTTTTAACTGTGCTTGTACACCATTAAAACTTGAAACATTTTAACAGAACACTGGAGCACAATCAAAATTAGTAGGAAAATGAAATTAATATAATTTCTGCAAGGCTTCAAATGCTAATGATTAAGATACAGTGGTACCTCAGGTTACAAACGCCTCAGGTTACAAACGCTTCAGGTTACAAACTCCACTAACCTGGAAGAGTTACCTCAAGTTGAGAACTTTGCCGCAGGATGAGAACAGAAATCGTGTGCTGGTGGCGCAGTGGCAGCAAGAGGCCCCATTAGCAAAAACACGCCTCTAGTTAAGAACAGCTTCAGGTTAAGAACAGACCTCCGGAACGAATTAAGTCCATAACTAGAGGTACCACTGCAATGTTAAGGATAACGCCTACCCAGAAGAACCAGTGTATAGTTTACTTTGTTACTGATTTTTAAAAAATGTGAATTTCAGAAATTGTGTGTTGCAGGGGGGAGTCAAAATGGGGTGGGGCTTGGGCTCCATTTTGCAGCTGGGCTCAGCTAATGCTGCCAATCAACTCTCCCTACCAGTCACTGTAATTAATGGAAACTGCTTATTGGAAATATTTCTGAAACAGGTGCTGTTTCTTGATCAAGTTGAGAAAAATAAATTTCTGTTGTAGTGCTTAGTACAGCTTGGAGGGGGTGTTGTTTGAAGGATATAAATTCAATAAATAATAATAAATACTTGTTTCCTGGTTCAGTTAACTAGGTGAGAAGACACTGGCAACCACAAGTTGCACATGGACTGGTAGGAAACGACATTTAAGTGCATGTTCAGGAGAATCAGTGCCTTAAAGATGGAATCTACAGGAAGCTCTGTCTCCAGTGAACTTTCTCTGCAGCCTGTTCCTCCTCCTTTTACGAAGATATATTTGTTTGAGAACAGGTTTGTGGGGGATAGGGAGGACAAGGGACAAACTCCCCAAAGCTTAGTTTTGTTTCCTTAAGGAAAAGACACAAGCTTTTTCTAAGAAATCCCCAAGAAACCTCAATACTTTACTCAGCTCACACATCACTAAGGCTGTAATTCTTGGCGCACATATTTATGGAGCTCCATGGAACTTACCGTATTTTTGCTCTACAAGACTCACTTTTTCCCTCCTAAAAAGTAAGGTGAAATGTGTGCGCGTCTTATGGAGCGAATGCAGGCTGCGCAGCTATCCCAGAAGCCAGAACAGCAAGAAGGATTGCTGCTTTCACTGCGCAGTGATCCCTCTTGCTGTTCTGGCTTCTGGGATTCAGAATATTTTTTCTTGTTTTCCTCCTCCAAAAACTAGGTGCGTCTTGTGGTCTGGTGCATCTTATAGAGCGAAAAATACGGTAACTTATTTGAGTCTATGTGTTTAGGATTGCACTGAGATTACACTGTTTGCACTGACATCATTCCCATGATATTAGCATTCTCAAAAAATGACCTTCATTTTTATTAGGTGTGGCAAAATCTGTTCTTGCTGTGTCTTTCATTATGACCATGTGAAACTAGTTGCACTGTGTATGTTTATTTCATTATTTATAAATTAGGTTTTTCTTTTTTTCTTGTTTGCAATAATTCTAAGTTGAATGCTAAATGCTAAATATTTTCAAGAGAAATTTCAATAAAACGATTAGACAATATTAATTCCTTTGGAAAGGTTATTTTCTCAGCAGTCATGGACATTCAGCATAGTAAGTTAAACTGGCTTTCTAAAGATAGTATGAAGGAAACGAGATTTTAAACACTTGCCATTTCAATAAGAGAACACATAACGATGACCCAGAATGTCATAAAACATTGACAGTGACAGTGCTTTAATTAAGGATGTTCATTGCTTATTTGCTGCCATGTGTTAGGCACTGATAAGGACATTTTCTATCAAGAAAACAAGAAAAGATTCAGAATACAGATGTTTATTAAAGAACATAAACGCTAACCATAGAGGGTTGCATTTAACTAAGTAATATGCAGAGCCAACTCATTGAAGTCAATGGACTTAAGTTAGTCACGTTCATTGATCTCAGTGGGCCTACTCTGAGCATGACTTAGTTGAATTCTGACCAGAACGTGTGTTTGAACTATAATTGAGGCAATGCTGGTCATTTCAAAACAAGACCAAAACACTCTGTTCCAAGGATTTGGGCTGCAGATGAGGGGATTCTCAAATGTGGCTTTGGGTTTATAGGACTTCCTCAGTTTGCAATCCACAAGGGCAAGTTTAAGTTTTTAAAAAAATCTGTTTGACAGAAGGAATTCTGGAATGAAATTCAAATAATCATTAAAAGAACTGAAGATTTATCTTGCTGCATCAAACGAAAAGTCAGTCTAGTCCAGCTCTGAGCCTCCCCAAAGAGCCAATCACATGCAATTGGAAAGCTCACAAGCTGAGCCATTTAGATATACTGGCCCTCTCCAACACACTTTGTCTATGTATGCATGTTGTTTGGGTCTGTGTGTCAGTGGGCTCAATGATTGTGCCCCTATAGAATGGCAAATCCTTTGCTTCCATTCCTAAATTGGCAGTAGAGTAGGGCTTATCTATCTATGTCACTTTGCATAGATTAAATATTTTAGTTTAACTCAGCCTTGGCTTTTTCACTGTGCAAATAAGGCACAACTGCTTAAACTCAGGGACGGGCAACTGGATCTGGCCAACGGTCACGATCCTTATCTTCCCAACACACATGGGCTGCCCACCTGTTATCACTATGCAAGTCCTGGCAATCAACTAATTAGGCCCATAAATCTATTTCATACTTCTTCTTCTTTTTCTAACATACTTAAATCTACCTACTTAAGTAGGAGCAACTGTTACCAAAGTGAAGGCTAAGAAACCACACCTCACAAATCAAATATGGAATATAATATAGTTGTGGCCTATCTTTTAACATATTTACTATGGCCTATGTTTTCATTCTGGAGGATGCAGACAGCATACAGTATTAAATGGAGAATGCAAGAAGACCCCTTCTAGATCAGATCAGAGGCCTATCTATTCCAACATTCATATCCCTGTAGGAGGCATACAACCACTGAACGTTTAGCTGTTCTGGCTAATAGCCCTTAATAGACACGTTGATGGAGCCTGGTTCTAATTCTTTTTCAAAGCCACTAAGCTAGAAGCCATCTGTTATAGTGATTCCACCTGTTTCATGTACATTGTGTGATGCAGTACATTTTTTCTTAGTCCTGAACCTACTGCTAATCAGTTCCACCAAATGACCTCAAGATCTAGCATTACTAAAGCGTGGAGCAGCGGGGAAGAATCCTTTCACTCACTTTACACCATTTATAATTTTACAGACCTGTAACTGCCTTTTTTCTGAGGTGAAAAATACCAATCTCTTTTAGCCCTTCGTCAAAGGAAACAGCTTGATAATTTTAGTTCCTCTTTTCTACCCTAACCCCTATACTACACTTTTTTTTTTTTTTAGATGGGGCTTCCAAAACTATATACAATATCATTCCACTATACTTGTGTATTTATTTTCAAACACCTTCCTGTTCACTCTTAACACTGAGCGGATGCTTTCAGCAAACTTTCACCTATGACTCCAAGAGCCCCAAACCAATTTACAACTCATCATTGTGTGTGCAAGGTTCAAGCTATACACTATGAAAACATAAACTACATTTGCATGAAGTATTTAGCACATGGGGCTGTGACTCTTTAACTCAAGCTGCAGTACTTATCACTGTGATAAACTTGTCAACAATTATGGTATTGTAACTAACAGTGGGAGAAAGTTACTCTGATGTTCATTGGCAGGCATAAACATAGGAGTCCTATGAGAACCCTCCCTCAACATCCACAGTTGTGTCAGCCTTACTTCAAACCCTCTAACACTGAGATGAAAAGTTTGAAGGAATATTCTAAGCATCCCTTTAGCATCTTCCCTGATTATCAGTGCAGTCACACAAACACACTCAGAATACCCCTTCAGACCTCCCTTCTCAGCTTGGAACAAATTAGTTGTTTCGACGACATAGCACTGAATATCTGTGTTCTCTGTTAGTGTGCAAAATATAGTGGGGTTTTTTGGGTTTTTTTAAAGCCAGTAAGATCTAATGTGGAGGAACATTCCTGAAGTAAATAGGTGCAGATGTGCAAATCAAGGGGGTTAAGGTGATTGGTTAATTCTTATGGGGTTTTTGCTACATTCAATCAGTGGAGAGAAAGTTGTCGCTGTTTTCACCGGCTATTCACCTTCTGCTATATAGAGTAAGGAAGGATATACTGTATGTATGCGTGTCAAAACAGGACGTGACACACAATATACCATGGCAATTGGCCATCTTGGTTGGGGGTGATGGAAGTTGGAATCTTCCAATTCCCCCAACTGGGGTTGAAGGCCAAAGCCCATGAGTGGTGATCAGTTTCATAGAGAACCTCTTCTTGACATGACAGGTAGCACAAAGCAGCCTAAGAAAAATGAAAATTTTATCCCTTTTACTAGACCCCAGAAAATCCAAAATGGGAACGTATCACTCTGTGACACTTCCCCCTGGCTGAGTAAGCATGTGAGGTTCACTCCATGGTTGGGGTGGTTTGAATATGTGTGATTTTCCTATTCTGCTGGATGCAAAAAAGCATGTGTTTATATTTTCAGATAAGTGTTCTAAACGGGGACCAAGTTTTAGATTATAATTGTTGGAGCAATTAAAAAAAAAGTGGCAGCTGGATGCACAATTGAGCTAATTGCAGATAATAATACAAACAATTATTCAGATCAGCATTAAAATGTTGGGAAGGGTAGATGTCTGTGCTTTACAATAGGAAACATGACGCACAGTTAAGCTAATTGTCGCTAACAACATGCATATGGTTCAGACCCATGATTCAGAACAACATGTCAGATTTGGCAGGGATGTATCCTACACATGCAGTGCCAGTACATGGAAAGATGAAGAGGGTGCCTGAGTCCCCATATCCCTATTTCCTGATATTAGTGTACATTCAGCAGCAAATTATATAAGAATATTTTTATTGTTGATATTTTTGACATTGTTGTAATGGATATTTAAAATTATTTAATTGTGATGTGATTTTTTTTTCTCTCTGTCTAGTTCACCTTTGTGTTTCCACCTATAGCCAACCAACTGCCTCTTGGGGGTGTTGTGGCGGGAAAACTATTAGGGAATGAGGTGAGAGCCTTTCCCTGTTAGTTCACAATAATACATACATTCATACATGCAGTAAACGTTTAGCCCTTCCTGTCCTTCACTGTCACTGATCTCAGCTTCTTAAAAACACCAGACCATACAATGAGATACGTATCATCAACAGGAAGAGGAATATTTGGTATTAGCTCTTGGTAGGCAACATGTCCTGTAGGCACAAAGTCCAGGGTTCCATCCAACCATCTCCAGTTAAGAGATGCTAGGTGAAATTGCAGAAGACTGCTGTCCAACAGCCTTACCCCTTATGTTGCAAACCATTCCCTGTGTTTACCGTATGTGTGATTCAGAGCCATGTTTTCAGTATAGCGGGCACACATCTAGGGAATTTCCTGCCTTTAGAAATCAGGCAGGCAATGCTAATTTTCCAACGCCAGGTTAAAATAGTTTTATTTCAGGAGGCCTTTGCACTATGAATGTCATTCTGATGTTTCTATTTTCTGAAGTTTTAATCTAAGTTTAATTTTGTTGTTGTTGTATGCTTTGCTTTGTCTGTAAGCCACTTCGAGGCATATAGTGAAAGGCAGGATATAAATGATATATCCACATGAAACTCCTTCACGTGAAGGGAATCCCTGATTGGTCCTGAAGGGGCAATACCATCATTATGCACAGTGATCTCTTTCTCACTCTGGTCAACCATGTGGACAGTGAGGAAGAATTTCTATTTTGCGCAGCAGCACTTTTAGGCGCCAGGAGAAGATTTCGTCTTCAACCAGGCCTTTGGGCGATTGACATCCAATACCCTTTCCTATGTGTTGTGGGAGGGGATTTTTTGGTTTGCTTTTGTTCTTACTTTTATTCTGTATTTTGTGTTTTTAATATTATAATTTTCTATTGTGATTCCCCCCCCCCCGAGATCTACAGATGAAGGGCAGTATACAAATTTTAATAATAATAATAATAATAATAATAATAATAATAATAATAATAATAATACCCATGGGGGCAAGATTAGCTGAAGTAGCCCAATTACTCCCATAATTCATTCTTTCAGTAAATGGGGTGCGTACAAAACTCCCCAGACTGAAGCTGCAATCCTGTACATACCTACCTGGGAGTCCGTCACACTGAATTCAATTGGCTTCGCTTCTGTAAAGATATGTGTAGGATACATCGCATTGTAAACAACTCATGATCCTTAAGAGGAAGCAAAATCCTGAAGTGGAGAGAAATAGAATTCACACTAGCAACAATTTAATAATGTAAAATAGGGACAAGACAGGAACAATTATTTACCTGGGGGAGAAATGAGAGAACACAGCAGCATAGCCTTTTGTCCATTTCTATCCACTTTGGCTCTCTTTCAGCATTTATGTCACATTTTCTGCTAAAATGGCAAGCCTGCTTTAATTTGCATCCTTAGTAATTTCTCTCTGACAATAGCAAGTGACCTAACAGCACATCCACAGACAACCTCAGAACTCCTTAGCAGTATACAAATTGCTTTTGATAAGTCATTGGTTGCAGATATTGAGGCAAAATAGGGAAGAAATAGCTCTCAAGATACTAAAAGGCAACAAAGGAGCCATAGCAACCCGGTTTAAAAAACACATTATGTGGCGGAAAGTGACAGCTACAGAACTTTAATTATTTAGAAAGTCAGTAGAAGATCGTTTAAGAGTAACTGAATTGTGAAAACATGATGGGGGGGGGACCCAAAAGAGACAGAAAGAAAAGCCATTGTGTTTTAATAACACTCCCAGCTCCAATTGTTCTAGTCATTTCCCAATGAGAATATAATCAGGCATTAACTACCAAAAAAACCACCCTCCATTAAACTGAATTTTATTATTAGCGTGATAGAAAAGCAGCATAAAAAGTTGGTTCAGTCTCCACACACATCACTTGGAATTTTCTTAAGGAATTACACCAGGCTTTGCCAACCTGGTCCACTCCAGATGCTTTGACTACAACTCTCATCAGACCCAACCAGCGCAGCTGATGGGAGTTGTAGTCCAAAATATCTGTAGGGCAGCAGGCTGGCAAAGGCTAAAATATACCCCTCACCCCAGCTGGTATCTTTAGTAGTATCTGGTCTTCCTTCAGCCTTCTACAAATATAGACATCTGCCTATGGACCATTGGTCAGTCTCAGTACTGTCTACACTAGCTTGGATCCAAATTTAAGTTAACGTAAGGATATTCATGGAAGAGTCTTCCTTGGTTCCTCTTTCCCCTGAAGCCCTCTGCACCCCCCGAAAAGCCTCTCTGGAGGTCCACTGGACCCCCTTGACCAATGTGAGATGGGTTGTGTGGGGCTGCAGGAGGGAGGGTGCATTTCTTCAATAAACGTCCTCTAGTTGACTTACCTTAGGGTCCAAGATTGATCTCAGGTGATTATTCACCCATCTCTCACATCACATTTTTTCCAGAAAGGGCACCCACCCACCAGAGGGGCTTTGGGTGGTGAACAGGTAGCTGCAGGGAGGAGGCTAAAAGGGGAACCATGAATTTCCTTAAGCTGACTTACCTTCCAATCCAAACCACTTGACTGATATTTTCCAAAGTTTCAGATGGGACTCTTTTCCAAGCCTACTTGAAAATGATGGGGATCACAGTTGCGGATCGCAGCTGGGACCTTTTGCATACCTCTAGCTCTGAGCTAGATGCAGGATGCGGGTGGTGCTGTGGGTTAAACCACCGAGCCTAGGACTTGCTGATCAGAAGGTCAGCGGTTCGAATCCCTGTGATGGGGTGAGCTCCCGTTGTTTGGTCCCTGTTCCTGCCAACCTAGCAGTTTGAAAGCACGTCAAAGTGAAAGTAGATAAATAGGTACCGCTCCAGCGGGAAGGTAAACGGTGTTTCTGTGTGCTTCTCTGGTTCACCAGAAGCAGCTTAGTCATGCTGGCCACATGATCAGGAAGCTGTATTCCGGCTCCCTCGGCCAGTAAAGCGAGATGAGCGCCACAACCCCAGAGTCAGTCACAACTGGACCTAATGGTCAGGGGTCCCTTTACCTAGCTCTGAGTTATGCTGATTCCCCTCAAATTTATAATCACAGCAGCTAGAAAAGGTGGAGCCACAGTCACAGAAATGGTAGTAACACTTTCACTTTATTCACATTATAATTCCCTGTGTGGTTGTATATGTGCACAAATTGATAGTAAGATTCTATAATCAGTGCTTTGGATCATCTAGTCCAATTGTTCATGCAGTCTATAAATTAGGCATTACCCCCTTGGCAGATGTACAAAGGGATGGCTGAGTGCAGAATTCATGTCCAGGTAGCTGCTGGCAAATCTCTTTCGAGGTAATTCACTAGATCAAAAGTAGGCAATATGGGTAGATGTTGTTGGAGTCCAACACCCATCAGACCCAACCAGTGTGGCCAATAGTGAAGGATGATGGGAGTTGCAAAATGAAGTGGAATACAAGGCAATTCCAGAGCCCAGAGGGATTGGCAATAAATGGGATTTACAAATAAACAAACTACATTAATAGCTGTCATAACAACAATGATTTGAGATGCCTATGAAATGCACAACTGTTTTTCTCCTGTGCTGTAAGTCAAACAAGCATTTAAGCACCAGTTATGAATTATAAACTTAGTCATTTAAAGAAATAACTTTGTTAGCTGCCAAGATTGATAACAGTTGTAGAAGCCAAAGGTCTTAAGATCACTTTTGACCTATCTTCATGCACCAGCCATGACTGACTAAAATATTGCTTCTCTCTAAACGGCCCCTTTTTCCCAACACTGCAATTTTCCCTTGTTAACACACACACACACACACACACACACACACACACAATATCTACTTAATGTAGATAAAAGGTGAAATCCTGCCATCCGTTATGCATCAAATTAGTCCCATTAACTTTAATAGTACTTACACATGAGTAACTTGGGATAGGATTTCAGGTCCTAAAGTTTATTTTGTTCCTGGGAAAGCGATTTCATTAACTTACACAGTGCTTTACCAGTGCCACTGTGTAGTTCTTGCAACAAATCCTGGGAAATAAGTCACTTTAACTCACATTTATATCAGGGGCTGCTGGAGACTACACAGCATACAGTTCTAACTCTCTGGGTCATACAGTGATACTTCCCAAGGATTACTCCCAAAGATTAGAAATAACTTTAAAATCCATTTTAAGTTTTAAAAGTGCACATACTCCAAAGCAGCATGGACTTGCCTTTTTAAAGCTTTTCAGTTTGAGAACAAAGTAGATGCAATGGTGAAGATCCATAGATAATATCTCCTGCTGCTTTCATTTGACTAATTCACAGCCTCATGCAGTGATCTGAAGTTGGGGTGGGGGGTGGGGAGATCCTGCATCTTCCCTCCCATATCTAATAGCAGGGTTTATAGAAAATTGGGGGTAGATTAGAGAAAGCACAAAAGTGGCAAGGGTTAAATCAGAGGGATTTATTTTCCACTGGAAGATCTATTATCTTCACTCTTGTAGTGCAAGTTCTTCAGAGATCTTCCAAGCATTGGCTCCTATAGAAAATTAACAGTGGATTTGCACTGGTATGGATAATTTGGATTATTCTTTTGAAACAAGAACCACCCAGAATGCATAGGATCTCACAGGAAAACAGAGGGGCCAAGGACTTAAAACATAATATACTAATTTCTAAGTTTTCAGCACTGTTAGGTGGACAGCTCCCTGGCTTCCCAGCGATGACTAAACCCTTACTTTTTATCAATCAAGGTGACTTGATTGGACTGAAAAAGATTTTTTAACAACAAGAAAACAAAACTGGCCAAGACCAGTTACCATTGAGATGATTGTACCATTTCAGTTTGCAAGCAGTGGCTTATATAATAAAATGCTCTGTCAAGGGGGGAAAGAATCCAAGCACAGGGCCAAACTGAGGTTAGCCACATGGTTAATCCCAGTTTGCAGGATTTTTAGAACATTGCAAATGCAGAAGCCATGATCAGTTACTCTGTGAACCACCCTGAGAACTCTGGGTATAGGGTAGAATATAAATTCAATTAATATAATAATAATAATAACCAGAACACAACCTTCCAATCTTCACATGGAATCCCTAAACTGCGTTTTATATTAATCTAATCCTGTATGTTGCCCTGATCACGAAGAACTACCTACACACCCACCCACCCAAAGGATCACAATCATGGATCTCCAAGACTATGACTAACTATGACTTGTTTTTTGGTCATTCTCCATTAACAGCTTTGACAGAGCAGAGTCTACAGTAGGGAACAGCATTCAGCTGCCACTAGGCTAGATCTATCTCCCACTTCCCCTACTCAGAAACAAAGAGGAATCATAGACAGACAGATAGGTGTCCCTTGCCATGAAACATGATAGCAATGCCATAAAATGTAGCTGAATACCACCCTGTGTCTTCCCCACCGATGACCCAAGCAGGTCTTTTGAAAACAGAGCCATAATTAAATTTGGTAGCAACAGGATGCCCAAAGGCCTACTTTAAACTAAAAACATTTGGGGCACTATCCAACCAAATTTAAGTCCCATTGATGTCAATCAGAAAGTTAAGGATGTGTGCAAATTTCTCTCATTAAGAACAATAGGACTTCCCTGTGCCTAACTTTTGCTGGATAGTGCCCAAATAATTTAAATTTATAGAAATTATTCATTCCCCCCCCCTTGGTTTCATCATTTTTGAGTAGAAATTTAATGATAGTTATTAAAATATAGGTTTGGCTGGGTAATAGGACTCATCAGGACGAATGGGTCCATAAAATGCTATATTTCTGCATCTGCTTTAGAGGCCCTCTTTCCCCCTAATTGGCTGAGTGGCTTTAAACATTTAATTGGAAACAGCTGTGTGTGGCTGGGCAACACAGAGACATATTTCAGTTTACCTAGGGGCTGAAAGAAAATGAATCCAGCTGGTAAGCATAGGAAGGTTAGAGACTGCTCATTAAAGCCAGAGAGAAAGGCAGGCTTGCCGGGAAATCATCTCTTCCAGAAAAGGATAAATTTAGAAAGTCCCAGGTTATGGGGAATACTGAATGAGAGGCACAAACGAAGTGACATTGACCAGAAGAAATTGTCAGGGTTGCGCTGAACCAAGTCAGTTTGCTGCATCAGGCAGAGGACAAGATGGCGGTCTCCCTCCATTCCACACATAGTAGCTGACAAGACTGGAAGTTTGCTCTTAAATACTGGAGAAGGAGCCCTACAACACATGCTAGCACAGGGGGTGCTGAACAGACAGTGTGATGCACACAACTCTGTACTTCAATGGAAAAGAATGGCTAAGAGACTTCTTTGAATAGGCTACTGCCCACTCTCACAACACTTCAACATATATTGCCTGAGGAATTGTATCACTCTGCCTAATGATAGAGCTGGGCCTTGTTTTTGTTAAGAACTGAAAAGAACACTTTCAAGCTTGTTATAACTCACATATGTGAACATACAATGCTACCTTGAGTCTCATTCATCCAGTTAGGCCAGTCCTGGGATGGAAAACTGTGGCTGCTATTGGATTAAAGGGGGGATAAAGAATCTCCTCCTCCTCCTCCTCCTCCTCCTCCTCCTCCTCCTCCTTCTTCTTCCTCTTTTTTCTTCCTCTTTCTTCTTCTTCTTCTTCTTCTTCTTCTTCTTCTTCTTCTTCTTCTTCTTCTTCACTGAAGAGCTTCATTTCCTTCCATATCCCAGTGCATGGTAGTGCTAGAGGCAAAAAATAATAGTTGGAGCAACAGGTATAGCTTTTTGTACAGTAGGCAACAGGAGCCATTATTACAGTTCAAGGACATATTCCTAGGCTCGCCATATGTCAGGAAAATTCCTGACATGCCCTGGTTTTTGAGTGTAAAAATCGTGTCACGGGGGAATTTTGCAAAATCGTCAAAATGTCAGGGGAAGCCTAGATGTATGGCAATGCATTGGAAGAAGCAACAGAAGTAGCTAAAAAAAGCTTAAAATCACTATTTTTGGGTTAGTTTCCCCTTTTTGAAATATGGCAACCTTACATATTCCAGCCAAGCAAAAGCATTTGAGGAGGGTGTGGTACTGGATCAGTGAGCCACAGTTACCTTGTTAAGTCTTGCAAAGCCAACATCAAAAGAAAGTGAACTTCAAAGCTAGCAATTGGAATATGTAGGATCTAGAAGTAGCACTGAACAGTCAATCTGATAAAAGATATAATTCTGAAACAGATTCAATTATCAATGGTATAAACATGTAACTGATAACAGAATTGCTATCTTTGCACATTACTTTCATTGTAGGATTGCCCTATGTCCTCTTTTTCCAGGACACGTCCTTGCATTTGTGAGATATCTATCTATCTATCTATCATCTATCTATCTATCATCTATCTATCATCTATCTATCTATCTATCTATCTATCTATCATCATCTATCTATCATCTATCTATGCCCACTTTTTTACAACGTAACTCTAAGTGACTTACAATATTTTAGCATGAAAGAAACCAACATACATTAAACAATCATAAAAGAAACAAAGAAAATTAACAAACTCAATCCTATTTTTAAAAGGCAGGATTAAAACATCCCTCCCACTCAAGGCTACTATAAATTAAACACCAAAGGTCTGGCTTTTAATTACCTGCGGCCTCTGAGTAGAATTTGAATTCATTAATAACACCCACACACATACACATACATATCCAGGAATTAAGCATTTCATACTTTTGTGCATTGCTTTGGGAAATGCAAATTAGGTAGGTTTGCATTAAAATGTGAACTAAACTCCTCTCCCACACCAAGGCACTGGGATGTGTGCATTGTAAGATGGTACAAGGAAGTCAAGCTTCCTTCTTGTGCAAGCTTCCTTTTGCCCGTGCTACTTATGATCCAAGTCATTGCATATTTTTTTATAACGCTAAAGAAACAAATTATATTATTTGCATTTCTAATTCTAACAAGCCAGGAAGCCCATTCATTTCAGTACAAATACCACTAAGGCTGTTGAAATCTTCACAGTTTCTCTGGAGAAACCATGTCCCAAAGTTGCTGTAGCCACTCAGAAGCAATTGGAATTTTTGATTGTTTCCAATGTGCCTTGCCAAATGTATCTTAGAGGCCCCTGGCAGATTTGCAATAAAATTGCAAATTTTATTTTGTTTTTAATTGTTTTTAAATTGAACAACACCCAGCAGTACAACTTTAGAGGCCAATAGAGGCACTGGGCTGGAGTGTGTGTGTGTGTGTGCACGCACGCACGCACGCACGCACACACACACACACACAAAACATTTTCCTCATTGTTCTTTTTGCAAAAAGGAACATTCCAGGCTAAAGTAAAGTGGAAATAGCAGGTTCTTTACCTTATTCCCTTCAACTATGTGGCATACTAGCATCATGTTGCAAGCACAAGTCTCATGGAATTTAATAGTTCTTGCTACTGTGTAGACATGAATGGGATTGTGCTAAGAGTACTAAGCACCCTTAAATTCCATGGGACACGGGTTCCCAAGTAAATGTGCATAGGATAGCAGCCTCATTCTCCTACCAGCTGCGCACATAGGAGGATGAATCTTGCCTTGTATCAGTAAGCCATTGGACAGCACTCCATGTGAGTAGTATCTATCACTGCTTACATTGTATAAGATCTACTGAATATAATAGTAAATGGGTCTACAGATGAGATCAGCACATATGTACAGGTAATGACTGGCCATGTTGCAATGTGTGTGTTCATCCAATAGGTTCACAGGCATGCAGGAAGTAAGGGAAACGGTTCCAAACTAGTTTTCACTTCATCTTAAAGGTAAACCCCAGTCGTGACCGACTCTGGGGTTGCGGCACTCATCTCGCTTTATTGGCCGAGGGAGCGGGTGTACAGCTTCCAGGTCATGTGGCCAGCATGACTAAGCCGCTTCTGGCGAACCAGAGCAGTGCACAGAAACACCATTTACCTTCCCGCCGGAGTGGTACCTACGTGCTTTTGAACTGCTATGTTGGCAGGAGCAGGGACCGTCACGGGGATTCAAACCACTGACCTTCGGCAAGTCCTAGGCGCTGTGGTTTAACCCACAGTGCCACCCGCGTCCCTTCACTTCATCTTACCTAGCATTAATTTTGAATGACATGAATGTATGCTAATTCTGAAACATTTGTAGATCTAGAGGACACACTGAGCTTTAATTTGGACAAATACTCATCTGTGTAGCAGGCAGATTCTATCCCTATGTGTTGTGGCACTGCTGTCTGATTACTGCGGGTACTGATCACTTTGCTTTTGCCCTTGGGCAAGACATCATAAAAGTCTGGGATTTTACAAAGGAGTGTAAGCCACCCGAGTGCTACAAACCAAGCAAGCAACATTCCATCAGCAGCCTAAGGGCTGGTGAGTGTGGGAAAAAATGAACAAACTAGGCATTGTTGGGACAGAAAGTGAGGTGGAAGGGGGAGAACTGATCTGGGTGAAAGTATTTGGGGATACAAGGGCACCTCTGTTTGCATTTCTGATGCAAGGTGTCAGGTTTGCTGTTTGCTAGGACTGCCTGTGCTGCTTGCTTATGTTCTTTTTGTATTTTTGTAAATTAATTGAATATTCCAAAAACAGTGATCACCCTAGTAAAAGTAGACTAGCTGCACCTCCCTGATGATTTCCAAGTGGTCAGGGACAACCTTTTTGTGATAGTAGTAGTAGTAATAATGTTCTTAATTTTTTTAGGTGCTTTTGCTTTAAAATATTTTGAATATGTTTTTACTACGTTGGCCCTTGATGCCCTACTCTCCTTTGAGAGTAAGGGCAGGACAGACAGACAAGCAAACAAACATTTTTTCGCAAAGCAAGAAAACTGAAACTATGATGTTTTTCTACATTGTTTTCAATAATATGTGCATTTTTATATACACTTTGTACAGGTATATGCAGTTTTGTACAGTTTACTTGGCTGGACAACTGCTTGGAAAATTGGCTGTGTTTTGGTTTGCCTTTAGTTTCAGAAAGTGTGAATTTGGTGAATTCTACTTTGAATCTAATCTGAACTTAATTTCTCCAATGTGGAGTGAGCCACTTTGGTCATATTAGGAACCCTCAGGGGGAAAGGCAAGGTGTAAATAAATATGAATTTGTGTTATTTTCCTAGAAAAAGAGGTGCCAGAACTCACTATGAATGCCTCCCTTGTTCTCTTATAATGGCAATGGCACCTACCTGAGAGATGCTGGAACTCAGTTCCGATGAGTTCCAGCTGAAGAAAGCCCTAAGATGATGATGATGATGCTTCCTGCTAAGTAAATATGCAAAGCACTTGTTGTTGTTGTTTAGTCATTTAGTTGTGTCCGACTCTTCGTGACCCCATGGACCAGAGCACACCAGGCACTCCTGTCTTCCACTGCCTCCCGCAGTTAGGTCAAAGTCATGCTGGTAGCTTCAAGAACATTGCAAAAATTCTGCAATGGCTTAATTTGATAAAAATCATTGAGTACTTAAATAATTAAGAACAGATAAGGCAGGATAAAAATGCCAATGTGCCAGTAAATAATTCCATTTTTATGATCACAGTGGGGAATCAGATTCCAAGCAAAAGATGTATAAAAGGTTTTGAGATATTTTGTTTAATGGATTACTTTTTATTATAACACATTTTAAAATATGACAGCTAATCCCATCTTGTACAAACATTTCTTTGTTGAAACCTAATAAAAAAGCCTCTGATAAATATGTCTGTGCAAAACAGCTGTAAGCAAAGCTGTGAGAATAGCTTGCTTCCAATGAGACCTGACAAGTGGAAAACAGATGGCAGAGTGGAGAAAAGTATTATTCAAACTAAATTCTGTTCAAAGAAAATGTACTTTGTAAAGCACTCCATTCCAAGAGTCCCGGTATACATCACCTTGCAGTATATAGTTATGGAGGGGGAAGTGTATCTCCACATATTAATTTGCACTGCATGAGGGTGGAAGTATTTAAAGACTTAAGGAACATATTGCAAAGGGCACAGATATTATTCGCTGCTAAACAACTTCTAGATTCGTTGTTGGGCATGAAAGAAGTAATGATTGGCTTTATGGGGAAATTATTTTTAAAGATTCAAATGACCTCCACTTCGTCAGTTCTAAAAGGCTACAAAAAAGCCAAGTAAAGATGAAAATAATTATCACTGAACAAGGTAGAAAAGAAAGTGTTACCTGCAACAAAAACTTGGAATGTGGAGTGCTATGGTACAGTGTTTCAGCCAGCCATGCCTGCCTCCATTCCACCTGCAATCTAGCTTCATCTTGCCCCCATCTCCTTTAGCCATCATTCCATGGCCATTTCAGTAGCCATTAGGCTATTTTGGGGGTCTTTCCTGTGTTAGATTCCCCTCCCACCCAATGTTTTGCACTTCCACAAACCTTGGTGTTTCCCAAGCATGCTGATACTCTGCATTTATGTATGGTTGGTGGTGTTTTGACTGTTAGTTTCTGTTTGCCACAAAAAAGATGTGAAATTAGTTTTGTATGCAGTAACAGCAGCCAGAATTTTGCTGGCACAGAAATGGAAACAGGAAGAGATGCCCACGAAAGAAGAATGGAGGATGAAACTGATGGAATACGCAGAAATGGACAGACTGACGGGGAGAATTAGGAACCAACGTGACCAGAGATTCTCCGAGGACTGGAAGAAATTTACAGAGTATATTAAAAATTTCTGTTATGAGCAAATAACGTTCGTTGGCTTTCAAGAAGCTCTGTGAAATTACTGTTAGAAATATTGTTTAAAAAATATGTTGTGATTAAGAGTATTTGAGTGCAATATAATATTGGGAAATGTGAGACAAGGATAAAAAATAAATGGAAAATTATCAGACAAGCTGAGGGAAGTTCTGGAAAAAAGGGTTTAAGTTAAAAATGGATGTATAATTTTGTAAAATTCTTTTTTTTAATGGAAAATCTAATAAAACATATTTATTAAAAAAAAATTGTTTCTGTTTGCTACTGAGCAGCTGCTTAGAGTCACAAGGCTCTGTTTACATTCCACATATTCCATACTGTTGGAAGTCTCACTGGAGACAGATGTGACGTACTGGTTTTCCTGTTCCTTTGTTCCTTTGGTTCAGTTGCTCTCTGCTTTCATAGAGAGAGGATGTATATTTCTTTGCTGTCAGGGTAGCTTAGAAATAAAGCATAGCATGTAGCCATAAATCTCATCACTTTTGCGTGCTGTTCTGGATTCTCTGCTGAATGGGATGTGCCTGGAGCCTTATCAGAGGCTCAGGTCGTTAATTATTGTTGGGGGTGACTCGGCCGGAAGATGAGCTTTATCAGCTTGGTCGAACGCAGATTCCAACATTGACAACATCAGGCAGGTATTGGAAACCTTTGGGCCTCCAGATCTTGCTAAACTACCATTCCCATTTTCTGCCCTTCCTTTTGAAATACTTCACTGCTATAAAACAACATCATCATCTGAGTGCAGACTGAGAAGTAACAGGGACGTATTACAGGTGCAATCAATTAGTGCAATTAAAACAGACAGCTCTGATGGGCAATGATTTATCAAGCAATGTTTAAAGAAGAATGCAAAATTAGAGTAAGGTCTATCTTTGAGCTTTAATGTATCTTCAAGATGCAGACTCTGGGCTAATTAGGGGACTTCATAGAAGAACCAAACACAGAAAAGAGAAAGGACCATAGAAGAGAAATTGCAATTGGAGGGGGGCAGTTTTCTGCTGCTATTAATATACTAAAACAGCAGATATTGTTTGCCATTTGTGACTAAAGGAGGACTTACTTTAAGTCAGGGGTTGCCAATAGCCCATGGGTGCTAATGGGTTCCAGTAGCTCCTATTATAACTGAAAAGGTGTCAGTAAATATCCTCTAAAAGTCCGCAATGCACTTTTTGCTGTTTTCTGCTTAGCTCCTGTTTCTCCTGGCTTGGAGTTTCCTACATGCCCCCTTAAACATACTGCATTTCATTAGACACCATCTTCCCATCCGTTCATGGCTTGGATGCATGGCTATTTATTGTGGGCCCAGTTTTATGGAACTCTTTTCTGCCTGAGGTCAAATAGTCCCTTCCCTGTTGAACTATCTGTGCTTACTGAATACCTTTACAGTGATACCTCAGTTTAAGAACAGTCCAGTTTAAGAACGATTCGGTTTACAAACTCCGCAAAACTGGAAATAGTGTCTTGGTTTGAGAACTTTACCTCGGTCTAAGAACAGAATCCAAATGGTGGAAGGGCACTGGCAGCTGATTAGGGAAAGCGTGACTTGGTTTAAGAACGGACTTCTGGAACAGATTACGTTCGTAAACCGAGATACCATTATATTAGTATTCCAGCAGGCTTTTAAACTGAATTCCGATTTTATATTTTTAACACATCTTTAGTCTTCTTGTGATTAAGCAGCACTGTTGAAATACATAAAAAAAATTATTTATGCATGTTTGCTACTCCAGAATGCATTGGATAAAGGGAGGCATAGCAATGCTTTAAATAAAAATAAATAAACCTACTCAATGGAAAAGGACAGACTTTTGCTCAGCACTTAGCTTACTAATATTCTAGATCTATCCACAACCCCAGTGTGGAAAACTGTCACAAGTTTGCAATTGTAGAGAGAGAAATCTATTTGATTACTGTGGGGGAGAAGGGGGAAGAAAGAATTTGTCCGTTGTATAAAAGCATGTTAAGTGAGAGGCTCTTCAGCTGATACCTGCCACTGCAGCGGAACATTTTCAACATATTATCTTTCTATTTCGAAGGAGAAATGTTTATGGAACTCTTCAATTAGTAGCAATTTTAAATACATTGTATAACGAGAGGCAATACTGAAGGGTGATTTTGCTGTTGCATTATCTGAGTTGTGCTCCTAATGAAACTTGTCAACAATGCAAGCTATCCAGTAACTAAAAATATAGCTTCACACGATTAGGAGAACATTAGTTGAGCTTGTCAAGGTAGTCTCTCACAATCATGTCAATAGGAAGTATCTGAATAGTGCTTCTGCAGAAGCCCATTTACAGGTGCTGTTTGGAAGTAATGCCTTTTAAGGTACTCGAAGCATTTAATCTCCCATACCTATATGCCAATCTTTCCTTCCTTAAGACTAGAAAATCCAAAGCCTACCTGGGCATAAATCCCATTGACTTCAATGGGGCTTCCTTCAAGGTTGACATTCCTAGGATTCCACTGTAAGTCATTCAAGTTTCAAACCAAAATCACATGGTTTTCTTTAACCAGGATTAAAAAGCAACAGCAACCCAAAATCAGTACACAATGAGTGAAGAGCAAAGGAGACTGCATGTAACAGGATTTCAGCTAATAAAACAGGAAAGCAAATACAACCTAATAGGCATTACTGAGACCTGGTGGGATGAAACTCATGACTTTGAATGTAGAATTAATCTCATTTGGAACAAATGTCAGGTTCTAGACCTAGGCAGGAAGAACTAGCTGCACAAATATAAGATGGGGGACACCTGGCTTGCCAGTACAGCGGTACCTCTGGTTAAAAACTTAATTCGTTCTGGAAGTCCATTCTTAACCTGAAACTGTTCTTAACCTGAGTTACCACTTTAGCTAATGGGGCCTTCCGCTGCCGCCGCCGCGCCACCACCGCACGATTTCTGTTCTCATCCTGAGGTAAAGTTCTTAACCCGAGTTACTACTTCCAGGTTAGCGGAGTCTGTAACCTGAAGTGTTTGTAACCCAAGGTACCACTGTAGTACATGTGAAAAGGATCTAGGGGTCTTAGCTTAACATGAGTGTGATGCAGCAGCAGGGGGGCAAAGGCTAATGCTGCTCTAGGCCAGGCATAGGCAAACGCGGCCCTCCAGATGTTTTGAGCCTACAATTCCCATCATCCCTGACCACTGGTCCTGTTAGCAAGGGGTGATGGGAGTTGTAGTCCCAAAACATCTGGAGTGCCGAGTTTGCCTATGCTTGTTCTAGGCTGTATCAACAGATGTATAGCGTCCCAATCAAGTGAAGTAATAGTTCTGCTCTATTCTACCTTGGTCAGACCACACCTGGGGTGGTGTGCCACAATTTAAGAAGGGTATTGACAAGTTGGTATGTGTGCAGAGGAGGGCAACCAGGATGACAGAGGGTCTGGAAACCAAGCCTTATGAGGAACAGTTGAGGGAGTTGGGTATGTTTAGCTTGGGAAAGAGAAGGAGATGATATGATATGAGGAGATATGATAGCTATCATCAGATATCTATAGGGCTGTCACATGGAGGATAAAGCAAACTTGTTTCTTCTGCTTCAGAGGGTAGCATCCAAACCAATGGATTCAAGTTACAAGAAAGGCGATTCTGACTAAATATCAGGGAAAAAAATATCTGATGGTAAAAGCTGTTTGACAGTGGAACAGATTCTCTCAGAAGGTGGCAGCCTCTCCTTCCTTGGAGGTTTTGAAGCAGAGGTTGGATGGTCATCTTTGATGCTTTAGTTGAGATTCCTGCATTGCAGGGGATTGGAATGGATTACTCTTGTAGTCCCTTCCAACTTTACAATTCTGTGAGTCTGGCATTCATTCCCAGCTTTATAAACTATGGTTTTATGAAACCTGGATCATTATGTTTGAACCGGGCCAAATTGCCTTCCAGAGAAAATTCTGCTTTGTGAACTGTTAAGCTTCAAAGAAAGCTGAGAATCCCTAAAAATGTCGCCTTCTGGTTTAAATGATTGTCATCAGCACTGAGTGCTATTTCCCTGGATGGTGTTGTTTAAAAGCCAATGAAAAATCCACATCTAAACAGTTCTAAATGAATTAAGTGATTGTACCAATTGACTGATCAATGCTTTCTCCCCAGAAGTAATGCTCACATTAAATTCTAAGATAAATAATCTTACCAAGCATCTAAACAATCTGACTAAGATTCTAAATCCAAGCACAGCTACGTGTACCTCAATTCCCAGGGAAAATTAAGTGCTGCTGAAGGGGAGGGAGAAGTCTTACTGAATCACAGTCTAAGAAGCTGGAACTCTGTAAGATAAAACACATGCATTTTACAACACAAAATGCTTCTGTTAGATGTGTACAAGTGGTTGGAGAGCAGGAGGGATTTCCCCTGATATATCATGGTGCAATTGTCTAGGAACATTTTGTTGTTCTTTGAAGCATCTGGTACAGGCTTGTCTCCAGAACTGCAATATGCTTTGGTAACGTCAATGTTCCTAGGAATTTCTCATTTCATTTCTGAATCCTGTAAGCTTGCAATAGAGTTCTTTTACTACTATCAAGATAAGGAAAGTACAAACTGCAGTAGCTTTGCTATGTGTGCAATTTTTCCTAGTTGCTGTAAGTGTCATTAAGTAAACTGAGGGTTTAGATTGTTGCTAACGGCCAAATAGCTGGGCAGTTTCAGTTGTTTTAATTCTCACTGTACAGACGCCACCTTAATATGAACAGAATAGAAGGAGAAATCATTGATTAGAAAATATTTCATCATTAAATGTACTTTGTTATAGAAGCCAGTGGCTAGCGATTGCCCATTGTATGAATAAGAGCAACTGGTGATGCATCATAGAGAGTATTCAAGTTAGAATCGTGCCATACTTATTTATATTTTTTGAGTTTCCCATTGTTTGGAGGAAGGGCACACTGAAGCCCTCCTGAAACAGATTTGGATTTGTTGTTGTTTTTTCTTGTGGGGTGGAGGAATTCCTCCATAACTTTTTGGGAGAACAGCTCCTGCCACAGCTTCTAGCCACCTGTACTTCCTGGAATGCCTTGGGAGCAATATCAATTCACTTTGCATTGCACCCCCCCCAAGGCATTCTGGGAAATCTAGCAGGCTCTCCCCACAGCTTCTAGATGGCCCCACACTTCCTAGGAATCCTCAGGAAGGTAGGTTGCCATCCATACAAATGCATGGATAATTTTCTCCCACCTTGAGAAAGCAGAAATAAATTGACTCCCCTGCTTTTTCACAAGGGAAGAATATGTTCTGGAAACTTGTGGAAGGATTTTGGGTCAGCCTTAATTCTAGTCCCATCTAGTTTTGAGAAACCCATTATGCACAGAAGACAGATGGGTAGATAGTTCTGATGTCAATGGATGAGTTATAATGGAGTTTTAAAATAGACTGAGAGCCAATCCAGATGTCGAGTTGTCATTTCCCTTATGCTCCCCAATTGCTCCATCTTGTTATTGCCTTTATCTATTTCTGGTAATACTTAATATGAAATGTTGATAAATTTCATTATTCTCTCCCCCCCCCCCCCCAGTTAATTTATGAGATTATATTTAAAAGAAATGAAAACGCAAAGAAATCCCAGATCCAGTACTGGAATGATATTCAGCAAGTTAATTACATTTACTGTAAGAAATTTGCTGCAGTAATTTATGCATGTAAAAAAAGAATCCCAACCCTCTTTATATAGCTGACAGATACCTAAATACATTCAAGTGTCTGGATATTCCTGAACCAACCAAAATGAATATGGACAGTTATACACATTACTTGTAAGTGTGGGGTAAGGAAAGATGTTTTAGGCTAAGACTAGGACAACTAATTCTACATCGTCAAAGAGGAAGTGCATTACCCCCAAAGAGGACAAAATGCTAATTTGGAAACAATTGCTAGGATCAAAATAGAAATACAATGCATCGCGCCATAGTAGGGAAGAATGTGACAAGGTGTCTGCCTGCTCAGCTGGATGCCCAGGCAAACTGTTTAGCAGTGGAATCCTGTGTGTAAAGTCAGCCCCATCATGTACAGTGGAGCCAACCTAAAGGTAAGTGGATATGCAGGATTGCAACCTGACTGAAAGAACTGCCTTAAAGGAAATGTGCACAGGTAAACTGTACATAGAGAGGAAAGGAGATTTGGGTCGTTAATTTTGGGCAGTGAAAACACGCATAGGTTAGACCTTAAGTAGCCTACTTTTCTCTGCCCCATGCAATCTTGGCAATGCCATTTTCTTTTTTAAATGGGGGAAAGAAACACACAAGTCCATTGAAGGTCTAGTTCCACCAGTTCCACCTTAAAGTTAACATTACAAAATGAAAAGGAATGGACTTTCCTTTTTTCTGTAATGAATGCCCATGTATCAAATATCCATCAATAGCCAGCTCATGATAAGCTTATCACCTCCCAATTTGATTTCCAGTATAGGGGTAATGGCCTTGCTCGGAGAGCAACACTCGCTGATGGCTGACTGGTCATGTTGTGACTAATGATAGTAGTTACCAAGGACAGGGCCAATTTCCTAGAAAATACACAGCTCTCCAGCACATGGAAGTTAATGTGCACACAGCAGCTTGGCACAGCCAATGTGGAAACTGATCAACAAGCGGTATTGGCTCCATTGTCAATGTCTGCGTAAATAAAAGAAAAAAAGCTGATGCCAAGCTTTTCATTTAGCCTGGCAGAAGGCATGAAAAAGGCTCCATCTTCCTTGAAAGCAAGGCTTGGTTTTAATATGTAGCAGCATGTATACCACTATTCCTAAGATAGTCATGTGAACAGAAGGCATTCCATTATTTGACTAAGCTTCCCCCCTTTGTGATTCCCAGCAACTTAATCCATTAGGTTGGACTAATGATGGTATTGCTGTAATATGGTCTTAATTTTTTCCCCCTACAGGCCAACATGGCTACTTTTATTCTATGTGCAGCTATGCTGCTGCTGAGATCGTGTATCAGATTCCATGAGTGTTGTTATTTTCCACCAGAATGGGGAGGGGCTGCTGCTGCTTGAAGCACTAGTGCAGTTCTTTACAGGGACTGTGAGCATCAATCACAATTAGGCTGTTAGGTTTGACAATTCTAACACAACCACCCCAGCTCCTTATGGAACCTGCAAGAAATTTGTAAACACATGCTCTGGTTTTGAAAATCTAAAATGTTTTCTGACCCCCTTGGGTATTATATTTGTTCTAATAGGACTGGTTCTAGTGTCCTTAAATTTTCACTATCCCCCCCCCTAATTCAGACTTTTATTTGTTACAGGGATTCTCATAAAAATTTGCAAACAAATTACAAACTGTGGTTAATGAGCTATACCATAACCCCTGCTTTATCCTTTCTCGTTCCAGCCATCTGTTTTCCTGTTTTATTATCCGCCTGCAAGCTAATCTACCTACTTTATTTCCCCTTTCATAAAAAATACTGCTGTGAAAGATTTCAAATGTCTGCCTAGTTTTATCTTTATTTTTAGTTCTTTTAATATTGTGTTTTATCCGTTTCCAGTCCATGCACACTTTCAAGATTTCCCACCATAAAGTGCAAATGGTAATTCTAGTTAACTTTAGTCATCCTAATTTATCTGACCTGTTGATTAGGAGCATCAGGTCTCAAAAAAATTAAAAGGAACAACTCTGTTTTTCACACGTAATATTTAAAAATCACAAAGTGATGTAAAAGTTACAATAAAATTCATACTTATGCAACAACAGAACCATTCTGGGAGCTATCTCAGAATGGTCAAGGCTACTAACAGTGTAGTGGTTAGAGTGTTGGACTAGGACCTGGGAAACCTGGGCTCCAATCCTGACTCAGTCATGACCCTTGCCCATTCACTGTCTCTTGGCCCAACCTCACAGGGTTCGGAGGCGGGAGCCATATAGCCACCTTGAACACCTCGGAGGAATAGTGGGATAAAACTGTAATGCAGTGGTACCTCAGGTTAAGAACTTAATTCATTCTGGAGGTCTGTTCTTAACCTGAAACTCTTCTTAAGCTGAGGTATGACTAGCTAATGGGGACTCCCACTGCGGCCGCGCCACTGCCGTGCGATTTCTGTTCTCATCCTGAAGCAGAGTTCTTAAAACCCGAGGTACTATTTCTGGGTTAGCGGAGTCTGTAACCTGAAGCATCTGTAACCTGAAGCATCTGTAAGCCGAGGTACCACTGTAAAGCATAAAATAAAAAAATAACAGTACAATCATATAAGTACATGTCCTCTCAAATGCAAGCCCCACTGAGCTCAGTGGAACTTATTACAAGGTAAGCGTAGTTAACAAAGATGGGAAACCTGTGAATCTCCAAGTATGGTTGGCTCCAACTCTCAACAGCCCCAGTGAACATAAAACAATGGTCTAGCCCAGGGGTTGTCAACCTGGTCCCTACTGCCCACTAGTGGGCATTTCAGGATTCTAGGTGGGATGTAGGGGGTTCTACGGCACAAGCTGAATCCTCCTTCCATTGAGCACTGGTGGGCGGTAAGGAAATTTTACCATCAAGAAAGATGCATTAGTGAGCGGTAGGTATAAAAAGGTTGACTACCCCCGGTCTAGCCTCATGGGAATTGTAGTTGAGCAAAATCTGGAGGGCCATAGACATTCCTTGTCTCTAGAATTCCTGCCTAACTGTGTACAGTGGTACCTTAGATTACATACACTTCAGGTTACAGACGCTTCAGGTTACAGACTCCGCTAACCCAGAAATAGTACCTTGGGTTAAGAACTTTGCTTCAGGACGAGAACAGAAATTGTGCTCTGGCGGTGCAGCAGCAGCGGGAGGCCCCATTAGCTAAAGTGGCATTTCAGGTTAAGAACAGTTTCAGGTTAAGAAAGGATTTCCGGAACGAATTAAGTTCTTAACTCGAGGTACCACTGTAATCTAATCTATATCATTACTGAGGAGCTCTGCCTTATTTTTCTTTTAAGTACAGTATGCCCCTAGCACTTTGACATCTCCAGTTTCTTAATGGAAGTATAGAAAACAAAAGCATAGAATCACAACACAAGAAAACTGCAGTGTGTGCTTGCTGACGACTACCTACATTTAACTACAAAGTAGTGTGAGGCCCTACAAATGGAAATGTTAAATGATTCAAGGACAGAAATGAATGGTTTTGCCTTCATCTAGCACATGATATCTGTTCGGCAATCTCACAACTCTGTGCCTATATCACAGCAGCTGAAGGGATATGTCAAGCTATTGGGTTGGAGAGGTGTGTGTGTGTGTGTTTACAAACTATAAAACATAGTACAAAAGAACAGACTGTGACTACAGGGGGGAGAAAGAGACTTATGAAATGTTCATTCTATGAAGTTTACAGCCCAAGTGTTTAGAAGAGAGAGGTGATAAACGTACTTTAGAAAGAAAGAAAGTTGATATTCCACGGAAACTAACACAATTCCTCAGATAGCACAAAGCTGCCTTGGGGCCATTTTCTGCTCTTAAACCGTATGTAGTGCAAGTCAGTGGATATTGGAAAGCAAGAAGCAGGGGGCTGAAGAACCAGCTGGGGTATAGCAGAGGCGCCTGTAGAAATGTTCCACTATCAGACAGGACAAGGAATACATTTAATACCAAGAGTAGAACAAACTCAGGGCCATTTCACTGGTCGTGGTGGTGATGGTGATGAGGGGGAACAGGACACACAGTTAATTTGTGCTTCCTGTTCCCGGGAACAGATATGAAATTATATCTGTGCATCTCTCACAGCAAGGTGTCCGTGCGCTTGTGGGGATAACGCAAGATTTATTTCAGACTTCCTTTTCCTCACCACCACAACATCACATCTAAAATGGCTATCTGGCAGCCTAATAAATCTTGCTGCTTCTGTAGAAAAACTAGTTTAGAAACAATTTTATGGTTGTAAGGATAGTTTGAATCCTTCCTTCTTGGGGTTTTAGCTCCTGTTTTGTTTATATCTGGAGTGGGAATACCTCTTCAGGCTGAGGGCCACATTCCTTTCGGTGCAGCATTCTGGGAGCCATATGCAAGTGAGATACAGAGGCAAAAGTAGGTGGAGCCCTGGATGTATATGATAGGTTTGTATAGTAGGCTTGTTTCTACATGCACACACACACACACACACACACACCCCTCTCTAGCCTCCATCCAGACATGCAAGAGGCCTCATCAGAGTTCAAGAACACATTCCATTGAGGCAAAAGCATTCAGAGTGCAAAGCAGGGACACAGAGTGGTGAGGCATGGGGGAGAGATATGATGGCCCAAGAGAGAGACATAGAGGACCCCCAGGTCTGAGGTACCCAACCCCATACATACGGTTTTGGGTCTTCCCTCTGAATTAGTACGGATCTCTTTAAATGTTTCACAGAACTAAGAGGTTAGGTAGTCATTTGACTTCTCACCCACAACTCCAGGCTCATGTGCCCATTCATTTCTCCTTGAAGCATCCAGAGCTGTAGTTTGGCCCAACACAGGCTGCCTAAGAGAGTGGGCAGGCCATACAAAGGACTGGTTGAGAAGCAAGGCAACTGGCAGGAGGGGTTAGTTTTCACTACTTCAGTGCCAAACAAGAAATAGAAGCCACCTCTGGACAAAGGCCTGGAAAACCCAACTTGACTGCAAGAGTGATGCACCAAAAACCATTTGATTTTGGATCTGCATTATTCTCTGCACAAAGGAATATATGTCTTTAATGTAAACTTTTAGCCAGCAGGCTCCAAAAAATGAGGCAGAGCCACTGTGGAGTCAATACCAGTTAGGATCAGACCTGTAACATACTGAAGCAAAACAACTGAACAGAATGTGACTTTTAATGATTAACTGTATCTGTTTGGGGGCACTCTGAGGTGATCACAAAGCTACTTAAATTGGCTCTAGTCTATAAATGATCATGCCGCCTTTTCAAGTGCCACAGGACTCAGTTGTTTGGGTTGAGTGTGGCACATCATATCACTGTTTACTTAAGGCTGTAAATTCAGAGAATGCTTAGTATTTAGATCCCCCTTACAGGGATTATTATCTAATTTTTTTGCTTCAGAAAATGCCTTAGCATTATCATCATCTTCAAAATTTCTGTTTTGCTGCAATGCAGGAGTGATGCATAGATTATCTTTAATTATCCTCACTACAGAAAGCTTGCAGTGTCGCTTGTAACAGAATCAGTCTTGTGAAATCCTGTACACACTGACTCAGGAAAAACCCAACCGTATTTAATGGGGCATGCTCCCAGGTAAGCGGTCGTAGGATTGCAGCCTAAAAGTGGTTTCTCTGTATTTTATGTTAAGGCTATTTTAATATTTGCATTTTTAAAACAATTAAATCCTCCTTATGTATTTACCATTTCATTCATTTTTCCACTGTCATTTGATCAATGATAGTTGTTGTTTAGTCATTTAGTCGTGTCCAACTCTTCGTGGTCAAACTCATGCTGGTAGCTTCGAGAACACTGTCCAACCATCTCGTCCTCTGTCGTCTCCTTCTCCTTGTGCCCTCCATCTTTCCCAACATCAGGGTCTTTTCCAGGGAGTCTTCTCTTCTCATGAGGTGGCCAAAGTATTGGAGCCTCAGCTTCATGACCTGTCCTTCTGGTGAGCACTCAGGGCTGATTTCTTTCAGAATGGATAGCTTTGATCTTCTTGCAGTCCATGGGATTCTGAAGAGTCTCCTCCAGCACCATAATTCAAAAGCATCAATTCACTTCCCCCAAATCCCAATAATGAAGATTTAAGGTGAATCGAGGCAGCACCATTTACCTGGTTCTAGTTTACTCTAGTGAATGCAGCCGTATGAGCAACACCAAAAACTCAAGAAGGCAGGGGAGTGACAAAACTACCCTCTCACATAGATAAACTCTTCTGATGATCATTTCCCTCATGTAGCTCCACGCCTGCTTTGCAACATACTGTCTGTAAATCTGTTCCTATTCACTCAGGCATGCCTGCTAGAGAAGTCTCTTATATTTTAACACATTTGTCTCATGGGAGGCATCTGCCTGATGGTGCATGTGGGAGATCTGCTGTATATACACAGAGCTAATTCTCTTCAGTGCAAGTAACATTCTTTGAGAAGAATGGAAAACTCAAAGTGCTTTCCCTATGGAGTTTAACATTGAGATTTCTGAGCCAGAACAAAAGGAGGGGGGCAGGCAAAATCACAATCCCTTAACCCACAAACACAACCATAAAGGCACAACCCTACCATGCACAGAGACATCCCCACACTAGGAAGCACACCAGTACAAGTAGATAAATAGGTACAGCTGTGGTGGGAGGGTAAACAGCATTTCTGTGCTCTCTGGCTTCCGTCACGGTGTTCCGTTGCACCAGAAGCGGCTTAGTCATGCTGGCCACATGACCTGGAAAGCTGTCTGCGGACAAATGCTGGCTCCCTCAGCCTGAAAGCGAGATGAGCGCCGCAACCCCATAGTTGCCTTTGATGGGACTTAACTGTCCAGGGATCCTTTACCTTTTTTACCTTTACACACCACATCATCCTTTAATTTGCCAGATAAATGATCTATTTGTTTCACTATCCCCCCTTTTTGCAATGCACGTTATAGGTGCTGAACTCCCTGGCATGGAGTTTCCCTGGCATGTTGGGAATGACTGGGAATCAGAATTAAAATGTTCTGTATTGTGAAATTGTTATACGAATCTATGTTGCAATCACATTTGGAATGCTGTGTATGTTTCTGGCTGCCCTCTCACAAAGGGGGTACTGTATTTCTAAACATGGGACAACAGTCAGTTATGTAATTTTAAACATGTAGCTTAATGATCTTAAGGGGACTCCTCCCTTCAGATGGTAATGTGTTTTACCTCCCTTATTTGACATGGGACAGCCTAGTCCCACTGTGCATGGGACAGGCTGAACAAGGCCTGGAACCTCTGCCCCCAAGTCTGCCTTGGTGACCCCCCCACTATCTGGAATAAGCCTAGGAAAGAGTCCCCAAAGTTATCAAGGGATCAGAACACCATCCCTGAGTCTGGCTGTCTGAAGTCTTTGGGAATGTTTCATTTAGAAGCGGGGAAATCGAATGGGGAACATTAATGTAGAGACTTATATAAAATGTTGATTTGTATTAAGCAGATAGATATTCTTCTCCTTTTTCATTAAGGACTTCAAGGTCACGAAAATAAATTGATCAGCAGGAGGTCCTGGGATTGCAAGGTGAGGAATATCTTCACTCCGTATCATTAGCTTGTAGCCATTGTCAGTTTATTTATATGCCAAATTATCCACAGACACATTTGTGCTCGAAGAGGTCTACAGAAACCAACAGTCCAAACAGAGGAGTACAATAATTGTCAAAAATAAATGTGTGTGTGTGTGTGTGTGTGTGTGTGTGTGCAAATCTCACTACAACATAACACTCAGGGTTCATCAAATAAATTCATTTTACGTAATATCAAAAGCAAACAAAGTGAGCATGAAGCTTACTAACAGGCCAATTAACAGTACCCTAAAGTAGCCCCCACATTGATGGTATTAGTACTTCAGGAACCTTCCCCCAATGTCAAATTGCCTCCCCTATGAAGGCCCCATAGAGCAGGAGCATGTGGCAAACACTGTCTGTCTGTCAGTCTCTCTAACCCCACCCCTCCCCATTAGAAGACCAAATCTCTGCATTAAGGTATAAAAAGAGGGCTGTTGCCTTTGCACCCTGTTTATAGGCTTCTTGGCGACATCTCACTGGCCGCTTTGGGAAACAAGATGCTGAACTAGGTAACCCCTTGGTCTGACTCAGCAGGGCTCTTCTTGAGTTCCCATCTATTTTTATCAAGGCTGTTTTCTCTGTTTGGAGAGAGTCGCCCTTGTTCCCCAGCTGCAATTGCAACTCGGTTCTATAATTGCCACTAGTACTTACTTCTATAGACATCAGACAGCTGCTGGCCACAGTGAGACTTGGATGTAAACGGCATCCTTAAGTAAAAGTTCACTTTGGGATTCCATCCCTGTGTGTGCCATAAAACTTCCACACAACCTGTCACATCTCTCCATGGCTGCTTTATGTGCTATCCTGGACTTTAAAAAAAACAGCAGGTATGACCTTCATTCTCTGTGTGATTAATGATAGCAAACAATTTTATTTTAAAGACAAATAAGGCAGAGTAACTAGGGATGAGAAAAATTAATTAGGTGAAGAAGTTTTGCATTAGTTATGCAGATTGTGGGCCAAATTTAATTGATTGCTTCAATTTTACACACTGTACCATCTCATTTATTCAAATGGTTCAAGAGACATATAAATTATTTCAGTAAACATAGACGTGACACAATCGCTGTTTACAAAGTTATGCTGAAATTGGGCCAGGCAGAAGTTTAGCAGGGATCTGGCTACATTTGTGTGTTTGTGTGTGTGCGTGCGTGTCTTACGAATGGGAGAATAAGTTCATTTAATTCACATTTTAATGCAAACTTAATTAATCTGCATCCCCCCTCCCAGAGAGAGAGAGAGAGAGAGAGAGAGAGAGAGAAACCAACACAATTGTCTTTCCAGATTTGCAGTTGTACAAATTTTGTAATGCAGTTTTCCAACCAAACAAAATTTGTAAAAATGCATATACCGTATTTTTCGCCCTATAGGACGCACTTTTTCCCCTCCAAAAATGAAGGGGAAATGTGTGTGCGTCTTATGGGGCGAATGCAGGCTTTCGCTGAAGCCTGGAGAGCGAGAGGGGTCGGTGCGCACCAACCCCTCTCGCTCTCCAGGCTTCAGGAGAGCCGCAGCGCCAGCCCCACAAGGTCGGGGGACAGCAGGGAGGCGGAACGCCGCCATCCCGCTGTCTCCCTATGTGGTTTAGAGGCTGACGGCGGGGAGATGCGTGCTTCTCCCCGCCGCCAGCCCCTCAAGCTCCGGGGACAGCGAGGAGCCGCGGCGCGTCTTCCCCCTGTCCCCGGACCTGACGTGAAGGCTGGCGGCGGGGAGAAGAGCGCTTCTCCCTGCTGCCTGCCCCGCAAGCTCCGGGGACAGGGGGGAGGCGCGGCGCGTCTTCCCCCTGTCCCCGGACCTGACGTGAAGGCTGGCGGCGGGGAGAAGAGCGCTTCTCCCCGCTGCCTGCCCCGCAAGCTCCGGGGACAGCTGGGAGGCGCGGCGCGTCTTCCCGCTGTCCCCGGACATGTTCTGCATGCAGGCGGTGGGGAGAAGAGCGCTTCTCCCCGCTGCCTGCCCGCAAGCTCCGGGGACAGCTGGGAGGCGCGGCGCGTCTTCCCGCTGTCCCCGGACCTGTTCTGCATGCAGGCGGTGGGGAGAAGAGCACTTCTCCCCGCTGCCTGCCCGCAAGCTCCGGGGACAGCTGGGAGGCACGGCGCGTCTTCCCCCTGTCCCCGGACCTGATGTGAAGGCTGGCGGTGGGGAGAAAAGCGCTTCTCCCCGCTCCTGGCCCCACAAGCGCCTGAGGGGGAAATAAAATTTTTTTTCTTTATTTCCCCCCAAAAAACATGGTGCGTCCTATGGGCCGGTGCGTCCTATGGGGCGAAAAATACGGTAATCATGAATATAACCAAAAAATGTGTTGTATTTGGAGAAAATGAAAAAATGGACAAAATTGCATACAAAATGTATATATTAGGAGAACTGCACACTAAAAACATTCCAAATTTTCATGAAGACTTTAAAAACAACAACAACTGTGTCCTGAAATGGCAGCCAGTGTACATTTGATTTATGATTGTTGTCATTTGAGAACCTAAGTACCGGTAATTACCAGCCAGTTGCCAACCTCCCTTTTAGGGCAAGGTTCTTGAGCGGGTGGTCATTGACCAAACCCAGGCCTTCTTGGAGGAGATTGATTTTTTAAATCCATTTCAATAGAGGTTTCAGCCTGGCTTTGGCTCCAAAACTGACCTAGTTGCCCTGGCCATCTTTACCCAGGGCTGCAAGGTGTGGGGGGCACCCGGGCACTGAATTCTGGGGGGCACCAGGTGCCCACTGCTGAAGCCGCCTAAGCTCTTAACTATCTACCTGTTATGAAATAATAAATAATTTTGATCAAGCTAGAAAACCAAAATACATATATACCTAGGTATCACCGAAATGTGTACCTACTGTTTCACTAAAGGACTTTCGACTTTGTGCGCTCATTTACCAAAGATGCGCTGCAGCAGCGGCGGCGCTTGTCAGACTCAACGACGGCACTTGTCATTCTCAATGGCACTGTGCATGCGAAATTAACTCTTACATCAAAATATTATGTTACGTATTGTACCGAGCTGCTATGCAGCAGCGGGGGCAGTGGCACCTTTGACACGACTGATGTTTCTCCTAAGTAGGTGCCTAAATAAATAAGTTTAAGTGTGGTGGTGGTGTATACTTAAGTATAAGTGTATTGTAAATAAATGAGCAAATAAAAAAGTTTGTTTCTTTTTCCTCCCTTCTTTCATAAAGAAGAGATAAGGCATAAGCGTGGTGTCTGACATATGCATAATAAGAGTTAATTAGGGGGCTAAACTAAATTCAGGGGGCACTGGGGGGATCTTTGCACCCTGGCAGCGCATATGCTGAAGACGGTGCTGCTAGATGCCATATATGATGACAGATGCAATGTGTCCCTGTTAATCCTCCTTGACCTCTTGGTGTCTTTCAATAACACTGACCACTGTATCCTTCTGGTGAGGCTATCTGAGTTGGGAGTGAGCAGATCTGCTTTGCAGTTGATCCTGTCCTACTTGGATGGTCATCTTCATTGGGTGATACTTGGAGTTTTTCAGCACCATGGGACCTTCAATGTGGGGCCCCTTAGTGCTCAATTCTATCCCCTTATTATTTGCTATCTATCTGTCTATCATCTATCTGTCCATCTATCCATCTATCTATCATCTATCTATCTATCTTTATCTATCTATTATTATTATTGTTATTGTTTTGTTGTTGTTGTTATTACCCCACCCATTTGGGCAGCTTCCAGAGTATATGAAGCTACTGAGTGGAGACATCCAGAGTTTTCAAGTGTGTTATCAGCAGTATGAATTCATTCCAGTATATTATTCTTATATATGAAAACAAGAAGTGGAATCCTACTACTTTGGATACCATATTGATTGGATAACTTATTGACTGGAAAGGCAGTATACTGTTAAAGGAGGAATTATGTACACCGTTACTGAAATGAACAAAAGTTCTTTATATGTACATACTTGAAACCGTCCTGCCAAAGTTGTTTCCTCCATAAGGTCATAATGGGGGGAAATGCATACTGTAGTAAACAACATGTGATAAATGAACACAACATAGTGGCCTTTAGGATTAATGAGCTATTTTCTAACGAGATATAACCAAGACACATTATGTTGCTCTTTTCTTCCTCAACATTGTTTTATATCATGGCGTATCATGAATAATGGCTTAGAGTCCAGAAAGTTAAACCGGCTGTTTTAAATATTTGTGCCTCAAAATGGCTCTTGGGAAGATTATCAACCAGGAAAGGATGAGCATGCATAGACTATGCATGCTTATTTGCGTAACAAGGCCCCGTGACCACCCTGTCCCCTCAGGTGAAAATTAGACAACAAACAGCTTATTAGTTTTGGGATCAAATAAGGCCAAAACTTTATTGGTTACAGATGTGAGGTTTGGCCATAGGCATTGTGGTAAACAATGGTGCATGTCATTCCATCCTCCAGCCCATCCGCTGGGAGTGTTTCCAAGGGTGAAGCCAGTGGGGGACCGTGCCCTATGACCTACGTCAAATTGGAGTGTCCCTAAACTGATCCCTGTTAGAGGGCCGTTATGGCCCTAGCACCTGTCTGGGCATCAGACAGGAGCCACTCCTCCTGGATCCTTTTAACAGGATACCTTTATCCATGAAGGGGCAGGCAGAGGCTACAACCTCCCCTCCAACCAAGCCTAGGCCTCTCCACAAGGGTAAATATATTATGACAAAGATCTTGGACTCTGATGCTCTTGATTACATCAGAGACAGAAAAAAAATATTGCCAGCATTTCCCCCCTAGGCGAAGCATTTTTCAATCATCTTAAACTCTAATTATTCTGTTGCCTTCCGTTTTGTATACTAAGCAGAACATCCATGGAGGGAGATTGATTCATATTATTATTTATTACAATATCATATAATAAAATTTGTATACTGCCCCTCAGCCAAAGATCATAGGGCAGCTTACAGAATCGAAATACAAAATGAGAGCACAAAATACAGCATGAAGAAAACAAAAACAAACCAATATCAATAGTTATTGTTCGATATTCCTGGAATAATAAGAAAGCAACCCTCCAGTCTTCCTGCTATCAATCCAATGATGCTTGGCAGAGGTTGACAAAGATAAAAAGGAAAAATAAAGCCACAGAAAATATTCAGATTGTGCCAAATGGCAAGGCATTTGCTAATACAAAGACCCATTACATCTCTGGTTAACTGAATGGATAGGCCAGGACCAACAGAATTTTGACATCAAGGAAAGCTTTGGAAGCAACCAGAAGTGGCTTACCAGGCACAGCGGAACTGCTGTGCTCCCATAGCAGCTGTGAGCTCCAGCTTTTATACTTTGAATTTAACTTCTATGTAACAGGGGCTTGCTTAGTGAGTGAACAACATGACACAATTTCCTTTTAATCACCCTTGTTCTTCCTAGTTTATGTTCCTGTGAGTTATGTTTGCAATAAGAAGGACTCGATCCTAATTTGTGGAAGACTACATCTTATCTTTATCCTGAATTTATCCTAAAAATGGGATTGTCTTCTCTGTTTGAAATCCAGTTTCTGCTCACAGGACTTGTGCTCTGATCTTTTCTGTAGCCATTAGGGTGAGGCTGTTCGCTGTTCTTATAGCTTACATATGAGATAGCAGGTGTCCCAGAATCACAGATAGTTCAGGAGGGGATACCTTTTATGTTATGCCAGCTTTACTGGTGCCACAATTCATAAAACTAAACCATGTAAAAAAGTCCAGACTAGCACCTATCATTACAGGAAGCAGTCAGAGCAGACATCTCTCTGTGAGCATGCAACATAACTTCACATTCTTGCTTAAGATTTAACTGGCTGTGCTCAAAACTTCTCCTATGTTGCCCAAACTAATGGTACTTTACTTAGCAACTTGTGAAAGAGACCGCTACAGGTCTTACAGTGTGCATGGAAGCTCTTGGATTTCTTTTTTTAAAAATTAGATGACCAGGATCAGTGGTAATCAAGCCACACAATTTATAATTGGACTAGGAACAAAGGCTAACAGAACAAAGGATGTCACTTCCAGTCAGAGTTGAGCATTAAAAGCTTCTGTTTTAGACACTTAAAAAAATAAAAAATCTGGACATGCCATTCTACTAACTCTGGCAAAGTATTTGAACATTTCTTTAATCTCTCTTATCTGTTAAGGGATTCCGATTTGGCAGTGCGATGTAGCACTCCGGGTGGCCAACACATAGAAAATGACTCTCTAGCAAAGGACATTTATTATGCCTTGTTAGAAAAGATTTGTAATTGGAGAAGATCCATGTGCAAACAATGCGATCTGGAATGTGCTCCATGAGGTTAAAGTCCCCTGAATGTAGTCAACGAGACTAAGTTTGCCTAAGAGCGTTTTGGATTGCAACCAAAGAAAACAGCTGGAATGAGAGTGACAAACTTGTCAGAGAGCATTAGGCAAATATGGAATCAACTAACTTTTGCCCCTATGAATCCATCACATTATTCAGAAATGTGGGCTTTGAATTTTTCAGCCTGTCACCTGGGTTGTCAAATCAGTACGACAAAACATGTAACAAAGGAAGGGAAAACAGGGAAAGTCACCTCTTCCCCTAATCAGAGCAGGTTAGATTTCTCTTCAACAAAGGAGATGCCATATACCCAGATCAAAAATCCCAGTTTGTATTCCCAGAAAGTTTTGCACAAAATTACCAATGTTCACATTTACAAAGCCCAATTGCCCTGTCAAGCTTTGATTAATAGGGCTACCACTGGTGGAGTGGTGTTTTCTATGCTGGGGGAATGGGGAAGAGCTTCTCTCCCCCCAAACAATTGTGTGTTGTTGTTGTTGTTGTTGTTGTTGTTGTTGTTGTTAAAAGAGTTTTGAAGCAAGCCTGGCTACTAATTAGAGGTCTAGGTATTGTGTGACTCATATCAGTTGTATTTGTCAATTTTGGGCTTCATGCAGAAAGTGCAGCGTGGCTTACTGTGAACGTAATTTATTTCAGTTTTGGGAGCACTGTGGTTTTTCTAATGAGCATCTTCTACCTTACAGGGGCTTCCCCATTTTCTTTGAGTGAGTCACACTACATTCTCCATTACAGTGAACAGGGAAGTCCATTTATGCAGGAGCTTCATGTTTTCAATGCAGTGCTTGGGGAGCTCTCAGTCAAGGGGACTATTTTCAGGTTTGTATGTGTGAAGGATCAATACTGTTTCTTTTCAGTTTGGTTTATTAATTTTATGGATTGCTTCACACAACTGAAAGGTGTCTCAAAGCCATATACAAGAGAGTAAAGCAAAAAAATACAAAATAAAGCATCCACAAACACAACACAAATACAAATATACAAGAAGTGTTCATCCGAAATCACATAGAACGCAGAATACCACCCAACACAAGGACAAACTCCAGAAACAGTCAATAAAAGCCAAACCACTTGGTGTGTTTAAAGGCCAGCCTGACTGATTAATGCTTTCCAAAACCATATGCAAAACAAATCACATCCACCCTCTTAATTTGGCAATGTCCACATACTTTTGTACCTGTAGATGTAATGCCTATAAATAAAGTATGTGTTTGTTTCATCATAACAGTAGCAACCTCAAGCTTTGTGATGTGCCTCAAGCATGCAGGTTCCTACCCTTTACACATGGTGTGTTTTTGAAGTATCAGCTTGGCAGTTGCAGGTTTTCTGAGTGCAAGTTTTCTCTAAATCGGTTCCCTACTGCTACATTTAATGAGACTACTTAGTTTCATGTTATTTTATAGCCAGCTCAGCCCTAACATATCTACCGTTTATGTTGTACAAAATGTGATGTGATCTTTTTCCATTACGTGACATTGCATATTAAAAATGAAAGAGATATAATTTAATTTGAACAGTGTTATTAATTTACATCTATGTATAAGTTATTAACTACTGCTGGTTGCTGAGCTCCAAGGTAGGAAGAACAGTGTTTTGATTTATGTATTAATTATAACGCAGAAGCCAAAGTTCCTTTTATATTTAATGTGTGATTATTCTCCCAAAAAAGTGCCTTCATAGACATTCCAGCATCACGGGGAGTTGGGTTAGTTTCCTACAGATTTCTTTATGAAGGGCTCTCTAATCAGAAATCAATGGATTCACTCGCTCAACAATTGGCAGCCTTGGAAAATTACTAGGGCTGTGCCAAGTGCTCTCTTGTTTCAATTTTCATGTGGAAAATAGTGCACGGGAGACAGGACCATTTTCCTTGTGAGAATGTTTGCTGTTATCCATTTCTGTTTGCTGCTATTGTTTCCTCTCTCTGCTGCACCAATCTTTTAATGACTGCAAGTACTTCTTCTTCCTTTGGGGGAACCAGAGCTCATTAGCAGAGCCCGTAGAAATCCCAGGTTTAATTCCTGACAACTCTTGTTTTGCAGTGGCAGCTGGTGCCCGTTGGGGCTGGTGGGGTGGAAGGCAAGGAGCCTCAACAGTAGGTGGGGACAGAGATAATGACTGACATTTTTGCCCCCATTTTCCTCCCTGGTGAGTTCTACAAGGACAACACTGAGACTACAGAGGAGGAGGAAGCCAGCAGGCAGGGCGACCCCTCGGACTGGCTGTAAGCAAGAAGATGGCTGAGGTTGGTGCACAAGTGGTGGCTGAGGTTGGTGCACAAGTGTCCCATTGGTCCTAATGGGTCAGCTATTTTGCTTTGTTTTTCTTTTTAACAGGAGACAGGTAGGACATGATGCAATATGCCCAAGAAAGCTGCTGCTAGTCAGAATCGGCCAGTGCTTTTTCCCTTAAAAATGTTTAGGGGTACTCTCATTTTGACTCAAGAAAATCACCATTTTATAGTTCAAATTGGGGAAAATAAATACAGTAAATGGACAAAAGTACAAAGAACTTGCATTACGTCGTATTACACAACTGACAGCTCGCAGTAACTTCCACTTTGGCATGAGGTTCTGTGCACTAACATCTTCCTGATTCCAGGCTAGATTCCAACTCCTACTTCACACATTAAAAGCTCGCTTCAGTCTGAGACTCAGGAAACACCGTGACAAGAAATGAGGCCATCATCAGGGGTGACAAGAGAACTGACCATTCACCATGCTATTCAACAAAACTGATGATTCACCGTGCTAGAGAAGAAACTAAAATTTTAATTTTTAAAGTTTCTTCTTCCATTAGATTCACAAAATGTTTAGGGGTATGAGTACTCCTGTGTCCCCCCCCCCCCCGAAAAAAAAGCACTGGAGTTGGCAAAGATGGACTTGGCCAAGGGCAGCCAAAGCAATGCCCTCCAGAGGTTGTTAGACTCCAACTCCTACCATCTCCAACATTTCACGATACTGGCATGGGCTGATGGAAATTGTAGTCCAACAGCATCTAGGGGCCAGCACACTGGCTACCCCTGCACAAGGTGGACAAATAATCTGGACTGGAATAAGTCTTCTTCCTATGTTCCTTAATGAGTCAGTGACAATGGGTAACCCAAGACTATTCAGGAAGCACAAATGTCCTTATGCCATTTAGCTAATCATGCTTGGCTGCTGGGTAACATCATCACTGAAGGCAATACAGTACCGATTCAGAAGGCACAGTGAGCCCTCACTCTAAATAGTTTTGCTCACATTCAACACAACTGTCAAAGGAGAAATGCCAAAGACTGTGTACGTGCTCCTTGAAAATGCCCAAAACGTAATGGAAAAGTAGGCTCTTTTTCAGCTAGAAATTGCCCTGTCAGTCATGCATCCATGAAAAAGAAATACTTTCAGCTGCTTAACAGTGCAATCCTATGCATGCTTCCTTAGAAATAAGTTCCACTGTGATAAGTAAGCTCACTCCCAGGTAGATGTACATGTGGATCCTGATTTAAAGGATTATTTTTACAGCAATGAACCCCTCGATTTTCCAACAAAGAGGACGATTTGCCACAGGCCGTGGTGTGAAGATAAATGCTTGGTAGGGGATAGATCAATGTGGAAACACCACCCTCTTTTCTTTTTGGAATAATAATAAAAAAATCTCATTCTGATTGTTAGTTGCAGCTGAGGATGACACCCTTCTGTGCCTAGTAACTATGTTGCATTCCTCAGCAGTAGCTGGCTTCAGTTAATAAGAACTCTTCTGTTCGGTGAATGCTCATGTAATCCAGAAATTATACTGGGTTCGTCACACAGGATAAACTTGGTGACATTCAGTAATGAAGAATGAGCTACTTTGTTGGCTGGCAAGTGAAAGTCAGCAACAGAGAAAATCCCAGCATATACATTTTTCTCTGTTATGTAAATGGAAGGCGCACTCAGCTTACCTTTCCACATGGTAGGATGGGAGAAGGCTTTTCTCTCCTTTTTAAAAAAAAGTTTGCAATTTCTATCTCACACTCAAAGATTTCAAAGGTCTTGCAAATGAGAATCCTAATGGGAATCAGAACCCCTTTGGCTTCCAACTTCCCATGCATTCCTAAAGTGAGGAGCTGACAACATTTGAAACCAAGCAGACACATCTCATTTCTCCCGCCCAAGACCTCAGGGGAGCACTCCCCTGGGCAGCCTTTACAAATCTGGATGAGCAGCATTTTAATGCCGCTCATTTAAACTGAGTTTTAAAATCTAAGGATGTTTTCATCTGTGACAGGATAATCATGGCCTAAGGGGCCACAAGGTCTGATAGACAGGAACCAAAAATGTCATCTATCAATCATTTGTAATGACACAGTAAGACAGAAACAAAAAAATCCTCTGGCTTTTCTTTTCTTTTGGGGTGTAGCACAAGTGTTAATACAGAAATGATTTTTATTACATTTAAATCCTACCTTTCCACCAAGGCGCTCAAGGTGGTGCATGTGGTTCATCCCCCCCCCCATTTAATCCTCACTACATACCTGTGAAGTAGGTTAAGCTGAGAGAGAATGACTGCCAACCTAGCAGTTCGAAAGCACGTCAAAGTGCAAGTAGATAAATAGGTACCGCTCCGGTGGGAAGGTAAACAGCGTTTCCGTGTGCTGCTCTGGCTTGCCAGAAGTGGCTTAGTCATGCTGGCCACATGACGCGGAAGCTGTACGCCAGCTTCCTCAGCCAGTAAACCAAGATGAGCACCGCAACCCCAGAGTCGTCTGCGACTGGACCTAATGGTCAGGGGTCCCTTTACCTTTACATACCTGTGAAGTAGTTTAAGCTGAGAGAGAATGACTGGCCCAGGGTCACCTGGTGAGCTTTATGGCTGAGTGAGGATTTGAACTTGGGTCTTCTAGTTCCTAGTCCATCACTCTAACCATTAGGATGTAGGGGGTGTTAGGGGAGGGATAGTACCTTTGGTGGGGAACACGTTGTGCTTCTTCTGGGGTAGTTTGTCCACCTTTGGTCCCCACCCTGCACTCAGCTCTCACCAGTGGCTCCTAGAAGCTGTCAGCATGTGATAGTGGCCACATCCTGGGAACAACTTCAACTGGTGGCTAAACCAGGTGAGAGAAGAAAGAAAAGGCCTAAGGAGTAAACAAATGTGGAGTGGAGTCTCTAAGACAGTAGGATGGCACTTTGTACACCTCCTTCTGGCAACTCCTCCAGTTATTGCTCCGCTTTTCTTTGGACCACATCAGCGAGGCCAAGATGGGGGTCTTGTCATCTAGGCAGCCCAGGACCTCCATACACACTGCCCAGGCTTGTGCCCAGAGATGTCACTTCAGTGCTGCTTATACAGCAAAAACAATGCAGGAGCCAACAGTTACGGCTCTCTGCAGCCACAACAATCACTGGGATTCTTCAGAAGTTTGACTTCACCTGCAGAGGTGCACTCCATTGTCTTATGAGACAGAGTGACGCTAACAACTCTAACCATTACATTACACTGGATTGCACACCACACTGGCTCAAACCTGCTTCATCAGATGCTTATGTGTTTGACAAGGGTGCATATGAGAAAACAAACTAGCTGTACACGGTGGATCTCTAAAGGCAATGAAACCACAAGTGACAGAATTAGACCGGCAGAACAGAGATGATTTCAACATCCATTTAGCTGCCAGTGGTACCTAGAAATAAACCAGTCATTAGTGGTAAATCTGCACTGTAAGGTAAATAACCTTGACACCTTAAGTCACCTATTGCTTTTTTTTTTTTTTTTTTTTTTTTGGTGTGAATGCTATTCTCATTAAGACCAAATGCAACAGCACTATATTTGCTAATGAGTTGCTCATCAACGTCATGCTGGAGTTTCCCTTTGAATCTTTTGTTCAAACCAGAAATAAGAACTGGATGGAGAAGATTCATGGAAAGGAGGGGGAGAAAGCAGTGTCTGTTAAGACAGTGTTAGCTGGCAGAGGCAGATGCCATCTCATTTTGCATATCTGAGTTTAAAGACTTTATTTCCCATAACCTTGCATGCTTTATCCCTCTATTATCTTCAATTGCCAATCTTTTCTCTCCTTTTGTTGGGAGAGTTTTTACTTTCCTAAAGGACTTCTAGCTAGAAGAATGACATTTCAGCACAGAAGTGGAAATCTGCATTCTGAATAGCAATTGTGAAGCAAGCACCAAGGGACTCCTTATTTATTCACTCAAGATTAACATATCAAATAAGACTCAGCCTCAGAATTAGGGGTGTGCAATGGGAGAAAACATGGCTTTGTTACTTGAGTCATTATCATTGTTAAAACCTTCATTTGTCCTATTATCCCTTTGTTAGGATCATTTTAATGTCATAAAAGGGGTGTGTGTCACATTTTTGTTATTCTCATTCATTTTCGTTGCCTCCTAATTTCTGTGCTAAAGTCCCAGCAGCTCTTCTGCTGCCTGCAACTTTGGTATTTTCCATCTTATTGACATAAATTGTTCTAGCATTCTGCTACTCTTCCAAAGAATCAGAGCTGCCAGATTTCAGATAGGGGAGGGTAAAGGACCCCCATTTTATGAGCAATTAAATAAAGCTTTCAGGCAAAAAAATGGGGGGGGGGAATAATATGGTAGACAAGCGCCTATCAGGCAGATATGGGCAACAAGCTTCAGCAGTAGTGTGGCATGGGGGAGAAGCACTAGACTGGAAGACCTGAGAGGCAGGAGACTGGGAGGGTGGAGGAAAAACCTGTGGCAGCAGAGTTTGACTGGCTCCATATTACACTATAGTGGTACCTCGGGTTACATACGCTTCAGCTTACATACGCTTCAGGTTACAGACTCTGCTAACCCAGAAATAGTACCTCGGGTTAAGAACTTTGCTTCAGGATGAGAATAGAAATTGTGCCGCCGCGGTGCAGCAGCAGCGGGAGACCCCATTAGCTAAAGTGGTGCTTCGGGTTAAGAACAGTTTCAGGTTAAGAACAGTCCTCCGGAATGAATTAAGAAGAAGAAGAAGAGGAAGAGTTTGGATTTGATATCCCGCCTTTCACTCCCCTTCAGGAGTCTCAAAGCGGCTAACATTCTCCTTTCCCTTCCTCCCCCACAACAAACACTCTGTGAGGTGAGTGGGGCTGAGAGACTTCAGAGAAATGTGACTAGCCCAAGGTCACCCAGCAGCTGCATGTGGAGGAGCGGAGACGCGAACCCGGTTCACCAGATTACGAGTCCACCACTCTTAACCACTACACCACACTGGAATTAAGTTCTTAACCCGATAATGAAGTACCCAATTCAAAACAGTTCCCAGCCATGGGAGCTATCCTTAATCTAGGGTTCTTGACGACTGATATGCCTCTTTTCTAAAGGCAAATGTCACCCTATTTATGCTGGTGCTATGATGCTGTCTATAAAGCTATCATCATCCATGTTGCCACTGTCCCACACGTTTGACACTGTAAGTCCCCAAAATATTCCAAGCAGCCTGAACAAAAGGAGTACAGAGCTGTGCCCACTCCCCTCCCCAATTCTTGTTACCTATTTTAGTCCATCTGTTTGCTGAACTTGATAGTTCTGCAGGTTTGGTGGTGTCTAGATAAACAATTTTTATCTTCTTAGGCCTCATCCAGACTTCTGCTTGCCTTTTCGCATTCTCCCGGGGAAACCTGATATTTAGCACTCATTCGGAGCAAACGGCCATTGACATTTGCCCCAATTTAAAACTAAACAGCAAGTTTCCCCTAGGGAAGGAATGGGACAAGCGGAAAACTGTCTGGCCCTGTGCTTCCTAGGTATGTAACAAGTAGAAGTGTGGATGAGCTCTTAGTTTAGAAAACAGGCAAATAATGGGGACATGACAGAGGTGTATGAAAGTATGAACTTTGGCAGGAACTGTCAGTGGAGTAACAGCACTTACGTGACCATCCCTCTGACCAGCATCACTGTGGCTTATCAGGAGGGGCAAGGGGAGCAAGACGGACATACTGTAAACATACTGTAGGAGTGTCAAAATGGTACCACTGGAGCATTGGCTGTAAAACCTTGCTCCTCTCCTTCCTGATAAGCCATCTCTCTTTCTATGGCTAAAACCATAGAAAGAATAGTGGGTTGTAAATTCCATTGCTCCAGAAGCGGTTTAGTTATGCTGGCCATATGACCAGGAAAACTGTTTGTAGACAAACATCAGCTCTTTGGCCTGAAAGTGAGATGAGCGCCGTAACCCCATAGTTGCCTTTGGACTTAACCATCCAGGGATCCTTTACCTTTTTACCTTTAGTAAATACTTCAGTAAATTAGAGTGCCTTCAAGAAATGAAAAAGCCTAGTCTGTATAGCAATGGAAGGCTAGAGAGAGAACTGTGGAGGAAACTGGGGGGAAATATAACAGAGCATTCATTTATTTCTCCTTAAATACATGTGACTAATAGAGTCAATTTTAATACTGATCTTATCTGAACATTAGAGCTTGAAAGAGTCACTATCTTTTCTAAAAGAAAAATTGAACATTTGCATACAGGGAGATCTTACTTGTATCAATCAGAAAGAGAGAGATCTTGGAATTGCAAATATTATTCCAGTAGGATGGTACTGTATTTGAAAGAGAGAATAGAAATGGGAATGAGAAAGTAATCCTTAGGTGTGTTTCCCCCCCTTAAGTTTGCAAAGTATAAAAGATTTTGAGCCAGTTACATTTAATGATTCATGTCAAGTCACCTACAGTTAAAGAAGCCAATTTCGATTTCCATGTATATGTAGATAAAATTGATCTTATGGCACATTGGCGCTCTTATTTTGGAATGCCATAGAATCATAGAATTGGAAGGGACCCAGGGGGCCATCTAGTTCAATCCCCTGCTATCCTGCTGTCTTTACTAGTACTACTCTGGAGTAAAATGGACAGGAACTGCAGACGCAGTTAAACAACACATAATAATTAGCAATCATATAGTGCTATTTGGATGTCCATCTGCATTAGCTCAGTGACCCTCACAACTTGATGAAGTAGATTATTACCCACATATTGCAGACAAGAGGCACAGAGCCCATGAGATAATGGCTTGTCAAAGCTATCTAATGAGTTCATTTCTGAAGCAGGGGCAGGAACTTTATTAATAAATATGCAATCTGCTTATAAACAAACACTGTAAAGCAACTAATATTTACAGTTTACTGTAGATATTATGGTGCTTAATTTTTAATCAGTAAAAACTCTTGTCAATCCAATGAACCAGTATCCCTCCCTCTTGAACCTTGCTACACAGCAAGATAAAAAGTGGATCCTGCAGCTATATCTCTTTATACCTGGGCTGCCTAACCTGTGGTCCCCCTGATGCTTTAAGACTTCAGCTCCCATCTATGCCAACTTGCATGGCCAATGGTCCAAGAGGATAATCCAATGGTTTTTGGAGAGCAAGAGATTATCCACCCCTGCTCTAGACAAACCTTCGGAAGGCAAGCTGAACCAAGATTTATCCATATCTCCAGAAACTTAAACAGGTTGAGGACCAGTGCTTTTTTCAGAGGGTACTCAAGTATATGCAGTACCAGCACCTCTTTTTTTTTTTTGCTAAAAAGTGTGGCACTTACTGTAACAACTTCATGAGGAGTACCAGTGCCTATTTTTCTAGGGAAAAAGCACTGGTGAGGACAATAAGTCATTCTAAGTAGGGATGTTGCTAAAGTTTGGGTGATAGGCTGTTAACATGAAGCCTTTCTAAGTGGTGTTGTTTTTTGGCTAAGTTCTGCATTCTCCATCATGTTCCACAAGCCATTTTTGGGTGAAAAATCTGGGCCGCTGTTTGGAGATTGTGAGGTGCTTGTCTGTTAATTACATTTTTATGCCACTTAAGATACATGATCCCAAAGTTCTTTTCATAAGATGTTAAAACCAAAACACAGAAGTTATCCCAAAATAAAACAATGAAACAGTTACTGCCCTGTCTGAGGTGTTATATCTGAATTAAAGCTATGAGTTGCATCTTTCTAATATTTGCGAAATGAGCCAAGCAGGAGGGGTGGTAGTATTTACTGCAGAATGGGGCTGTTAGGACATGCAGTGGTTTCCCCCCCACCTACATCTTGATTTTTAGCAAAATATATTGAGTTGTATCCAATGATATCGCCCAGTTGACAATAAGTCTTCCTTTGAGAAAGGAAGCAATTTTCAGGGATTCCCTCACCCCTCTAAATTAGCTCTGGAGTGCCCCTCAACTTTCTGGAGCATATTTAGAAGTGGGGGACTGCAGACAACAGGAAGAATCATTGAGAGGAAGACAGAGGTGTTAGTGTTGGCTTGCTAACACATCCCTGCTTCTTCATGCTAGGATACTTGAGGCACCAAAATGCAAAAGTATGTAGGCCAGGAGAAATTCACACTAAAATGCTGGAGAATTTCCATGAATAATAATAATTCTTCTTCTTCTTCTTCTTCTTCTTCTTCTTCTTCTTCTTCTTCTTCTTAAATCAAATTAATGTGAAAATGTGTAGAATTGGAAAAACGAGAACCAAAGAAAAAGCAAAATTGACAGATTTGTCTATCCTTGGACACCACTACTACTACCCAAAGCTCTGAACTGCAATTGCTGCAAAACTGGGGATCTAAAACTCATCAAAATTAAGAGCCCTAATAATTGACTCATGTTCTGAAACTTTCAAGAGTGTCATTTTTCATTGTTTGAAAAGTGGAAAAGCAACGGAGAGTACAAAAAACATATAACTGATGCAATCAATTCTAAACTCTTTCTAAACCTACTTAATGTTTGACTGCATTGTATATGCATGGGAATGTTTCTTGGGGGGTTGTATGGGGATTATTCGTTATGCACATTTTTAGAAACTGGAAAACAAAGAAAGAAGACAAAAAGGAAAGTAATGTGGAAGGAAAGGTGAAAAAGGAGGACTTGCAAATATATAGAACACTACACCAGCCTTTCCATTTGCCAGTTTCATCTAAAGAAATTGCTATCTTTTGGAGTACAAGGTGGGAATAAGGGTAATTGAATTATGAGTCCCACGATGAAAGAGTGGTAATGACTTTGTTCTCTGCTTCCTTGACTTCTGCCCTCGGTTTATATAAAGCAGTATGACGTTATTACATTTTGTACACAAGACTCTCCTGAGACATTTGATTATATAACTATCCTAGTGATAGTGAGACTTGTCATCTATTCAGGCTCCCACCCACCCACAAAGTTACTGAAATTGTTTATATAGTGACCTGAGGAGAACAGGATTTCTAATAGAGTCGCAGGGTAACAAAAAAAGAGGTACACTGCATAATGTCAGCAGTTTCCACAGTCCAATTTCTCATAAACTTTGCAAACTACAACCTCCTTCTAAATTCACTTTAGCTCCTGAGTTCTGCCCCCCCCCCCCCATCCATTGACAGCCATCACCTTGCAGGTAAATGCACATAATTGTTGTTGTTGTTAATTTATATATTGAATTTGCAACTAAGCATGTCTCTCTCATATCAGTCCCTACAGACACAGCAGGTGCTGTAACCTTCCAACAGTTTGATTTCTCCATTGTCCCAAAGCACACTCCTCCATTGTCTCCTGAGACAAAGGTCAACAATATTGAATTTGTTAATTGCTTTATCTTGCTCAGGGGAACCCAAAGCAACCTGCAACAAATCAAACAAATGGACAAAAAACACCTCACACTGATACATTAAAACCAAGAGGAAAAAGAAAAACCTCAGAAAAACCTCACTCAGAAGGAACTCCTGGATTCCCTCTGAAAGTCAGTCAGTCAGAAGCACAGATAGAACTTGAGATGGCCGGGGCTTTCTATATATGCCTTGCCTCTCTGCAACTTGCACGGTTAGCATGCTTAGCAGGAAGAAATGTGGGGTCCTTCACTGCCCATCATTGGCCTACTCTCTTTTGCAGAATTCTTCAGTACCGTATTTTTCGCTCCATAAGATGCACCTGACCAAAAAGATGCACCTAGTTTTTAGAGGAGGGAAACAAGAAAAAAAAATATTCTGAATGAAACAGTGGATGTATGATTTTTGTGGTTCATGCTGTGGCCACAGACATGTGATTTGATGGTGAGTTTGGGGTAGCCCAATACAAAAATCCTGAGAATCCATGTGGATCCGTGCTTTGTAACCATGTCTTTGTGCCATTGTGGCCGCAGGCAACAGTGGATGTGTGACATTTTTTTGGTGCAGGCTGTAGCCATGGACATGCTATGTGATCTGATGGTGAATTTGGGGTGACCCAATGTAAAAATCCTGGGCTTTTACCTCCCCCCTCCCAGGCAGCCTCCTTTATCCTAGCGTCCCTTATCTCTCCCACTGATCAGCTGCTTCCTTTCAACACTCCCTTTCCTCTTGTTTGCCTTAGTGTCTTTTCCTTACCTGGAGCAGTTTTTTGCTCCTCCTTTTCTTCTAATTTCTGTCCTCATTGATTTAGTCTTCCTGTCTCCTCTCCTTGCAAGTTTGCTGTCTTTACCTCCCCCCTCCCAGGCAGCCTCTTTTATTGCTAGCGTCCCTTATCTAGCTTCCGATCACTTGCGATCAGCGGCTTTGTTTCAGCACCCACTTCCCTCTTTTTTTTTTAAAAAAAAAAAAAAGCATGATCTGCTTTTCGCCCCTGGGCAATTTGGCTCCAGGGACCACGCATTCACTCCATAAGACGCACAGACATTTCCCCTTACTTTTTAGGAAGAAAAAAATGTGTCTTATGGAGTGAAGAATGGTATATTAAAGAGAGAAATAGTTAAGGTACCAATCCTGTTCATAGTCAACTGGGAGCAATCCTCAATGAGTGTAGAAGGGCTTATGCCTAAGAATATATGAATAAGGTTGGGCTGTGTGGCATTGTTTGAAAAGTGGTCCAATGTTTTATTAATAGCAGGAACTATTTGTCCTGCAATATTGATTTCAGCTGTGGTAAGAGAATGGATTTGAGCCAGAGTTGTTTTAATCTTACAACTCTGTCTGAATTCCAGGAATTATGTTTTTGGTAGTCTTCGTTTTCACAGAGGATGTCTGAGGAGTGCATTTATATAAACTAAGCAGGCGGGGAAAGCATAATTTTAATGCATGCTGTTGTTTCAATTCCAGTGTGATAAGTCTGAGAAATGTCCTTAATTAATCTAACATTTATTTTTAATTGATGGAGGGCTAACTGGAACCATCTCTCTTTTATAGCGTAATCTCTCTTTAAATATCACTTATCTTTATAATTAAAAAACTTGCCAATTTTTTTAAAAAATGTAATAGAATTTAATGTAATAGAAAGAGCTGCCTCTTCCTCCAAAGAATGCCATAAGAAAAGTCATGGTCGTTTTGGATCCGTAAACCAAGTGATCTCACCAGTTAACCACAAAGACGAGGGCCTTTTCGGTGATGATGCTCCCTAGAACAGCAAACCCAAAAATGTTTCCTTGGTGCCTTCTTTGTGGGGTTGGTGCCAGATAAAGACCTCTCTGTTCACTCAGTTATTTTAAATAAACAATGTCTGGGCCTCTCTCTGGATTTTAACTTTGGAGGTGCAACTGGACTTGGTTTATGTTGTATTTATGTTATCTTTGATTTTATAGTTTGATGTCTTATTTGTGTTTACATTGTTTTCTTATATGTTACCCAGAGAACTTTGTGTTATGGGGAAGCATACAGATGTCATAAATAAATACCAACTGGACTCCAAGCCTTTCCAAATGAGACACTCTTAATATGTGTCCCAACTTTCTGAGCCGAAGTCCCAGTCCACAGCAATTCACAGTCTTTGAAACATGCATCTGGCATTCTTAACTTTCTTTACTATAAGGACCTTTAGAACTTCATCTTATATTGTTTGTGACCTAGAGTCTCATGGGCACCATATTGCGGTTTCCTAGGGTCATTCAGTTGCTCCCCCTGGTAGAGCCTTTGCTTCACATCACTTCAATGAACTTAAGAAGAAAAGAACTCAGTGAAGCCAGGTCGTCCAAACATAGAAAGGTAAGCACTTATGTTTACTCCCTGTCAAAACCATGTCATTGATTGACTAACAGATGGCTGGTTGCAGCAAGCACAGCTAGGCTTTGTTTTCATCATACCCCTGTGCAGATGGCTACAATGTGAGCATAAGGAATTCATGGTGCTATCCTACTATTCCCTCCAGATGTTGGTTATCCACCCATTTTCTTCATCAGCACAGGTCTCACTCCTCTCTGTTTGATGGATTCTACTCATGGTCCATTTCAGATGTGATCATGGCTGCTCTTACACCCATTATGTATCTGTCACCTTTATGTATCTGATGAAGTAGACTCTGCTCTGTGAAACCATAATAAATTAGTTAAGTCTGGAAGGTGTATGCAAGAACAACTTTTTGTAGAAAGTAGAGAATGTATTGATAACACAGCCAGGAAACACAGGAGAGAATTTGTGACAACTAAAAAACGTGATTGGGCAGGCTACTATATAGCACAAATCAAATTGGTGGTTTTTGTTTGTTTGTTTTCGTTTTAACACGAATAGGTGAAAAAGGGAGCTGCTACTAGATGCTATATTTCAATCTCTTTTTATGGCTAGGACTTGCAAACATGCCCGCTATAAAATTTTCGCCGAAGTAGCTTTTTGAATAGAACTGCTTTCCCAAACACATTGTTCCAAAAGACACCAGACTGCTGGATAAAGATGACCTTAATACTGTGTATAGGAAAATGGATGGCATTCAGAAGACATATATATATAATCACACAAAGTGACTGAATGCAAAACAAGATGAGTCCAGCACATACAGAAATCCAGGATTGTTGTAATGGATTCCATACAAAGACGACTGTCAGTTTTCGTGCAAGTAGAAAAGCAACATGGTCTCAACAGGAAAAACATTATTAACCTTATAGTTTGCAGCCAGAGCTCAGAAAGGTTTTGTTAAATTAAACTTTACTGAACTTCCTTCCACCCACCATCCACAGAGAATTCTAATACCATCTTACTGCATAGACAGGCTCAGTGGAAAACAACGAAGTTACTGGAAAGCTAATTTTTCCCATTCAAATCCACAGATGGCAGCCCCACAGAGGAAAGGCTGCTATGGCAACCTTAGCTGGGTTTTTCTGAGAGATGTCCATTGTGGTGTCTTTTATTATGGGATTGCTGACTAATTGTGGACTGCAAGAGAGATGTTCGATGGGATGCTGAAGAGATGCATGCAGTGTTTAATGAGCTGAGATTAAGGAAAGTGATCTGTGCAATATAATATCGGCTGCAGAACACCAGGTGTGGAGGTGAGTGGGCCTGGGATTTTGATATTTTTACAGATGGTGAAAGGGAAATGGACTAAATCCTTTTCTTATTCAGTTTCCACTCTCCCCTGCCCTTCTCCTGCAGCATCAGACAGATGAAGATTTTCAAGAGTTAGTCCCACTTAATAGCTGGCAAGATCATTAAGTGGGTGAGGGCTGAAGTTAAGATTCCCTTTAAGGTTCTTTGCTAGGCCTGCATCTTAGAACAATCTGGACATGGGAAAAAGAAATTCAGCAATCTTGGGGTCTTCTCTCCCTCTGTTATCTCCCCATGGTTAAGCTTCTTTGAGACAGAGACCTATCTCTCTGTTTATGTCCTGAAGCACTATGTAATTTGATAGGTGCTTAGATAATAGATTCATGGAAGTGACTCAATTAAGGAGTAGCCAGTGTGGTGCCCAGTCTTCGAGATGTCATTGGGCAAACTCCCACAATCCCCGATCATTTGTAATGTTGACTGGGCTGATGAGAGCTGTAGTTTTTTGCCCTGGTATATATTTTTCCAGCATGCAAAAGGCAAGGGCATGCATTTTCTTCCTTTCATCTTGATGGGGCTCAAATTCCTGTTTCCTGCTTCCCTATAGAGTGAGCTACTGGTGGATGCTATCAGTGTGTGCCATGGCTCCTCTCTTTGACAAAAGGGTCTTGAACCTCTGTCCCAGGAAGGCTTTGACTGCTTCCTGCTGGTCCTCTGCCAGGGCACGGGGAGTTTGTGTGGAGTTCCAAGTCTGTGGTGGTGAGGAGAAAGAGACTTGAACCCATGTCTGGAAGGGTGCCTGGGAATTGCTGGCTGCATCACTGGGGTTGCTGGAGTGGGAGTTGTATTGATTTGCACACTTCATTGGGTGATTATGCAGTGGTGTGTGTCTCAGGCATGTCCCCATCGTTGTGAGCTTATTGGCTACCTCTGTGAATGACAAGTGGGCATTGGTGGCAGCACAGTCCCTGATTGGTAAGTAACAGAGGGATGCTGTATCTGTTATTTTTCTGCCATTTCTGGTTGCATGTGTCTTTCCTCTCCCCTCTCCTCCAATAAGCTGCCATTGGATTTGGCAACTGCTGCCTCTGCATAGAAGCAACGTGTTTCTGGACCTGGTATATGTGAGCACAGGATTGCTCTTCCCTTCCTGGAAATGTTTCCATTCCCAAATGCCAAATCATATTGACATTCTGTATACACCTTGCCTTCTGATGATGCAGGATAAATGAGGACAAATGACTCATCTGAACAAGCTGTCACCTGTCTGCTTCCATAATTTACCTGCAGCACAGCAGAACTTGCATCGGAATCAGTTATATTTATTGCTGCCAACACAAAGGTCTTAGGACTGAAGGATTTCCATCTGACAGCTCGTATACGCAGCAGACCAAAATGTACAAGAAGACTATGCTGAGGGATCAGGGCAAGAGAAGGGGGCATGTCTTTTATTACTTGCATCAATGGTTCCTGTGCATGCTTCTTCTCAGATTCCTGTTATGCTTCTAATCCTTGATGTGCAGTGTTGTCACAGAGTCAAGGCCAACTCATCGACTGGTTGTTATGAGATTGGCAAAGCAGTGTTTTCCTCCTAAAGTCCAGCTGCATATATATATTAGGGCTATCTTATGCACTAAGCAGAATTATGTAGGAAACATTTCATACACTGTACCTGTCAGGGAACTGCCATCAGAACAGGTGTGGGAAACAGAGGGGCAGTTGTGCTACAGGGAGCCTCCGAAAATCTTGTGAAGCAGTTCCTCTCCTGGTGATGAGGAAAACCCCACCTCCAGTGGGAAAGAGGTGAAAGGACCAGAGGAATCTGGTGGGAGCCTCAGCTCCACTCCTGGCAAAGCCGGCCAGGAAGGAAGCACACTCCTTCCGTTACCCACCCTGCGCAGAAGTCTAAAGCGCAAAGAGGGTAGGAAAAGGCTGGGCGTAACAAGGCTTTTATGCTGGCGGAGGTCCAGGAAACAGGCACTCCTGGATTCTACTAGCGATTGAGGCAGACATGAACTTTGGGGTTCTGCACTGTAAATAGTTTGCTCCTAAATAAAACCTGTAAAAGACAGATCGGAGTCCTGCCTGGTTACTCGTGAGCAACCACCCTTGCCATCTGAAAGGTGGGCTGAAAGGTGTAGGGGGATCACTCTCCCCCAGTGGTGTACAGTGAAATTTTGTTTAGGAGAACAGTTAGGGTCAGAGGTACCAACTTGCGAGAGGTGGGAACTTGGGAGGGGGCAACGTATGTGGTGTCGTCACGCACATGAGCATCGTGCCTCACTCCCTAAGCTGGGAAGAAGCTTCCGGGTTTTGAGAAGGAGGTGCCAAGGGAACATTTAAGAGAGTAGCCTAGTCCCCTAGGCTCTTTCCGCAATTTTTTTTATTGGCTTTGTGCATATGTACATCAATTTTCAATAACCTTCTTTTTCATAGTCACACATTTTCTAGAGTCACTACATACAAGTATTACAACCAAGATCATGTATGAAAATAAGTTATGAAATATACCATGGGATAAAAACAAATGAGTAATTTGCTCCAGTCTTCTAAACTAAACAAATCTGTTATCCAGCAATGTGAAGATGACTCTGTCATGTTTAGATGATTGTGAAAACTCTCACTTTTGAATGGCTAGAATGTTGCCAATTGTACAAAAATTAAGAGACACGCCTGTTGTGATGCCCGCTTTTGGCTCTGCACAAAAACAAACACACCAACTGGCATACTGGTCCTGAAAGATTGCTGCCCTAGGGCTGAAAGTATGTTTTCTAGGATGTCTAATAAGTCCATCTACACCCCAAATTTCATATGTATTGGTCCTCCCAATGTAGCAAGATTTGGGGTGACATTTTTCACTTAATAAGAAGAAAAAATACTTTGAACATTTATGAAATGTGTGGTGCAAGAGATGTAGAAAAAGGTCTGTAGTTTCAGTGCCGTAGGCAAGGGGTGCTGATCCTGCATTTTAATATACAACATAAAATTAAACTCATTTTGAAATGATACAGTACTTGGGGGAGCTCATTTAATCTACCACATCAAAGGCACTGAAGATGTTCCAATATATTGAGGCTCAAGTGTGTGAAAGTGGTTTAGTTTTTGTGAGTGGTCAGCCACACATATATTCAAAGTTAGTCCTTTGATATCAAAGAGCTGGTCTTCCTTAATGGCTGTCCATCTGTAAAAGTAATTAACATTTGAGTAGAAGCTCCTAATCTGTTGGTCTCTAAAGTCATGGTGTTATATATCTTCACACGCTTGTCTAAATGCAGAAGACATCAAATGATACAGCTAAATTTGGCCTCTTCCAGAAATACTCATTTTCAGAGCATCGAAAGTTCAGCACTGAAAATTAGCTAGACAGAGCCTGCAATTCAAAACAGCCTTTCCTGAAAATAAGTCTCACTGAACTCAAAGGGGACTTACTTCTTAGTAGATGCCCATAGGATTGCATTGTATGACTGCATTACTAAACACACTTACAAGGGAACACACTTGCAAGGTCCCATTGAGCACAGTGAGTAAATTTGCATAGGATTATGCTGCCCATTTGTAAACCTATGCACATTTACTTCCAAAGGTGGTTGGTATTCACTAGACCTGGTGGAGCTGCTAGGAGGTCATGGGGTGTGACCTATGAGGTCATGGAATCACGATGGGGAGGGGAAGCACACTAAAATAAAATAAAATAGAATCTGGGACACAACCAGCATATTCAGGCCTACAAACAGACTTTTCATATGGCCCCTCAGCACATCTAATCTGCGGTTGCCTGCTGTAACAGACTTAGCTGGGTGGGATGTGCAGGCAGGATGCGGTGCACGCTCCCATGCCTCTGCACATTGAGTTGTCATTTGAACCATCCAACTTTTTATAATAGCATTTTAAATATGCCAGTGTGTTTTGTAATCTTTCATCCTTACAACAACTTTGTAAAGTGGGTTGTAGTGCAACAAATGGAACTGTTTTAGAACCTTGGAGACAGAGCAGGAGCAGGAGGAGAATCTGGTGCAAGTTTTCCTGGTGCTCATTGTTGGTAATCTGTGCAAGTTTAGGTAGTAATACATTTGTTAGCCTTTAAAGTACTACTTGACTATTATTTCACTTCTGTCCAGAGTGACTGGAGCCACCCTTTTGTCTGATAGGGTACTGGAGTAATGTACCCAATACCATCCAATGACCCTGTGGCAGAGAGGAGAAATGTTAAATTAGGTCCCTCGATCTGGTGGGCTGGTTTTTTGGGGCGTGGCAGAGTGTAAAGGCAAGACTCTTGCCAATTGGTGTACTGAGAAGGAAGATGTGCAATCACGATTAATAATTATGAGCCCCAGAAATAAATGACCCTAGCATGCACAAACCATACCCTTTATAGAATTGGACAGCCTTTTCTTCTGAATGTCAGAATGCAAGTGTCACTGTATTCAATCAGGGCTCAAAAGAGAAGGCAGCACAAAGGCAGTCAGCTCGCATACTTCAGATTATCTCCTTGGGAAAATTCCCATCCTGCGAGTGCCATATTTAGAAAAGTCAGTCTGTGATAGAAGTTGCATTTCCGAGACCTTATGGATTCAGGCCTTATGTGCCTTTATTTTCGAGACATATCGCAGCAAGGCTGTAATTGAAAATAGACATGAGTCAATGAATGAAGAGTTCAATATCCCAGTAAAGAAAAAGAGCACAAGGTTAGTATAATAAAGCAAGGATTAGAGGAAGGAGGGCAGGGGGGAGCCTGAACAACCAAAGCAACAGCTGAAGATTTATGTAGAAAATGAAGTCATAGGAGAGATGCCAGTTTTAAAAAGATTAAAGCCGCAGTCTAAAGATACACACAAACCTCCTGTTCTGTCGTAGGCTGCTCTTGAAGTCCATAATTCCCCCCTCCCCAGTTTGAGGGAACAGTTTATTATTTATCGATTTAGCTGAAGTATTTTTATACCACCCTACAGTCATATTCCCAGGGCAGTTTACGAAAAGAATAAAGCAATTAAAATGCAAATACTAAACACACGCATGGACACAAACTGGCAGCCACAACGTTGTTAAAACAAGAGAAAAAGCAATAAGCAAGATTAAAATCTTTTTCAAATGTTATAGGGGCAGCTTGTGAAAAACAGTAGCTCGGAAGCCCCATGGAGCTCAACCCTCTGGATCTGATTCTAAATATGCTGGTTTTGAATTATGGTGGATAAAGCGTGTCCTCTCTAAAATGAGAGCACAGGTTGTGGTGGAGGCTCCCAGGCCAGCCCTCTGTTGCCAGGCAGGTTAATGGTTATGGCCTGGCGCAACGATTGGCTGACCGGATTGCTGGGGCAAATTGCATGTAGCAAATTGGGTGGGTGGGACCTTGGACTTTAAATATTGGGGCTCACTGCCTCTACTTTCTCTTTCGCAGTGTGCATCGGATCACCCGCCCGCCCGCCCTGTGTTCCGGTTGACCTTGCTTTGCCTGTCATGGGGTCGTCTGCCTTGGGGCAGGGGCCTAGTAGGAATTTTGCCATTTGGCTGATTGGCTGGTGCCACCTGGTTTTTGCCTACTACTTAGCAATTCGTCACAACTTATAAGGTTGCTGTTAGGCATTGGTTATAAAAATTGGTGGTGGAGGGGTTAGGATAGGCTGTGCCTGCCCCTCCAATGGTGCTGGAATCCTGGGGCTTGCCATGATTTCGTCCAATCCCTGAAATGGGACCACGGCCGGCAAGCCTTAGGGAGCTGGTTGGGTGAGCGGTGAGGGACTGTCGCTCAGCTCAACTGATCCCCAACATTGTTTTCCCTTCACTGGCGTCTGATGGAGTTCAGATAGTCAGTTCTGTCCCAGGCGAACAGAATTAACCAACGCCTAAGCAACCACTCACAGATTTTAATAAAGTTGTGGCCAAAATAGTGCCAAAAACCTTAAACTAAAATTACGTGTGATTTGTGAATTATTTTGAGGGGTGGCTTGGGGACCTCCACACACAAACCCAGTGTCAGTCAAAGGCAGCCAAAACAACACCAAGCTTACATACCTGCTGGATCAGGGGCTAGAAATGCTTAAAGAAGTCTGAAGCATTTCACCTAGTTAATATTAAAGGTGCAACTCAGGAACTAAACTGTGGTGTGAGTCTGGCTCTGAAGAGAGTAGGGTAGTGACAGGAAGAGTGAATAAGGAAATGATTAGTGCCATGTCAACTAAATATCCATCTCACCTGCTTGCATTTGGGGGCGCAGCTGTGTTCACCCCAGTAACCAATTTTTATAATTTATTTACTGCATTTATAGCTCACCTTTTTCTCTAAGGAACTCAAGGTGACTTACATGGTTGTCCTCCTCTTCCTTAAATCCTGTAAGGTGGGTTAGACTGAGAGACAGTGATCAGCACTAGGTCACCCACAGAGCTTCATGGCCAAGCAGGGATTGGTCTCTCAGATCCTAGTCTGACATGCTAACCACTAGGCCACACTGACTATCTTGGAGTACATGGTGCTCCCCCTCATTTAATTGCCACAAGGAAGGACCCTGTGAGGTGCAATCCTGATCACATAGCAGATTTTCTCCATGGACAGTGCAGGGGTGGGAATGAAGCTGGCAAGGGACACAACAGAGAGACAATTCTCACTATCTCTCCAGACAATGCTACTTCCATGGAGGAAAAAAATTAAAATGCCTCACTACAGCTTGTATCATGGCCATAATAGGTGACTCTGTGAATGGGTGCATCTCATCCTCTAGAAATGTGGGTGCTATTTGGGCGCCTCAGGGGAAGACCATTCAAGTGAGCTCGTCTGAGCAACGCAGATTCTGATACCATCCCTAATAAAGAAGCCTACTAGCCAAAATTTGGTGGTTCTACATCCATTCAGTTCAAGGGAGGTTCTCCATCATCTCAATTGGGGGTGTTTCATTAGACCAGGTGTGAGGAACCTTTAGTCCTCCAGATTTTGCTGAACTGCAACTTGCATCATTCCTGGTCATTGGCCATGCTTGCTGGGGTGATGGGACTTGTAATTCAGCAACAACTGGAGGGCTAAATGTCCCCCACACCTTGTATGTAAGGTTGCTTCTGTTTCCACCAACAGTAGGATGTACAGCAGCGTACCCCTCAACTGTCCCAATTAAATTTATTAAATCGGGGCATCCCATTTTGGCATGCTCTCATGTGCGAACACGGTGTCCAAATAAAGTATTTTGGGGGGCCATATTCTCATGCAGGTCACATGACTCGCATGGGAGCATGGCCCCAGAAGACACTGGTCTTGGTCTTCCACTGGGCCATGTTGGAGAGTATGCAGCAGGGCCTGGAAAAAGTCAGATCACTGAGGCTGCAAGCCTAACTTTCTTTGGTGTAAGGCTTATTGAACTCATTGAAATGTGTTTTTGAGTAGATGTGTATAAGACTGCACTGCTAATGCTTCAGTGTGAGCTGGGGATGAGCCCACCAAAATAACATCATTCACTTACTTTTGGCAGGTTAAAGGGTAAGTAGGTTTTCAGGATGTGAAAATGGAAGGTTCAGGTTGAGCCACAAGTCATTTTTGACCACCATGGCATTTTGGACTGTAGTCTACAGCCCCATCCTTCAGGGAAAGGTCTTTAAGGCTTAAAGGGAAGCATCAATATTTTACTTCCAGTAACGTAACAGCAACTGAAAACATAATGAGAAAAAGCCAATAACCACTGCAATTTGTGCTTCATAAATTGTTTAGCGCTGCTACATTTTACGGGATTCAAATTTTAGGAACAGCTAGTGAAGCTTTACATATAGTGCCCTGGGCATTCTTCTAAATGTTTGCAAAGAAAGGCTTCTGCACCTCTTACCATTCTAAGCTATGAACAGGCTTCTTCAAGTAATTGGAAAATAATAGTGAAAATGAAGCCATAGTAATTGACATTTCTGCTCCTTTTGTCTTATTAAGAGAAAACTAATTTTGTTCCATGGAAAACCCATTGATAAACACCAAGTATTTCCAATTCAAATGTTGGGATGGGTTAAATTTTTAGATAATGGTGAACAATTTTAATACCCACTCCTGAGAGTGATTACCATTGGGTAGCAATGCATCTTTATATTAACTTGAGACATTGTATTAAAAAAATGCCTATCTAGATTGAACAACTACTCAATTTTTAATATTTATTTAATTTATGATATATCATTCGTAATTATTTCTCTACTTACAACATACATAGCATTGTATCGAGCTACTCAAAACCAACACATTGACATTAATGGACCTACGGTAGTCCTGTTCTTATTTTGATAGTAGGTCTATCTGAATAGAATTAAAAGTGGCTACAACCCATAGTATCTGTTTCAGTAGAGAGGTTTATTCTGACTCTTAGGATGCATTTCCAAACCATTTTATTGGCTGGGGAACAAATATTTTTGTGCATTAGCACAATGATACTTCAGATTGCAGTCCATCTTAATATCAGCTTTATTGGTGGTGTGATACATTCTATTATTTGTGATTACTTTTGAAAGTCAACACTTTAATCTCATTAGCTGTTCATTGATGAGTGGGTTCGGATTGGAAAACTAGCACCTTGTCTGGGGAGCAAGACGCTGATGAAAAATATTAAAGATTACTGCAAAGAAAACTGACTGTCTTTTATAGTTAGATTCAGTTCAGTTCCTAGTTGAAACGGGATGGAAGACAGAAATTGAGCTGGACAGACACCTTTAAAATCAATGGTTATTTTTACAGATTCTGAAGGAAGGAAAATGGTAAAATATTTAGAAGAGTGTGCTAACTCACATGGAAAAAAACCCAACGTAAACCAAATTTGAACAATGTAGCTTTGCTTTAATCATCACAGATTTGTGGCATTTGCCTATTTATTTCAGGTTCCTTTCATGCTGCATAAAGTTTTGACTATTTCTGAGCTCACAGTGGATAAAGTTTAGCACAGAGTTAAGGTTACTTTGCTGAAATGCTTACTTCATTGTTTCTTGGTGTTTTACTTCAAAACCCTATGCATATTTACATGGAAAAAAGCCTCACTGGGATTACTCCCAGGTAAATGATTATAGGATTTCAGCTCCCATTGCTCTTATTTTTGTGCTCTGATTGTACACCGTGGATTTTACATGAATGGGAATGTAGACCTGGCTCGTTACATTGCAATACAGTTCTAAATGGGAACCACTCTTCAGATAATAAGCAGTCTATAAATGGAAATCATAAAAAGTAGAATTAATGAATGGTGGTGCCCTGCTTTTCTAATAGGCACTCTAAGTGGATTGCAACGAATAGTGCATCATAATTCAAATAGCTTTTCTGAGATAAATTGGGACTCTTCACTATCCTCTGATGATGTTTGATTTATTGTATGTTTTGTGAGTTTAATGGTTCAGTGGTACTACTGTCATTTTCATTTATTGCCATTTCAGAAGGCAAAAACCAACAGGCCCCATTTTTTTTGGCTGACTGGCACAATGAGTAGATTAAGGATAGTGGCTAAAACTCTAGCAGATGGGCTGAGCCTGGCTTCCACAACAGAAAAGGCTGAAATTAGATGCTGCAAAGACTGTATGGATGAAACAGTCTAGCACCTCCTCCCCCTCCCTTCCACAATGTGATATGACATCATCTGCTTGCAACATGACTACATCATTACATTGATAGTCTGTCCAGGCCTCCAAACAGCAGCCAATAAAGTGGAGCAGAGATGGAAAACTAACAACACAATAATGTAAAGTCAACTGTTATGAGGTGTTGCGGGGAGAGAGAGAAGGAGGTAACAAGATGGCTGCTGCGTGGGCGCTAGTCACGTGATCACTGAACCATTTAATTTCAGCCTGGGGCCAGGTTATGAAGATCAAAGTTCTTCTGCCAGGATCCCTATGAAACATATGCAACCAATATGGCTTTTGTACTGACGAGACCAGAAGATGGGCTAGCCTTCTCCCTTTTGCCTCACACAATGATTCTGTTGTTGGAATGCTGGTACCCACTTATCAGTGTACCATATCACCTATGTTTATCTTTAGGACTGTGGTGATCAGTCTTTCAACTGTATTGTCTCTGACAATAGCCATTTAAATCTGGCTTCTTTCAAAATCCTCTCCTGGCACTCTGAAGTGTCTTGAATGTACTTTCAGACACATGGATGCACTGATTTAAATAGTTTGAAATGCCTCCTTTTCAATTTATAATATCTACCTGTGTCTTCCTCCTCTTCAGTTTCCAGGGTGAAAGCCTTCTTACCCTCCTCCCTATTGTTTTTCACAAGTACTGATTAGCAGGAAGTTTGTGCTGAGTATAATAATTGGGGTAGATGAGATGCTGAAGAAGTCAAAAAAATGAACAGAAAAGCCAACGCTTTGCTACGCGAATGACAGGGTGAAATTATGTCTTTATGCTTCTCTTGTGACAGGCAGGCTAAAAGGTGAGCTAATTTTGCAATATTCTGAGACACCTTTATGGTATTTTGCTGTAAAGACAGTTGTTCCTGTCAGACAAAAAATATGTTGTGAATATTCTGCACCACCACCACCTATCCTTTCAGATGAAAATTGCAGCTGCAACATGTCCGGTGGCAGTTCCCCCCTTTCTTCCATTTTTCTGTTGCCATAGCAATGCACGAGACACCAAAACTGCATCATCACACTTGCCTAGAGAAATACTTTCACTGTATTTAATGGAAGTTTTTGCTTTAACTAATCATCACTCTAACTAATCATCACTTCTTACATTTTCAATAAAAAATCCCTCACTTTAGCATTTTGTTTTTAACCCCAGGGGTATATTTTCTTAATTTTCTGTGAATAGAGAATCTAACATAACAGAATGATATATTTTTAACAACAGCAAGAGGCACTTTTGTCAGCTATGAAACCTAAAACAGTATGAAGTATAAGAGTTTCCATTTTCCTCACCAAATAGACCTTAATATTTTTGAGCAAGGGCTCAGAAATGTTTAGTTTCAGTCCTTGATTTTTGTGTCAATGGTATTTTGGAATATGTGAAGTATATTTGAACATTATATTAAAAAAATTCAAAATAGCGTACGAAAACAATCAATACATTTCCATAGCTACATGGCATCTATCATAGAGGTCCTCAGACTTTATCTAGAAATGCCCATCCAAATGGAGGGAGGGTCTGAGTCCCCAAATCCCAAAGTTTCTAAAAGTCATGCATGGATGTAATAATAAAAACAATTGTAATAAAAATGAGATTTTGTGAAGAGAGCCTCTTTTTACTACCATGCAACTGAGGAGATTTCACCCCTCCCATATCCAAGAATCTCCTGAGGAGTCTGCTGATTCTGCAGAGAGGAGGCGGCATGCTCAGCTCTCTACTTATTCTGCTCCAGCACCACATCAAAGTGTCAGTGAGTGAGTCGGTCAGTGAGTGAGTCGGTCAGTCAGTCAGTGTGTCGGAGAGAGAGACTGAGTGTTAGATATTGTGTGTTTAGATAAGGTTGCTGCTAAGAGCAGCTGCAGACACTCAGTGCAGTTTAGCATTCATTTATGCTTAGGCTCATTTAGCTCTGTATATAGTTGTATAATAGTTGTAGATAGAATAAAGAAGATATTCTACAGAGCTGCTCTCCGAGTTGTTTATATACTCTGCTGTACTCTGCTGTGCGACGACTGTCTACTTGTGGAAGTGAATCCGGTGCTCACAACTCTAAGCTGTGAGTCCACAGCACTTTGACCTGTTCCTGTGCTGAAGGTGGTCTCTGGAAGTGCTACCCAGCTCGCCTAGCCCAGTCGGGACTGAAGTGGATGAGTCCAGTTAGTGGCACTGGCTCAAGGGCGATGCTGACAGCAACCATAGTCAACTCCCCCGATACCCCTCGCTTTTAGAAACTGTATTGAAGCAATAAGCTACTTCTCTAACCTGCTGCTGTCTTTTGCTATATTGCTTTCCCTGGAATGCTCATGGCATCTTAATGATTAAAAAGAAAAATCTCTGCCTGCCTCCTGCTGTATCCATTCACTGACATTCAAATGACATGAATCTTTCCTACCAGTGGTTCCACTTACATTTCTCCCTCTTGTAGCAGAAACCTCTTTCATACCACTTGCTTTGAGTCACCCTTCAGTGAAAAACGTATTGATAAGAATGTCGGCTGTCTCCTTAGTAGACGCTGCATAGGGGGGTGGTTGTGTTGGAGTGAAGATGAACTTGGCCTGCGGCGATGGAGGGAAGAGGCAGGGCTGGGATTAGCCAGCAAGGAAGGCCCCCCTTTGTCAAAGAATGTTATGAAGAAGAAATAGTAGAGATGCCTCTGCCATGGTTATTCCCATAGTTATTCTTTATTTTAGAGCTATTCAATGTCACTTTTAAATTTTCTTTAGGATTTGCGCTGAGGTCAAGATGCATGCAAATTTGCCGCATGAATTCCAATTCCCTTTGCAATTTGCAGTGAAACTGGAACTCATAGCATTTCTAATATCTGAAAAATATTTCGGCGATAACATTCAGCTGGGTACACGGAATCACTCTGTGGGGTTGGGGCTGGGCATTCAGCTAGCATTTAAAAGCACACTGAGTTAACTTGCACTTTTCAAAACAATATGCAAAAGTGAAACACGCAGTCCTTCAAAATGTCCATTTCTCTGAATTTTGCGACGCAGCTCTGCAGCCCAGTAATGTGTACAAAAATGCATGCAGATGGGACTGAAATATAGTGGCAAGCAGGCCCATGGGTAACGGATGGAGGTGAAATGATCCACACTTTGTGATCCACCACCTGAGGCACATTCCCCCCAATGCAATGTTATAGGACCGTCCCTGTCTATATTTTCATGGTGTTTTACTCTTGTCATCACCAGCCATCATTATCTTCAAGCTACCTTTCTATGCCAAAGTGTGTTCATTCCCCAGAGGGAGGACTAACATACATTTATTTATTTTTTAGTAAGTGCAAATAGATTTGCTTTTAAATGCAAACTGAATTGAATTCCTCCCCCGTTCTCTATTACTCAGTGTCTCAATATTTTACCTCGCTGTCCCTGTGTAGATATTATTAGCTTACAATATTTGTCTAAATATTTAGGGAGAAAGGGCATCCAAAAATACCTGAATATGACTGGCGTTTAAAATGACATATAGACAAGAGTAGACCATTAATTAGATCCACAAATGCCAGCTTTCATAAAAGATACCATGTATCACTTTTCTAGGCCTCCAAATAACAACACGCCAAACAACTATGGAAATATATATTCTTCCGGCAGTTTCCATAGCTTAAAAAAGGTTAAATGTGAAGCTCAGGCCATTATGGAACTAACTTCCAGAGATGAAAGCATGAAGTATTGTTCCTAGAAGTCATTATTACCAGGCAGCAGAAAAGGATGTCCATCACATTAAAAACCTGTCACAGTTTTCTTTATGAGGAGCATTATTGGAAGCTGCTATTCCTGTTCCCCTTATATATATATTTTAAAAAGTCATTTTTCATCATATTTGTTAACAAATTTTAAACTCTTCCTTCCATAGCACAGAATCCATCATTAGCAAGATACATATCTTTTATTGAGCATTTTCTTATTTAGCACTCAACAGAGGGGCCTATTGTTTTAACTTTTAAACTCCTCTAAATATAAAGAGCACCCTGCAGTTGAGAGGGTGATGGTAAAAAAAGAAAAACAAAAGCTTGCAAAATAAAAGACCTTCTGGGAGTGTATTAGTGTATTTTTCATCAATGAACTTCAAGAGCAGCTTCCAAATTCAAAGGAAGCATTTAAATACAATCCTCATGTAAATAACAATAACAAATAAATGCATATGCCTTTCAAATATATAAAATGCAAATGCAAATCCCATTAATCAAAATGGGACTCATTTTTCTCCTTCTTCCCAAAGTTCATGGAGAATAGCCATCCACGTAGCAGAGTGTCTTCACTCTGGGTTCAGGGAATTATGATCCCTCCCCCCGGTGGCAGTCAAAAAGCAGATAACCAAAAAGAGAAAAGAGTTCTTACCACATAATTTATTCAGTATTCACACAGAGAGACAAAGGAATGCTGTCTCTCTTAGATAATGGCATTGCTCCAAATAGAGTCCCACCTCTTCAGTCCCTCCTAATCTACGTTACCCCTGCGCCGGCTAGTCAGTGCTTTCTGCCTCTCAGATTTCTGTTCTGCTACTCTACTCTCACTCTCCTGGTTTTGGGAGGGGGGATCAGGAATGCTTTCAAGAGATACTGAATCTGTTATTTGTCTCTCCTCTGGTGCTTTCCCTTCCTGCTGCTGCTGCTGCTCCAATATTTCCCAGCTTTTTCTCTTGGCAGTATCTGCACTATGCCCTTCTGCAAACCACTGTTCTAAATCTATACTGTCCTCCTCTTCTCGGGAAGGTGGGGGGGCGGCGATCACACAGGGTCCCTGGACGTTTCACTGTCTATTGATCCCTGTGCCACCACGTTATTTCTCGCTGCCACCAGTCAGGGTTAAATTGGAACATAAACTTTTGTTTATTTATTGCAGTTTAACAAGCATATGATTTCATAAACGGTATCAGTCAATTACAATCATGGGGTGCCTATCCAGACCTATAACTTCTGCTACCTGCTCTCACTCACTAAACCACCTCTCAGATATTTACTTGTCTTCCTAGCCCCTAACTATTCCTGACCCAGCTTATTTCACTACACTAGCTAAACCTACCCACAAACTCTATCCCAATTCATTCCCACTCCAACCAACTACCCAACTCCCAACGAACTCCTCCCTTTGCCCCTCCCAGAGCTTTATATTCCCTCTGACTCCACCCCCCTGGGTCCTGATTGGGTAACCTGTTTAACTATTTCACCTCCAGGATTCTCGTATGTTAATGTCACAAGTGGTGGCTCCCACCATTCCTCAGTCCAGCCCCTGACACTGAGCACTTCTTTTACTGCTGTATATAATTTCCTGGAATATCCAGAAAACCTAGACATAGGTACAGCCTCTTTATTTTACTCATCCATAAGTATTTTCATGCTTTGGACTGATCACTTTTAAAGGATTCTGATCCAGCTAAAGTTAATCATGGCTGGGTCTCACAGAAAGTACCGCAATCAGAGTAAAGTTAGTGGCAGGGTAGTCTTACACTGGATCACAATCACTGATCTGTCTAGTTTGGTATTAGCTACACCAAGCTCTCCAAGGTTTGCAGATAAGACAGTTTTCTCAGCACCACCAGGAGTGGTCAGGGGCTGAACTTGGGATCTTTACATGCAAAGTGTGTCTTCTACCACCGAGTTGCAATCACAGTGGACATAAGCTGGACTGGGACTTCATGGTTCATATACAGTAATTACAATAGACATCCATTCAGTCTGGTCCTTGCTATCTGAATGGCAGTGCCTGTGGGTTTGAGACTGGGGAGATGCAACAGTTACATCAGGGTAGCTTTAGGAAACATGGCATTATTTCAGAGTTGTGGTGCCTTTTCTGGCGTAAATGTTCTAGATCAGGATACTAGTAGTGCAGCCAAATAAGAAGAGAATACATTTTCCTCATAATTTCACTGGAGTGAAATTTAACTGCAAGTCCAGTCATTCTGTGAGCAGAGTGGTGTGAGTAGGCACAATTTTGTCTGTTGCCTCACCCAGGGAATGCCTTGTGCAATATCTTCATTGTGTCCATTCTGCTGCCCATAAAGTTCCCCATTCACAGCAGGAACATATGAAGCTGCCTCCTACCAAGTCAGACCATTGCTCCATTTACCTCAGTATTGTCTACACTGGCCGGCAGTGGCTCTTCAGGGATTCAGGCAGGGCATATCTCACCATCCCACCTGGAGAAGGCAGGGATTGAACCTGGGACCTTTTGCATGCATTCAGCTATGGCCCTTCCTGCAACATGCACACACACACACACAAAATCTCTTATGCTCATACCACACATACACACCATTCCTATATTACTCACATGATAAACAACTTTCTCACACTGGGTAATAGTTGACAAACACCAGTATAATGTTGCCTAGTAAAATGAGTTTTTGCTTCCCTAATTTCATAGATTGTAAATATACAAGTGTCATGCAAGATTCCTCCTAATGACTAAAAACAACTTATGTGTATCAAGTATGCAAATTGATACAATATGTTTTCCAATTAGACATGGACCAGTGTTGGTGGTGATATTAACAATCCAGCATTGAAACCAATTCAATCACTGACTTCTGCACTTGGGACTGCGTTTATGCCAGGGGTCACTGGAGCTTGGTCCTGACTTTTTCTTTTTCCAGTGTCAAGACTCAGTCTCAGAACACAGAAAGTTTGAATGGATGTATTTGTCTATGACCACACACAGAGCGCAACTCTTCTATCACTTAGTAACTACAGAGTTTTCCCACCCATCAAATATTAGGGAAGGGCTTTCAGATCACCGAGTGTTTGTTTCCAGATAAATGTGAGTCCTATCATCACTTTCTCTAGAAATTAAGCACTACCAACACGCCCATTAAAATTCCGAATGGACGAAATTCCTGGCACACGCTTCACTGAAGTCACCCCCCTCCCAACTTCCCTTTTTCCACTGAGAATGGTATATTAAAATATGTCTGTCTTCATCAGTCATCACCCCACAGATGATACATCTTTACTCATTTCACATCACTTGTAGTTTATCTGAAAATAAAATTGCTTTGTCAGCTCTCTGATGATCGTCTCAGAGGACTTGTCTTCAGAGGCTTCTCTTTCTGTGCTTGAATTTCTAAGCACAGTGGGCTGAGCAGTACACATATCCAATAAAATTGACTTTCTCCCCTGTAATAGAGTAATCACTCCATGATTCTTTTTAGTCACCCTTGATATCAGCTTAGGCAATAGCATGTTTGAGGGTGGATTCATTCAGCTAAGCTAGGAGCCCAATTTCCCTTTTCCTATTTACTGTGCCATATCCATAAATGACTCATGCCAACCCTGGACATTATACTTGCCTACTGAAATAAATGAAATCCTCATTTTAAACAGAAATGCTTAAAAATATTTCCATTGAACCGTTTTGGCACAAAAATGAGCTTTTGGGAAACCCGACATGTTTCTTCAAAAGACATCTCAAAGCTTATATTTTTCACACTATTCGGCTGCTGTTTCATTTCCATTTTTTATTTTATTAAATTACTCTTTTCCTTCTACCTCTAATTTGGGGGTGTGATGACCTCACTGAGGACAAACTAAGGCGATTCAGAGTGAGGAGCATGCCAATCATAAATGCTGCTGTTGCTCTGAATAGCTCTGTTTGCCCTCAGTAAGGTCACTACAAACGAAAATCTGGTTGGTGCTCTGTGACGATGTCACTATTGCTCAGAAGAAGGAGGGCAAATGGGGGGACTGTGAAGAGGCTGACAAGAGGCTAGTACTGCCTGGATGCCAAGTATGGTGGTGTAAAAGGCCTCAATATCTCCTGAGAATTAAACCACCAGTTTTTGCAGGCAGATAAACTTTTAAACATTTCAGATCAGCTTGCATAAAATAAGTTGTAGCATGGACAAGCAGTGTTGAATGGACATTGTTCCTAGGACTAGCCTGCCACTAGTCTAGCTGCAGTCATTTCCTGTTACTGCCCATCGTGGACCTCCTGTTGATTCTTCCAGCTCTCAATACAATAGGAGCCTGGGTTCAGGGTGGCAGCTGTAGGTCAGCACCAAGATCAGCCCACTTAGTGCTCACAGTAATAGCCTCCAGGCAGTGTTACTGCTGCTGCTTAGTGGTAAGAGGACGGGCGAGGCAATGGCAAGGTCTGAATGCTGTGAGAGCACTGGCAGGAGTGCTGGGTTGCTTTTGCCAGTCTGCCAGTCCACTTGCTTTCTCACATATGAGCCTGATCGCCAGCTGATGCCACTTTTTCCAGCTTTGGGAAAAGGCTGCTTACTCTCTTTGTGACTCAGCCTAGCTCTGGTGGTAGCAGTCAGGGGTTGGCTCCATGCACCTCAAAATTCAAAGGGTAATGTATGATTCAGTCAGATGCCACCCCTCCCACCATTTCAGGGACTGAAACTGACTAAGCAAGCAGTTGAATCGCACATCAACACTGACTCAGGGCAGTATGTATGGTGTACACAGCTGTATCCTCTCTAGGACCTTGCAGCTGCCCCTTGCCCACCCAACCCCCTCTAACTTTTGTTGCCTTCATCAACAATGCCACCCTACTTAGGGATGGGGCCGGCCCTGGGATCAACCCTTAGCATCTATAACTTGATGCCTAGTCGTCAGTCTATCAAGCCATGAGTTTCAGAAGAGAGGGCCCATATATATTTGTTCCCTTAAATTCTGTTCAATATTTCATGGACATCAGCCATTCCTTAAAATCCAATTTGTGCCAAGCTGTGTCCAGCAAATGATGTTAAGAATGCAGCACAGTCCTCTCCAGTGGTGAGCAATGAAATATTAAGGCGAGCTCTGCTCCATACTAAAATGTAAAAGTAGGTTCTCGGAAGGGAGATATCGTCACACCTGTCCAATAATGTCACTTTCCCCCCCACTTTGAATTCCAGGTCAGGTAATGACTGTGCCCAGAACTGCCTGGAGGAAGTTATTAACTGCATTGTATAGTGACACTATCTGCAGTGCTGTAATGTTTCAATTAAAAGCTGCATTTAAAATTTTTCATGATCTAATAGGAAAGGAGAAAGAAAAGCAAATGCAGTGCAAGGCTGCCTTCTGTCACACACAGATTGGAACAACGCTGGGACATCTAATTTGTGCATATCAGTTGATCATACCGGGAAGAGTGGCAGAACCCAAAGCAACACAGAGCAAACCAACCAAAGCGATGACAAATGATGCCACTAATATCTGAGAGTTTCCATATCAGTACAAAAACTGCATATCCGCAGATAAGTGTCCTGAATAGGAAGCTGGTTTGAAATTGTTAGACACACAACAGAAAAAGTAGCAACAAAACCATTGCATGCTGTTGTGCAAGTAAGTCAACTGCAAATGCAGCTCCAATTAAGATCTGCATCACTACTTAGATACATATATGTATCTTTCATACCATCTTGAAAGGGGGAATTACTGGGCCATTACTGATAGCTGAAGGAAGCATTGAAGGCTCTAACACACAAACGTACCGTAAGATCCTTTGAAAGATGCTGGAAATAAGGTTAGCCATCAGGGAGAACTCTTACAGAAAGGGTGGGAAGCGGAAGGTTGAGGCAGCCACTGGTAGTACAAAGCAAATCTGCAGAGCAGAATGTTTCCGTTTCAAGTAAAATCATTTAAAGAGTTTGCTGGCAACCTGTCTTAAGGCCTGCAAAGGTAAAGGCTTCAACGGAACTTTAACATTAATATACAAACTGGTGTAACCCACTTGTAAGAAGTGAACATAATGGAGGCAGCTCTCTCTATTTGCACAGGAGACGATAAAATGGAGCTCCCAGACTGCTGGTTGCCTCTACCAGAACTGCTAATATTCTAGGTTAAGGAGACTCCGATAATCATATAGCTCATGGGTAGGCAAACTAAGGCCTGGGGGCTGGATCCAGCCCAATCACCTTCTAAATCCAGCCCACAGACAGTCTGGGAATCACCATGTTTTTACATGAGTAGAATGTGTCCTTTTATTTAAAATGCATCTCTTGGTTATTTGTGGGGCATAGGAATTCGTTCATTTCCCCCCAAAAAATATAGTCTGGCCCCCCACAAGGTCTGAGGGACAGTGGACCAGCCCCCTGCTGAAAAAGTTTGCTGGCCCCTGATATAGCTACTTTCCTTAGCTCATTGCTTCTTTTGTTAATGCTTGCTTACTTTGTTTTTAAAGACATCTAAATTGGTATTCAATGTTAAAATGTATCCTTGGGGCTCCTTGGTCTGAAAATAACCCCATGAAGAAGAAAATCCATGCCCAACCACAGGAGTGCCTACTTGAATAAAATATTGGGGGGCCCAGGCAACCCACATAATTGATCACATGATGAAGTGCACACACACACCATTTGAATGGCAATGCCCACCAACCTGAGGCTGGGACTTGGGGCCCCCTCAAATATTTTATTGGGGGAGGTGAAGCCCCCTCGGCCCCTAAGAGTTGGCTCCTATGCCTAACCAAATTCATCATGTGGAAACAGAGAGGATTTACCAACTTCCAAAGAATGAGAGCGAAAGGAGAGAAATTCAGAGAAACTAATTCAAAAGGCAGTTCCTCAGAGTCCTGCTGAATCTTCACAAATACACATATTCCTCTTTGTCTTCTGCAGGGTCAGAAACAGATTAGCCTCCATGACAAAAGGTATGTCCTTACAGTAGGGGGGGGGGGCTATTTTTGGCAGTGTCTCTGAGGCAAGTACTATTGCACATGCTTCATTTAGATAAGCTCTCACAGCTCAGTAGTTAAGCAAACTCAGGGGTGCTTGTGTTAACCAGAATGTGAGATTTTAAGGACCTGGAGTAAGGCTTTTTCCTTAAAAACAAAAAACCTTCCTACACAATAATGCTCTGAGCTGTCCCAGTAGAGAAGAAGCTTGCTTGACCAAATTCAATGAGATCCTAATGGAAAGAACCTAATGCTGTCAAATTTCTTCCTTATCTTATAACCTTAAACAGATCAGCAATAGCCTCTAATTTAATGTCTTGGCTCATCACTCATGAGTAATGAGTATTTTGAAGCCTCATGTTACTCTGAAATTGTGCTTTTCTGCCTTGTGTAGTTCTACATTTTCCTATGTAACCTGTGTATCTCTGTATTTCTAGAGGTCTATGGGCTTTGCGAAAGGTAAGATTATCCTAAATGTTGCCTGTTGTTGTTGTTTAGCAGAGGATTTTCTTTTTTTAAAAAAAGTTAAAACCTTCATTTAAATGTCTTTTAAAAAATACACACAGTGCTCTGCTTGGACAAATAAAAAATAAAACAATTACAAACCAGAACTCTTCAGAAATCAGCAGGTCTCAAGATAGACCTTATTCTGTGAAATAATTGGAGGCTTGTAAAGGTCTACTGGACGCAGACAATCACCAGAAAGAAAAGCCTATATAAAGCTGCATTAAAGGGGGGAGAGGGTACATTCCCTTTCACAACCACCTTTTAATTATTTTACGGTAAGAAAGTGACAAAACCCTGCTTCCCCTGGCCCATAAGATGTTATGGAGGCTGTAGAAGCATCAGTGTATATAAGAAAGTGCTTGGGTAGGCACTAGGCATGCTTACCTGAAGCTCTTTGGATCCTGGCAAGAGTCAACTACTTGGCACAGCCTCCTTTTATATATTATGCAGTTTCAAACATGTATATTTCCCCACAGCCTTGTTTATTTTATTGCAAGAAATCTGCATTTCAATGAGTTTGTAAAAAGTGGTTTCTTAATGAATTAGGCCTCATTCACGTAAAATCTTAATGTCATCAGCAGTGAAATGTAATGCTGCCGAATTAAAAAAAAAAGGGTAGAAAAGAAGAATGATAGCCAACCCTTTATGAGAAATCCTTGTTTAGCCCGTGTTATACAGTTTGCAAATAAATGTGAAAACTCTGGGGTACAGAAAGATTGATCCACACTAGTGCTGTGTGTACGCAGGTGACAGGTGTCACATGGCAAAGTTATTGCCTCCTAGGGTTTATGCAAAATCATGAATATCATTATATTTCAGTTGTAGCTGCTGAACCGATGAGGGAAGAACTCAGTGCATGTGCCAAAGTTTAGTCGTGTGTAATACTTGCTGGAAACAATAATGCTCTGTTCATCGATGGGGAGGCTGGTGGGAAGGAGATGTAGGTATGAACAAGGGCAGTTTTTTCCATTGCCGTTGACAGCTTCAAACAAAGTGTGTGATGTAAGGGGGGAAAGAGGGGGAAAGCTATGCAGTCTGATTGATTTGGCAGAACAATTAAATCACTTCCATGCATACATGGGTTTCTTTTAGCAACTGGATTAGAACTATTTGGGTGTGGGAATGGGTGCTCAGTGTCCCCAATCAGGATGGATTCCCCGACTTGTGCATTTCTTACTTTCATGCTACATTTCATAGAATCATAGAGTTGAATTGGAGAGTTTATTGTAGAGTTGGAAGGGACTCAAAGGGTCATCTGGCCCAACTCCCAGCAATACAGAAATTACAGCTTTTGGCCCTAACAAATTAAATTCAGGCAGCTGTTTTCTTCAGGAAGCCCAAATTCTGCAGATATTTCTAGGAGGCTCACCATAAAGAGAAGTATCAACATGGCTCTCAACTTTTCTAACTGTTCTTAAATTCTTAACAAGCAAAAGAGCCTACCAGCAGTGGTTGGTGGAGTGGCACAGGTGTGGGGGGAGGGGAGTCACTGAACACCTGGTTTCCTCATGTCAGTTATTCCTGCTGCTTACTGAGAGGGAGAGGTGAGGCACAGGGAACCCAGTGTGTGTTGCTCCCACAGCACTGGCTCAAAGGGGATGTGTTCAGGGTCGGATTTAGGTTTGATGAGGCCCTAAGCTACTGAAGGTAATGGGGCCCTTTATATGTCCAGCTGTCCTTTGTCGACAACAAATCGTCGCTGTTTTTCGTGTTGAATATATGCTATATGGTAATTTATGGACCTAATAGGTATCTAAAGCCATCTGCACATAACAAAATATGTATTTTATCAAAGTAATTGTTGAACTGAAATACAATTAAGAAGAAGTATGTTAATAGTGAAATACAATTAAGAAGAAGTATATTTTCGGGGGCTCCTAAGAGAGTGGGGCCCTAAGCTATGGCTTGTTTAGCTTAAACGTAAATCCAGTACTGGATGTGTTGCAACAACACAGAAATCAGGGCAGAGGCTTGAAGCTTCCAGTGGCACCAGTAATAAACAGATAGGAGGACAGGAGAGAGACATGCCAGGTTGCCATCCCATTTTATCTAAAGTGAAAGTTGGATATATCTATTCTTGCAAGCATCTGGCATATTTTGAGAGAAGCACCCATAAACAAACAAACAAACAAACAAATAATGTTATGATAAGACTACTGAAATTTGTTGCGAGTGGAAGTTGCTTGGGTGCATCTCTACAGTTGCACAAATGCTGAATAGTTACAGATGCAGCGTTTGTGTAACTGTTGCTGTTTTGTCCCAAAATCAGGGCAATGCATAACTATTTTACTTGGAGGGCAATGGAATAATGACTTTGCAATATATCATTCCAAACTGAGGTGGGTGGGTGCCAACAGGCTTGGAGTCAAAACAGGGCTGCTGAGAAACAAGAGGGTGGTATCAGCACGTTTGGGTGAAATATGAGATATGCAGTAAAAGGTAAAGGTACCCCTGCCCGTACGGGCCAGTCTTGACAGACTCTAGGGTTGTGCGCCCATCTCACTCAAAGAGGCCGGGGGCCAGCGCTGTCCGAAGACACTTTCGGGGTCACGTGGCCAGCGTGACATCGCTGCTCTGGCGAGCCAGAGCCACACACGGAAACGCCGTTTACCTTCCCGCCAGTAAGCGGTCCCTATTTATCTACTTGCACCCGGGAGTGCTTTCGAACTGCTAGGTTGGCAGGCACTGGGACCGAACAACGGGAGCGCACCCCGCCGCAGTGATTCGAACCGCCGACCTTTCGATCGGCAAGCCCTAGGTGCTGAGGCTTTAACCCACAGCGCCACCTGCAGAAACACAAATTATTATTATTATTATTATTATTATTATTGAGACCAAAGGAGGCAAAACTCCGGATGGTGGGGGAGCGCAACTCAGTGAAGACTGAACATGCTCAGTAGCTGCATATCGCTTCGAAAACAATATCTCCGAAGGGGAGGTCATACCCTCCAACATTTCTCCGATGAAAACAGGGACATCCCACTCCATAATGATAATTTTACTATTTATACCTCACACATCTTAATGGGTTGCCCCAGCCACTCTGGGCAATTTCCAACATATATAAATAACATAATAAAACATTTTGAAACCTTCCCTATACAGAATTACCTTCAGATGGCTCAGGGATTGAATAACTCCATACCCTCCAACATTTCTCCAAAGAAAATAGGGACATCCTAAGGAAAAGTGGGGCATTCCAGGATCAAATCAGAAACTGGGACAGCTTCTCTAAACCAGGGACGTTCCTGCAAAATAGGGACACTTGGAGGGCCTGGGAGATATTCTGCTCCAGTTCTTTACGACCTATAGTGTTGTGGAGGAGGATGAAGCTGGCTGGATCCCTGAACAGGAGCACTCAGATCTGTTAGGGGCAAGGCTGTACTGCAACATTTTGCTTCATTTCCACTAATAATAATTAGAGAATGAAAGGTGCCAAGCATTCTGCATTCTGTAATCCGAGAGGGCTGTCAGTTTTCTTTCAAATACCAGACACCTGTGCTTGCAAACGGCTTTTGAAACTAAGGACAGTCTTGAAAACCATTTGTGATGCATCATGGGGGGTCTTTAATTCAAAGGAGAGAAAGTGGAAAACATCACAGGGTGATCACAAGCCCTTGAGCGAGCTTCAAGTCACTCTTTCAATCTCAGCCATAGCATAGTACACTTTTTGTGGATGTGAGATTTTTACAAGGTGAACGGTAGCTTTGAACGAGTATTAAGAGAGAATGTACACATTCAATTTGCACACATTGTATGCACATATATAGTCACTTGCAGAACCCCTGAATACTGCTGGGGGGGGGGAGAACTGATGGGTGCCCCCACGTACCCATCGCTACAGCCATCATAGGGTGGGGGGAAAGGTGGCAGCTGCCATGAGCACATAAGGGCAGTCCTCTTTATTTTCCATGCATAGTTAAAGGGAGGTGTGACATGTCCTGTCCTCCTGCGGTCTTTTATGGCTCCATTTGAGAGGTGTGTCATGCCCCTTTCCCTCTGCACCCCAGGATGCTGTAGTGATTTGGCCAGATGTGCATCAGGTGAATGGTGCAGCCCTATCATTACATCCACTGCTGATCGTGCTTCTGCATTAAGCTACAAATCCTCTCCAAATAAGTATTTAAATATGCAGGTCCATTCAAAACATGCATCACAGGTTGCTTTGTTATATTTGTACTGCGGAGAGCAGGTCATTTCATATATGATTTCACAAAGATTGAATTCCTCAAGTGTCCCTAACTGAGCCTCTTGGGCTTGCCGTTCAGAAACTTGGCAGTTAGAATCGCGCGCGACGGGGTGAGCTCCCATTACTCTGTTCCAGCTCCTGCCAACCTAGCAGTTCGAAAGCACCAGTGCAAGTAGATAAATAGGTACTGCTGTGGCGGAAAGGTAAAAAGTGTTTCTGTGCGCTCTGGTTTCCGTCATGGAAGCGGTTTAGTCATGCTGGCCACATGGCCCAGAAAGCTGTCTGTGGACAAATGCTGGCTCCCTCAGCCTGAGAGTGAGATGAGCGCTGCAACCCCATAGTTGCCTTTGACTGGACTTAACCATTCATGGGGCCTTTACCTTTTCCTTACCTTACTTGGCATCCTCTTCTTTTGACATGAGAAAGTCACCTTGGGTTCTATACCAAAGAAAAAGAACCTCGCATATCCCTTGAGAACTTTGGTCTTTTTTTTCTTATTGCAAGCAGTTTTGGAAACCCCTCACTCCAGAAGGGAAGCAAAACAATTCCTCATTCTTTAAATAAGGTGACTATGATTGTAAACTCAAGAAACGTGAATGTCCCTCTGACATCTATGACAGACCAAAGAGGAAAGGTGTTATCAATGGTATAAGTACATGACATTACTTGACTATAAGCAGTTATCAGAAACCTGCTCACAGGCAGCTCTCTAAATGACTGCATAAAAGCAGTTGACAAAACATCAAGGGGAAAGTATATTATTTATAAGAAAGCATGGTATATTTTTGCATTAGAAGGAAAATGGGAGGAGAATTATCCCCCCGCTGAGAAAAAGATCTTCAAAAACATATTAATGAAGACTATTGTAAAGTTAGTTTTATAAAGAGCAAAGGGAAATGTGGCAAATGAAACTGCTAGTGAGGAATCAGTCACCGAAATCAAATGCGGCGTAGTCAGGCGGAGCTGCATAAATCAAGCATAAGATGAACTATTTATCAAACCCAGCAGATACATTTGTTCCCCCCCCCCCAAAAAAAAATATGTATTTACTTCGTGTGGGGAAAGGAGGACCTGAGCGAAACCATGAACAAGATGTTAAAGACTGACAAATGCCTCTGAACAGCACATTATTCAATCCTCCACAGTTATGCAACACAAACTTAAAGAAGAAGAAGAGCAAACATAGATTCATGATGCGCAGGATGAGTTTGGGATTCGAGATAGATAGAGTATTATCTGTTGCTCAAAATGATAGCCATTGAAGGTACATTACCACATTGTTCCTCTTTGATCTCCTAGCATGATTTCTGCCTAAAGCCATAACTAGAGCTGTGTGAACTCTGCGGGCTTTGGTTCCAAGAAGGGCATCACATCATAAACTGAACACTACAATGTGGTTCAAAAGAGCTGGCAGCAATTTACTGTCATCATTTCTTTTCCCTACAGGTGAATGACCCAGAGGAGCACAGTGTGTATCATACCATTATGTGGAGTGACATCTAAGATAAGCTGATATGATAATATTGCATGCATCCACCTACTTGTTTTCTCTGTGTCAGCCTGCACAACTTGTGACCCACCGAGCTGAATGCTCCATATGACACCAGCCACACACACACTGCCTTTGGCTTTATGTACAGGCCCGCTCTGTTTTTTTTCAGTGGAAAATGCCATTGTTCCCACAACTGGGTAAAGCGGAGTGTAACATGAACATGAAGCATACTGGAAGATTGTGTGCTTAGTTGTTGACATCTACCTGTCTTAAGAGGCAAAGGAGTGTGCCTCTGAGGGTGAAGTCTGTGTTAGCTGCAAAGACAACAAGACCCCTCTCTGAGCCTCGCTGATGTGGTCCTAAGGAAATCAGAGCAATATGTTTGGCAGCAGCTTGGCTGCAGGAGTTGCCAGAAGCAGGTGTACTAGGTGCCATTTAGCCATTTTGGGGACTCCACTCTTGCTCTGCAAGTGCAGCTTTCTCCCGATTGAAGTGCAGAGTGTTTGAGGGACATTCACAGGGAAACCAAAATGCTTGTTTACAAAGCTGTTGTACTACCAACCTTACTGTATGCTTGTGAAATGTGGAACACTTACAAATGCCATCTCCAACTCCTCGAAAGATTCCACCAACGGTGTCTCTGAAAATTTTTACACATCACTTGGGAGGACAGGCAAACTATTGCCAGTATACTGGAAGAAGCAAAGATCACCAGTGTTGAAGCAATGATTCTTCAACATCAACTTCATTGGACTGGTCATATTGTGCAGATGCCTGATGATCGTCTATCAAAGCAACTACTCTATCCAAACTTAACAATGGAAAGCGTAATGCTGGTGGTTAACAAAAGAGATCTAAAGACTCTCTCAAGGCAAATCTAAAAAAATGTAGTATAAACACCAACAATTGGGAACACTCCAGTGGGAGAACAGCCCTTACCAAAGGTGTCATGGGCATGAAGATGCTCAAACTCAGGACGAAAGGTAGAAACATGCTAAGAGGAAGGCATGATTGGCAAACCCTCCCCATGATCAACTCCTGCCCAGAAACCTATGTCCCCACAGTGGAAGGACTTATGGATCCAGAATTGGCCTCCACAGTCACTTACAGACTCACTGTTAAGACCGTTTTCATGGAAGACAATCTTACTCGGCCAAGAGTGATCACCAAAGAAGGAGGAGGAGGAGAAGGAGGAGGAGGAGGAGGAGGAGGACCACAAGGATTTAGGATCAGAGTTTTCCTTCTCCTAGATGGGCTACCTTCCCTGGTTGATGAGCCCCATCTGCCCTTGAGTGCTCAAGACATTCTTCCATTTCATCCAGTGGTTTTATTACCAAATTTGAATGTTGACATGGGAGGCTCAGCTTTGTTTAGTTTATATGGGTGAAATTGATCCAAACTTTGTTTTCAGGAAGAAGTAACCATGCTGAAATGAAGGTCTGGGTCTGAATGGAAGAGCACCTGGTTATGTTGTCTTGATGAAAGAAAGGTGGGAGTCAATAATCTGAGATTCAATCTCAGGCTCTGTTGGTGGGTGGTTCCCAGATGAAGATTTGGCAGTTTAGTTGCTCTGGATGGGTTTACACTTCCTCTGAAGAAAAAGCTATGTAATCTGGGACTACTCCTAGATCCACCACTGTCATTGGATGCATAATAAGTCTCCACAACAAGGAGCCATTGGGGGGCAGGGGACCGGGGATCAAGGCCCCCCAAAATTTTCAATGATCCCCTCAATATTCCATGGGCCCTGCCAGTCCTTCCTGCAGCTATGACAGGCTTTTCTTATGGCTAGATGTGTTTGTGAATCAAGAACCTTAATAAGAAATCATTCTGTGAATTTATTATTATTATTTTATGTATTACATTTTTATACCGCCCTTCTTCTGAAGATCTCAGGGCGATTCAAAGCATAAAAATATAGGATAAAAATACAAAATACAGATAACACACCCCCCCCAATAAATGCATATAAAATGATATGGAATGTTAATCAGCCCAAGGTTGAAGAGGAACGTTTTCGTCTGGCACCTAAAGATGTATAATGAAGACACCAGGCGAGACTCCCTGCATAATATTTGGGTGGTAGTCATTTAATTTTTACTTAGAGTAGACCTGTTGAAATTAATGGACCTAACTTAGTCATTAATTTCCCTGGATCTGCTCTGGCTAAAACCTAGTTGACTATCACCCATTGATGGTAGTGTACAGTAGTGAAAATGAAACTGCATTTTTGAAATGGTGGTTAGCTTTTTAGTCAGCATAGTTTCAAGTCCTCAAAATATATGGAATTCAACATGGTGTTCCTGAAGTCACAGCTCCCATCAAAGCAAACTATAATTTAAAGATGGCTGCAAGGGAATCAGGTAAATGATTGATGTGAATGCTATAATTTTCAGTATTAAATACTAAGCCTCAAAAATACCATTAAGCCGTTCTATGAAGTCAACACTCAAAACCTACAAACAACAGTTTAAGAGATCTCTGTGGTCTTAATAACAAAACACTATATCTCAGCATTGATTTTTTTAGACAGAACTTGGTCAGCGGGGAGTCCTGTTTAAAATCAATTGCGCAAAGGTTTATTAAATTACCAAGGGTGATCAAACTTATTTTTTCACCAATTTGTTTTGCTGGGTTTTGTTATTAGGAAAGGGATTTAGTTGGTACATAATGTGATGACTTAAAAGCAGATATACTTTCTCTCTCTTTCTCTCTGGGTGTTTTTAATAGTTTAGAACTGATGTACCCCAGCTGTGAAGCTAAAATGTTTGTGTGCAGTGTTTTTCTCTTTCCTCTTTCCTCTTTCCTCCTTATCTTTAGAATCCTCCTAATGGTGACTTGGGTAGGATGTGCATTGCCAGAAGCCATGCTTGTACTACTGTGAACACCACAGCCGTCGTAAAATGCTCCCCATGCAACAGAAATTACGATGCTGTACAACGAACCGACAGACATTTCTAAAAGCAGCAGCAAGGGGCCATTCAGAAAATGTAAGTGCTGTACTCAGTCAAGTTCAATGAAATGAAAATTGAGAGGCTTTTACTTCTAATTTACATTCATGCACAAACGAAGACAACGTTATGCTCCTTCACAGATGGTTTCAAAGAGACCATGCAGAAATATTCAAGCCATTTTATCAAACCAGTTGAAAGAAAACCAAACCAATCCTTAGTTCCCTGGGAGAGGGCATAGGAGAGGTAGTCCGTGGTCAGGAGGAGAAGCTCCACAGCCAGAGACTTTTTTTATTGTGGCGGCAGAAAGTGACCCCACCCATGTTTCTCCTCCTCGATCAGAGTTGGCCTTGTGTTCCTTCAGGAATACCATATCATCATCATCATCATCATCCATCTTTATTACGGTCCAGAGACCCAACAAATCGTTACAAAGCAATACACAATTCATACAGCCTACCTCCAGGTTAAACAAGCATTTTGTTCAGAATATAGGGATCATTGGTTCTTGCAACCACCAATAAAAACTTTGCCACTGCTAATGTTCTAGCGTTTGTCCGGTCTTCCAATAGGAAACTGACATAGTGAGCCTCTGATTTTCCCAGGAAAGGTACCAGCAAGGGTAATATCAGTTCAACTCTGGCTTGCTCATATTTTGCATAGTGCAACAAAATATGTTTTATGGAATCGATGTCTTGAGCACACGAGCAAAGTCTGTCCTGGTAGGGAACTCCTCTCAACCTGCCATCCAACACTGCAGAAGGAAAGACGTTTAGTCTGGCTTTGGTGAAAAGCCTTTGATAGTTTGGTACTGTCAGGTTTTTAATGTAAGATGTTAACTTAAAGACATGCGCATATTGTACTCCTACTGCCAGCAGACTACAGACTGTGTGTGATCGAGATCACAAGTCATTGTGTGCATTATCCCATAATCTTTGCTTTAACGTCTTTAGGGCGCCTTCATAACCCAGTTAATACAGTTGGGGGGGGGTGACAGACCAATAAAGGTGGCTTTTTTAGCCACAAAGTCCTTTCAATCCCCTGACAGTTATCTTGAGATGGGTGACTCAGTCAATTTTGGTTTCTCTCGGTTTCTCATTTTTCCAATTTCAAACTAAGTTTACCACATTTCCACATTTGCTTGTGATTATTCTTATTCCTTTAAATGTCCTCGTCAATATTTCAGTGTAGATGTCTTCAAATGTAGACATATTTTGCATGCAATATACACACTTTTGCAAAGCCCTTTTCTGCAATATGATGCATTTCCCTCCCTGCCCCCCAACAATTCATGCATCTGTATGCGCACCTCAGATGTAACTTTTCGTAAACACTTCCTGGCTGAAAAACTTTGTTGTGAAAGTGCAGAGAAGTGTACGTTTTGAAGGATGGCTTGTGTCTCAGCTTGCATATTGTTTCAGAAAGTATGAATGCAAATTGAATTGAATTGATCACCCATACCTACAAGCACCTAAACTTGGCAGGAAAAAAATGCCTTCAACAGCTCTGGAGCTGGCAGCATGAATTTCCCTTCACCACCACCCCAACACTACAGTCTATCAGAGGAAAATTAGGAAACACCCATCTGTGGGAGAGTGGATCAGGCTACTCCGCCACACTTTCCACCCTGGCAGGGCTTAGAAATTTGCAGTTTCTCCTCCAAGGAATCTTGCTTCCCTTACAACCTCCGTAGGATTGTTTTGTTATTTCGTTTGAGATGCTGAGTATGGAGGCAACAGAAAGGTGCTTCTCATCATTCTTGCAGAGACAAAGGAAGGGAGAGGAATGAATGTGCTCAAGATGCAGCATAAGGATCTTGACCAAGACTTGAAAGTTCTAGAGGTGACTTAAAAGAGATCGATAATTAATCAGTGAATAATGTTACAGTGTGAAGAGAAATTCACTTGTCATTTGGGGAACTTCTGTTCTGCTTCTCCTGTAGTGACCTTTGGCACATCACTGTTCTACTTCATCAAGCTTCCATCTCTATAATTAAAGTATGGACGTAAGGATAAAATCCAGCGTGTCAGGGAAGTAATTGGGGTATACGTCCCCAGATGGGAGTAAAACTAGAGAGTTAGGCTGAGGTTTTCAAATTACTTTCTCTGGAATTGCCTAATTGATACCAACTAGTCTTTAAAATTTGTTCTTGCGTGCTACCCAAAGGGATGGGCAGATGTATTCATTAAGTCTTTTCTGTCCAATTTCCACATTAATCTGCATTTTTGTTTAATTCACACAATTTATATTTAAATGCATATGCAAATTTTCTCTCTAAGTACTCATTTCTAAATGCATCCAATCCTAAAATACCAATTTCATATGCATTCTGCTTTTGCTCTTTTTTTAAAGTCAAGAACTCCACCACAGAATTCACAGGTGTGTGAAATCTGGTGGGAAACTGTGTTCTGATCTGCACATTGGTCCTTGAGATGTGGATCAGATCCAATTCGGGAAGGAATTTGCCCAATGAAATTCCTTACCCATCCCTGCCTGCAAGTGCACCATCTACATGGATTAGGCTATTTGCCACAGTTGTGATATATAACAAACCTATTGCAGTTTCACTATTATTTGATACTCCTGTGTTTCTATTCTAAACAAAAAGCCATCTAAGTTAAGGGTAGTCCTCCAGATGTTTGCACTACAACTCCCATCATTCCTAGCCGTTGGCCATGCTAGTTCGAGATGATAGGTTTTGGAGTTCCAAACACCTGGAAGGCACCACGTTGTCTACTCTGGATCTAAGTAGATTTGTATTGCAAGTTATGTGGGGAATAAATGGCTACCACCAGCTGTTGAGCAGAGGTTTATGTTCTGTGAGTTGGAGGGTACAGCACCCTCTGTCCAACAGCTGCTCAGTGGAGAATTAAATCCTGCAGGCTGTAGGATGCTCCTTCCTTCCTTCTGATCAAGAGCAAGGGGTCCAATCCTGCAGAATGCTGCTTTGCAAGAGGGAAGGCTCTTGAGAAGTTGTGCTTCCACAGGACTGAATCCTCTGTGGGCAGCAGGATGCTGCTTCTCTTGCAGGATTGAACCTCCTTGTTTCCATTTGAGAGGCGGGGAAGTAGATAATGTCCCTCCTTCCCCTGCCTCCTCTCATGTTTAAAAGATCAGTCCTTATTAAAGATCAGCCCAACTCCCAAAATATTTCAGGAATGGATCGTGTTGTCCTGGGTCAGGTGTTCCCGATTTGGGAGCCCAGGTCCAGATGGGGTGGGGGACTATGCACAGCCTTAAGTGGAACTATAGTGATGATATTGCTTTAGAATTTCAGAAAGTTGAGGTTCAGGAAAAATTATCGGATCCGTGTACATCTTCATACATAATCAAGCAATGAATGAAAGAAAAATATGTGAATATATGAAACTTCCTATACAGAGTCAGGAACAGTGTATTCATTTATCCAGTCAGTAGCTCTCAAAGGTTCCAAGCAGAGGTATTTCGTATGTAGAGGAGCTCCCTTTAATGGGCAGAGCCAGCAATGGAACCTAAGACTTGGCATGCAAAGGAGGTGCCATTGAACTGTGTGTTTCCCACGATTTTCACAAGCAAACAAGGAAGTTATAATCATACAGAGTGGTAGGAAGCATCTACTTATCTCCTAGGCATAGCTTGTGGTTCGAGGACCCCCAACCCCCGTGAGGTGGAAATAAACACACAAGGACGCGTGGTATAAGGTTTATGGGCATGGAAAAGGCCACAACTTTATTGGTTACTGCAATGCAAAGGTATTGGCTTAGGCATTGGATGACCACAGCAGAGGGGTTGAATCATCAGTAGGGTAGGCGGAGCCAGTTGATGCCTATCCAACTATAGGCTCACCCTGATGTCACCGGGGTCGTGCCATGGCCTCCAGCCAAGCAGGCATCGGACAGAATACACGACCGCCGGATTCCTTTAACGGAATACCCAAATCGAAGGCGTAGGCGATGGCCACACCTAGCCTTCCCACACAGCATAACACCCAAATCCAATCAAAGGCACACCTTCAAAGGTTCTAAACGTATGAACGTGCAGTGCTGAGGAATGGTTCCCCGATCAGAAACCCTGAATTGTCCACCCCAAGCCCTGCCTTATTTCTATCCCCCAAACATCAAGCGAAGGAGGGGGGGGTGGCTTAGAGAAACCAAGAGGGGTGAGGTTTAAGCGCACAGTCTTTCCCAAGCCCCGGCCGCCTTTAAAATTTACAGGGGGCTCCCGATTTAAGTGGTACCAATGGAAGGGATGGCAGGGTAAATTAATTAAACCCACGCTAGAAGAGTAATAAATCAATAAATGGCAGGCACCAACACACGCTGCAAGCACACACACACAACTTAAAATTAGAGAGGAACAGGAAAAGGAACCCTGAGGATCATCTAGTCCAACCCAGGCAATGCAGAAATATTCAGCTGTCCCATACAGGGATCAAACTTGCAACCTTGGCATTATCAGCACCATGCAGTCACCCGGACCAGCCATGCGATTGGACAGGCAAGGGCAATAGAGGGGAAATGTACAAGCACCCTGGCCAAAAATTAAAATAAGACGCACAGCTCAGCTACCAAGCAGAGGCAGGGAAGACAAGCGAGGAGACAAGGGAGAAAGAAAGATGGAGCCACACTCACACTCAGACCTCACCGGGGGCATGTGCTGGGCAAGGGAGCAAGCTGCAGCTTAAGGTCAAGCCCTCCCCCTCTACGGGCGGCTCCAGGTGGGAGCCGCCTCCTGGGCGTGAGGCACCGGCCAGGTGGGCCGGAAGAAGCGGGGCTCCCGCCCCTACGTGGGCGGGGTTGGGGCTCCCGTCCACAACCACTCCCCTCCCTTCTGGGGAGGAGAGTCTTTACTAGAACAGGTAAATAACTATGTCCTTGTAATGTACAGTTTAATCTTGGATACTCAAGCACAAATCCATGTACATATTTTTAATTATTGCAAACATGATTTCAATCTCATGCCTGACTGGTTGGTTTATGCAATGCAAAATAATAGTTACCCATAGTGAATAATTTAACTGAACATCATAAAAGATGCTTTCCTGAGAATATTCCTTGCAATTCATAAAACCATCATATCGCCACATACTTTTTTTTTCTATTATAAGTGTTTACTTCCCAAGGTTAATATGCTCTTTAGCACTTCTAGATAGCACATTAATGTTAGTTTGTAGAAATTTGATTGATTGTTCAGGTGATGTGTTGATGGCAAACTGTTAACCATTTAATGATTGTGATCCTTTCTTAGCAGTCTTAAGCCTACAATCCCATACCCTGTTACCTGGGATCAAGCCTGTCTTGACTAAATGGGACTTTGGAAAAGGCATGTAAAGGATTGCAATGTAAGTTGTTTTGTTTAAATCTCCTCCAGACATCATTTTTCTCACCAGTCTAAATCATTTCTGCTTACCATTGTGCAAAATTAGAAATAAAACCATATGTCTTTTTGATAATGAAGTGTGTGTGTGTACACATAATAAATTATCTCTGGTTTGCAAATTGAGAACTGTTGCAGTATAACTTATTGAGAAAGAAAAAGCTTTGAGTCCCAAGAAATTACTCTGATGGAGATGGTGGTTTTATTTATATAATTGAAACTGATGGATTTAATTCTCAGAAGGATAGTTCGGTGGGGGTGGGGGAGTGAGAAAAGTAATTGTTGTCTTTTCTGGTACTGGACTCAGTGTTCTTCATTGATGCAAGTTTTGTGCAGCTTCCAGATTCCCATTGAATCAGGATTTACAATTTCCACAGAAAACCCAACCCAACAAGTAAAATAAAAAATAAAAGGTAATTTCAGATTAAACAAGGAGAGAAATATCAAATGGCATTTTTATGAGGAATGCATCGCATAGCCACTGCAGAACACACCATAATCTTTTTAAATTGTGCATTCATGATTATTTGTGCTCCTAAAACTATCACAGTCACAAGCAATCCTGCCTCCAATACTGTTCAGGCCTGCAAGTATTTTGGGGGAGTCACACTGCTTCATCCCCAACCACTACATTTCCTGCTGAAATCCACAATTTTTAAAACTACAAATGTTCTGGTTTATTTTGTCTGCAGTTTTGTTACTCTATAGCCCCTGCAGACATCATGATGTAGTAGCATTTGGGAGGTATTAGAGAACAAACCAAAGCAGAATATATCCACCACTAATGCGCTATCACTGTGTCAAGAACAAGTTGCTGTATACCTGCAATAATGCCAGTCTGGTCCTAAACTGCCATATGGAAGTGTCCTTAAAGAGTTGTAAATGGCTAATGGCATCATATGCCTACCATGAGCTACTTCTTCTTGCAGTTTAGCTCCAAATTTTGCCGGCAAATAAGCTGTGGCCCTCCAGATGTTGCCAGACTCCAGGCCCATCACCCCTGATCATTGGCTGGGGCTGATGGGAGTTGACATCCAACAACATCCAGAGACCACAGCTTCTCCATTTCTATTCCAGAGACAAAAGCCCAGAGCCTAATACTTGGGAAAGGGTATTCTGAACTCGTGGAATCAGTTAATACAAAGATTGGTCAGACACTTCGGTCAGATGTCATCTTGGTAACCCTTTTGCATTCAAGTTAGTCTTCCGACATTGCTTGCCAAGGCAGAGAGACATAATGTGGGGCTTTAAAAAAAAAATGTATTGGGAACCATTCCAACCTATTTCGATCCTCTGAGCTAGATTTTTATTTCAGTGGCAGGCATGTAACTAAGCACAAAATTTGGTTAGACAGGCACAGAACACTGCATTAATATTGCTGTCCTTCTTTCGCTCCCAAGAGCACTCAAGGAAGGGATCCATCCTGCCTTTTTGCATTTGGACTCGCTTTTCTAAGTCAGAGCCATTAGTAGAAGAAAGAAAAATCCAAAGCAGCAAGGTTTGTGAGTAGTATTAATATCCCAGCTGAAGACAACAAGAGCTGATGTCTACTTAGGTTTCATTACATATATTGTCCTGTTTTGTAAAAGGAAGGAGATGCACTTATGTGACTAGAATGCCACATGTGTATAGTTGACATTGAAAAAGGTCTATCTGTACCCAAAGATGTCTACAAAATTCACCACATCAAAATATCTCTCTGGATTTTGTAGTTCTTGGTTATCAGACTTTGTTTTGAAAGTGGAACTGATGAAAAGCCAAGCAGTGTGGTTTAGTATGGACTATGCTGGACTATGACTGAGGTCCAACCCATGTGAAGTTCATTTGGACTACTCACTATATCTCTGCCTGACTTATGTCACAGGGTTGCTGTAAGGAAACAATGGACTGTACACTGTCATGCATTCCTTGAAGAAAGAGCAGAATAAATAATGCTCTTATTGGCAGCTGAATGACAGCATTGAACACAATCCTTAATATAAATAAACATTGGGAATTCACCTCTTTTTCGAAGGTTGTACGTGTGTGTCTGCAGTCTGACAAGCTCTTTGTTTCTGCGGGTTGCACTGTGGTCTAAACCACTGAGCCTCTTGGGCTTGCTGGTTGGAAGGTCGGCAGTTTGAATCCACATGACAGGGTGAGCTCCCATTGCCCTGTCCCAACTCCTGCCAACCTACCAATTTGAAAGCACACCAGTGCAAGTAGATAAATAGGTACCTCTGCAGCAGGAAGGTAAACGGCATTTCCATGCGCTCTGGTTTCTGTCACAGTGTTCCGTTGTGCCTGAAGCAGTTTGGTCATGCTGGCCACATGACCCAGAAAGCTGTCTGTGGACAAACGCCGGTTCCCTCAGCCTGAAAAAGAGATGAGCGCTGCAACCCCAAAGTTGCCTTTGACTGGACTTAACCACCCAGGGGTTCCATTATCAACGTGTTTGTGCATTAATAGATGTAAGCAAGCAATGCTAATGTGATCAACTGCATGACTGCACCATCCATGAGTCACAATGATCTGCATTTGAAAAGAAAAGAAATCAAAACCTAGTATTAAAATAGAGTTTTATAAATGTATTTTGATATGTTTTTTGCAGCAGATAACTGCATGAGATCATTTAGGAAGTATGAAAACTGGTGGAAGAACAAAGATCCTCACACGGGACTGGAAGGTGAAGTTTAAGTCTGTTTGTATCTGAATCCATGAATATAAAATTCATCAAGCATCTGTACTCTCACCCAACTGCAGATATGTCCAACAAGTCACACATAACAAATGTAAACCACAGATAAAGGGTGACAAACAACAAAAGACACATCTAGCCAGTTCAATAGAACTCTGATGAGTATTGAAATGGGGACTAGTGTACACTGAGGAAACAGTGGGAATGGTCTTCCTAACTTAGACTGCAATCATAATTCTACTTACCTAAGAGTAAGCCACATTGAGTTAAGTAGAACTTACTTCTGAAGAGAGATTCAGTCAGCATTTTAATGAGAAACTACCTAGTTCTCACTTCTCGAACAAACCTCAACTGAAACACAAGGATTCTCTGAATTTTGCACTACATTTCTCCAACCAAATATTAGGAGAATGCACACAAGTGAAAAGAACATGTAAAAATGTCCTACACTGGCTAAAATTTCTTGCAAATGCGTGTATATTAATCAAAGCTGTATACAGATATGTCTTTATTAAGAGAATCTCACACTGAAATGTTAACAAATTAAAAGTAAATATGCAAACTGAAGGACTGAATTTAAGGTTGCAAAAATGAGAAATTGAGGGAACTGAAATTGACAGAATCATCGATCCATACTTCTGAGTAGACGTGGTTAAGGCCACACTGTTAGTCAATATTTTAAAGTTACATTGGCTTGAGTATCACAGGCTTCAGAATCTACTTCAAGCATACCATGAGATTGCCCCAAATTCAATAAGCAAGGGAATGAGCACTATCTTTTTCATCAAGAATAGATTATTCCTTCTTCTTGTGACTGGGAAGGAAAATAAAACCATATAAGGTTGCTTTCTCAGTCATTTTAATACACAGCACTACCTGAGGCAAAGAAGGGAGGGGGGATCCATGATGTGTCAGTGAGATATTTGGAAAGAAGGAAAGGGAGCTTTGCTCAGATAATCATCCAAATGCATTTGTAAGTGGCAATCCCATTCCTTTGTCCCCTTTAATCACTTTTAGACCTTTGTTGTCTCACACATCTGAATGTCACTGCACATTGCGATGGAGACTTTGGTGACCTGAACAATCTTACTGCAAGGGCTCAGAGTATGGACCTTGACTTCACAGAGCCCTAAAAAATAAAATGAATTTTCTGAAGAAACATATTAAAGGTCTGTGGGTGTTTTTTTCGTTTGCTTGCTTTTTGACAAATAATGATTCTGGTTTGTGAGGGCTGATTTATCGATTCTCTCAGTTTGCATAGGCCTTCTTTTACTATCTGTCACTGAGTGGTATCTCAGCTAACCTTTAAGTGACTCAGTCAGACTCCAGGTACAAGAAAAGCAAAGTGAATTTCTGCCACAGCAGCAATTGTAGGTAATGAACACAGTGGGGAGACGGGAAAGGAAAGGAAAAAAGTACACAAATTCAGCATCCACAATCCAGCTGTCACACTTCTAAGAACTTTTGCAACTGAAATTAATTAACGGAAGTAACAAATGGAAGCTGTTTGGTGACAATACAGGAGGAAGAGAAGATCTGATGCAAAATAAATATTAATGCTAATGCCCCTTTTATATACAGTATAAATAGTTTTATATATTTCAGCAGCTAGCTTTATAGCCTTCCTTCACCTCTTGAGTGCAACAGCATGAAGGATAAAATCAATTAAAAGGTACACTGACAAAAAACACACTGTTGCATTAAATTTATTAGCCATACTCTTTTCCATGAGGTATCCTTCATACCAGGGCTGAGCAAAGATTTGCTTTGCAGGCTGTGTTGTTTTCTCTTCTCTTTACCACTGTTTTTCTTTTTCTTTTTAATGGTCTCTCTTTTGAATGGTGATGGTTTGTGAATATTGGGCCTGCAATGCGAGTATACCCAATTTCCAATACACAAATCATTTTGACGCAAGCTCTCTTGCCCCTGAAAATGAACTTCTGCTTGCTTTTTGAATGAGTTTATCGCAAGCTTATGTGCTTATTATGTGCCTGCGTGATTTGCATTCCCCCAACATGGTGCTAAAAAGGCAGCTGACCGATGACATTTGGAGGACCACAATTTCCCCATCCCTGATGTAGGGTTATATTGTTAACTGACACACCAGTAACAGTAAGTAAAGTTTTGACTAAGAAGCTTTTGCATTAACAGGATAGGCTAGTGAAGCAAGAGTTTCAGGCTGGGTGATTTTCTTTCAAGTCAAATCTTGTTCAAACCACATCAAATATTATTTGGCTTCATAACTTCTTCTAGATGTTGATTTATATACATATATACATATATAAGCAAAAGGCATTTCAAGTAAATAAAGTACTTGCATGACAGATACTAGCCGTGGGGGTTGCATTAAAATTGGCAATTACCCACCAGTAGAAATGGAGCAGTAGGGGGGTAATGGCAGAAAAAAGAACAGGAAAGCCCAATGATCAAAGGAAGTTTATTTACTTATCAGCAAGGGGGAAAGTGATTCAGCCTTTCCAGCTGTAGCTGCTGAAAGAGCCCCAAATAAACGTCATGTTTCTGTTTCTGGGCTTTTGGTATCTGACTGTGAAATTGTAGGCTGCTGCCTATGGCACTGCTAAATAGTGTATTCATTATTGGTATAATACATCAAACATAATATGTCAACTAATTCTTCAGCTTTACTATTTTTGTCATTCTGTCTCACTGGTCCTACTTCTTCCTCCTCAAATCATCTTGCACATGATTCAGAACCTCAAAACTCACCAACTTGAAGAATGGCTATATTAAACAGGCTGTGACCACTAGGCAGGGCTGGCCCTAAGATGAGGCAGGGTGAGGCATCTGCCTCAGACGACAGATGCTGAGGGATGGGGAGGGGGCAGAGTTGTGAGTACCATGCAGCCGGCCTGCCCTGTACCCTCTGCACTAGCTGGCTGCCCTCAAGTGAAGTGGAAGATACCGTATTTTTCGCTCCATAAGGGACACCCAACCATAAGATGCACCTAGTTTTTAGGGTGGGTTTCGCTTCTCCCAGAGCTTCTGGGGCTGTCAGGGGAAGCCCGCCCCCCCCCAGCCCGAGCTTCCCCCAACCCCAGCCCCCAGAACAGGTCCGGGAGCGGCGGCAAGGTTGCGTGCAGGCTTGCCTCCGCTCCTGGAGATGGCGGGGCTGGCTGGGGAAGCCTGGGTTTTTGCTATCAATGCATATAATCTACTATTTGCTATCAATGCATATAATTTTTGCTATCAATGCATATAATCTACTATTGAGTTAAAGCTCTTCCCAGGTAGTGTCTACCTAAGTGCCCTCTTAGGTCCTGGTTTCTGAAGTGAGCACATTAACTAATATTTCATTTCAACAGAGATGTCTATTCAATGCAGCAGCATTGCTAGAGTAAATAAAACCACAACATCATTAGTGGTGGTGATAACAATGTTTCGCCCGGTTGCACAGCACATAACCAAGGGACCCATAAGCAGTTGGAGGAATGCCAATAATGTAGCCATGGAAATGTGTCATTCTGAAATACTCTTCAAATGTGGCATCAGATAAGAGTTCAGGTTTCCAGTTAATGGGAGAAAAGAGGGTGGACAACAAAACAGAAGTTGAGCATGGTACTAGAGCGGGTAATTGAGCTACAACTTATTCCATCATATTATAATGGCTCTTAGCCTTCATTGGAAACTTGGTGCAGGATTCAACTAATGAGTCCTGGCAGTGGATGCCCAGGCAAGACCTTATACTTTTGCAATGGGGTTCCCTTCTCTTCCTCTTGTGCCCCTGAAAATGGCTTTTGGGGGGATCCAGAGAACCCCCAGAACAGGATTTAGGGGAAGGAGAGGGAGGATCATTCCATCTTACTGAATTGGGTTAACCAATTCAGAACAGGAGCACATTCAGAGCCACCCTGCAGCTTCCCCTCCCTCATCCCTTCAGAGGAAATGGGGTAGAACTGCTTGTATAATTTCCCTTATCTTACAGAAATACTTTTGAAAACAACGAAAGGTCAAAATGTAGAGTTGGTCCTCTTTGAATATATTCCCAAGAGGGCTTTTCCTCTACAGAACCCTTCTGAGAACTGCTAGTAGAATTCATCCACCAGCATTTTGCTTCTCTTTCATCTGTCTTTGCTCTGATCAGCAACTCCTTGAGATTAATAGGGTGGTATTCTCACAGAATCCATAATCTCACACACCCAGTGACTCACTGCCAACCAAGTCGGCATCATGAGATACCAGTGTACCTTTCACCAAAAGTACTGTGCATATTTTAATTACCAGGACCTGACCATGAATTATCACTGTTACCTACCATTTCTCCAGCACTTGTTCATATGTAAAGTGCTAATCAGTATGTTCCTTGACCACACAGTGACCATTTTTGGGTACTAGAAGAAGAAGAGTTTGGATTTGATATCCCGCCTTTCACTCCCTTTAAGAAGTCTCAAAGCGGCTAACATTCTCCTTTCCCTTCCTCCCCCACAACAAACACTCTGTGGGGTGAGTGGGGCTGAGAGACTTCAAGGAAGTGTGACTGGCCCAAGGTCACCCAGCAGCTGCATGTGGAGGGGCGGAGACGCGAACCCGGTTCCCTAGATTACAAGACTACCGCTCTTAACCACTACACCACACTAAGACCAAAGAAGCATGACTTGCCCAAGATACAGTGTGAATCGCAGGTCTGAAATAGGTTTTGAAAACCAGATCTTCCAGTCTCAAATCCAACAAGTGGTCTACCAGATACCATCTGTCTTTGATTGGTAGCCCATACTTTCAAGTGGGATTAGCCTGTCCTAAGGTTGGTCACACCAGTGGCACTATCTCTGGACACATGCATGAGGGTAGGAAGGGGAGGAACAACCATAATCTATCTTTGGACATTTCTTACCGAAGCTTGTAGCATCAGCACAATTGGACGCCTTCAAGCTCAGAAAAGAACAGGAGAGCCTGGCAGTGATAAGCACCGCAACTCAGAGTGAAAACAGACAGAGAACTCACCTTGAACGAAACGCCATACAATGGGAAAGAACAAGAAGAAGAAAGGCCCAAAAAGCTGAAGGCAACATGAAGAAGTGGAAAACCAAAGCAACCCGCTCTCCACCCTCCAGCGTTACAGGGAGAACAGGGGAGACTGAAAGAATCACAGCACAAGGCTGTGCGGGTAATAGATTTAAAAAGGGGCACTACAAGTTTCTGCAAGAGAAAGAATGGGAATTTGTGAGAAACGGCAAAATCACAAAAGACTAAGAATAGCTTTAATAGATGGTTGAGACTTTGAAAGCATTGGAAAGAAAAGAGGCCAAGAAATGACATTACAATGAGAAGAAACATAATGGGAAAGGGCTGGGTTGAGGAAAACATCCCCACTTAATAACAACAAGCAAAGCAGATCAAGTAGCTCTCATGACAAAGGGAGGACTGGGATAGTTCGCTTGGTAGAGAATGAGACTCTTAATCTCAGGATCGTTTGAATCCCACATTGGATGAAACATTCCTGCATTGCAGGGGGTTGGACTAGATAAGCCTTGAGGTCCCCTCCATCTCTACAATTCTATGACTCAGGTGTATGATGCTTCTCTCTTGCTTCTCAGGGGCCCTGTTTTGACTACATTTCTCCATTTCAGTCAGCTCCGAGCCATTATAATAATGGTGGAGAATATTTGAGAAAACCTTGAGGTTGAGAAAAAGACAAATCTCAGAAATGTCAGCTGTGCTCTGGAGTTTATTATTAGATCAAAAAATATGGAAAATCCATGTTCAAGTTCTCTGAGGGACCATTTCCAAGTTCTCTTATAAGTTTGTTGTGCCCCTCCCCTTGAACTGGAGCAAGACCCCTGGGATGCCATTCATCCTATAATGCAAAAATATATGCTTCCATCGTGGAACTTTCCTACCTCCCCCCCCCCAACTCACATTTGCCCTGTGCCTCCCCAAATCTTCTCTGAAGGGTTGTGGGAACCCCAGAACAAATCTAGGGGTCATCAGGCAGGGGGGAGAGAATGTTCCATTGCACAAGAAGAAATCCTGGCATTGATGTAATGCTCTTAGTGCTACTTGGGATACAACCCATTATGCATAATGGAACTTTCTTCTGAGTTAACATGTATTGGCCTGTACTGCACGGCTACAACCCCATAGGGTAATCTCAATTGAACTCAAGGTGACTTACATCTGAGTAAAGAGAATGTTATGCTGCACACTTCTGCCTTCACTGCCCTGGAGGAAGGGTGAGTTATAAATAATGCCTGCCATTTATCTTGCTCTGTGTTGTTCCAGTTCTATTGGTATCAGTGGTATTCCCAGTGACTGCTATACTAGGGCACTTGCCACTGCGGGCCTTTATAAATCTATACAAGCATCTCCCTTTCCTACTGCTAATATTAGCACGTTTCCAGGGTGTGTGCAAAATTCAATGCACTTTTATTTCGGCCTCATTTATTTCACTGCTTCAACAAGCCCATTTCATTCATCAGCAGAGCTGATGTGTTTCAGCCAAAGCGGCTTTCCTCAGGGTGCAGCCTTGCCAATAGCCCTGAACTGCTATTTAAATAGAACAATTTCTAAATAAACCCAAGGCTCAAATGAAAGAAGAGTCTCAATTGCTGAACACGGGAGTATTATTGAAATAGCAATGATTAAGCCAATCCCAGGATGATGATGTCACATGAGGGGAGCTGATGAGAGATCAGGGCTCCGATCTCATTTGCTCTCCTTAAACAGTAATTCAACATTGCTGGGAGCGCTCTAAGTGATTTTCTGGCTGGTTGCTTAAGAAACTACAGGCCAGGTTTGCATGTACTTTATATTGAACTCAGAAGGACCTAACACAGATACAAAGTTTAAAGGAACTAACAACGGGATGCCAGAACTATGTGTGAGGAAAAACTGCTTGTGTGGACTCTGAGAAATAAATACATTCAGTGATTAAAGATCCTCATGAATCTGGAGTTACCTGTGTTACTATGTCCAAATCCAGCTCTCAGCTCATAGAATAGAATCATAGAATCATAGAATCATAGAGTTGGAAGAGACCACAAGGGTCATCGAGTCCAACCCCCTGCCAAGCAGGAAACACCATCAGAGCACTCCTGACATATGGTTGTCAAGCCTCTGCTTAAAGACCTCCAAAGAAGGAGACTCCACCACACTCCTTGGCAGCAAATTCCACTGTCGAACAGCTCTTACTGTCAGGAAGTTCTTCCTAATGTTTAGGTGGAATCTTCTTTCTTGTAGTTTGTATCCATTGCTCCGTGTCCGCTTCTCTGGAGCAGCAGAAAACAACCTTTCTCCCTCCTCTATGTGACATCCTTTTATATATTTGAACATGGCTATCATATCACCCCTTAACCTCCTCTTCTCCAGGCTAAACATGCCCAGCTCCCTTAGTCGATCCTCATAAGGCATTGTTTCCAGGCCTTTGACCATTTTGGTTGCCCTCCTCTGTACACGTTCTAGTTTGTCAGTGTCCTTCTTGAACTGTGGTGCCCAGAACTGGACGCAGTACTCCAGGTGAGGTCTGACCAGAGCAGAATACAGTGGCACTATAACTTCCCTTGATCTAGATGCTATACTCCTATTGATGCAGCCCAGAATTGCATTGGCTTTTTTAGCTGCCGCGTCACACTGTTGGCTCATGTTAAGTTTGTGGTCAACCAAGACTCCTAGATCCTTTTCACATGTACTGCTCTCAAGCCAGGTGTCACCCATCTTGTATTTGTGCCTCTCATTTTTTTTGCCCAAGTGCAATACTTTACATTTCTCCCTGTTAAAATTCATCTTGTTTGTTTTGGCCCAGTTCTCTAATCTGTCAAGGTCGTTTTGAAGTGTGATCCTGTCTTCTGGGGTGTTAGCCACCCCTCCCAGTTTGGTGTCATCTGCAAATTTGATCAGGATGCCCTTGAGTCCATCATCCAAGTCGTTGATAAAGATGTTGAATAAGACCGGGCCCAAGACAGAACCCTGTGGCACCCCACTAGTCACTCTTCTCCAGGATGAAGAGGAACCATTGATGAGCACCCTTTGGGTCCGGTCAGTCAGCCAGTTACAAATCCACTGAGTGGTAGCATAGTCAAGACCGCATTTTACCAGCTTCTTTACAAGAATATCATGGGGCACCTTGTCAAATGCCTTGCTGAAATCAAGGTAGACTACATCCACTGCGTTCCCTTCATCTACCAGGCTTGTAATTCTGTCAAAAAATGAGATCAGGTTAGTCTGACATGACTTATTTTTCAGAAATCCATGCTGACTATTGGTGATCACAGCATTCCTTTCTAGGTGCTCACAGATTGTTTGCTTAATGATCTGCTCCAGAATCTTCCCTGGTATTGATGTTAGACTGACTGGGCGGTAATTATTTGGGTCCTCTCTTTTCCCCTTTTTGAAAATAGGGACAACATTTGCCCTCCTCCAGTCTGCCGGGACTTCGCCTGTTCTCCAGGAATTCTCAAAGATGACTGCCAGTGGTTCTGAGATCACATCTGCCAGTTCTTTTAATACTCTTGGATGCAGTTCATCTGGCCCTGGAGACTTGAATACATCTAAACTAGCCAAGTATTCTTGTACTATCTCCTTAGTTATTCTGGGCTGTGTTTCCTCTGCTGAATCATTTCCTCCAAATTCTTCAGGTCGGGCATTGTTTTCTTTATCGGAGAAGACTGAGGCAAAGAAGGCATTGAGGAGTTCAGCCCTTTCTGTGTCCCCTGTTTGCATTTCACCATCTTCTCCTCTGAGTGACCCCACTGTTTCTTTGTTCTTCCTTTTGCTACGAACATACCCATAGAAGCCTTTTTTGTTGCTTTTAACCTCTCTAGCAAGCCTGAGTTCATTCTGTGCTTTAGCTTTTCTGACTTTGTGTCTACACGTGCTGGCTATTTGTTTGAATTCCTCTTTGGTGGTTTCCCCCCTTTTCCATTTTTTGTACACATCCTTTTTTAATCTTAACTCAGTTAAAAGTTCTTTAGATAGCCACCCTGGCTTCTTTAGGCACCTTCCATGTTTCCGTCTCATTGGTATTGCCTGAAGTTGTGCTTTTACTATCTCCCTCTTAACAAACTCCCAGCCATCATGAACTCCCTTTCCTTTTAGTATTACTGTCCATGGGATCTCACCCAGCACTTCCCTAAGTTTTATGAAGTCGGCTTTCTTAAAGTCAAGAAATTGAGTCCTAGTATGCTTGGCTGCTCCTTTCCGTTGTATAGTAAACTTCAGAAGAGCATGATCACTTGCGCCTAATGATCCTTCCACTTCTACCCCATTAACCAGGTCATCGACATTGGTTAGGACCAGATCTAAAATGGCTGTTCCTCTTGTTGCTTCTCCCACTTTCTGGACAATGAAGTTGTCTGCAAGGCCAGTGAGGAATCTGTTTGACCTTATACTCTTGGCTGAGTTTGACCTCCAACAAATATCTGGGTAATTGAAGTCCCCCATTACTACTATCTCCCTTCCTTTTGCATGCTTGGCCATCTGTTCCAGGAAGGCATCATCTATGTCCTCCGTTTGGCTTGGGGATCTATAGTAAACTCCCACAATGAGGTCACTATTATTCTTCTCTCCCTTAATTTTGACCCAAATGCTCTCACTTTGGCTTTGAGGTTCTAAATCTTGGATCTCTTCACAGGTATACACATCCCTGACATATAACGCCACTCCTCCTCCTTTCTTGTCTGGTCTGTTTCTCTGAAATAGATTGTATCCCTCCATTTTTACATTCCAATCGTGGGACTTATCCCACCAGGTTTCAGTGATGCCTATTATGTCATATTTAGTTTGCTGTACCAAGAGCTCAAGCTCATCTTGTTTATTTCCCATGCTTTGTGCATTAGTGTACAGACATTGAAGTCCATTAGTCATTCGCCCGTGTCTCTTATTTAAGGATTTTTTCCTCCCACCACTAGGTCTGCTTGCTGTTTGCTCCATTTGGTCTATGACATTTGGATGATCATCTTCATCAATTAATAGACTCCTACCTTCAGGAGCACTGTCTCCCTCCCCCACATTAGTCAGTTTAAAGCCCTCCTGATGAGGTTTCTTAGTTTTTTGGCAAAAACATTCCTCCCAACCGTTGTGAGGTGCAGCCCATCGCTTGCCAGAAGTCCATCCTCAAGAAACTGCAGTCCATGATCTAAGAATCCAAACCGTTCCTGTTTACACCATTTGCGAAGCCAGCTGTTTACTTCCACTATTTTCCTCTCTCTCCCTGGGCCACGTCGTTCAACTGGGAGGACAGATGAGATGACGATTTGTGCATTTAATTGCTTCAATTTCCTGCCCAGAGCCTCGTAGTCTCTTTTGATCTTCTGGAGGCTATTGCTTGCAGTGTCATTGGTTCCCACATGAACCAAGAGGAAGGGGTATTTGTCAGTGGGTTTTATGATTCCTTGCAGTCGTTCAGTTACATCTTGGATCTTAGCCCCAGGGAGACAGCACACTTCCCGAGACATCTTGTCAGGCCCACAGATCACTGCTTCTGTTCCCCTCAGTAGGGAATCCCCTATCACCACTACACGCCTTCTCTTAGGTTTGGTCAGGGTTCTTCCATGAGAACCCAAAGCTCCTGACTCCACAGGGTTGTTGTGAGGATAAGATGTGAAACACGACCTTGTCTGCCACCTTGGGCTCCTTGAAGGATAGGAATATAACAAATAGCATCTGAATCTCTTGTGACTGGACAACTCCAGTCACAGCCAATGTAAAAACAGTAAGAGAATGATCTGGCCTCAGATGCCTTCTACATGACTCACTACCTTGATAGCAGGAGGTACGACTTGATCAAGTAACTCCTGCAAGAATTGCAAGCTGTGGACTCCTGAGACAGCAGCTCCATTTTATGTTCATGCACTGGAAAAGTAAAGCTTTTCAGATGAAAGTGCCAAGGATCCCTTGTTTTAACTGGGGCAACAACAAAAGGGTATGTGTGCATGTCTCAGTTTTCAGAAGCTTCAGAAACACTAAGCAAACAATTATTAACAACAGGGAGGGGAGAGCAACACCATCCGGAGTCTTTTGAACTTGCTTCCAAGGTCTTTTCTAAGTCCCAATTAGTGCCAACAGTGTTGCTGCTTCTGCTGAAATCTTGGAGATTTGAGCTTAGAAAGTGACATTACTTTACACCAGGGGCAGGGATCATTTTCCAATCCAAGGGACATTTTCCTTTGTGGCCTGGTTTCTAGGGGTTCACATGCAAGGACAGAGGCAAAAGTGAGTGGAGCAATTGACCACTGTGAAGAAGACTTCATTCTAGCTGTGCAGAAGTCAGACGCACACACACATGCACACACACGCCTTTCCAGAAAAGCAAAAGGCATCACCACAGTCCAAGGACACATGTAAGTCAGACAAAAGCACCTGAATGAGGCATGTCGTCTGGGGAGAGCCAGAAAGAAGAGGGGCTTAGAAGGCCCCATTTCACCCCCTGCCCTGAAGTCCCTCAACCCTGCTTCACACAGCGAAACACCTTCTCCTCTAAGCAGTGCTTTCTTCTGGGGGGGACGCAGGGGTACACATACCCCTAAACATTTTGTGAATCTAAGTTTGGCCTCATTGATGGGCCGTATTTCAATATGAGCAGGAAAATGAGAGTACCCCAAAAATTATTTTTTTGTAGAAAAAAAAGCACTGCCCCTAAGCAGTGGTGGAGCTTCATGCTCCAGCACCGGGGGGCGGAGAGCAGACGGGGGCGGGGCTGGCGCGCATCTCAGGGGTGTGGCACGCTGCTCACAGGGGCGTGACGTGCATCCTGGGGGCGTGGCGTGTGTCTTGGGGGCGTGGCACATTGTCTGCAGGGGCGTGGTGCCCAGCACAGGGGCAGCCACGATGGCACCCCACCGGGATCGTGCTCCTGGGGGCAGTGCGCTCTGCCCGCACTCCACTTCTTCCGCCAGTGCCCCTAGGGTATTTTGCCAACCCCCTTCACTTGGAGGTGATTCACACATGCATGAACAGCATGTGAATTCCCAACACCTGATGACTGGCCGCTGAAGGTGTGAACTGACCCAAATGGTTAGAGAGAGAGAAAGTACTGCATGCTTTTTTTGTAACAGGTCAGGCTGTTGTGGTTACATTTTGTTTATTTACTTGTACTGTATTTAAATGGACATGCCACTTTTCTGCCACAGAGGCAGTAAAAGTGGGTAACTGAGGGAATTGCTAATGGTATCTCTTTTTCCCTATCCTTCTTTTAAGCAACTATAAAAGTATTTAATGGAGTGGAAATGCAAAGAGTTCTGCTAAGTAACTATCCACCCCAGTATGTTTTGCTTAATTCCATATTTAGCAAGTTAATATTTTGTATCTGCCTCATTTAAACATTATCTTGATCATCAGCTTATGGCTTCTATTATGCTGACACGCCATTTTCACCATCTTTATTTTGATTAGAATGCTTTCTGACATATAGGGAAGTGACTTTTAAGAATCCCTTATTCTCATCCTCATTAAATTATGCAATTTAATTAGGACTTATTAGATTTATCTTTATTGCTATGGAGTCTTTCCTGGCAGTTTTCTGAACAGATAGGGCCATTGTGCATTATTTATTAGAACAGTCAGGGGTAAAGTTTTCAGTACTGCTCATTGTTTTACTGCCAGGGAAAAGGTACACACAATTATCTTCTTTCTCTCTTTCTTCCTTCCTCCCTCCACATCTCTCTCTTTTTTTGTAGCTGACTTGTAAATTTTACTATTCTAATACCAGGGCAAGAATATAAATATTTTAAAGAGTTAAGAACTGAACACCTTGTTAATTCACAGGTGAAATGTAGTGTATGACTTGCGGACAGAAGTGAGTCGACTAGGATAATCTCCATGGAGTTTCAGAGTTCCTTTGTGAGCTGGGCTACACATTACTCTTAGCATGACAAAGAGCAACTGAACTCTGCTGAGAGTCGTCAAATTCTAAATCAGAGCAGACCCCTCTGGTTCATAGCCTCTATTCAATGAATGGGGATTCCACTCATAGTAGGAATTGTTGCATTCAAGCCTTGGGGTTCAAGAGTACAGTAGCAGTCATTATTTTCTAAATGTATTCATTGCATATTAACATTCCTCCTTCCATTCTTTCTTGTTTGTACACTCAAATGTCTTCCTCTTGCATGCAGATTTGTACAAACAGCTTTTTTTCTTATACTCACCCTTTCTTACTTTTCCTAGGCATACATTAATCACAAAAATATATCCAATTTTCAGCATTCAATTTAAGAGCCATGTTTGCTCCTGAAAAACTTGCACTTCAGTGCCCCATTTCCATAATGTTGTACTGTAAATAGGTTTCAGAAGTGGTCTGTTCCCCTGCCTCTAAGATTTCTCTCTGTTTGAGGATTTTGTTATAACTAGCAGAAAGGGAAGTATAGAGATGAAACGTTTTAAAAATATGAATACAAACTTCTGTTTTGTGCAGTGTGGCAGACCTATTGTTTATACTTAACTGTCTGCTTTGCAAATAATAATAATAATAATAATAATAATAATAATAATAATAATAATAATATTCATACCCTGCCCCTCTGACTGGGTTTCCCCAGCCACGCTGGGCGGCTTCCAACAGAATATGAAAATACAATAGTCTATTAAACATTAAAAGCTTCCCTAAACATTTGTTTTCATACACTGTGTGGAATTAACCAACAGATTCAACTTTGGGTGTGCTACCAATTTCCCTTTCCTTCATGTTTGCTTCTACCCAAATAAATGCCTGGACAAAACTTCAGTTATCATATTTTACAATTCAAAACGAACCTTATCAGCTAGTGGGCTTTTAAAAGGCAGGCTGTGCACTACTCAATGCTGCATTGTTTATCAATTTTTTTATCTGATCAAGATGCATCTACATCTACTAATGGAATTAATTTCCGGACTATTCATTTATTCATTCATTACCTTTCTTTCCAGCCGTTCCTCCAAAAGGAGCCCAGAGAAGCTCCAAGGTGTCTAAAAGATGAACAATGGCATTTCTAACAGCATTCTAAAAAGGGATCCCCAAAGTTTTCCCCAAAGGAAAAAGAGGAAGAAAGATATCTTAGGGGCACGTATCAGAAAGTTGTCAATGTTCTTGGTGAACAGAGTTGTATCTGTCACTGTAGTTCCTGACAGATAGGATCCTAGACAGGATAATCACTATATAGTAGAGCTGAGTCAAAATTTGGCTTTTCTATTCTTTTTGGGTAAGGTTTCTGAGATCTTTCTCTTTCTCATCTCTCTGAAAAAGGGCCACTTTGCAGAATTTTCCTTGAATATTCTGTACGATCCTGTTGTGAAAGCTCCTTCACCACCACCTCTTTCCCTGGAACAACACTAGAACTAGGGCATTGTGGGAGATGAACAACATGGTGGCTAGGTTGTCAACACAGTTGCTGCCGCTTGAATGAGTAGCAGCAACAAAAAGGAAGGGAGAGGGGATAAAGAAGAAACAGTGCTACAGCCACTGCTAACGGTTACCCCACCCATGAGAAACTGTTGGAGAAATTCAGTGAAATTGTTCCCCTCCCCAATTACTCTGCTCACAAACAGGGTGAAACATTCCAGACCATTTGGGCACAGCTCAGCCACACAGATACAGAGGAAAGATGAGTGTGGGATGATGAAAAAAATAGCATACACTGCTGTCTTCAGTTAAGATTAGAGCAGCAGGATTCTAACAAAGCATCTTTGTGACCCAATCATCTCGTGGTCATGGCCATAACTGGAATGAAGCCTCACATTTTAGGTAGCATTATTATCACACACAGCATGTAACATCTACATCAAACATAAAAGTATTTCCTTTTATTTACCGTTAGAAGACGTAATTAATGTACCTATTCCCTTAATGATCCGAGAGCCAAGTTTCTTCAGAAATTGTGCTCTCTGTAGCTATCTCATTTGTGTATTGTTTATAATTCATTTAACTACCTTCCTTCCTTCCTTCCAAAAAAAAGAGAGGAATTCAATCGACTTCATTATGGTTTCATCCAATGTTTTTAAAGAGCTATACTTCTCATGATTATTCTCGTACTCTTCTATTACTCTTAGCAATTATTGGGATAATATTTTCAAACTGAACTTTTGCATTTTTATCATTACTTTCCACAACTGCCTTTTTGCAATTTGAAACTATTCCAGACCCTGCTTAACTTCACAAAGGTAAAGGTAAATAACCCCTGGACGGTTAAGTACAGTCAAAGGCAACTATGGAGTGCGGTGCTCATCTTGCTTCAGGCTGAGGGAGTCGGCGTTTGTCCACAGACAGCTGTCCAGGTCATGTGGCATGATTCTGTCATGTGGCAACTCCTGACAGTTCTAGATTTAAAAATATACCAGTAATTCTGTACATTGTTAAACTAATAGTTTGCCAGTATTTTTAGTATTAAGATAATTAAGTGTAGATAATCAAATGTCCCTACCGTCTTTGTATATATTTTCAGAATACAAATAAGAAATGCCACTTTTTAAAACTTTTTTTTTTGCAGATTTGATACACCACCTGAACATTATTTTGTTTCCATTTCTGCTTACATTAATATACAACAAGAATTTATTACCATACAGCAATATATTTTTCCCCCAACCCTGACATTTATAGGATGACCCAAATCTTGCACCCAGCTAATTATGACATTTTCCACCTATTCAGTTTCATAGCAAATTGCAGATTTTAAGCACCACATACTTTTTATTAGCTGATATTTTCGTGAACTTCGTTGACAGAAAAGATTGCTTCTGTAATTGCCTTGCTCCAGATACTTGCACCAATAAAGTTCCTAATCATCCACTTTGTCTCTAATTTCTTCATATGTGTTTAACTGCTATTACCTATTCAATCAATCAATATGCATAGATTGTGCTTGCTTACACACACACACACACACACACACACACACACACACACACACAAACACACACTTTCCTAATTGACCATTCAGACTGAAATCTAAATAAATAAATGCTGCTATTGGCAACTCAGCTGAACTAACTTTAAATTTGTCTATTTCTTTTTGACTTATCAGATTGCCAATGATAAGATGCTGTTTTCTTTGTTCAAATGCTGGCTTCCAGTTTATAAAGCCTGTAAGTTTAAATGGACAATTTGCTTTTCCATTTTCAGTGCTGATTTTCTTTAGACTATACATCCAGTTAATAATATTGGTGTGGCAAGAAACCCTTAGCCTCATTTTCTCTAGCTTGTATTATAACTTCTTTTGTGATCCATATGCATTACTTTATTAATTTCAATCAGTTTCTTAGTTGAGATTCATACTAACTTGTTGGAAGGAGGGTTGTGCATTGGCCTCCAGCCAAGTCCTAAATCCTGAAATGAATCGGGCTGAGTTGGTTTGCCCTGGAGGTTTAGGGCTCATCCAGACTTCCTTTTACACTGCACTTTACAGGCACAGGAAAACCCAATTGCTCTTTGCTCTGATTCAGTAGTAAAATGTGGGTTTTCCTGGAGAAAGCGCTGGGGCAGAGGGGACAACTGCTCTAATACAGAGCTTTAAACCTGGACTAGTGGCTAGAAGTGTGGTACTAAAGGAAATCTGGATGTACACTAAATTGAAGCAGATTGAGGCAGTCTCAGATCATCCTAGGTCAGATTAGGGCCCCTTAGAGCTCTGTGAGACTTTCAAAAGGGGTGGTGGTAGACTAGGGGCAAGGAAAAGAGGAGGAGGAGATGCATACTCCATCTTTCCCCTCTCCCGGCTGGATGTTTAATTAGGATTTAACCTCAAACTCTGAAGCAGCCCCAAAATAGGTTCCAGGGCTGGAACTGGGTCAGTTCAGTCCCAGATCATCCAATATTAGATCAGGGTCACTCCGAAGCACTGGATTGTGCCCCATATCAGATTAGGTGCCTTCTAATTTTTATGGCTGCTCTAAAAGAAAAGGTTTTAGTGCATTTAAATTCTCTATCCCCCCCCCCCAAATTCTTGTAAATGCTCTGGTAGTAGCTCAATTCTCATTCAGTTTTCTGCATTACCTCATTTAGCAACTATCTATTTTCTGTTTTTTACAGATTTTGAGACCAGTAACACATCAATATTGTAAAATGATTTCCTGCAATTCTCTAGAGTTCATAGGATCAGTTATTGTCAAAGTGAAATCATTCAAGAGGTGTTCATGGGTAAGCCACCACATTAGTTCAGACAGGGTAAAGGGTCCAGGGGAAACAAAGGCCTTTAAGATGGAACCAGTGGTTCCTATGGCAACACCTTGTTACATTTTAGTTTCAAACAAAGCTTAATTGTAAGACATGAAAAAGGGCAGGTGTTGATTATGAGTTAAGAGCCGAAGCTTCCACAAAATTATCAGTTCTCAGGGAATCCTTTTAACCTTTGCCTTTACAGAACTTTTGATTCTTCAATTGTTTTATTTACTTCAGATTTGATGAATGAAGTTTTTTATGGGGTCATCTATATTGGGATTTCTACTTTGTGCCATGTATGCATAGGGATGGATAAATCCGGCTATTGTTTCCAGTCTGTGTCACTTTAACCTGTGTTACTCATAAATCCACTTCATCCTGTTTACATATTACAGTGCATTTTATTTATTTTTAATCTGGGCAACAGGAGCAAATCTGTGGCAGCCTGTCCACCATTTTATAAATGGCACAATGCCCTAGGTCTAATGTCATTCTGTGTAGGGTAAACAGCAACCACCACAAAAATGGTGGAGAATATTCAGAGAAAACTTCAGAGAATTGCCTTCTTTTTTGGGAGGAGGGTTGGGTGCAAGAAAATAAACAATCTCAGGAATTTTATTTTTAAGACAAAATGACTTCTTTAAATCATTGAATCTCAGGTGAGGAAAACACTGGAAGCCAATGAAGACAAGCCAGAGCATGAGAGTGGTGGGTTTGAGCCTCACATTGGGCAAAATGTGCTGGGTGCTAGACTAGATGATCCTCGTGGTCTCTTCCAACTCTACAACTCCAGTGTGGTGTAGTGGTTAAGAGCGGTAGACTCGTAATCTGGTGAACCGGGTTCGCGTCCCCGCTCCTCCACATGCAGCTGCTGGGTGACCTTGGGCTAGTCACACTTCTCTGAAGTCTCTCAGCCTCACTCACCTCACAGAGTGTTTGTTGTGGGGGAGGAAGGGAAAGGATATTGTTAGCCGCTTTCAGACTCCTTGGGGTAGTGATAAAGCGGGATATCAAATCCAAACTCTTCTTCTTCTACAATTCTATGATTCTAGAGATGCACGATTTGAAAGGTTGCAATTTTCAGCCCTCTAGAAGCTACATCTGGGTTCAACTTAGGAGATGTTTTTGAACATTTCTCAAAGGCAGCTCCACAAAAAGCTCATTGCAACACTCTAATTTGGATGTATGATGTTGAATAGCTCTTCCTCTCCCAGGGAAGATGGTATATCAACCTAAGATGGACAAAAGCACCAGCTCCAGGAACTTTCCCAAGCAGCAAAAATTTAAAAAACCAGAAAGTGGAGTGTCATCCAAAGCAGGTGGTATACCTTTTGCTAGACTAGTTATGCCATCAAACATCTAGATTGGATTAAGGTTCATTAGGACAGCCCGCTTCCAATCATTGCTGGTGTCAGACACTGGTTTTGGCCTTCCGCAGCCTTCCTGGAATCTAATCCACAGCAGTGGTAGAGCTGGGTGCCATCAGCATATGGATGCTACTGGATTCCAAATTTCTAGGCAACGTCATCCATTGACAAATCAATTGATTAACATGCATGTGGGTAAAGCAATCCAGTGATTGGCATAATCATTGACAAGCACATAATAATCCAAATATCCCACTGTTTTCAGTACTTGAAGCTAAAATGTGTTTTTTTGTTTAATGTATTTTTCTCATTCAATACACACACACAATGGCTAACTTTGTGGCTTAATAATGCACCTGTCAGTGCACAGTATCTGATGGTTCTGATAGACTCCCTCTTCCAGAGATTATTTATTAGCAAGGAGGTTATTAAAAAGACAAGCTGAAAGAAACCTTTCATGTTTCTTAATACACCTGTAGTGATAAGTTACTGATGAAATGAAGATGAAAAGACTCAAGAATGTGCACATTCTTATTTGATAATGGTTGTATTGAAACTTCACCCTCAAATTAATATTAATTAGAGATTAAAGATAAGAGAGCCTCTGTTCTCTTGCTAGTGAACCTCTTAATATTTTTTTATTAAAAATTAAATTGCTTGTTCTGCTGCATAATTATATTGAACTTCCATTAATATTATTCATTCTATTGTTTAATTAGGTCATGCAATAAGAGGGATCCTGAACCTAAGTTTCTCTTACAATTATCTCTAAAGGAAAACAAAATAAAATGGATTTTCTTAAGAATTATCTGTCTTCCACCTGCATTATTTTTCCAGCCAGTGTATCCAAATGATCCTTCTATGTTCTCTTCCTTTTGCTTTATCAACTGTTTCTTTCCAGTTCTTGCTTTGATTTCTCAGCAATTAACAAGCTGAAGTCCTACAGAATTCACTTCTATGCACAGTCTTACTTATGGCTAGTTTACGTTAATTGTCTGAAAGCTGCTGTCACCGACCTAACTCCATAGGCAGTAATTGGCAACCAATCCATTACTCGTTCAGTCCATTACTAAGGCAAGACAATGGTCCAGCACATCTGCTGCCACCCTGCTGATGTAAAGGAGAAGTAGAGCTGTGTGTCTAATTGGCAACCAGTTCAGTCAGGCCAGGATTGGCATTATATGCTCAAATCATCTTGGTCCGGTGAGCAACTCGGCCACTGAATTCTGCACCAGCTGAAGTTTCTGAACTGCTTTCAGAGGCAGCCTCCCACACAACACATTTCAATAATCTAACCTAGAGCTTACCAGAGCATAGACAACATCCTTGTCCAGATAAGGGTATAGCTGGGCCACCAGCCAAAGTTGATGGAAGGCACTCAGTCCCTTGAGGCCACTTGAGCCTCAAGCTACAGCAGTGGATCCAGAATTACCCCCCCAGCTACGTACCTGCTCCTTCAGAGTGTATCTCTTCTGGTCTAGGGAACCGTCCACTAACTGTGCCTCAGTCTTATCTGGATTGAGTTTCAGTTTGTTGGTTCTCATTCAGTCCATTACTAAGGCAAGACATTGGTCCAGCAGATCCACTGCCACACCTGCAGATGTAAAGGAAAATGAGAGCTGTGTGCCATCAGCATATTGCTGACAACTCCAAAACTCCCAGTGACTCAGTGGTTTCATGTAAATATTAAACAGCATGGAGGATAAGATTGAGCTCTGAGTAGGGTTCCATGTTGATGGCTCGGTGAGGCCAAAGAGCACTCCCCAACCAACACCCTCTAGAAATGACCATCAAAGCCAGTCTGGAGCCACCACAAATCAGTGCCATCCAACCCTAACTTGAACAGCTGTTGTGTGTCAAAGTCCCAAGCCACCCCTATGAGAATAAAGACACAAGGACACAGAATTTTAGGTTAATGTTAATGGGCAAAATTTAGGCCATAACTTTATTGGTTACAGAATGTAAGTGGCATTGGCTTAGGCATTGGCATCAACTGACTATATCTGACTCCTGCCTGCCTTGCAGGGAGTCTGGTAAGAGTAAACCACCAGTAGGAGGAGCCCCACCAATGTGGATCGACTCGAGCATCCCCTGGGTTCACGCTGGGATCGTGGCATGGCCCTAGCCCCTCCCTGGGCTTCGGAAGAGATCCACACACCCGGATTCCTCTAACGGAATACCCTTGAGCATGGAGGGGCAGGTGATGGCTGCACCTCCCCTCCCCCACACAACGCTATTCCAGTGCCTAACCACCAAATGAGCCCAAGGCTGAAAAGGGGCAATTCAGTGTCACATTATGGTTTAAATTGGCCCGTTCCACGCCCCCCAAGCCACCTGACAGGCTGCTTGGCTAACTGGTGTGGCTGGGCCTCCCCAGCGTAAGGTGGGACGCAGTCCAGCCCGCTACGCTGAGGGGGGAAGCTTGGTGGCTCACCCACAACTCATTTCCAGAAGGATACTATGATTGATGGAATGAAAGCCACTGAGAGTTTAACAGGGACACATTTCCGCTGTCTCTCATCTGACAGAGACCTTCATACAGGGCAACCAAAGCAGTTTCTGTGCCAAAACCAGGCCTAAACCCCAATTGGAATGGCTCTAGAAAAATCACTTTTCTCCAACAGTGCCTGAATCTGGTCTGTGACCACCCACTCCAAAACCGTTCTTAAGGAGGGTAGATTGGCAACTGACCAGTAATTCTCTAAGATTTTCTGAATCCAGGGTGGGTTTCTTGAGGAGTTGTTTTATTACTGCCTCCTCCTATCTTTGTCATAATATCATAACTGAGGACAGTTCCTGGGAATGAAGTGTCCATTCCTGGACAATAAACCCAGGTTATCATCTCAGTATTTTAGATCCAGTTAGGCTGAAGGCACTAAAGCAAGTAAGCAAAGCTTCAAGGTAGATATGAGCAAAAAAAAAAAAAAATAGTCAGAAAACCATTGGCAATGTCTAGTAACAAGTAGGGTACTTAAGAATGTATTAGCAAAAGCAGACCAAACAAGATATTTTTATTCAGGTCTACTGTTATCACCTTGGCAACAGAAGACTTATTCCATCCACACTAATTACATAATGTCTAACAAAATTTATTGTCAATTTTGTGCCAGAAGTATTGTCGTTTCTCCTTCAATCCAGGAAAGGATTTGCATTGTTCTCCAAATGATTCTTCCTTTGCTTTTCCTATAAAGTCTGAAATACAATAAATGTTTATTTGTAGGTAAGTCATCCTGAAACCCACCAGCACATATTGTTCATTTTTACTCAAAGCCCTCTCCCTGCCTCCGGTTTGTAATGCACACGCCACATGTTCCCCAGAAGAAGTGGGTTCCATTCATTTGTTTGTTGCATTAATACAAGGATTTATGTTTCCACAATGGAACTTTTACCCTTTCCTGCCCTCATGCACCCCCAAAATCTGTGCTACAAATAGGAACAGTAATATGAGCTGATATTTAAGTCCCATGTATTCATGTATCATTTCAGCGTGTATATGACCTTCCAGAGCTTTGAGTTTCGTGTTCCTTTGAAGTATAAAAATCAGCTTAGAATGTCAGATGGGTTAGGACATTTTTTTTGTCCTTATGGGACATTAGAAAATGTAATATCTTTATTAGTGTTGTGGGAAGATTAAGAAATGAACAGATACATTAGCAGCATACAAGGATTACAACCGTAATAAAATGTTAAAACTGTGGAAAGATATCACTGAAGGTCTGCAGTTCAAGAGATTAATTCTCTCCAGGTAATTTCACTTTACAAGTATTACAAGCATATACTTTACAGGAATGTAATACCTCTTTGTACTTCAAGAGGACATGATAGGAGAGATCCAATTGTGCTCTTCCAAACCCACAATCACTTCCATCACAGAAATCCAACATGATCTACCATTCTTCACACACAAGGATACTCAAGTGTTAATGGAGAACAGCTGAAATCTATCTGGATATTGGGGGGGGGGGGAGGCAGAATACAGCACTATCACATCAATCTTTTTGCAAAAATGATTATGCATTAAAGAAGAAATATATAAGAAGTTCTCATACACTATAGCAGCATATTCCAGATACTGCTGGACTACAATGCCCATCATTTATGCCCAGTGCTTTTTTTCTGGGGGTAATCAAGGATACATAGTACCAGCACTGTTTTTTTCTAGAAGAAAAGCACTGTCTATGACTGTTGATCATGCTTGCTGGGACCACTGGTGGAAGAACAGGGGAGACAGGGGTAGCACACCGCCCCTGGCACCATGATCCTGGTGGGGTGCCATTGTGGCTGCCCCCCCCCCCGTGCGCTGGGCGCCACAATCCCGCAGGTGGTGCACCATGCCCCCAGGACACACACCATGCCCCTGCAGGCGGCGTGCCACACCCCCGGGACATGCGCCGGCCACACCCCCGCCTGCTCTCCACATCCACTGCCAGAGCATTAAGCTGCGCCACTGGCTGGACTGATGGAAGTTGTATTCCAACAGTATCTAGAGAATACCAGATCCAATGTGAGCTTAAGTAATCTCTTCACCATCCCTACCCGGGAGTAAATCCCACTGAATACAGTGTGGCTTACTTCCAAGTAAATATGTATAAGATTATACTGTCCGTCTCATACATCAAAATATACGTTTTACTACTCAAAACCTGGCCTGATCTCACTCTCTCTTCTTCCAGGGCATTTATATTTAAATTGTGTTTCAATGAATTAAGGGAGTCCACAGAAGCTTATCAGCAGGTTCTCAATCAACACATCATTAATGCTGGATAATTTCTCATGAAAGCTGTCAAGCTCACAATTACTCATCATGTCCTGCAAGCCACAGATACATGAAAGCTGGGTATGTTAACAGTGTGCATGGGGTAAGAATGGAGGAGAAAGACAGTTCAGTTCACATTTAAAGGTGACACAACCTAGTTTGCACTTTATGAAACTGTATGTGAAACAACACACAACCATCCTTCAAAATCCATACCTCTCCAAACAGCGCTCAATTCTTCTCCCCTTTCTTTTTGCTGAGGGTCTTCAATTTCCCTTGAAGTAATGTTTTGTGGAAATTGGTCCAGAATCTCTTGCCAGATCCAGATTTGACCTCTAATACTGAGCCTCCTTATTATCATTCTGCTCGGACAAGCCTTTAAAAACCAGGCTATAAATGCTCTCCTTCCAATGGCCCTAGGGTTGCCGTGTGCCTTTAAAGTTACACTGCAGAGAGTGATTTAATAGTGTCAGCTCTTTCCAGGCATGTAAGCCCAGAGATGGCGAAACTGTACCTGTTGACACTGGTACTATAACACAGGAACTATGACGCAGTTGTGAAAGACTCACATCTTATACAGAAATAAGTGCCAACCCTGAAAGATACTTAAATATAATGCTGCTTCAAAACTATACTGACCTTTATCAGAAGACGTTGTTCTTGAATAATCCAGGAAACTGATTTCTCCAACAAATGTCACACACAAAAAGCCCAGGATCCAAAAATTTATGGAACTGGTTCTGTACGCCTAAGTGTACTTGGACCTGTATTTATCAAGCAAAAGGATTAGCTCTGTATCAAGCATCCCCGAAAGGCAAAAGGATTTTAAAACTAAAATGGAGTTGCACAAGTGGTTTGTGATATGAATTTATTCACAACACTTTTAAAAAACCCTTGCCTTCTTTTGAGCAGTCTTCATGGCCTTCCCATCACTTTATCCAGGGTTATTTCCCCCATTTATCCATTCCAGTACACACACATGGGTTCAAACATGCCCTTGAAGCTGTTGGGAATCTGAGGCTAAAGTTGCCCCTAGTTCCAGCCATCACACAGGGACAGCTTAGGGTCCAAAACAGTTTACTGCTGCAGAATAAAAAGCTTCAGTAATGCAGTTCTGGACATAGATACACACACAGCTTGTATCCTTTGCAGATACAGACACAAATACAAAATAGTTCTGTTGCTCCAGCAATTCAAGGCATAACACAGATTCACTTCTCAAGGCTGAACCGGACACAGTTAGCACAAGACCCCAGATGCTAATGAGCTGACATGCCTTAATCACTTATATAGAGGTAAAGTTAAAAGCAAAGGTAAAGGACCCTGGATGGTTAAGATCAGTTGAATTTGACTATGGGGTATGATGCTCATTTTCGCTTCCAGGCTGAGGGAGCCAGCATTTGTCTGCAGACAGCTTTTCTGGGTCATGTGACCAGCATGACTAAACTACTTCTGATGCACGGGACTCCGCGACAAGTGCCAGAGCGCACGGAAATGCTGTTTCCTGCCGCAGCAGTACCTATTTATCTACTTGCACTGGTATGCCTTTGAACTGCTAGGTTGGCAGGAGCTGGGACAAAGCAACAGGAGCACACCCAGTTGCATGGATTCGAACTGCCGACCTTACAACTGGCAAGCCCAAGAGGCTAAGTGGTTTAGACCACAGCACCACCTGTATCCCTTTATATAGGGGTACTGGGCATTACCATAGCAACTGGCCTGGCTGATCCTGCACCTGTTGGCTTATCTCAGACCATGGGGTGATCTACGCTCATGAAGAAGAGAAGAAGAGTTTGGATTTGATATCCCGCTTTATCACTACCCGAAGGAGACTCAAAGCGGCTAACATTCTCCTTCCCATTCCTCCCCCACAACAAACACTCTGTGAGGTGAGTGAGGCTGAGAGACTTCAAAGAAGTGTGAGTAGCCCAAGGTCACCCAGCAGCTGCATGTGGAGGAGCGGAGACGCGAACCCGGTTCCCCAGATTACAAGTCTACCGCTCTTAACCACTACACCACACCCCTTCCCCCATATCCAGTTCCTCCAACAGATCATCCCCCATGTAAGCTAGGATTGCTCCATTCACGTCTGAGTCAAGGAATCCCTTAATGCATGGGGGTTGCCCATTCAAAGAAAATAAGTCAAAGAAATTCCAATGGGCTAGCCTAAAGGATATCTTCAGAGTCTAATATACCTCTATTAATCAAGTGGATGAATTTGTTTTAAATCATTTAGGATGCCATCCCAGACTCAAGTACTAACAGCAGTAGAACTTCTAAGTATTTACTTCTAAGTAAATACTCTTTAGACCATAATGTACACGTTTTAGGCTATGCAATTAGCAATACCCTTTAAAAAGATGTTTATCATAATGCCTGAATATCATATGAAATTAGCTCTACCGTTGCAAAACATTTATTACAATTTCCAGACAAAGTATCTCCTGAACAATTTTATTAACTCAGAAAAGACTTCTTCACATATGATTAATGAAGGAAACATAATGAGAATATGGTTCTGTCAGGGGATACAGATATTTATCTTCTCAGCCCAATGTTTTACTAGCCATTGCCTTTTGTTACAATACAAAAAGCCTCACATTTTCCATCAAAACTGTTTCAGTAGATTTTAATTATATTTTAATTGCTTAACATTTTATTATGATTTATAGGCAGCAGTATATGAAATTTCAAGGGACACGAGATGGTTCTTCATAAAACAGATATTAAGTCTAGAGGCACAGACTAAGATGAAGCAATGTGTCAGGTAAGCTATTTTCCGCAAAAACATACGTTATGTGGCCCATTTGTTGACTTGAACAATAATCTAACCAGCTGCTACTAGAGAAGACGTTATTTCTGAGACTCCATGCTGTGCACAGCCGAGAGAAAACTACAAGGGCAAATAGAGCAATTCTACCACTGAAACTGGGACGCTGGTGGCGCTGTGGGTTAAACCACAGAGCCTAGGACTTGCCGATCAGAACGTCGGCAGTTCAAATCCCCACGACGGGGTGAGCTCCCATTGCTCGGTCCCAGCTCCTGCCAACCTAGCAGTTAGAAAGCACGTCAAAGTGCAAGTAGATAAATAGGTACCACTCCGGTGGGAAGGTAAACAGCGTTTCCATGCGCTGCTCTGGTGCGCTGCTCTGGTGCGCTGCTCTGGTTCGCCAGAAGCGGCTTAGTCATGCTGGCCACATGACCCAGAAGCTGTACGCTGGCTCCCTCAGCCAGTAAAGCGAGATGAGCGCTGCGACCCCAAAGTCGGTCACGACTGGACCTAATGGGGAGAGACTCTCTCAGCATGGGGAATCATTACAACATCCTATCCTACCCTCTGTTAATGCATTCTGGTTGGAGGTATGCAGCTGGTGTGTTATTCACACAAAATCAGGGTTGGAAATGTTAAGTGGATGTCCATCTCCAAAGTGAAAATAAAACACAAGCTTTCTTACTCCTTTTGTCTGTTACTAGCCTCTTTCCAATTGGAACAATTGTGATGCAGGTGACAATTGTTCCAGTGGTTAGGAATCCTCATGCAAGGTAAACCAAAAATAAAGATAATGATTTTTCCAGGTGAATGCCTGAGCCGATCAAATTCATAAATTGTATACAATATAGCTTCTCAGCAGAGTAAGCTGGAAATCATGTGCAGAACTCTGACTTTTTTGTTTCTCCACAGAAAAATCCATTTTGTGTTGCTTGTCCTGCACATTTTCCTCTCCCCCCCAAAAAATAAACAAAAACACCCCTGTAGTGTCAAAGAAAATCATCACAGTGGAGGTGGGGGTGAGGGTGTATAATACCAAGGTAAAACTTTAGTGGGTGGCTGAAATCTAGAATGGGATGAAATGTAGATGACCTTCCTCATCAAAAATCTGAATCCACTGAACCTCATTTCTATGGAGAACGTGGGTCATTTCCCCCATCTCTGTATTAGCTTCACTGACTATCATGTTACAAAAGCATACAACCAAATATGACCCTGGAAGTCATATCTGCCCAAACTCTTTTGCATATCTGCCCAAACTTGCATATCTTGCATATCTGCCCAAACTTGTTAATTCTCCGGTTGAAATGAACTGGTCTAAGACGTGCTTAATTCTGACACAATATTGCCCGGTGCGCATGTTTTTAATGAGCATGGCAAACTTCATCTCTTAGGATTAATTAATATTTCGTATTGTATTTCAGCCCAGGAGAGCAGCCATAGATCAGAGATGAACATATTTGTCATGGCCTCTGGAGCCTTCCCCTGGCTTCATAAGCCGCACAGCTTAGAATCTCTGTCCAAGCTCTTTCAGGTCACTCCTTTGTGATAAGATTCAAGAATAAATTTAAAATGCAAGCTACCACTTTTATGTTTTCTTGCTTGTGCAGCTAGTTCAATAGAGGATGAAGTCTGACTCAGGTATACATATAGCAACTCTCCCACTTGACCAATTAGAATCAGTTTCTTCATTTATGCCCTTCGGGGCTATGCACCAAAGACCAGCCCTGCAATCCCCTAAAACAGCCATTGCAAATCTGTCAAGAAACGAAACACTCTTCTTCTACGTAACTTGTTATGCAGCTGGAAGGTTTCTTGTTAACCATAACTTCTCCTTTTTTTTTAAGGAGCAGTGTTTGCAGCTGGAAGAGGAGGGAGGAGGCAATGACACCTTAAATTTGTTTATTCATCTGCTACATTTATATGCTGCCTTTCTTCCATGTCAAAATGCAAGGCTGCGTAGGCAGAGTTCTCAGGCAGTCTCCTATGCAGGAGACAACAGGACTCAGGCTAGTTTAGTTTTAATGAGGATGTTTCTTTGTGAGCCTTCAGGTTATTTGCCTGTGATCATTTAGCTGGTACAAGAAGGCTTTCCCTTTTGTTAAATTGGAAGAAATGTAACACATACAGAGAGTGGCAAGGTTTCCAGTGTCTGGTTGGAAAATGAAGCAAAAGGGTCTTGATATTCATTTAGCTGTGATTCCTGCATTGCAGAGGGTTGGACTAGATGACCATTGGGTCCCTTCCAACTCTACAGTTCAGTGATTCCATGATGCTGATGTAACCATGTGCAGTTTTCCCTTCCCTTCTTCATGGCATCTCTTATTGCCATACAGTGTTTGATCACTGGCTGGCTCTTTATTTTCCTTTTAAAGTGGCTTGAATTCAACCTTCCCAGGACTTCTTATAAAGGACATGAGTTAATTGGAAATATAAGCTGTCTGTGTAGCATTGTCTTGTGACTTCAGTCAATGAGATGCTCTTGTTCCTAGGCACTTGTTGTCTTCTTTGTGAAGCTTGGTCTTACAATGGCAGATTTTTAATCACTGAATTTTATAATCTTCCTTTCAATCTGCTTCTTGCCATTGCAAAGTTTTCCAACCATCAGTTGTCAAGAGATGGTTCACACATGCATGTCCAGCAGCTGATTATTATCGGGATGACTTAACTGTCTAAATGTGCCATCACAGACAGAATGTTCATATCACCTCACATGGTCTCAAGCTCAAGGCCATCTAAGAGTGTCAAGTCACAAACTCAGCAGCCTGTCACCAAGAACACAGTAATCAACTTATGTACATTCATGTTTTAACCAGGCCCAGATATAAAGAAGTGCAATTAAGTGCAAATAAATTAAGTGACAGGAATGAATGTGCAAATCAGTTGCAAACCAACCAGATTTCTTACTGGAATTTAATTCAAGCTGTGCAGCCAATTTATCCTGTTCTTTATCTAGGCAGGTAAAGGAGGGGCCCATTATTCCTATGACATTGAGGATCAACCAACTTAGCCTTCCTAATGTAGAAACCAGATCAGGCAAATATTTTGCCACTTATAAGTAAGAATTGATTGAGATTTTTTAATAATAATAAAAATGCAAGCCATCATACAGTAGTTGGAGAGAGAGTTAATTACGCATATTGTCCCATCTTTGTTTTATTAAAGTGTGATACTGCCTTGGTAATTAATTTCTCACCTAAAGCTGTAAAGGCAATATCACCTAGCCAATTGAAAAATGCCCCAAGACTTAACATGTCTGCTACCATGGCTACCACTGTGAGGTGGTCTGAGGAAAAGCTCAAAATACAGCTCAGGGAATGGAACTGAGAACTAATTAAAACTCCCTCCATTATCTCCCATGTAGAGAACCAAGTGTCTTATGTATATTTAATGATCAGTGTGAAACAAAGGGCACCCACCCTAGCCATGTAGACACTCTGACAAGATTGACTTCTTAGAGATTATATCACTTCGGTAATAAGCTCCAGCTCTGCAACCATCCCACTTTTGCGTGTACGCCGTCTACAGTGGGATTAAAAATAATGGGTCGGAACATCAATAATACATTAAACACTGCCGCTATAACATGGCTGGATTGGCAGAGCAATAAAATCCATCATTCTTTGCACATTTCTAACAATATGTCTTATACTTAATGACGTGGTGTTTTTTCTGTGCTACCAAGAGATGCAGAAAGGATTCCCAAGCCAAGAACTGCCCCATGGTCCAAGTCTGGAAACCCAACCCATGCAAAATGCGACGAACTCTTAGCAGAAGGCTTTAAAGCCAGAATTCATGCTGTATGAAAGAAAGAGTGCATGGTAGACTCTTAAGGTGTCTAAGCTGATACTAATCTACAAGCTGAATGTAGAATGATGGCACAAGGTTACTGACATGAACCGTGTAGGCTCCATCCACTCATACAAAGGCATCTTCTTACTGATAGTCAGGTAATTACAGTCCACACTCTATCCCGACCTTTACTACCTAAATTCATGGTCTCTGTGCCCTACTGCCAAATGCCATATTCAAGTAAGAGATAATAGAGGCCTTCTGTAACTGAGAGATAGCAGAGGTCCAGACCCACATGGCTTGAGAAATGACTGATAGTTAAAGCAGAAGGACAGCTGTCAGATCTATAGGCAGGCAGTGAATCCCTCAGATGTGCAAGGAAAGGCAAGTGATTTCCCTAGGCAGAGGCCCAAATTACACAGACGTGTGGCCGTTCTCAAGGCACATTTTCTCCATACGTCTCTGGAAACGTAAAAGCAGATACATGACAGTGTGATGTTTTGCTCTATGTTTCCACATTCCAGTGTCGGTCCACTGGCTGCCCCATGGAGGGTGGAGTGGGAAATACTATGTGAGATGACATCACAAGTTTTAGGAGGAAATAGAGAGAAGGCATGAGGTAGTGGCTATATGGTTGGATTCAGTTCTTGGAGGCCTCCCATCCCCAATTTGGTCAATGCAGCAGCATCACCACTTCCCCCTGACCCGTCCCCAATACACTGCAGTTTTACCTTGCGGGGGGGACACCTTTTTGAAGCCAATATAATACTTTTTTTGAGGCTGACTGCAACACAGGCAGCCATTTTCAAGGGTGTAGTTGGAGAGGAAATGGTTCATTCTTCCCAAGTGCTGTTACCCACCACTAAAACTGTCCCCTGAACTCCAACTAGGCTTGAAAGAAGGCTTGTTGGCATCAGTGGGGTGAAAAGAAAAGTATTCCCTATACGCTGTGACCCTCCCCTCCCTCCATTGCTGCTAAAAATGCCCCAAGCTCCACAGGTTTGCGGGAGAAAGCCACAAACTCATATCTCTTTATTTTAAAAGTGTTCTCTTATTCATATCGACAAATAGGTTATAAAAGCAGTTTTCTAATTCTGTAGAATAAAAGCAGGTGTTCGTTGCCAAAATGCATCAAAAATATAAACATAATAGAAGCATGCGTGCTTTCATTTAACCTGATAACTGAACTGATTAAACAATACGTGCTGCTGATGTTACAACATTCACAGCATTCCACGCATTATTCATCTGTTAGAACTAATAGGGAAAATATTCAAGCTAAAAGAAAAGCATGCACAAATGAGCATATAGGAAAGGCCTGAACAGCTCAATTTGTCTATATTTCAGTCAAGGGTGTAATATCTTCATTAGCATTTTCAGATGTTGTTTATGGATGTCAGGTTTATTAATGCTTTCCTAGCCGTCTTCGGTTTTCCTGCCAATAACCATTCTATGGCTGACAGTAAAGCAATCAGATCTGCACTGAATCATATATTTTTTTCCCTTCAAGATAATTCGCAACCCACATAACGAGGAGCCCAGTGGGAACCATAGATGCATACAATTTATTTCAAGTTTTGTGTTCTACCTTCCCCTTTATTAGTCATGCTTTGTTCCCAAAGCCCTGCCACAGCTTATTAAAAGCTAACATAAAATAAGTTTGATACAAAGGCAAATCCCCTCAGTTTTACCATTTCTGCAGTTCTGTGTTCCTGAACTCTAGAGGCCTTTTAGCCCAAACCTAAATAGTCCCATGAACTCCAGAGACCCAACCCACACTCATGATTTTTAAGTCCCATCAGATTGGTTGGTTGGCATCCATCTGTCTTGGGATGCAATGGAAGAGTGTGCCTTTAGAGGTAAAGTCAAACCGTTGGACAGTTCCAGCACCTGCTATGGCTGTGGAGACCTATACAGAGGAGACATGGTTTGTTGCAGCTGGGGCAAATGAGGGCATCCAGTTGTGCTGATGTGTCCAGGCATCCAGGTGCTTTTTCTCTCTGCGGTCCTCCCAGTGGTCTTTCCTCCTCTGGTCCCTGCTGTGAATACACAACCTGACTGATTATCTTCAGGTGCTCCAGAGTCCATTAGAATCCCAATAACTTCATTTCTTTTTGAAAGCAATAAAATAATTATACATATTCTGTAGCCTTGAGTGGCTGGCCATATGGGTCACCAGTTTTCAACTGGAAGCTCCCTAGCAGATCTTGACAGCACAGAAGTGACATCCTGTCATTTGGCTGCAGAAGTTCAGAATTGATCCAGGAGTCCTATACAGTAGCTGTGTTTGATACTGGAAGAGAGTTGTGACTCTGGCCTAGAAGCAAAATGGAAATGGTTCCAGTGGAGAGATGAGGGCAGAACTTTGATAGGTTGATGAAATATGGCCCTGCTTTGTAATTGATGGAAAAATTACTATATTTTAGCTTACACTTATTTTTTAGCAGTTGCATGGGCTGTGGATTTGCATTCACTGCCTCTTTATGCCCTGTCACAGAAGAAGGTACTACGAGCCTCTGGCCTTTGTTCAGAGTAGACCCCCAGAAAAACAAGAAATACTATTTGAAATTAGAATTCTTACCATCCCTATTTCCTGGCAATATGGGTGAAATAGGCTTTAGATTTATTGCTGCTTAGTTTGGCTGACCTGACCTCACCCAGATGACTTTGGAACAAGATACTCTGGAAGCTACAGGTACTTTGGCTGAAGAAATACATTTCTTCGGGAAAAGGAGCATAGCTCACTGGCAGAGCATCTGATTTGCAGGCAGAAGGTCTCAAGTTCAATCCCCAGCATTTCCAAGTAGAGCTGGAAATGCCAGCTGTCTGAAACCCTAAAGAGCCACTGCCAGTTATTTTTTTACAATACTGAGCTCAACGGAGCAGTAGTCTGACTTGGTATAAGGCAACTTCCAAAGATCCTCTACAAATTTAATTCTCGAAAACAAGGACTAATTCAGCAAAAACACAGGAGATCTAAAGTTACATGGCTCTTTTAAGGCCTTGTGTAGATGGCAGCATCCTGTTCCTTCCCAAGGCAAACACGGTGGCTCCATACATTACCCTCTATCACCAAAGGCCTGGAGAAAGAGGAATGTTTTCAGGTGGTGTGGATGGAAAACTACTCAGTGCCAGTGTCACCTTGTGGTGGGAGGGGGTGGATATTCCGCAGCAGGGTGCCACCATCAAGAAGGCCCTGTCTCAAGTCCTAGTTCTACAAAATATAGCTAAGAGAGTCCACACTGTGGACATGGGCATGACTAAGGTCCAAACATAGGAGATACTCAGCAAATCTAAAATCAAATATAGATATGATATCAGTAAGCCTTGTAAAATCAGCCATGGACCAAAGGTTATTGGCCTGAAAGAGTTCAAAACATAGGTATGTTCAACTATCAACTCTGCTATGTAAACATTATCAGAATTGGTACTTGAGCATTTGAAGACAAGTGATGCAAACAAAACCACAGTAGAAAATCTTTAACAGCACACAGTGGTGTCTGTTGCCAATTTAGACTGGTAGGGTAGAAATCACAGAGGCCAGTAGTAGGTGGAACTAATGACAAATGGAGCCAATTAATTCTATTTGAGTCACCATCTTTATCCCTGATGATTTGTACAAGGGCAAAACTTAGACCAAAAAGGAGAAAGCACAAAGCCAGGCCTACCTAGAGTGATTGAAAATAAGAAATAAGATTGACTTGGATGAATTAAGACTGAGGTTTGTGGGGCAGTGACCCCATGTCCCTTAATGGTCTAGCCTCAACAGACAATACATTAAAGACGCAAGATCTACCCACGCTGGAAGAATGGCAAATGAAGCTCATCGACTATATGGAACTTGCAGAAATGACCGGCAGAATCAGAGACCAGGGAGAAGAGATGGTGAAGGAAGACTGGAGGAAATTTAAAGACTATTTACAGAAGCATTATAAAATTACGAACGTTTGAGGTTATCAGATTGAATGTAAAAGAATGTTATTATAAAAATGACAATGTTAAAGAAAGTATATTTAATAAGACATAGGGAAATGTAAGGATAAATAAGACAATAATATTAATCTGAACCAAAGATACGCCAGAGGGAAAGAGTTTACTACCAGAATATAAGACCTAGAATACAGAGTGGGAAGGCATGGGGAAGTCGCAGACCTAAGTTAATGCTGAAGAATATAATGATACAATATTTGTTTTTAACTCTTTTATTCTTACCGTTTTTATTTTTCTTTATGTTTTTGTATAATGTATGTATTGTTTTTCTTTTGCTTTTTTCCTTTTGATGTGTTTGTCGATTTGTTCTTTTTTTTGTTTATTGAATGCGGAAAATAAAATATTATATAAAAAAAAAAAACAGACAATACATTAAGTTTGTCGCTGGATGTCAGGGAACTGCCATCGGCAGGACAGGAGGTGCAAAGGCTCTCTGAGGTAGAGAGAGACGTAACAGCTGAAGAGGGAACCAGTAGGGGGCGAACAGGAACGTCAAGGGAAGAAGAGTCGGAGGAATGGCTCAGAGACGCTTCCAGCGAAAACAGTGGGGAGGTCTCAGGACCTCCTATAGGGACACCCGTTCCTCGCCGGAAACTGTCACGCCGAGAGTCCAGAAGACGTGTTTCCGTTAAGGAGCTTTTATGTTGGAAACGTTTCCGAAAGCAACCACTTTCGGATTCTGCTAGCGATTGACGCAGCCATGCTGGAGGGGCTCCGTCACAGGCAGAGGTTTGAGAACTTGTTCAAACTCTGAGGGACTTGCATTTTACGCACAAGCAGCTCTTCATCCCATCACAGCAATCCGAAAGTCACCGAAAGCTAGCTTGTGCCAGGGAGAGGCATCATGAGCGAACCAGCCGGAACCGGAGGAGCAGGAGCAGCTGGAGGAGGTCCAAGCCTGGAGGAAAGGTACAGGACGTTGGAGATCCAGCTTGCCTTGCAAACGGCGAGGCTGGAGGAGAGGAGGGCTCAGGATGCAGAGAGGGGGAAGGAGAAAACCACCCCGCTCACCAGAAAGATGCCAGGATTGGTGCAGAAATTTGGGGGGGACCCCAGAAACTATCATGCCTTTAGGACAGAGATGCAATACGCTCTCAATCTGCAATTTGATGACTTCCCTGATGAGGAATCGCGAGTGGCTTTTGTAATTAGCCATCTCGAATCAGGGGCGAAGGACTGGGTTAGACCCTTGATGGCAGCAAATAATGAGATCCTAAAGGACACGATGAAGTTTTTTCGTGCCATGGACCTGATGTTTTCCAGCGACATTGAGCAGGGAGGGGTGCGAAGGCAGTTGATGGCTTGCAAACAGGGGAACCAGACTGTTCGTGAGTACTGGACTGAGTTCACTATGTTGATTCATAGATTGGGGTGGGACCTGTCGACGGAGCCCATCCAGATGCTTTTCGAAGAAGGGCTCTCTTCGTCCTTAAAAGATGAACTTTCCCGGGCCCCCAGAGCGGAGTCTATGGACCAGCTGACTAAATCCGCGCTGGCCATAGGAGCGCGCCAGGAAGCGAAGGCTTTGGAGAAGCGGGAGGGAAAAGGAGAACGTTGGAGGGAGCTCCGCATTCCAGACATTCCAGAGCAGCCTTTCCCGCCGGCAGAGCCGATGGAAGTTGGAACAGCGCGGGCGCGCGCAGTTTCAAACCTCGGTGAAGGGCGGAAGAAGGAGGGAAAGAGCGCCAAGAAATGTTATCTCTGCCAACAGCCAGGACACTTTGCCAGAGTCTGTCCACGAAGAAAGGAATGGCAAGGCATGGCAGGAGCTGTTGGGGGAGAGGAGGAGGAAAGCAAGGAGCAAGTAAAAGCCAACGCCTGGCTGCCACCGTCGGGGCACAGCAGCCAGGCCCAAAAGCAGTGAAAGTGCCCTCACCAGAACCTCCCAGACCTGCTCTAGTGATAGAGGTGTTGCTAGAGCTGCCAAACGGACACCCCCTACAGATCAAGGCCCTTCTGGATTCAGGCAGCTCCTGTAATTTCATGAGTAAGGAGTTCGCAGCTGAGCACCAGATACAAACCCTACCCTTAAGTAAACCCCTGCAGGTGACCACGATTGACGGCAGAGAGCTGTTGGGAGGAGAAGTGAACCAACAGACAGTCCCCATGATAATGAGGGTGGCAAGGCACACCGAGAGGATAGCGTTTAATGTGGCCACCTTGGGAGGAGCTCCCATCATTTTGGGGATGAGCTGGCTGGCACTACACGATCCTCTAGTGGGCTGGCATCAGAGGGTGGTCTCCTTTGGGTCAGCGCATTGCCTAGAACACTGCAAGCAGGGGAAGGATCCAGGGGGAGCCAGGCTCACCCTAGCTGGGATGGAGGTAATGAATAAAGGGGAGGTGCCTCCGCAATATGCAGATCTGAGCAACGTATTTAGCGAAAGGGAAGCGGACAAACTGCCGCCGCATAGACCCTTTGACTGTCAAATCAACCTACTCCCTGGGGCTCAACTCCCAGTGGGCAAGCTGTACGCCATGTCAGACAGGGAGATGCAGGAGCTGAGGGAGTTCATTGACAAAAACCTGAAGCGAGGTTTCATCAGAGAGTCCCGAGCGGTGGGGGGCAGCCCAGTGTTTTTTGTGGACAAAAAAAACACAGATAAGCCGAGACTTGTAGTGGACTTCAGGGCCCTAAACGCCGTGTCGGAACCCCTGGCTTTTCCTATGCCCCGAATTGATGACATTCTGACCAGGGTGAGGAAGGGGAAGATTTTTACAAAACTGGACCTGCGGGGGGCGTACAATCTGATACGCATAAGGAAGGGGGATGAATGGAAGACCACCATGTTCACCCCTTTGGGAGCATTTGAATACCTCGTAATGCCCTTCGGTCTCCAAGCCGGCTCCGCATGTTTTCAAAGTTTCATCAACCACGTCTTGGGACCTTTGCTCTACAAGAATTGTGTGGCTTTTTTAGATGACGTGTTGGTGTATTCGGAAGATGAAGAGCAGCATGTGAGGGACGTGAGAGAAGTGTTGGGCCGGCTGCAAGCCAATCAGCTGTGGGTGAAACTGGAGAAGTGCCAGTTTCATGCCAAGGAGGTGGAATTCCTGGGGTACCGCTTGTCAGACAAAGGATTGGCCATGGATCCAGGCAAGGTCCAGGCGGTGCTGGAATGGAAGACACCGAAGACCAAGAAGGATGTGCAAAGATTCCTGGGATTTGGGAACTTTTATCGGAAGTTCATCAAGAACTTTGCACACTTGACGGCGCCCATCACCGACTGCCTCAGTAGCAAGAAGAAATTTGTTTGGACGGCGGAGGCGGAGCGAGCTTTTGAAGAACTGAAAAGGGCTTTCGCCTCGGAAGAACAACTTCTGCATGTGGACCTACAGAAGCCCATGAGAGTGGAAACAGACGCGTCAGACCGAGCGGTAGGGGCGGTACTTCTTCAGCCGGGAAGGAATACGTCGGAGTGGAGACCGTGTGCCTTCTTCTCGAGGAAGCTGAATAAGTCCGAGCGGAACTACACGGTGTATGACAGGGAACTACTCGCCATTCACGAAGCGTTCCGGAGGTGGAGACATTTATTGATTGGGGCACAACACAAGGTGCAAGTGTGCACCGACCACAAGAATTTGGAGTATTGGAGAACAGCTCGAGTACTCAACCAACGATAAGTGAGATGGGCACAGGAATTTTCCAAATTCCACTTTGAGATTTGTTATGTACCAGGCCCAGAGAACGTCAGGGCAGACGCTCTCTCACGCAAACCAGAGTATTTGGAGGGGGAGGGGGCAATCGAAGAAAGACATGTCATTCCTGAGGACCGCTGGGTGTGTGGGGCAGTGCTGGTGGGGAGACGAGAACTGGTAGAGGAAACGGAAAATGACGAATATGCCCAAAATAAGCTCAGAGGTCTCAGGGGAGAGGGTGAGAGCCCGGAGGGTTTTGAGGAAAGAAACGGGGCATTGTATTACAAAGGGGCACTGTATATACCAGAAGGTGAATTGAGAGGGAGGGTACTCAAGCAGTTGCACGATAGTCCCACGGCGGGACATTTTGGACAACACAAGACCATGTGGATGGTCACCAGGGAATTTTGGTGGCCCAAGGTGAGGGAAGATGTAAAGGAGTATGTAAGAGGCTGTGACCAATGTCAGAGGGCCAAGGGGGAAAGAAGGGCGCCGGCAGGGTTATTAGAACCATTACCCACGCCAGAAAGGCCCTGGGAGGCGGTATCAATAGATTTTATGACGGATCTGCCCAAATCCAAGGGGAAAACGGCCATCATGGTAGTAGTGGACCTGTTAACTAAGATGTGCCACTTTGTAGCATGTTCACATGCAGTCACAGCGGAAGAAACGGCGAAGTTGTTTGTAGAACACATCTTCAGGCTGCACGGCGCCCCCTTGAGGGTGATCTCAGACCGTGGCAAACAATTTACTTCCAGGTTCTGGAGGAAGCTCATG